>NC_136068.1:1848082203-1848682203 GCF_964261635.1 Lissotriton helveticus
AGAGGTCGGAAACAGACGACCAGCCCAAGGCTAAGAAGCAAAATTTGCAGAAAAAACAAAAACAGGGTAAACAACAGCAACGAAAACAGGGGTCACGTCCTGCATCACCAATGCCTGCACCTACAGAATGTGTTTATGACTTGCGCGATCACGCGACGATAAAATCTCCTGATCGTTTTCAGGTTTCTGAACAACGCTCTCCTCGTTCTTTTCAGCACTCATCGGCCTCATCGACCGGTGGTGGAGGAGGCGGCAGAGGTTGGGCTGGCCAGCAGGGACGTGACCAGCCCCACCCAAAAGACAGTAAAGGCAAGCAGGACGATTCGACACCGAAAAGACCCCAGTTTCAAAAGAAAAAGGTTGCCGCTTTAACAGCGAGATATGCCACAGATAGTGAGAACGCAGCTTCAGAATCTGACATGGGCGCTGACGTTGTTGGACAGCCCAGCGGAGATTACCATAGTGCGAGAGGCCTTGCGTCCACTACTGAAGGTGACTGACCTGTATGTTGTTGTGGAGACAGCTGATAACAGAGTAGCTCCCCATGTTAGACTTTTTAACATTGTCCTTTTAATTGAAGGTGACATACAACATACCATAAAAGGGTTATTTTGGGGAAATCTTATGACTACCTATGACATTTTGTTAGCATAGGCTGACTGGTCCCCTCCTTTTGTTCTCGCAGCTCAGAGAGGGGAGGAGGTGATCCTCCCTAGTTTCACGCATACTGTCTCAAAGGAGCATGCGCTGAATTTTGCAGGAGTGGGCTAAATCCCTTGTGCCGGCTCTATACCATACACACTGTGGTTGGGATACATTTTACCCACACCACGAGATTCCCTTACGGTCTAGGCCCCAGCCTCAACCTCAATATCCCATCCGACGCGAAGCTAAGGCTTCCGTTGCGGAAATCCTTGAACAATTGGAATATCAAGGTGTAATTGAAACTTGTGTGTCACCTGATGAATAACCCTCTTTTTACTGTGACAAAGCCAGACGGCTCGTACCGTTTGGTATTGGATTATCAGCATTTGAACACACATTGTCATACCTGTACAGTACAGAATACCCACGGCTCGGCTTTAGTGGATGGTCTTGTGTGAAAACGGTTTAAAACCACACTTGACATTTCCAACGTTTTTTTTGCCCACAATTTGAATGGTCTTAGTTCCCAATGGACCAGTTTTACAAGTGGTGGCAAACAGCACCAATACAAACATTTACCTATGGCCTATAAGAATAGTCCAGGTGTGTTTGCTGCCCGTATAGTCTCTCTCTTGGAGAGAGAGGACGCAGATGCGTGTTCATATGTGGATGACATATATCTCACAGACGACGAGCTTTGGGTGCATCTGTGTCGCGTTGACTGCATAATTTGCAACTTTGAGGACTTTGGTTACTAATTCAACTTTGCAAAGTCTCACATTGCAGAGTACACAGTGTTGTTTCTGGGGTATGAGCTCAACAATGAAGGTCGAGGATTGGCTTCTCACTTCTTGGAGAAATGATCACAACTGCGCGCTCCTACAACTCTGAAAAAGTTACAGTCCTTGCTGGGATTTTTTAATTGCATTCCTGAATATGCCCAGCGTATAAAGCCTTTGTATGCTTTATTACAACCTACTTTTACCAAATCTTGCTGGCTGCCAGAACATACAGCTATTTTGCAATCTTTGCAGTCTGACCTTCTAGAATCTAAATTCTTACCGACTCGTGATAACCACATCAACCTGGTGGTAAGAATCATCCCTGGGGCGGTGGGTTTCACTTACCTTACTTTTAACGAAGGAGACACAGTACCTATTGCTTACAAGTCACACTTGTACACTTTGGCTGAAATGCGGTTTAAATGCGGTTTTCCACTGTGGAAAAAGTTTTGACAGCAGTGCAAATGGCGGTTCTTAAAGAACGTGCATTTTCGCAGGGAAACTGCATGTTGGTTGTTACCCCGTATCCTGCACTAGAGGCAGTGACGTAAGTCAGTGTACCGAATTCTAAAGCTTTGCACCCACGGTGGATACAATGGGCAGCATCATTGACGTCTCCGGATGTCACATTTATTTTTGATGCCTCCCTACAGGCGCAAGAGTTTTTGCAGTATGAATTTGTTCATCCTGCGGCCTTTGGAGGATTTCAATTGCATCATATACACTGATGGTTCAGCCCAAGTTGCGCATGGGTCTAAGCATGCATTCATTTCAGCTTGCACCATTGTGGTAGGTGCCATGGTGAATGATGGGTTCAAGTCCAGTGTCGTGCACACGCAGACTTTAGGGAACTGCACAGCACAATTGGCAGAGCTTCGTGCTCTGATGCTTGCATTGGAGTACGCTGATCCTAGTGTGACGACTCCTATTGTCAGTGATTCTTACTACTGTGTCCAGTCTTACAACGAAAAACCTGTTCTTTTGGATTCAGAATGATTTTCGTGATTCCAAGGGTAGCAAATAAAACATAAAATGATCTGGGTCCGAGTGGCTGAGCTTAAAGAGCAGCTGCCACTCGTGTTTGTAATTCATACTCTTGGTCATCAGCGCGTGGAAGTTCACGCCGTTGGTAATTCTTTGGCCGATGAGGCTGCAAAATCAGCAGTATCGACATATTTGGTTGCGGCAGTTACACGTTCCAAAAGTTAGATTGATGATGATGATATCTTGGCAGCTGTTGCTGCGACTGAGAAGGGAAGTAAATATCCTAAGGGGTTCCCTACAAAGTATTCATACCACTTAAGTCCTGATAAAGTTGCATATGTGAAAATACCTGGCGTTGATGAGAGGTTAATTCCCAACACGGACCGCAGGCCAGCGCTGATTACAGCTTCCCATGAAGGTGTGGCGGGGACTGTACAAACAGACGCGTGATTTTGTCCTTCAATGTGACATTTGCCAGCAGATCAAACCTTCAAATGCTGCGCGTCCGCCCCAGACACAGTTGTACATTTCTAATAAACCACTTGGTTGTGTTTACTTAGATCACTGCAGTCCTTTTTTTCTTAGTAGCAGTTGATTCATGCACACGCTTTGTGTGGGTGTGCCCGATCCGCAGCGCTGATTCACGAACTGTCATAAGAGACTTGCGTGTCTTTGTAGGTATTTTTGCCTGTGGTACCTTACATTCGGATCAGGGTCCGGCTTTTGCCTCTAAGGCGTATAAGGATGCCATGACTTCGTTGGGGGTCCAAGTCAAGTTTTCTTCTCCATACAGACCTGAGGGTAATAGTGTTGTGGAACGAATGAACCGAGATTTAAAGCAGTCTTTGACAGCTAGAGTTATAGGCATGGGCAGGAACTGGCTGGCCCACCGCAATAGCATGCAGCGTGCTCTAAATAATCTCCCTAGAAGGTCTCTGGGTGGGCGGACCCCATACGAAATGGTCTTAGGTGTCAAAATGTTTGTCCTGGACCTTGACTGTCTAGACAAGGCGGCGGTTGCTGCCCCCTTTGACCTAGATGAACATTGCCGTGTTTTACAGAATCTACAAGAGACGAGAGACAGTCTTGCAAAGGAACACTTGCCCTCCACCTCGAATGATGCATTGCAGATCCCGGTAGTTGGCTGGCTTGGAGAACTGGTTCGAGAGAAGATCGAAAACAAGAAAGAATTTGGTCCCTCTTATCGAGCTCCAGTTCCGGTGCTTGGCGTGAAGGGCACAAGAACAGTCATTTTACCACCACTTCCAGGTCGTAAGGAAAACAGGTATATCTCCATTGACAATGTCAAGATACACAAAGTGGCCGATTCTTCTTAGTATGACACCGGCAGTCTCATGTCCTTCGATTTTGAGAAATTCTGTTTTGGCCCCGGGTTCTGATCCAGTGCCTGAGGTTGCCCTCGAGATGGCTGCAATTTCTAGTCCTTTATTAAGTACACTGCCTGGTACTCAACTTGATGAAACTGACTACACTTACCCAACTGACTTATTGATGCCTGATTTGCAAGCTTGCTTGGCTACAGAATCCAGATTTTCATTTGACACTGATTCACAAACTTTGAGGAAATCTTCAAAGGTCTCTGTTTTGGCTAAATTGTTTAAAAAACATTTTTGATTCCTGCTTGGACCTACATTTGGTTAGTGCTTTTTTCAGTTTACCTTTTCATGTCAATTGGCTATGTGGTGTATTTTTTTCGGCTTGTCAATGGACACTATGTCGAAGAGAGAACATGCATTCGACATATCAATGGTACATTGGCTCCCCATTCCTCATCACACAGATTGAAGAGAGACTTGGCTTTTGTTAACATCACTGCTTGGCCTGTCTTAGATGGGATTGTATGGGATGCTGTTCGTTTTCAAATTCATGGGCCCACTGAGGTTATAAATGTCCCTAATGTGCTTAGAGTTCCTATGGGGGATGTAATTAAACAAAATATACGTTCTGATGATTGGGATGTTCAGGCCGTTGAAGCCTTGTTTTCTGATTTGAAATATTATGATGCCTTTGATGCTGAAGATTTGTATTTAGAATCTGCTAATTACGGTGATTTAGATTGTTACCAACATTTTGGCAATCATTACCTCCATAAAGCTAATACCAGGAGGAACACTGTCAATTATACGCAATGGGAACATTGTCCAGCTCCTATACAAGGCGGTTCAGCTTCCTTTTTGAAGAGGTTCACTTACTTTACTGATTTTAATCAGTCGAATCCCAAGGCTTTTTATTTTAAATTTACTGAAAAGTCCACATCCAAAGTTAGACTTACCGATACAAAATTATTGTATTCAAAGTCCTTTCTAGACCAGTTAGCTGTAGGTGGCTACAAGTTGTGGAAGGATACAATTGACCTTAAATCAGTTTGGGGTTCTAAAAGCTGGCAAGTGCAAGGCACTGAGGCTTTGCACCGTGCATACCTCATCCCGAACCATATGTTGTTCTTGAATTCTACTATTTCACAGACGACATGCTTTTGATTGGCTACTACTAAAAAATGAAATGCTCCTTCGTTTCCTGAATTAAAAGAATTTTCCAGTTGGAATAATGCTACTAAATTTAATATCATAGAGTTAACAACTCTGTTGCTGAATTCTTCCTTTAACATATCCAGTTTGGATCCCAAGGGTTAGTTGCTCTGGCACTGAAGTGCTGATTCTTGCCAGCATCGCTTTCTGAGTTTGGCTCAAGGCTTTACACAGGTCAGGGTGGATCCCCGATTTGAAAATGGCCATTCTGTTGCTACTTATTCTGTAGGCAAATTATGTCAGAATTGGCTCAAACATTCTACTTTGGCGTTGGTTAAACTACATTTATCTAAACTGACTGGCGATGTTGATCTGAATAATTTTATAAAGGGCCCGGCTAATGGCAGATCTAAGAGATGGATATATGCTATTTACAACAAAGTCTGGAAAACGTCTCAGATTGAGGCGGCTACCCGCATTAGAGCTATAGATCAGGCTAATTTAGAGAAAGTGCTAGCAGTTGTAGATAACAGCATTAATACACTTTCTTCCCGCATTTACACGTTGAACAATATTGTATCGTCTGTTGTTGATATTGTGCAGGATGAAGTGTCTGTTTTGTAGCATGAACAAAATCAATTGCGTTCCATCATGCAGTTTGCATGGACTTTGCAAACCTTAAAAGCTAGCAAAATGTCATGGCATTGCATGAACACATCATCATTGTTTGCCCCGTTTAATTTGACTGATAAGCAGCGTTTGCTGTCAATGAAAGATGCTTCCTTTTCTATGTTACACATTGAGAGGTTGGAACCATTACCGTTTTCTGTGGCTGAGGCCAATTCAGCAACGTGGCTTATCCACGGGTTAATAACTCTCCCGTTTCCTCTATTTAAGTTCGAAGGGTGTATGAAGTACTTTGCAATTGGTAGATATGAACCTCTTGGACGTGCTTATCTCCATGAAGCTTGGTTGCTTCCATTTACCTAAAGATTCCTTAGGGAGGGTAAGGAAGTTTATTTGAATGGCGAGATTGCACTGAAACATCAGATCACCCATTGATGTGTAGACATATCCAATTACATGGGTCTTGTAACCAGAATGAGCCGAATTTAGCCTGTATTTTGAAATATTGACAGGTACGCCTGTGCCTGCTATCGTGCCCACATTCACATTACTGGCAAACGGGAGTTATTTACTTTTAAATAGTGAAGATTGTTGTGGGTTAGTAGTAAGAATTGCTTGTATGGTTACCGTCAGTGAACGTGTGGTTTGCTGTAAAAATGTAATGTATCCTCCCCGCATGGGAAGCTTGATGTTTCCATCTGGCCCATGATTCCGACCTTGAATGCCGATGTTCAAAAAGATGAGTCGCATAAGAGCTCTATTGTCGCAGAAAGAAGTTGCCCTCACATCTGCTCGTGAGACATTCGTCCTTCACGTGGCAAACACCCGCACAGAGGTGCATGCTTTATTAAATACTGATTTGCCCTTGCATTTCAGTGAGTTAATTCACACTATCTTTAATGCATCCTCCACCACGGGACTGGCACACTTTTTTAAAGTTAAAGCAGTGGCCTTGTGACTTCTTTTCAAACTCTATTCGTTGTCTTCCCGGCTTTCTTTCATTCGATTTTTTCCAGCCTATTTGATGGATTTCCCTTACAGCTGGCTCTAGCTGCAGGCGTTCTTTTACTGTTTTGTTTAATTCAAAATGGATGCACGTCTTCTGTTTCAAGAAGAGCTGTCACGACTGGCGCTGTTTCGCAACAGAATGCTTGAGTACTATTGAGCACTGCCTCTTGCTACTTTGAGTGTAGCTTCTGGATTATCGTTTCGATTTTTCTACTTTACATGTGTCCAGCCTTTCTTTCGTTGCCTGAGTTGCGATTTCGACTGGGCCCTGGATGTGTGTCTCTGCAATACGGTGTCTCCCGATGTGGATTATAATCAGCTTATGAGCCCCTTAGTTCCTCATGAATTGCTTTGTTCTGACGGAGGGATTATGGCCTTTGCAGCGATGAATGGAGTTCTGGGTCGTTGAAATGTGTTCGCAGCGGCGCAAGATTTCTTGGCACACAGCTTCATTGAAAACACACCGAGTTGTCCTCTGATGGTGCTAGAGGCTCCAGTAATTGAGGAACATGTATGTTCTTTCCCATTGTTAAATTGGATGGCTGAACTATTCTCGGATGAGAACAGTGACTTCCCGTTGGAGGCTGTTGCAGCATATTTTGCATATTCATTGTTAGGATGAGAAATGTCATCGCTTCTCTCTCCCATAACCGAGGTCATTTATTGGACATCGAACATTTTTATTTTTTTCAAGCATCTACAAAAAAAGAATTCTGCCCCAGGCCTATTGACTATGAGGATTTTAAAAGACAACATTTTTTTTTATTACTATTTTTCCCTTGTGCAAATTTGAGACTGGTACTGACTGTCGTTCTTGAACTCTGCATTCCTTAAATTTGCCCCTTGTCTTATCTTATCTTATCTTATCCGTGCTCGGATCAAGGAAGGGTGTCATGGAGATAGGCTTTGCCTACACACTGTGTTAAGTTAGCATGAGGTTATTAGAAGTTTAAACGCCATTTTTTCTTCCTGTTGCTTCTGCACACATGCTTTGAGCCTAGTACAATATTTTGCTTCACACAAGAATAATATATTTTACTATTGTATCAGCTTTGCTTGGTAAACTATGCCTGAGCAGTGAGTGCCGAGGCCGAGGCCAACAGTGGTTGTTGTTCGGTCTGATCAGCGCACGTCCTAGACATAACATATATGCAGCTGTGGCCAACTCTGGTTTTGGCGCGTTTAATAATGCACTGCGCAGAGCATGCACACACACACTTGATGAATATTCGCATGCAGAGAACTGGTGTTGAAGATGATGTGATCCCTTTCTACTAAGACCAGAGGTATGGGGCCGCCCTTCTAAAACCCAAAGAGACCTTCTGTAGATATAATATAATATACTAGCAAGGGAGGGTAAGACTGAGGTGCTTTTTAGACTTCTTCCCTTTAGCATTTTAACATGCGTTCACCCTTTGTATTTTATGGACTAGTAACTATGCGGATAACCTTGTTGCTTATAATATGTTTGCTTGTATTAGCTAAGATACTGCACCTGAGAACACGGCATTCGAAAGAAATATTTCAAACTTGCACGTGTCTTCATTTACTCCTCGTCTGGACTGGTATGTTAGTATAACAAAAGAGTGTTCATGTGTTCCACGTTACCTGAGGTGTTCTAAGTTCATGTTCTGGGTTGTCTAATCATTGGGGGTATGTAAGAACCGATGAGACACTGATTGCTAGTCTGGTAGGGGATTTTGGCTACTAAGGTGAGTTTTGGCACACCCTAATTCACTGAGGTTCCAAGTCTCTATGCCCAGTTCTGTGTAGGAGCAGAATCCCTGCGACAGTGTCAAACCCTTTTGAGTGTGCTGAGGCAGAGTCTTTGTGATGTGCAAGTGTGATAGTTGGAAAGCCAGGAATAGCCCATCCTGCTAACACCTATTTCCCTGTCTGTCTTGGAGGAATACACTAAGATCAACTGTCAGCTACATCTAGTAATGTGACCCAGGATACAGACTGCAGGGACAAAAATGGTTGGGACAAGAAAATGTTGAATTTCTAAAAGTGAAATTTTCAAACTTGTGACTTAAAATCCAACTTCACCATTAAAGATGGTTTTAAATGTACTATTTTAAGATACCAAATCCAATATTTCTACCTGTTAGAACCTGGTAGCGTGGAGCGGGCGGGCCAAACACCGGATGAAATGTCTAAAGCATCTGTGCAGCACACACAGGCGACACACAAGGCAAGCTACAAAAAGGGACTCCACACCAGGTTAGGTGAAAAACAGTATGTGTATTGTAAAATAAACACATCAGAAGGGAATCACAGGTGCAGATAAACTGTGCCAGCCGGCACAGCGGAATAATTCACAGAGGGGCTATATACAGGGCTGAGCCAATGGGGCTGCTGCCAGAACCATCACAAGTCCAAGGATAACTGAAAGTCCATAAGCAATAACGTCTCACCCGCCTGTGGTATTGGGTTTCGTCAGGTCTACATACTCTGCAAAAAACTCTCGAACACCATAGAATAGAAGTTGGCACGGAAACTGGAAATGCAAAAGACACGTTTATTAAGACCCCATGGGGTGGTGGTACAATCCTACAGCACCCTTCGGTAATGCAAGAAGTATCACACCGGACATCGGTGCGCGACCTCTTTTATACAGTTTTACAGCAATAAAAAGGGTAGGCGGTATACTTTGAACAGTTATGGTACATATAAGGGCATTTTTGGAACACAGCCAACATGTGGGAGGAGTCTAGTACCACTGGTCAGTTTTAGAGAACATTCCTGAGAGGTGACCACTCACTAATTTAAATGTCCGAGTACGCATGCGTGAGCTTGACCAGTGCTAAAAATAGCCTGTTGCTGGGCAAGTTAAATGGTCATTGGTACAGAGGAAGGACAAAAGGGCATGCTAACCGCAAGACCGCATGTTCATTGCAATGGAAGCCAGGAAATTCAAAATGGCACCCGCAAGTATGGTCAATTTAATGATGAAAGTTTGTGTAGCTGAGCTAAATGCTAACCTAATTGCTGCCAAATTACGACAGACAGCCCTTTTAGCATTTAGCTGAAGCTACCTCATAATGGAAATAATCAGGATACTCGTCATCAATATTAATCATCATTATTTTCATCAGTTCTTTGTTAATCATTTGCTCTTTTTTGGCAATAGCTCGTTTGGATGGAATACAGGCTGTAATACATACAGAACATAAGGTAGGGCCACATTGAATACATAAACAAAAGAAGAAGAGTATTCCAATAATCATACATAGGATCGTTAATATTTTCCAACCCCAGGTACTAATCAGAGTCCAGAACCAATTAGAGAATGTCTATGTACCATTTTCGGGATGAATTTCAGCAGCAATTTTGTGCAACTTAGAAATGGCATCATACACAGAAGGCGAATTATCTGGGACGTACACACAACAACTACTACCGATAATGCGGCACGCACCCCCACGATCAGCTAATACTACATCTAGAACCATTCTGTTCTGGAGCGTAACAATTCTGGTGATTTGGAGTTCCTCAGTCAAGTTCCCTAAGGCAGAAGCAGTTTCATTAGCAACAGCTTCCAAAACACGTGTTAGCGTCTTATTTTCCTGCTATTTAAGGCAGCACCAACAAAGGAAAACAGGCCTAAATTAAAATCTACATATTGCTGTAAAGAGGTGTCAGTTTGGTCAATAGCCTCAATCTCTAATGTTCTCGTAACCCTATTTAAGATAAAATCATGATATAATACAAAATCATTATGGTACATAGGTGGGGCAATAAAAAAAGGGGGGAGTACAAAAGAAATGTAACAAGTTCCTAACCTCCCAATGGGAAGACGATGATATCCCTTATTTCCACAAATAAAATAAGTATTTCATGAGGCTACAAAGGCAATACCATTTGGTGTGTCAAATGTCAGAGTAGTATTACATTCGCTTTTCCCTACTGGAATTGTACCTTTATTTCTTACACATAAATCAGCTTTGGTATCAATGACTGTAATGACATATAAACTAGACATATTTGCAATTCTTTGATTAGTGAAAATACGAGGTGTAGATACATTGTCTGGTCGATATTCTTCCCATTCAAACTTAGTTCCTTCTGCCTGCGGGTAGCCATCTCTATCATTATCACAAACTTTGTTAAGTCGAAAAAGTAGTCCACCTTTTGTTGGCCATCTCAAGGTAAATAGAAGAGTGTACCAAGCATTACAAGAACCATTATGAGAGAACGGAAGAAGAATAAGTGGAGTTCCTCCTTTCTTCTGATGTCCAGGCAACATTCCACATACCCAACAGTTCGAAGTGTTCGTCATATTATGGGTATGATTTAGAATTTGAATGAAACTGTTATAAAAGTAAGTCTGTCTATGTCTCTCTTCATGGTAAGGCAGAGTGAAATGTAAATGTTCAGATGGGATTGGAGTGGTAGGCAGTAAATATTCTCGTGCAGGAAGCAATCGTTCTACGATCCAAGCTATTACTGCTATTACCACTATAGTCGTAACAAAAAGCACTGCACCCAGAATTCTTCTGTTTCTCATCGTCGTAGGTGCCATAGTACAAAGAACAAAAGTTTCAAAACAAAGCTAAAAAATAAAAATGAGTGCTGAGATCCGAGGTAACCGCTGGTTTCTTCTCCGAGATTCAAGACGGGTGTCGCTTCACTGGACAGAACTGATCTCCCCCCCTTGATATTCTCGGCTTCCGTTTTCGCAAACCTCAGAACGGTAACTCAACCAGTCTCGAAAAAGAAAAAAAAACTACTTTCTTGGCCGTAGGTTATACTTCGCTCCACCAGAAACAGTGTGGTTCGGGAAGGCTCCCTCCGATTGGTGAGGAGTAGTAGCTGGGCTCTTCTCTGGATCCAAGATGTCTTGATAATCAGACAGCACCACAGGATTCACCAGGTCCGGAGAGACACGACGACAGTGAGTGGAATGTACCCACCGCTTCTTATTCGTGACTCGCAGAGCCGTCCGGGTTGCCAGCAATACTTGTTCAGGGCCACGTCACCTTGGCTCCAAACTGCTGGATCTCTCGAACGCTCGGATCATGACATGATCCCCAGGACGGAGATCATGAGCCTCTCCAATGGAATTGTTGGGGAGCGCTTCTCGAACCTGTTGATGAATAGAAGGTAAATCATTTGTTAATCGTGCCAAATAATCGTTCATCATTATACAGGGCACATCATGTACTCAGCGAGGCTTAGGGACTCCCCATATATTCATAGGCCTTCCAAACACCACTTGATAAGGTGTGAGGCCAGATCGGGAATGTAAAATAGGGAAGGGAGGTCTCCTTGTGTGTACAATTCGGGACACGGAGAGTAGAGATAAAGAAACTTGGGGCGCCCCAAAGAATCCAACTCTTGAAAGGATCCTACAATGAATAGCCTTAGCAAGTCAGAACACAAGATTAAGATTGATGTACACTACTCCATAGTATCAAACACATTTTACAAAAGATTAAAAACAAGATACAGTATTAAAATTCAACAATTTATTACACATTATTAAAATCAATCAATGAAACATCAATATAGTGCCACACAAAATTTTGTTAAAATAACATCAGTTAAAAGCCATACAGTACAAAAAAGTGCAAATAAGCAGGGTTGTTACAGGTGTCGACGCAGCGTTTCGGTATTATTAATACCACCTTCTTCAGGACAAAACAATTCTATATGGAAAGGAACATACAATTAGAAAACATTTTACAGATACAAAAAGCTTTTGTTTCTTCTTTTTTTAGGCAAGGCACAAACATATTCTTGTTTACTATAGTATACATCGTGTTCACTTTAACATAGTGGTCGGCTAATCAACATGCATAGGGCTATCCATTCAGATCCATTTAAACTAAGACCTAGGGTCTCTTTAGAGGTAGCTAGCAATTAATAGTTCAATATGCATACCTGCAAGTGTACATTCGATTAAGCCTTGTTTCAATTGGTAATGGCTCAAAAGATTGGTAGTATTCAATTTCTACACCTTGTCTTAAACTCCTATTTATAGAGAAAAAAGACATGTATTCATTAATTTGCCCTATCCACTTATTGGTTATGGGAAGGGACTACATGAAATTGATCATGTTACTTATTGTAATTACCTGTGATTATCAGGTACTCAGTAGTGAGGACCACGCCGGAGGGGGGCCACCGTATTTTAAATCAGAGTAGCACTGTGGAAAAACATATAAAAATGATATATGGAAAAAAGTGTCTAGTTGGAAATCTAATTTCATGCATGTAGTATCATATGTGCATGATATTATATAATCCTTAGGGGTTCATGTTTTAAATAAATTTGACCCCCTACTGAGAAATAGGTTTTATTAGATACGGCCGCTTTATAAATTTCGCAAGGGGCACTGTTGATGTTCCTGTTTAATATGGACCAAGAAACACTCACCCTTAGTTCGGGGCATTGTCGCTCTCAGTGTAGCGTGGCTGGACTCCTTCAATTGTGACCAGCGCGCAGATTTCTTAAATTTGGTCTTTATTCAATTTATTGACCTGTAGAGGATAGTATTCATTGATTTAGTTACTTATCTAAACAGTCCTCCTTATTTATGCGCAGTGAGAATATGCTGATATCGCATTTTATTGGGGTGCTAAATGCTGTATATATTTAAGAATTTCTCCGTTTTTCTTATTCCTTATACCATCAAAAAGCCGATTAATTTATAGTTGGTACCCCAGCATACAGCAAGGTCATCTACACCGCTGCTTGCCGGTAAAGCATAAGTGTCAGGCTAACCCTCTGTGCTGCACTACCCACATACAGGCACTATTTTAAACGAATTTCATTTATTAATAGTTAGCACAATATCGTTTTAACCGTGCTACTATCCGTTCCAAGTCCTACACCTTAAAAAAGTCTGAAGCGTGGCACGCGCACTGCGGTGGTTACCTCAGCGTTTTTGCCATTATTAAAACCCTCGCATTTGAGCTCGGGTTCGTTAAAGACTGGTTACAGCTACCGCCCGTCTGCCATTAATCTAGCGGAGCGCGTAGGCTGTTGTATCTAGAGTGCCTCTTACCTTAGTTTCTTTAATCGGCCTCCCTGCACCCCTCACGGCTCCTCGCATTCCTTCGTCAGTGTGTGTATATTTTTACGCGGCTGTTAGGCTTTTATTTACACATTATGGCGCGTTTTCTCAGATCTACGTGATCATACATGGCCTAGTCGCGCAAGATCTGCGTCATTACCACGCGTCTTTTTCTGCAAAACTACAGATGTAGTTTATTATTCACGACGCGGTGTACGTTAGGAGCGGGGTTCGAGTCCCGACTGATACAGAAACATATTTATTGTTTAATATAGGATATGGCGCACTAGATTAAAGTCATTTGTATCTTTATTATTATCTGACAAATTTAGTGATCCCAACTGATGCAGAAACATATTTATTCTTTAATTTAGGATATGGCGCACTAGATTAAGATCGTTTCTATCATTGTTATTGCATTACAAAATTAGTGATCCTATTATGGTTCTATTTTGGAATGCTTTCTTAGTTGCCTTACAGAATTCGTTCCCAATCCTCCCTAGTGTTCAATCCCTCTCTTACTGAGTTGAACCGGGACATGAAAAATTGTTCTCGTTTTTTCCGTTTGGTATCTGTGTCACCTCCTCTGCTGTTTTTGATCGTTAATTCCAGACCACACCAGCGTAAATCAGAAATAGTGTGACCTGCTGTACCCCAGTGTTCTGCTAAAGGGGCACCTGTTTTATTACAGCGTATGGCTGATCTATGTTCATTCAGCCGTAGTCTTATTTCACGAGATGTTTCGCCTATGTATATAAGGTCGCAAGGACACTTAATCATGTATACCATATTTTTGGATCTACAATTGATAAATGATTTAATTTTATGTTTGGTACCCTTGTGTTCTACACAGTCACCCTTGATTATCCCCTCGCAGTTTTGACAATTACTACATGGGAATGTTCCCGTGGGTAGTGGATTGTTGTCTATACTCGATTGGGTCTTGTTGTTAGTTTCTCTATAAGTATGGACTAGGCTGTTTCTAATGGTCCTATTCCGTCTAAATGCAAAAAGAGGTTTAGGGATTGTTTCTTTATTCTTCTTTGTGACCAAGTTCCAATTGCGATTGATGATATTCTTTATTTTATTGCTCTCACCACTATAGTTGCTCACGAACACTAACCTATTGTTTGTTGATTTCTCTTTTACTTTTTCTTGTAGTAGGTTATCTCTGTTAAAATATCTCGCTCTTTTGAAGGCTTGTCTCACCATCCGTTTTGGGTATCCCCTGTTTATAAGTTTTGTCGTCAGTGTTTCAGAATGTTTTACAAAATCTTTAATCTGGGAGCAATTCCTCTTTAATCTTAAAAATTGGCCAAAAGGGATGTTATTCTTTTGGCATGGCGGGTGGCAGCTTTGATAGTGGAGCATGGTATTTCTATCTGTTTCCTTAGTAAATAATTCTACTTGCAAAAAGCCTGCCTCATGTTTGATGATTAAATCTAGAAATTCGCATTTTTCTCGATTAAAGTGGCTAGTGAATTTCAAATTTTTATCACCCAGGTTTAACCAACAGATGAACTCCTCGAGACTTTGTACCGGGCCTGTCCATATAAAGAAAATGTCATCTATATAGCGGGACCAGGCCGTGATGTTTTCGAAGAAGGGGGCAATAGTATTAAAAATATGTCTGTCTTCAAATTGTGCCACATATAAGCATGCCAGGCTGGGAGCACAGGTGGCTCCCATACTGGTACCCTTCGTTTGTTTATACAACTCCTTATCGAATAAAAAGATGTTATTTTTCAATACTGTAATAATACAGTCAACAATAAAAGATTCATGGGGAGTTGGATCTTGATCATTTTGGGTCAGTAGAGCTTTAATCATATCTATTGTACTGTCCTGCGGTATATTTGTATATAGCGCTTCTATATCTAATGTGACTAGATATTGTGTGTCTGGGTTGAAGGGAAGATTTTCTACTTTTTTAATTATTGCAGCTGTGTCCTTGATGTAAGCTTTTTGTTTAATAACATGAGTTTGTAAAAAAATATCTGCATATTTGCTAAGAGGCTCAGTAAGGGAGCCTATGCTAGATACAATGGGTCGCATTGGGGGATCATTAAGATTTTTGTGGACCTTTGGCAGTCCATATAGAGCAGGTATTGTAGGTTTCTTATTAAGCAGAAAGCTGTATTCTTCATTACATATTATTTCATCTTCTTTCGCAAAATCTAACATACTTTTGATCTTGCTTTCTAACTCGGACCATTCTTTCTTGTCGGATTTCTGATAGTGTTCTTTATTATTTAAGAGTAGTTTCATTTTATCATTGTAGTGTGTAGTGGACATCACTACAATGCTCCCGCCCTTGTCGGCCGGTTTTATTGTCAAATGATGATTGTTTTCTAGTTTAGTTAGGGCATCCTTTTCATCTTTCTTTAAATTGAATGGTACCCAACCTTTTTTATCTAATACATCTGAGACACCTTTGGTAACCGCTATCTCAAAAGCTTCAATTTGTTTATTGACTTGACTAGCATGTGGAGTCCATGTGGATTTAGGTTTTAGACCTGATTTGTTAGAGGATGGAGGTTTATCTTTGTCTTCAAAAAATGACATTAATCTGACTTTTCTAAAAAAATCTTGAAGATCTCTTTCCAGACTATATCTGTTGACAGGGGCAGCTATTGCAAATCCTAACCCTTTCTCTAATAGTTTTGTTTCTACAGAAGTCAATTCGGTGTCTGAGAGGTTGATAACAGAGGCTTTTTTTATATGTCCCAGGTCTTCTGACTCCGGGTGTAGGGTCTTTGTTGATATTGAGGTTGAGGCGTAAATTTGCCCCTCCCTCTGCCTCTCCCCCTTCCTCTTTGTTGTCGTTGTTCTAAAAAAGACAGGGAATTTGTATTTGGGCATTTTGAGGAGTCATTCTCCTTTGCATTGCTTCTATTATCACTCTGAATTTCAGGTTCACTGTCTGAACTGGTGTATGACGTATCGAAGAATCTAACCTTCTTGTGTTGGTAGTTATTGTTGCCTTGATGTTGTTGCCAAGGTTTACGATATTGCGAGGTTTCTCTGGGACGATCGTAATAGTCTTTTTGGAGATAAGGGTAGATGAATTCAGGGTTATATTTGGCGATGTCTTTTCTTAGTTTATTGCTCTTCTTATTATATAAATAGTCCCTGTATCCATCAACATCCTTTTGGATGTCCTCTAATTTTTTGATGGCATCTTCTAAGGCTGTGCTATCAGTTATTTTCTTTTCAAGGTCTTTTAGTTCCTGTCTTTCCACTATTAAAATATCTGACGCGGTTTCTATTATTAAAAGCATCCAGTCACGGCTGCATCTGTTCGCGACCAAGGTCCATTTTTCTATAAAATTTCTATTCCCTATAAAAATGCCTGGTTCGTTCGTGACTTGAAGTCCTTTGGGAATTATCCCATTTTTACAATAATCAATTAAAAAGTCAGAGTGTAACTCTGTTCGTATTATTTTCTTCTTTGAATTCCAAAGGTTTCGCCATTCTTCCTCTCCAGTATTATTAATTTGGATAGAGGAGACATTTTTAGTCGTGCCATTAATTATTTTGTTAAATTGGTCCTCGCTATAGCTGAGGATTTTTATGCCTTCCATGTTGGCCGCTGAATTCGCAAAGGTGTGTGAACAAACACCTCCCCGGTTGACAAACCGTGAGTTACTAAGTAAAATAGGGAAGGGAGGTCTCCTTGTGTGTACAATTCGGGACACGGAGAGTAGAGATAAAGAAACTTGGGGCGCCCCAAAGAATCCAACTCTTGAAAGGATCCTACAATGAATAGCCTTAGCAAGTCAGAACACAAGATTAAGATTGATGTACACTACTCCATAGTATCAAACACATTTTACAAAAGATTAAAAACAAGATACAGTATTAAAATTCAACAATTTATTACACATTATTAAAATCAATCAATGAAACATCAATATAGTGCCACACAAAATTTTGTTAAAATAACATCAGTTAAAAGCCATACAGTACAAAAAAGTGCAAATAAGCAGGGTTGTTACAGGTGTCGACGCAGCGTTTCGGTATTATTAATACCACCTTCTTCAGGACAAAACAATTCTATATGGAAAGGAACATACAATTAGAAAACATTTTACAGATACAAAAAGCTTTTGTTTCTTCTTTTTTTAGGCAAGGCACAAACATATTCTTGTTTACTATAGTATACATCGTGTTCACTTTAACATAGTGGTCGGCTAATCAACATGCATAGGGCTATCCATTCAGATCCATTTAAACTAAGACCTAGGGTCTCTTTAGAGGTAGCTAGCAATTAATAGTTCAATATGCATACCTGCAAGTGTACATTCGATTAAGCCTTGTTTCAATTGGTAATGGCTCAAAAGATTGGTAGTATTCAATTTCTACACCTTGTCTTAAACTCCTATTTATAGAGAAAAAAGACATGTATTCATTAATTTGCCCTATCCACTTATTGGTTATGGGAAGGGACTACATGAAATTGATCATGTTACTTATTGTAATTACCTGTGATTATCAGGTACTCAGTAGTGAGGACCACGCCGGAGGGGGGCCACCGTATTTTAAATCAGAGTAGCACTGTGGAAAAACATATAAAAATGATATATGGAAAAAAGTGTCTAGTTGGAAATCTAATTTCATGCATGTAGTATCATATGTGCATGATATTATATAATCCTTAGGGGTTCATGTTTTAAATAAATTTGACCCCCTACTGAGAAATAGGTTTTATTAGATACGGCCGCTTTATAAATTTCGCAAGGGGCACTGTTGATGTTCCTGTTTAATATGGACCAAGAAACACTCACCCTTAGTTCGGGGCATTGTCGCTCTCAGTGTAGCGTGGCTGGACTCCTTCAATTGTGACCAGCGCGCAGATTTCTTAAATTTGGTCTTTATTCAATTTATTGACCTGTAGAGGATAGTATTCATTGATTTAGTTACTTATCTAAACAGTCCTCCTTATTTATGCGCAGTGAGAATATGCTGATATCGCATTTTATTGGGGTGCTAAATGCTGTATATATTTAAGAATTTCTCCGTTTTTCTTATTCCTTATACCATCAAAAAGCCGATTAATTTATAGTTGGTACCCCAGCATACAGCAAGGTCATCTACACCGCTGCTTGCCGGTAAAGCATAAGTGTCAGGCTAACCCTCTGTGCTGCACTACCCACATACAGGCACTATTTTAAACGAATTTCATTTATTAATAGTTAGCACAATATCGTTTTAACCGTGCTACTATCCGTTCCAAGTCCTACACCTTAAAAAAGTCTGAAGCGTGGCACGCGCACTGCGGTGGTTACCTCAGCGTTTTTGCCATTATTAAAACCCTCGCATTTGAGCTCGGGTTCGTTAAAGACTGGTTACAGCTACCGCCCGTCTGCCATTAATCTAGCGGAGCGCGTAGGCTGTTGTATCTAGAGTGCCTCTTACCTTAGTTTCTTTAATCGGCCTCCCTGCACCCCTCACGGCTCCTCGCATTCCTTCGTCAGTGTGTGTATATTTTTACGCGGCTGTTAGGCTTTTATTTACACATTATGGCGCGTTTTCTCAGATCTACGTGATCATACATGGCCTAGTCGCGCAAGATCTGCGTCATTACCACGCGTCTTTTTCTGCAAAACTACAGATGTAGTTTATTATTCACGACGCGGTGTACGTTAGGAGCGGGGTTCGAGTCCCGACTGATACAGAAACATATTTATTGTTTAATATAGGATATGGCGCACTAGATTAAAGTCATTTGTATCTTTATTATTATCTGACAAATTTAGTGATCCCAACTGATGCAGAAACATATTTATTCTTTAATTTAGGATATGGCGCACTAGATTAAGATCGTTTCTATCATTGTTATTGCATTACAAAATTAGTGATCCTATTATGGTTCTATTTTGGAATGCTTTCTTAGTTGCCTTACAGAATTCGTTCCCAATCCTCCCTAGTGTTCAATCCCTCTCTTACTGAGTTGAACCGGGACATGAAAAATTGTTCTCGTTTTTTCCGTTTGGTATCTGTGTCACCTCCTCTGCTGTTTTTGATCGTTAATTCCAGACCACACCAGCGTAAATCAGAAATAGTGTGACCTGCTGTACCCCAGTGTTCTGCTAAAGGGGCACCTGTTTTATTACAGCGTATGGCTGATCTATGTTCATTCAGCCGTAGTCTTATTTCACGAGATGTTTCGCCTATGTATATAAGTATCAGTTGGGATCACTAAATTTGTCAGATAATAATAAAGATACAAATGACTTTAATCTAGTGCGCCATATCCTATATTAAACAATAAATATGTTTCTGTATCAGTCGGGACTCGAACCCCGCTCCTAACGTACACCGCGTCGTGAATAATAAACTACATCTGTAGTTTTGCAGAAAAAGACGCGTGGTAATGACGCAGATCTTGCGCGACTAGGCCATGTATGATCACGTAGATCTGAGAAAACGCGCCATAATGTGTAAATAAAAGCCTAACAGCCGCGTAAAAATATACACACACTGACGAAGGAATGCGAGGAGCCGTGAGGGGTGCAGGGAGGCCGATTAAAGAAACTAAGGTAAGAGGCACTCTAGATACAACAGCCTACGCGCTCCGCTAGATTAATGGCAGACGGGCGGTAGCTGTAACCAGTCTTTAACGAACCCGAGCTCAAATGCGAGGGTTTTAATAATGGCAAAAACGCTGAGGTAACCACCGCAGTGCGCGTGCCACGCTTCAGACTTTTTTAAGGTGTAGGACTTGGAACGGATAGTAGCACGGTTAAAACGATATTGTGCTAACTATTAATAAATGAAATTCGTTTAAAATAGTGCCTGTATGTGGGTAGTGCAGCACAGAGGGTTAGCCTGACACTTATGCTTTACCGGCAAGCAGCGGTGTAGATGACCTTGCTGTATGCTGGGGTACCAACTATAAATTAATCGGCTTTTTGATGGTATAAGGAATAAGAAAAACGGAGAAATTCTTAAATATATACAGCATTTAGCACCCCAATAAAATGCGATATCAGCATATTCTCACTGCGCATAAATAAGGAGGACTGTTTAGATAAGTAACTAAATCAATGAATACTATCCTCTACAGGTCAATAAATTGAATAAAGACCAAATTTAAGAAATCTGCGCGCTGGTCACAATTGAAGGAGTCCAGCCACGCTACACTGAGAGCGACAATGCCCCGAACTAAGGGTGAGTGTTTCTTGGTCCATATTAAACAGGAACATCAACAGTGCCCCTTGCGAAATTTATAAAGCGGCCGTATCTAATAAAACCTATTTCTCAGTAGGGGGTCAAATTTATTTAAAACATGAACCCCTAAGGATTATATAATATCATGCACATATGATACTACATGCATGAAATTAGATTTCCAACTAGACACTTTTTTCCATATATCATTTTTATATGTTTTTCCACAGTGCTACTCTGATTTAAAATACGGTGGCCCCCCTCCGGCGTGGTCCTCACTACTGAGTACCTGATAATCACAGGTAATTACAATAAGTAACATGATCAATTTCATGTAGTCCCTTCCCATAACCAATAAGTGGATAGGGCAAATTAATGAATACATGTCTTTTTTCTCTATAAATAGGAGTTTAAGACAAGGTGTAGAAATTGAATACTACCAATCTTTTGAGCCATTACCAATTGAAACAAGGCTTAATCGAATGTACACTTGCAGGTATGCATATTGAACTATTAATTGCTAGCTACCTCTAAAGAGACCCTAGGTCTTAGTTTAAATGGATCTGAATGGATAGCCCTATGCATGTTGATTAGCCGACCACTATGTTAAAGTGAACACGATGTATACTATAGTAAACAAGAATATGTTTGTGCCTTGCCTAAAAAAAGAAGAAACAAAAGCTTTTTGTATCTGTAAAATGTTTTCTAATTGTATGTTCCTTTCCATATAGAATTGTTTTGTCCTGAAGAAGGTGGTATTAATAATACCGAAACGCTGCGTCGACACCTGTAACAACCCTGCTTATTTGCACTTTTTTGTACTGTATGGCTTTTAACTGATGTTATTTTAACAAAATTTTGTGTGGCACTATATTGATGTTTCATTGATTGATTTTAATAATGTGTAATAAATTGTTGAATTTTAATACTGTATCTTGTTTTTAATCTTTTGTAAAATGTGTTTGATACTATGGAGTAGTGTACATCAATCTTAATCTTGTGTTCTGACTTGCTAAGGCTATTCATTGTAGGATCCTTTCAAGAGTTGGATTCTTTGGGGCGCCCCAAGTTTCTTTATCTCTACTCTCCGTGTCCCGAATTGTACACACAAGGAGACCTCCCTTCCCTATTTTACTTAGTAACTCACGGTTTGTCAACCGGGGAGGTGTTTGTTCACACACCTTTGCGAATTCAGCGGCCAACATGGAAGGCATAAAAATCCTCAGCTATAGCGAGGACCAATTTAACAAAATAATTAATGGCACGACTAAAAATGTCTCCTCTATCCAAATTAATAATACTGGAGAGGAAGAATGGCGAAACCTTTGGAATTCAAAGAAGAAAATAATACGAACAGAGTTACACTCTGACTTTTTAATTGATTATTGTAAAAATGGGATAATTCCCAAAGGACTTCAAGTCACGAACGAACCAGGCATTTTTATAGGGAATAGAAATTTTATAGAAAAATGGACCTTGGTCGCGAACAGATGCAGCCGTGACTGGATGCTTTTAATAATAGAAACCGCGTCAGATATTTTAATAGTGGAAAGACAGGAACTAAAAGACCTTGAAAAGAAAATAACTGATAGCACAGCCTTAGAAGATGCCATCAAAAAATTAGAGGACATCCAAAAGGATGTTGATGGATACAGGGACTATTTATATAATAAGAAGAGCAATAAACTAAGAAAAGACATCGCCAAATATAACCCTGAATTCATCTACCCTTATCTCCAAAAAGACTATTACGATCGTCCCAGAGAAACCTCGCAATATCGTAAACCTTGGCAACAACATCAAGGCTACAATAACTACCAACACAAGAAGGTTAGATTCTTCGATACGTCATACACCAGTTCAGACAGTGAACCTGAAATTCAGAGTGATAATAGAAGCAATGCAAAGGAGAATGACTCCTCAAAATGCCCAAATACAAATTCCCTGTCTTTTTTAGAACAACGACAACAAAGAGGAAGGGGGAGAGGCAGAGGGAGGGGCAAATTTACGCCTCAACCTCAATATCAACAAAGACCCTACACCCGGAGTCAGAAGACCTGGGACATATAAAAAAAGCCTCTGTTATCAACCTCTCAGACACCGAATTGACTTCTGTAGAAACAAAACTATTAGAGAAAGGGTTAGGATTTGCAATAGCTGCCCCTGTCAACAGATATAGTCTGGAAAGAGATCTTCAAGATTTTTTTAGAAAAGTCAGATTAATGTCATTTTTTGAAGACAAAGATAAACCTCCATCCTCTAACAAATCAGGTCTAAAACCTAAATCCACATGGACTCCACATGCTAGTCAAGTCAATAAACAAATTGAAGCTTTTGAGATAGCGGTTACCAAAGGTGTCTCAGATGTATTAGATAAAAAAGGTTGGGTACCATTCAATTTAAAGAAAGATGAAAAGGATGCCCTAACTAAACTAGAAAACAATCATCATTTGACAATAAAACCGGCCGACAAGGGCGGGAGCATTGTAGTGATGTCCACTACACACTACAATGATAAAATGAAACTACTCTTAAATAATAAAGAACACTATCAGAAATCCGACAAGAAAGAATGGTCCGAGTTAGAAAGCAAGATCAAAAGTATGTTAGATTTTGCGAAAGAAGATGAAATAATATGTAATGAAGAATACAGCTTTCTGCTTAATAAGAAACCTACAATACCTGCTCTATATGGACTGCCAAAGGTCCACAAAAATCTTAATGATCCCCCAATGCGACCCATTGTATCTAGCATAGGCTCCCTTACTGAGCCTCTTAGCAAATATGCAGATATTTTTTTACAAACTCATGTTATTAAACAAAAAGCTTACATCAAGGACACAGCTGCAATAATTAAAAAAGTAGAAAATCTTCCCTTCAACCCAGACACACAATATCTAGTCACATTAGATATAGAAGCGCTATATACAAATATACCGCAGGACAGTACAATAGATATGATTAAAGCTCTACTGACCCAAAATGATCAAGATCCAACTCCCCATGAATCTTTTATTGTTGACTGTATTATTACAGTATTGAAAAATAACATCTTTTTATTCGATAAGGAGTTGTATAAACAAACGAAGGGTACCAGTATGGGAGCCACCTGTGCTCCCAGCCTGGCATGCTTATATGTGGCACAATTTGAAGACAGACATATTTTTAATACTATTGCCCCCTTCTTCGAAAACATCACGGCCTGGTCCCGCTATATAGATGACATTTTCTTTATATGGACAGGCCCGGTACAAAGTCTCGAGGAGTTCATCTGTTGGTTAAACCTGGGTGATAAAAATTTGAAATTCACTAGCCACTTTAATCGAGAAAAATGCGAATTTCTAGATTTAATCATCAAACATGAGGCAGGCTTTTTGCAAGTAGAATTATTTACTAAGGAAACAGATAGAAATACCATGCTCCACTATCAAAGCTGCCACCCGCCATGCCAAAAGAATAACATCCCTTTTGGCCAATTTTTAAGATTAAAGAGGAATTGCTCCCAGATTAAAGATTTTGTAAAACATTCTGAAACACTGACGACAAAACTTATAAACAGGGGATACCCAAAACGGATGGTGAGACAAGCCTTCAAAAGAGCGAGATATTTTAACAGAGATAACCTACTACAAGAAAAAGTAAAAGAGAAATCAACAAACAATAGGTTAGTGTTCGTGAGCAACTATAGTGGTGAGAGCAATAAAATAAAGAATATCATCAATCGCAATTGGAACTTGGTCACAAAGAAGAATAAAGAAACAATCCCTAAACCTCTTTTTGCATTTAGACGGAATAGGACCATTAGAAACAGCCTAGTCCATACTTATAGAGAAACTAACAACAAGACCCAATCGAGTATAGACAACAATCCACTACCCACGGGAACATTCCCATGTAGTAATTGTCAAAACTGCGAGGGGATAATCAAGGGTGACTGTGTAGAACACAAGGGTACCAAACATAAAATTAAATCATTTATCAATTGTAGATCCAAAAATATGGTATACATGATTAAGTGTCCTTGCGACCTTATATACATAGGCGAAACATCTCGTGAAATAAGACTACGGCTGAATGAACATAGATCAGCCATACGCTGTAATAAAACAGGTGCCCCTTTAGCAGAACACTGGGGTACAGCAGGTCACACTATTTCTGATTTACGCTGGTGTGGTCTGGAATTAACGATCAAAAACAGCAGAGGAGGTGACACAGATACCAAACGGAAAAAACGAGAACAATTTTTCATGTCCCGGTTCAACTCAGTAAGAGAGGGATTGAACACTAGGGAGGATTGGGAACGAATTCTGTAAGGCAACTAAGAAAGCATTCCAAAATAGAACCATATTAGGATCACTAATTTTGTAATGCAATAACAATGATAGAAACGATCTTAATCTAGTGCGCCATATCCTAAATTAAAGAATAAATATGTTTCTGCATCAGTTGGGATCACTAAATTTGTCAGATAATAATAAAGATACAAATGACTTTAATCTAGTGCGCCATATCCTATATTAAACAATAAATATGTTTCTGTATCAGTCGGGACTCGAACCCCGCTCCTAACGTACACCGCGTCGTGAATAATAAACTACATCTGTAGTTTTGCAGAAAAAGACGCGTGGTAATGACGCAGATCTTGCGCGACTAGGCCATGTATGATCACGTAGATCTGAGAAAACGCGCCATAATGTGTAAATAAAAGCCTAACAGCCGCGTAAAAATATACACACACTGACGAAGGAATGCGAGGAGCCGTGAGGGGTGCAGGGAGGCCGATTAAAGAAACTAAGGTAAGAGGCACTCTAGATACAACAGCCTACGCGCTCCGCTAGATTAATGGCAGACGGGCGGTAGCTGTAACCAGTCTTTAACGAACCCGAGCTCAAATGCGAGGGTTTTAATAATGGCAAAAACGCTGAGGTAACCACCGCAGTGCGCGTGCCACGCTTCAGACTTTTTTAAGGTGTAGGACTTGGAACGGATAGTAGCACGGTTAAAACGATATTGTGCTAACTATTAATAAATGAAATTCGTTTAAAATAGTGCCTGTATGTGGGTAGTGCAGCACAGAGGGTTAGCCTGACACTTATGCTTTACCGGCAAGCAGCGGTGTAGATGACCTTGCTGTATGCTGGGGTACCAACTATAAATTAATCGGCTTTTTGATGGTATAAGGAATAAGAAAAACGGAGAAATTCTTAAATATATACAGCATTTAGCACCCCAATAAAATGCGATATCAGCATATTCTCACTGCGCATAAATAAGGAGGACTGTTTAGATAAGTAACTAAATCAATGAATACTATCCTCTACAGGTCAATAAATTGAATAAAGACCAAATTTAAGAAATCTGCGCGCTGGTCACAATTGAAGGAGTCCAGCCACGCTACACTGAGAGCGACAATGCCCCGAACTAAGGGTGAGTGTTTCTTGGTCCATATTAAACAGGAACATCAACAGTGCCCCTTGCGAAATTTATAAAGCGGCCGTATCTAATAAAACCTATTTCTCAGTAGGGGGTCAAATTTATTTAAAACATGAACCCCTAAGGATTATATAATATCATGCACATATGATACTACATGCATGAAATTAGATTTCCAACTAGACACTTTTTTCCATATATCATTTTTATATGTTTTTCCACAGTGCTACTCTGATTTAAAATACGGTGGCCCCCCTCCGGCGTGGTCCTCACTACTGAGTACCTGATAATCACAGGTAATTACAATAAGTAACATGATCAATTTCATGTAGTCCCTTCCCATAACCAATAAGTGGATAGGGCAAATTAATGAATACATGTCTTTTTTCTCTATAAATAGGAGTTTAAGACAAGGTGTAGAAATTGAATACTACCAATCTTTTGAGCCATTACCAATTGAAACAAGGCTTAATCGAATGTACACTTGCAGGTATGCATATTGAACTATTAATTGCTAGCTACCTCTAAAGAGACCCTAGGTCTTAGTTTAAATGGATCTGAATGGATAGCCCTATGCATGTTGATTAGCCGACCACTATGTTAAAGTGAACACGATGTATACTATAGTAAACAAGAATATGTTTGTGCCTTGCCTAAAAAAAGAAGAAACAAAAGCTTTTTGTATCTGTAAAATGTTTTCTAATTGTATGTTCCTTTCCATATAGAATTGTTTTGTCCTGAAGAAGGTGGTATTAATAATACCGAAACGCTGCGTCGACACCTGTAACAACCCTGCTTATTTGCACTTTTTTGTACTGTATGGCTTTTAACTGATGTTATTTTAACAAAATTTTGTGTGGCACTATATTGATGTTTCATTGATTGATTTTAATAATGTGTAATAAATTGTTGAATTTTAATACTGTATCTTGTTTTTAATCTTTTGTAAAATGTGTTTGATACTATGGAGTAGTGTACATCAATCTTAATCTTGTGTTCTGACTTGCTAAGGCTATTCATTGTAGGATCCTTTCAAGAGTTGGATTCTTTGGGGCGCCCCAAGTTTCTTTATCAGATCGGGAATGTGGCACTGATCTAGTAGACAGTAATGCCAAAGGCAAAGCGTCCGGCCATTTCAAAGACGTAGATGCCACGATCTTTGCTAGCTTCACCTTCAGAGTTGCATTATATCTCTCTACTAGTCCTGCTGACTGCGGGTGAAATACAGCGTGGAACTCCCAATTGGAATTCCCAATCCTTTCAGGACATACTCCACTGTTTTCCCAACAAAATGAGGACCATTGTCATTCCACAAAAATGTACAAACACCATAGCGTGGGAAGTACTCTTTGAGTAACACCTTAGCTGTTGTCAATGTAGTATTATCCTTCGTGGGGTAGGCCGTGATCCATTTACTGAAGGCACACACCACCACTAAGACATACTTCAAATTATTACAATTCTCAAGCTGGATGTAATCCATTTGCAGTACTTCGAATGGTGCAGTAGGTGGAACGAACCCTCCTTTAGGAGTATAAGTCCCTTTTGCAGGATTGTACTGTAAGCATATCAAACAGGTCTGTACCACTCTCTTAGCTGTGCTGGCAATCTCAGGATGCTCCCAAACTCATGTAAGCAATTTAATAATTGCAAGAGCTCCAACATGTGCTAGCCCATGTGTCATTTGAACCATTGCTTGCAAATACGCGGCAGGCAATTTCCATCTCTCCATATCTTTGCTACGCCAACAACCCTCATCATCCAACACTCCCTCTGTTGCCCAGGTTGCAAGTTCTGCTTCAGATGCTGATTTTTGTATGTCTAATATTTCCTCTCTAGCATCATGCCATCGCTCAGCCTGTGATTTTATCACATACATAGAAGAGACGTTTTGTAACATGGCAGTCTCTCTTGCTATGCGATCTGCAAAAGCGTTTCCTTGTCCGATTTTGTCTGTCACCTTCTTATGTGCACTACATTTGACTATCGCCACTTTCTTTGGACATAATAGTGCATTCAGGAGACCACGTACTAATTCTCCATGCATAATATGCACTCCATGTGAGGTCAGGAACCCTCGTTCCTTCCAGAGTAGGCCGAAATCGTGCACTACTCCAAAAGCGTAACGACTATCAGTGTAGATATTCACACATAATCCAGCACATGCTTTCGTTAAGGCTATCAATTCAGCTGCTTGGGCCGATTTCTGCGGTATTTGTGCTGTTTCTACCACTGTCTTGAGTGTCGTGATCGCATAGGCTGTGGAAGTCGTACCATCTGGTAACTTTAAACACGATCCATCACCCACAGTTCCCCATCTACATCTGGAAGTGGCGTATCCTGTAAATCGATACGACCCTTTGTTTGTTCTTCAGTCAGAAAAACACAATCATGTTGTTCTTCCTTCTGGGTCTCAGCAACAGGATATGGCAATAAAGTAGCAGGGTTCAAAGTGGCGCACCTCTTCAGTGTAATATGTGGCGCCAGCAGTGTTAACTCGTATCCTGTTAACCGAGCACTAGTTAGATGCTGTGTTTTCGTTTGGTTCAATAAAGCATCTACCGCATGGGGAACTAACACCAACAATTTGTGTGACAAAACTATTCCCTCACTCTGTCGTATAGCCACTGCTGTCGCTGCAACTGCTCGAAAACACCCAGGCAATCCTCGAGCCACAGGGTTGAGTACTGCTGAGAAGTACGCACAAGGTCTTTGTTTGTCTCCGTGTGTCTGCACTAGGACTGACAATGCGCACCCATCCTTCTCGTGTACATATAATGCAAAGATCTTTGTATAATCTGGCGTACCCAATACTGGTGCAGAACAAAGAGCTTGTCTCAATTGTTCAAAAGCATTTTGACATTCTTCTGTCCATTCAAAGGGAATTGGTGTAGTTTTGGACAATAAAGCTAACAAAGGCTTTATAATGTGTGAAAAACCTAATATCCACTGTCTACAAAAGGACGTCAAACTTATGAAAGCACGAACATCTTTCTGAGTGCAAGGGACTGGTGTATCTAAAATCGCTTGAAATCGGTCTGATGTCAATGCACGGCCCTCCTTAGACAAAAGATGACCGAGGTAGGTCACCTTTGGTCTACAATATTGCACCTTCTTCCTCGAGACCTTGTGATTATTCTTGGCAAGAAAAGAAAGCAGGGAAAGAGTACTCTCCTCACATTGTTCCTGCGTGTCTGCTGCAAGTAAAATGTCATCAACATATTGAATAAGAGCCACCCCAGACTGTAAGTTGAAAGAATCAAGCTGTCTTTTTAAAGCCTGGCAACAAAATCTATATGATTTGGTATTTAATGTGAAGACAAACAAATATCGGCTATCGGGATGAATGGGAATCGAGAAGAAAGCATTCTTCAAATAGATAACAGTGAACGTACTGGATGTAGGTGGAATCAAAGTAAGTAAGGTGGTAATGTCAGACACCACCGGATACTGGGGTATTACTATCTTACTAATTTCCCTCAAATCAATAATGAAACAATAGATCTTAGTGTCTGTGTCTTTCTTGAGGATCGGAAGAATTGGGCTGTTACAAACATTATAGGGGACTTCCTCCACCACCCCTGCCTCAATCAAGTCATTTACGATATGTGTCAAAGCAATTTCACCTTCTCTGGAAATTTTATACTGTGGTACGCGAGGCAAAGACACTCCCTCCTTTAAAGTAATACGTACGGGAGGGATAATCATTTGCCCCACATCAGTATCAGAAGTAGCCCATAAAGTACTTGGAAGAGAAGCTAATGCATCGGCCTCCTGCATGAGGCACAATCTCTCAACCTCTGGGTAGTTCTCATTCAAAATAACCCGTACCCCTTCAGGGGCACAGCGTATAGTTGCTCGAAAATGTTTAAGCATATCAAGTCCCACAATATTATCTGGCGTGTTTGGAGATAACAAAAACGGGCATGGGGCAGTAAATTTATCAATGTGAAATGTAAGGGGTTGAGACAATGGGCTAAGAGAAGGTGTTCCATCGAACCCTATTGATGTAATCGTTTCGCCAGACAGGGGAGCCCTTGGAACCAAGTGTTTGGACAGAGCGCTACGAGTAGCTCCTGTATCAACCAGAAACTGATCAGTAGAACCCAAAACATGTGCTGATATATATGGACCCCTTTGATCAACTGGTACCTCAACCGATTCCACACCCCATCCTACGCAATCCTATGCATAATTATTATCCTGAGACTCAAAAGACTCACCCTCAGCTATCTGATATTGATTCAGTCGATCAAAAGTATTATGAGCAGCCTGACCACGACCCCTCGCTTCAAACCTACCACGATCATTCGCTCCACCTCTCGGTCCTGAATAACTATTCCGTGACCTTCCACTCCCTCGACCACGCTGCTTACGCTGTTCTCGAAGCACCGGACAATCTGAAGCCCAATGTCCAAACTGTTTACAGTATGCACACTGATCCTCAGAAATATCGGAACGGGCGGAAGACGTACCATACGATCCTCGTCTACCCCTGTCATTCCCTCTCGACTGCGTTGCGTAAACCTGAGCCAACATCACCTTCGTCTTTAAATCCTTCGCTTTCTTATCACTACTTTCCTTAGCCTCCAATTCCTGTCGTTCATAATACTGAGCCATAGTCAATAAAGAAGCAGGGGTTGCCGTGGTCCATGAACTTTCACTAGTCTTTAAACGTCGTGCAATCTCTGGTAGGAGATTAGCCACGTACTTATCAACGAACAAATGCCTGCCCGTATCCTCTGTTAATAATTGACCACTGTAATCGTGAAACGCTTCCTCGAAACGTGAAAAGAAATCAGAGACTTATTCATCCAGCTTCTGTTTACGAGAAGCCAACATTGTCCAATCAATTTTCTTAGGGGGAACAAGCGTTTTTAATTTATTCAAAATAGCCTCCGGGAGGTCTAAAATCAATTGGCATGGCTTACACGCGGGTTCCCTATCCAAATCAGCTCGAGCTAAGTCCTTCTAGTCTGCACCCAAAATTGCTCGATCATCAAACTTACGAATAGCTCTCCACATATCAGGAGGCAGTATCAACCCAAAGAAAAGATCAATATCAACTAATGTCATAACACACAAAAAAGAGCACCTTCCACACCTTCATAGAAAGCTGCTGGATTTTTGCTGGGGTCATGCAAAGCATTCTTAAGCGCCATAACATCTGTTCTATTCCAAGGCGTATAAACCCAATTATATATAAAATATCCCTTCGCATCTTTAGACGTCTTATCATCATCTGTGCCTTCCCCTGTAGGAGGGACAGACAAAGGCGCAGCTTCTCGCATAGGCATAACAGGAACTGTAGCACTCTTATCTGTTTCAAAGATAGGACACTCTTTGGATACTTCCGTCGATCCAGACGCAGGCGAACCCGATGCCTTTTTCAACACCCGTAGTCGTGACGCTTCGTCCCGTAGCTGAACCAAATGCTGGAAAAACCCATCCGCATCTGTAGGAACAAAAATACCTTTACGTAAATTACCACAACCAACTGATATATCCTTAGGTTCTAACTCAGGTGAGTATTTTCTAAACCTTTCAACTACTTCCTCTCCAAAATGATCCAGAAAATACAATCGTTCTTTTTCAGACCACTTACGCATAAGATCATCAATCTCTGAAACAGTTATAGAATTAATATTAAGTTTACGAGCAAACCCGCGTAATTCCGCGGCTCGATCAGCACTTAGCCTGGTACGAGTATCTCTCTGATCATCCTCATCCGAGTCCTCATCCGGGGCCGTAGGCGAAACATAGGGAGGTGGGCAACGATCTAGCAATGCAAAATCATCTGATTCATTAGTAAGGACAGGATAAAGAGGACGTCGAATAGGAAACTGACCATTAACCTGCAAATTACGTTCTCGAGTCTCCCTCTCTTTCTGTTCCTGCAATTCTTTTTCCTGCAACTGTAAAGCTTTGTCATGAGCAGCCTTTCGCTGCTCCTTGTCCGCCAAGGCTTGTTCACGCTTCATTCGTTCACGCACCGCTTTCTCCCACATACGTACACAATCAAACATATCCTGTCTAGACCTGCGCTGAAACAAACACTGCTCCACATATTGAACCTTTCGCAAATCAAACGACCCATGTAGTGGCCATTGCAATTCACGATCAGTTTTTGTATATTTATGCCACAATGTACTATACATTATATGAGGAAGGCCAAATTTTATGTACATTTCACGATTAGGTGTCCCCTCTGGGGGAGCTGGCTGAGATTAATTTAATCGATAACTGGTACCATTTCCAAGACAGCACATTCCTCGAAGTGTGCTGAGAACAGGCATGTCAAAATATCCAGAAAACGCGATATTACAAAAAATGGCACTTAATATGTTTTACACACGGTGTGCTGTTCAAACAAATACTAAGTCAGAGAAATATCTTTACATGCCTGTCTATGTGAGGTGCATTCCACATATAACTCAAATCATAGGTCCAAATGTTAGCTAACTCAAACAAATCCAAAAAACCACAGTAAGTGTCAATAGACTACCTTACCAATCACAAGCTTACCAAATATTCTAAAACGACCAGGTTCCAGCTGCCAAGTTCCTTAATCGAATCAGCCAAACGGGCACTGCACGACAACCCAACCGATCAGGATCTCAGTCGAGGACCGGCACCACCTAAAAGGTCGGGTCAGAAGGAAAGGAAGAAACACCGTGGGTGCCAAGACTCGGGTCACTCAGTGGCAGCGTACGCGTCCATGGCAAGTTTCCAATCCTTCGTCGCGACCACTCCTTCGGGCATCCGAGTCGTCGATGAGTCCCTTCGTGGTCGCCAATTTGTGGTATTGGGTTTCGTCAGGTCTACATACTCTGCAAAAAACTATCGAACACCATAGAATAGAAGTTGACACGGAACCTGGAAATGCAAAAGACACGTTAATTAAGACCCCATGGGGTGGTGGTACAATCCTACAGCACCCTTCGGTAATGCAAGAAGTATCACACCGGACATCCGGTGCGCGACCTCTTTTATTGTGGTATACTTCTATAGCGCATTGTATTGTGGTATACTTCTATAGCGCAACCTGTCACCACCAAGGGCATCCTGGCGCTTTTATACAGTTTTACAGCAATAAAAAGGGTAGGCGGTATACTTTGAACAGTTTAGGTACATATAAGGGCATTTTTGGAACACAGCCAACATGTGGGAGGAGTCTAGTACCACTGGTCAGTTTTAGAGAACATTCCTGAGAGGTGACCACTCACTAATTTAAATGTCCGAGTACGCATGCGTGAGCTTGACCAGTGCTAAAAATAGCCTGTTGCTGGGCAAGTTAAATGGTCATTGGTACAGAGGAAGGACAAAAGGGCATGCTAACCACGAGGCCGCATGTTCATTGCAAAGGAAGTCATGAAATTCAAAATGGCCCCCGCAAGTATGGTCAATTTAATGATGAAAGTTCGTGTAGCTGAGCTAAATGCTAAACTAATTGCTGCCAAATTACGACAGGCCGTACCTACTGGTGAGTAGACATGCAATTGGCATAAATCACTTCAGGCATTTGTCAAGGTAGGCCTAAACATGAAACCAGCCATGTAGGCATTAGGGAAAAACAGTTGCATGAAGGCATTAATCATGAAAACACATTATGCATAACTTCAGGCATAAATCATCGTTGTCGTAGCCTGGACTGGGAACCTCAGGTTAGGTTTAGTATGCAGAACACCAGCATTGCAGCCTTAGGGGAAAAGAAACAATTAGCACTAGGCATAAAACACACAGGGGCAGATTTACAATTACTGGTGCATCCCTTCATATCCGCAGGGATGCGCCAGTAATTGTGCGCCGCAGCTCCGCCAACCTTGATGCGCCGCATTGTAAATGCGGCGCACCATGGGGCAAAAACGGCACAGATGCGTCACGCATCTGTGCCGTAAAAGCGGTGCATTGTTTAAGTTGCGTTGCATGCCCGACGCAGCTCCAGCAAACATCAGCGGGGCCCTATGTGCACAATGCTGCGTTAATCCATCAATCATAGTTGTCGGAGCCTGGAACGGGAACCTCAGGTTAGGCTTAGTATGCAGAACACCAGCATTGCAGCCTTAGGGGAAAAGAAACCCTTAGCACTAGGCATAAAACACACAGGGGCAGATTTGCAATTACTGGTGCATTCCTGCATTTCGGCAGGGATGCACCAGTAATTGTGCGCCGCAGCTCCGCCACCCTGAAAGCACCGCATTTACAATGCAGCTCACCATGGGGCAAAAACGGCACAGATGCGTCACGCATCTGTGCCGTAAAAGCGGCGCATAGTTTGAGTTGCGTCGCAAGCACGATGCAGCTCCAGCAATGATCAGCGGGGCCCTATGTGCACAATGCTGAGTTAATCATTACACCTGCTTCAAGCAGGCGCAGGGTTGACGGAGAATGGGCCCAAAAGTGACTTAGTGAAATCTTGTAGATTTCACTCAGCCACTTTTGGGAGGCGTTCCTGCGCCGGAATGCCTCCCCCTGCGATGGTACGCCTCTTCTGGTGCAGGGCTTTACAAAGTGATGCATCTGGGAGATGCATCACGTTGTAAATACCCCGCACCATGGCGCATCTTTTGCACCGCTGCTGCATCACAAAAGTGAAGCAATGGCGGCGTAAAAGAGTCGCAAGGGGCTTGTAAATCTGCCCCACAGTGGTCAGGCATTGTTAGAATTGGGGGTCTCTGGTTGGCGCAAGTAGGTACTTGTGACAAGCAGGGACCCTCTCCTCTAAGTCAGGGCAAAGGATGACCCTTCAGAATTACCCTTGCTCACCCTCTAGGTGCGTGGCGTGAGCAGCCAAGGCGATTCTCCAGGCGTTAGTTAGTTAAGCATTTGTAGACACACACACAGTAAAATATACCAATCCCCCCACAAATGGACACCAGGCTGTGAGTATATAAAAATACGCTTCTTTATGTAAAATATATATATCTCTTAGGTCAGACTTATCACAAGATCAAATAACGGTTCTGTATGCCCACAGGTTGTAAATAGGCAAGCTCTCTTTTAGTTATAGTTCAAAAATGCACTGTTCTTCTCTTAAGTTGTATTCCACAATGTTCTCTTGATTCTTTGTTTGTTTCTGCACTCGGGTGCGCTTTAGACGGGTGAAATCCCGACGCCCTGCCAAGTCTCACGCTTCCCGCGTGAGACGCGATCGGCCCGGCCGGGTCTCTGACAGCTGATGGCCCTCCTGGTCTGCGGGACCCCCTCGGGGGGGAAACACCGACCTCAGAGCTGTCCAGGTGGGGGGGAGGCCCACGGACCCAGCGCAGCCCCAGTCACTCGGTCAGGGGCTCTGGTTGCAGCCTCGTCTCCCCGACAGCTAAAGGATTCCAGCGGGAGGGGCTGGAGCGCTCTTCTCAGCGCGGAGCTGCAGGCAGGCACACAGAGCGGCGCGAGTCAGCGGAACAGGGGCGGCTCGCACCGCGGGTGATATTCACAATTCCTGGGCCCTTGCAGGCAGGCTGGCAACCCTAAAATCAAGGGTAGAAACAAACGTTGCGGGCCCCGAGCCCGTTGACGGTCTCGGTGGCGGCTTTCCTCCGGGGACAAAGGCGAGGTGCCCAGCGGCTCAGGCAGAGCGGGGCTGGCACCCGAGGCGTCCGTCCAGGTCGGAGGTCTGTCCCCTGGGTCTGTTTGCGTCCGGTGGGGATTTCTGGCGGGAGGGTGAGGCACAGCAGCGGGCCCTCTTAGGCGGTCAACACAGCGATCTCCTCAGCGGGGGGAGAGCGGCTCAACGGAGCGGAGCTCTTCCTCGGCGGGGACGAGGAGACACAGTCGGTCACGGCCTCAGGGAGGGGCTGGGGGGCACCACAGCAGTGAGCCTTCCAGGCGGTCAACACAGCGATCTCCTCAGCGGGGGGAGAGCGGCTCAACGGAGCGGAGCTCTTCCTCGGCGGGGACGAGGAGACACAGTCGGTCACGGCCTCAGAGAGGGGCTGGGGGGCACCAAAGTCACAGCTCCGGCAGTAGTAGATATCCCGGTTAATTACCGGCAGACGAGCAGAGGCAGGTTGAGCCAGATGGTCCTGTGGCTCAGGTCAGGGGGCAAGCTCAGTCAAGCCCTTGGAGAATGTTTAAGCACAAAGCAGCAAAGTCTTTTCTCATCAAGTCTTTTCCTCTCCTTTCTCAGCAAGGCAAGCAGCAGGCCAGTTCTCCCAGCGTCTCTTCTCCTTCTAGTCGGGCAGAGGTCCTTCGTGGTGAAACAGGATTCTAATTTACAAGGAGCAGGGCTCCTACTTTTATACACAGTTTCTTTTGTTCTCACTGGCCAGGGGGGCCTCTGCATAACTGCTCTCAGCTCCTGAGCACTTGTGGTGGGTACTTCTGCTTCTGCATTCAGTGTGAGGGCAGGCACATCAGCCGCTCCCCAGGGGGGCGGAGCCGGCATTGAGAGGGCAGGAGTGGCCTGAGTACTTTGTTGACAAGCTTCGGTCCTTCCTGGGCCAGGTGCAGGCTGAGTCATCAGTCGCTCCCCAGGAGGGCGGAGCCAGCATTGTGGAGGCAGAGCACAGCCTGATGCATCATTCAGGGGAAACTCCCACCACCCATTAAGGGGTCCTCCTGCTAATCACTACCTGTCAACTCCCAGCCCTGTCACTCACACACACCAGACAGTCAGATCCACATCCAAGCAGAGGCGGGCTGAAATGGTTAGGCAAGCAAATGCTAACTTTCTAAAAGTAGCATTTGCAAACACAGGATATTAAAATAAACTTTACTAAAAGAAGTATTTTATTATTCTGAGTTCAGGCATACTAAACATGAATTTCTACCATGTTCCCTGAGCCTGCTGGGATTATAGAGTGTAATAATTCCAGCAGCCCATCTGGCCTAGAAGGGAACTGGTAGCCTTACAATAGTGAAAAACGAATTTGGCAGTAATTCACTATTAGAACATGCCACACACATCAGGGCATGTTCTACCTTACACTTACAATGCACCCTGCCCTCAGGCCTACCATAGGGGTGACTAATATGAAGTTAAGGGAAGGTTTAGGGGCTGGCAAGTGTGTGCACTTGCCCAGCCAGGGTGACAGTACCAGACTGCACGCAGGTTCTGCAATGGCAGACCCTAGACACATTTTAAGGCTGCTTCTGTGGGTGGCGCAATCAGCGCTGCAGGCCCACTAGCAGTATTGGCATTCACAAGCCCTGGCACTCCTGGTGCACTTTACTAGGGACTGACAGTAAATCCAATGAACCAATCATGGACATCAATCACATGTATACTTTTCAGTAGGGAGAGCATATGCACTTTAGCACTGGTCAGCAGTGGTAAAAGTGCCCAGAGTCATTAAACCAACAAAAACAGGTCAGAGAGAGTATTGGAGGAAGGCAAAAAGTTTAGGGATGACCCTGCCAAGAGGCCCAGGTCCAACACAACCCCCTTCCAGCCAAAACGCAGGGTAGACCAATCACCACTGTGATGGGCTTCCCTGCTTTGGGCGATAGAACCTGGACCTGGCCCGCAACAGCAGGGGCACATTCCAGTTCTACGCCAATCTGAACCTATTTCAAATCCTCTGTCCATACTCTCAGAGTCCACCAAGCCAATCCCTGGGGCACCCTTTTCTTCCTCTGTGGACACCACCTGTGCAGCCTCTAACCTTAACTGGCTCACAGGTGTGTCCCAACAGGCAGTCATCAAATCACAGTGGCCACTGACGGTAGTCAGGGCTGAGACCCAGGCCTCATGCCTCTCAGGGCTCTCAAACCTCTGTGGCCTCAGAGAGCGGGGGGCGGTAGCCCCAGGTGCTTGGCACCCTTTGTCCACTCTCCCTCCTGTCAGGTCAGGTATGTCATCCTGCCACTGACCCACCAGCCCCAGGCCTGTACCTAGCGGCTGGACCCAACACGGGGGTGGCCTCTCCCACACCCTGTCCTCCTCCTTGGGGCTCTGTACCCTCCCACCTGGAGTGGTACCCCCTTCCAGAATTGTCAGGGCACCTGTGGCAGGTGACCTGCACAATTCGCCCACCAGTTCAGGGGTGCTATCCTGCAACTGGGGCACCAGGTCAGGGGGGACACCCTGCACCTGGCCCTCTATCCTAGGGTCTAAACCCTCAAACTGCACCGGGGTCAGAGGCAAGGACTCCCTCCCTCTGCACCCCCTTCCAGAGTACTGCCCACTCCCAACCGGAGTGGTACCCCTAGAAGCGACATGGGCCAGGACACTGATTACAGTGGTCCCACCCTTCAGGTCAGACAACACCTGATCCTGACTCTCCAACTCAGGGACCCAACCCTGCAGTTGAACACTTGCCTGGCGCACCAGGACTTCCCGGGGAGCACGCATGCCCCCCCTGAGGGTGGCACATAGCTCATGTGCCGTGCGACAGTCTACCTGGCGCAGATCTCCCAACCCCTGTCCCTCTGACAGTGTGGGAAGATCTCCCAGGACAGAAGTGGTGTCCCCCTGGTCATTCACTGGGGACGCAGCCCTGCTGGCTGGCCCCTGACCCAAGGGTTCTTCCACTGGGGACTCTTTTCCCCTCTCGCCCCTCTTTCTGGACTTCTGCACCCTTCCAACTGGAGTGGTACTGCCAGTCACCAGAACTACTGGAGCCCTGTTTACAGAGCCTCCACGTTCTCTAGCCACTGGGGGATCCCCCTTAAAGGGTGACTCATCCGGACAGCCTAGGCTCCCCACCTGGTGTTCCCTTAAAGAACCATCCAGGCTCTGAGACTGAGGTTGGGCACTACCGGGACAACACCCCTTCTCACTCCTTCCCCTTAAGGACAGGACGTGAGGCCCTACACCCCTCTCACTGCTACAGGACCTAGCTGGGCTACTCTGCGCCACTTCCACCACTCTGGGCTGGAAGATACCTGAGCCACTCCCCACAGGATCACACCCCAATGCCTCTCCAGACCCTCTGGAATCCACCACAAGGTCTGCCTCCAATGTGAGCTCCCTGGGGTCAGAGAACTCACTCTCAAACAGGTGTTGGCATAGCTCTGGAAAACTGGGACTTAAAGTATGCTCTCCCACAATTGGATTACACAGCCCCCTAGCAGGGTTAACCAAACTATCCTTCACCTCACCATCCAGCGCCTCACACACATACTCCACACCATTCTCCTGAGACTGGCCAGACAGTAGCGGACTGTCTCTGTCGCACAACCCACACTCTTCTGGGCGGTCCTTACACTCACCCACCAGGACCTCAACCATGGGGGAATCCCTCCCACCACTAGGACCATGAACTCCTACGCCAGCCACCCTATTCCCTTCAGGGACGCTGCGCACTACTGGAGCTACCTCATGCCCTTGAACCTCCTGGTGTATGTTAACCCCCTCCAAGTCAGGTGCCATATCTCTAGGTGCGCGCGCTATGCTGTCAGCACTAGATACCTGAATGTTGCTGCCACCATCTGAGCTGGACTCCACCTCCAACTCAGCAAAGCTCAATCTGCGAGCTACACAAATCTCTGGATGTTGGGCGGAAGCCCTCCTGGCTTCAAGCTCCAAATCAAGTTCTTTCATCCTAAAGTAGTGATCTCTTTGGCGTTTTAGCGCCTCCATGGCTAATTTTTGGCTTTCCATTGCCAATTTATGCTTGTCCATTTCCATTTGTCCTTTTAATTTCGCCATCTCTATTTCATGCGCCCTGGTTGCTGCCTTGTCTGCCAACTCCTCTGGCGACAAGCATCTGGTTGCTGCCTTTTCCATCCTCACTGAACCAGGCATGACGTTTCACAAGCACATGGAGATCTCCCAGCAAAATTATAAAAATGGAAACCTGTGGCTACGTTATAGATCTGCTCTCACTATGTGGTGATCAGTAATTCACTGTATGTCAACTACAAATGCAAATTCGCAAATCCTCACCGCTGCGACCAATGTTAGAATTGGGGGTCTCTGGTTGGCGCAAGTAGGTACTTGTGACAAGCAGGGACCCTCTCCTCTAAGTCAGGGCAAAGGATGACCCTTCAGAATTACCCTTGCTCACCCTCTAGGTGCGTGGCGTGAGCAGCCAAGGCGATTCTCCAGGCGTTAGTTAGTTAAGCATTTGTAGACACACACACAGTAAAATATACCAATCCCCCCACAAATGGACACCAGGCTGTGAGTATATAAAAATACGCTTCTTTATGTAAAATATATATATCTCTTAGGTCAGACTTATCACAAGATCAAATAACGGTTCTGTATGCCCACAGGTTGTAAATAGGCAAGCTCCCTTTTAGTTATAGTTCAAAAATGCACTGTTCTTCTCTTAAGTTGTATTCCACAATGTTCTCTTGATTCTTTGTTTGTTTCTGCACTCGGGTGCGCTTTAGACGGGTGAAATCCCGACGCCCTGCCAAGTCTCACGCTTCCCGCGTGAGACGCGATCGGCCCGGCCGGGTCTCTGACAGCTGATGGCCCTCCTGGTCTGCGGGACCCCCTCGGGGGGGAAACACCGACCTCAGAGCTGTCCAGGTGGGGGGGAGGCCCACGGACCCAGCGCAGCCCCAGTCACTCGGTCAGGGGCTCTGGTTGCAACCTCGTCTCCCCGACAGCTAAAGGATTCCAGCGGGAGGGGCTGGAGCGCTCTTCTCAGCGCGGAGCTGCAGGCAGGCACACAGAGCGGCGCGAGTCAGCGGAACAGGGGCGGCTCGCACCGCGGGTGATATTCACAATTCCTGGGCCCTTGCAGGCAGGCTGGCAACCCTAAAATCAAGGGTAGAAACAAACGTTGCGGGCCCCGAGCCCGTTGACGGTCTCGGTGGCGGCTTTCCTCCGGGGACAAAGGCGAGGTGCCCAGCGGCTCAGGCAGAGCGGGGCTGGCACCCGAGGCGTCCGTCCAGGTCGGAGGTCTGTCCCCTGGGTCTGTTTGCGTCCGGTGGGGATTTCTGGCGGGAGGGTGAGGCACAGCAGCGGGCCCTCTTAGGCGGTCAACACAGCGATCTCCTCAGCGGGGGGAGAGCGGCTCAACGGAGCGGAGCTCTTCCTCGGCGGGGACGAGGAGACACAGTCGGTCACGGCCTCAGGGAGGGGCTGGGGGGCACCACAGCAGTGAGCCTTCCAGGCGGTCAACACAGCGATCTCCTCAGCGGGGGGAGAGCGGCTCAACGGAGCGGAGCTCTTCCTCGGCGGGGACGAGGAGACACAGTCGGTCACGGCCTCAGAGAGGGGCTGGGGGGCACCAAAGTCACAGCTCCGGCAGTAGTAGATATCCCGGTTAATTACCGGCAGACGAGCAGAGGCAGGTTGAGCCAGATGGTCCTGTGGCTCAGGTCAGGGGGCAAGCTCAGTCAAGCCCTTGGAGAATGTTTAAGCACAAAGCAGCAAAGTCTTTTCTCATCAAGTCTTTTCCTCTCCTTTCTCAGCAAGGCAAGCAGCAGGCCAGTTCTCCCAGCGTCTCTTCTCCTTCTAGTCGGGCAGAGGTCCTTCGTGGTGAAACAGGATTCTAATTTACAAGGAGCAGGGCTCCTACTTTTATACACAGTTTCTTTTGTTCTCACTGGCCAGGGGGGCCTCTGCATAACTGCTCTCAGCTCCTGAGCACTTGTGGTGGGTACTTCTGCTTCTGCATTCAGTGTGAGGGCAGGCACATCAGCCGCTCCCCAGGGGGGCGGAGCCGGCATTGAGAGGGCAGGAGTGGCCTGAGTACTTTGTTGACAAGCTTCGGTCCTTCCTGGGCCAGGTGCAGGCTGAGTCATCAGTCGCTCCCCAGGAGGGCGGAGCCAGCATTGTGGAGGCAGAGCACAGCCTGATGCATCATTCAGGGGAAACTCCCACCACCCATTAAGGGGTCCTCCTGCTAATCACTACCTGTCAACTCCCAGCCCTGTCACTCACACACACCAGACAGTCAGATCCACATCCAAGCAGAGGCGGGCTGAAATGGTTAGGCAAGCAAATGCTAACTTTCTAAAAGTAGCATTTGCAAACACAGGATATTAAAATAAACTTTACTAAAAGAAGTATTTTATTATTCTGAGTTCAGGCATACTAAACATGAATTTCTACCATGTTCCCTGAGCCTGCTGGGATTATAGAGTGTAATAATTCCAGCAGCCCATCTGGCCTAGAAGGGAACTGGTAGCCTTACAATAGTGAAAAACGAATTTGGCAGTAATTCACTATTAGAACATGCCACACACATCAGGGCATGTTCTACCTTACACTTACAATGCACCCTGCCCTCAGGCCTACCATAGGGGTGACTAATATGAAGTTAAGGGAAGGTTTAGGGGCTGGCAAGTGTGTGCACTTGCCCAGCCAGGGTGACAGTACCAGACTGCACGCAGGTTCTGCAATGGCAGACCCTAGACACATTTTAAGGCTGCTTCTGTGGGTGGCGCAATCAGCGCTGCAGGCCCACTAGCAGTATTGGCATTCACAAGCCCTGGCACTCCTGGTGCACTTTACTAGGGACTGACAGTAAATCCAATGAACCAATCATGGACATCAATCACATGTATACTTTTCAGTAGGGAGAGCATATGCACTTTAGCACTGGTCAGCAGTGGTAAAAGTGCCCAGAGTCATTAAACCAACAAAAACAGGTCAGAGAGAGTATTGGAGGAAGGCAAAAAGTTTAGGGATGACCCTGCCAAGAGGCCCAGGTCCAACAGGCATGAAGCCTGAATCGACACTTAGGCCTACTGTCACAGTGGACCTGAAAACACAAATACATTAGGCATAACAGGTGAGCATATTCTGCATATCATTAGGCACACCATACTCCGCTGGGGCCTAAACCATGGGAGCATTAAATCACCTTAGATAAGGCACTTTACGCAGGACCCCCGCAAGGTAGCATTAGGGTAAAAGCATTGCCAGCATTAATGCATTAGGCATACAAACAGTATGAATAACCTATAAGGCGGGAAAAGCATTAGGCATCAACCTGTGGGCATAAACATAGTAGGCATGAAGCATTCTCATTAGGGTAGAAACACTAGGCAACATCACCTTAGGCATTAGCAGATGCATAAGGCACCTCCTGCGGTACATGGGGCCTAATCATATCAGAATGGGGCATACACATGAGGCATTTCATCACTGCGCACATTAGGACAGAACATTAGCATAATGGTGCATCCCTAGTAACCACCAAACATCCTGTAAGCATAAGGGGAAAAGAAACCATTAGAGATATAACCACATGCATTAGGCATAAGGAACATTAACAGTACACTTTATGTAAATACACCTGGAATAGCTGCCTCAAGGTTGCAGATTTGCTTCTGGCGCTACTGCGCCTGGGGAGCCCCTACTAGGGGCCTCTCAAATTACCATTGGCCCAAAATCGGCACTGCAAACCAGAGGGAAAAGCATTAGGTATCATCCTAGGTACAATGCATTATGCATCAATATTATGCAAGAAATCATATGGGGCAATAGGTCTTGCCCGCATAAACACAGTTCACCCCAATCGAGGACACAACACTCTGAAACTGGCCCCAGGCCAACTGGCCTCTCTCCGGGGCTAAAATACCCTATGTCCCGCAAAGTCAGGGCTGGCTGTAAAAACAGCGAAAGCAAAGTACGCAAAGCACTGGGGCAGGGCAGGAGTGTCTCTCACTCCTCTCTCTCTTCTCCTGAGGAGTACAATGCCCCCCAATGTGTTGCAGCTGCCCACTGTCAACCAAGCAGACAGGGGGAATCCCACACGCAGGCATTCCCTTGTAGCGCTTTAGAATCCCGGCGCTGCAGACGTCAGCTCCTCTTCTCCTGGGCACAGTTGTAGCTTCTGGCAGCAAGCAGAGCACAGCCAATGCGAATATGGCACTCTGGCAGCACCACAATGCAGCACACACACAGGGGAATTGAAATATAGTGCTTTTACAGCACAGCGCTGCAGGCGTCAGCTCCTCTTCCCCTGGCACCTTGAATATAGCGCTTGCGAGGCACTAGGTCCCACTAGAAGCTTGAGGGACAGAAGATTGCGTACCTCTTCTGGTAATCAGGAAAACAGTGCCCACCAGGCGCTGAAGTGCAGGCAGAGCATCACAGTCACTTCAAATATGGCACTCACCAGGCGCTAGGTGACTCACAGTTCCAGGGTCCCACCCGTGGGAGTAGCGCCCACGCTCCTCACCTTCTTGGAGTGCAGGCAGTCAAAGTATAGCGCTCACAAGACGCTAGGGCAGTAGAGCAGACAGGCAAGGCTGAGCAAGATCAGCAGACAGTGGGCACTCATCAGTAGAGTGACTGGGTGTGTGAAGGATGTACCACCCAAGGCAGCAATGGAGGGACAGAGCTTTGCACATTATTATAATTATTATTAAGCATTTATATAGCTCATAGCTACCCTCGAGCATCCCAGCACTAGCGATCAGGCAACCGACCCGTAGGAATTATGGTGCAATTTGTGGAAAATAACCAATTTTTTAAGAGTTTACGTAAAGGCAGGATAGGGGCTTCAGAGCAAATATATAGGGGCAAGGAGTTGCAGAGCTTTGCCATATTATAAGCAAAAGATCTTCCTCCACTTCTTGTCCTTTTAATTTTGGGGACAACTACCAAATAGAGGTTAAGAGAACAAAGCTCCCTTGAGGGCAGATAGGGGGTATGAATGGGGACTAAGATAGGGGGTAATGAGGGGTTTGTTGATTCCCATGCCCGTTCCCCATACAGTCTTATGTGAAAGACAGCAAGCCGTCAATTTTATTCCAGACTGGATAGGTAACCAACCTTTTTAATTATTCCCTTAGAACCTCGATTATACCGGACTCTTGGTGTGGAGCGATAATCCACCCAATCTACAAATCAGGTCCCCATTCATCACCAAGTAATTACAGACTGATAGCTCTCTTGGATATTGAGGCCAAACACTACGCGAGCATTCTCCTGAACGAGCTGAGAGCGTGGGCGGAGGAGAAGAATCTGATTCCAATGAACCAAACCGGCTTCATTGCCAAATCCGGAACCATGACTAACTTACTGACATTAGCCATTATTGTTGATAAAGTAGGCTTAACATCTAGGGCTGTTTTTTGCTGCTTTGTTGATTTTAAAGCCGCTTTCGACAGGGTCCCCAGGGCAGCTCTATGGGAAAAGCTAAGGAGATGGGGAATCCCTCGAAAACTTCTGGAGGCAATAATTCAGTTATATTCAGGTACATGGGTTCAGGTGAAGTTGGGGTGCGGCACACATCTCTCTCGGAAAATCATGACAACTAGGGGTGTCAAACAGGGCTGTGTGCTGGCCCCACTTCTTTTTAATCTGTTTATTGCTGACCTGACGACAACTTTAGATGAAACAAATAGTCACCCCCCCAAGGTGGGTGGTGTTCCCATAAGCAACCTGCTTTACGCTGATGACCTAGTGCTTCTCAGTCTAACCCGCGTTGGTTTACAAAGGCTCCTGGTAAAATTATACAATTACACCACTGCAAACCTGTTAGAGGTTAACCTAAAGAAAACTCAAGTGGTTATCTTTGGACAAAAAAGAAAAGCCGGGGGAGGATGGTCATATAACAACATGACCATTGCAGTAGGAAGTGTATACAAATACCTAGGGGTCAATCTCGACTCAAGGGGTAATTCTGCGAAACAGCGTAAGGAGATATCTGCTAAAGCTGTGACCCTACAGGTGACCCTGTCTAAGCTCTCAAAAAAATTGTCTGGCCCAAGTTTAACTCCTCTACTAGAGGTCATGAGAGCAAAAATAGGCCCGACACTGTCTTATGGTAATGAGATTTTCAGGGGTAAACTGAACATGAATTTAAACCAACACGTGACTAAAATGTATAAAAAACTCCTTCGGTTGCCCAAAAATGCCTCTGCTGCCCAGATTAGGCTCGAATTTGGTTTATTAAACTATGAAGCCTCCAGCATTGGCACATTTCTAAATCTCTGCCACAAATTCAGACAAGCAGACATAGGCTCATTGGAGTCACTAGTTTGGCAAGATATCTTTGTGAAAAACCCAGGGGGCAGGTATGGGTGCCTATTTAAGGAGTACATTCAAGAACTCTCTGCGGGTGACCTATGGGATCTCAACCCCAGTATGACAGTATTTAAATCCACCATTAAGAAAAGCGTCCGAATAAGTTCCCTCATCATGGATAAAAATCACCTTGCCAAACGTAGACACGCCTGGGCCATCATGAACTCGTACGGGCGGTTGGCTCCTGCAACCTATCTATCCTGCACCTACTCCCTGCACCTAAAACTCAGTTTTATGGCTATCAGACTTGGTGACTGGCAATTTTTAAAAGATCTGCCAGGCTGGCGTCGTACGTCAGATGAAATATGGTGCAGAGGGTGCGGCAGGTCGGCCGAAACTCTGGAGCACGTGGTTTGTCTTTGCCCAGCACTCATGGCACAGCGCAGACGTAAATTGAAAGTGGAGTGGAATAGGTTGGGAATCCGGTCCTGCAGACAGGCAATCATTGCGGCCTTATGCCCAGAAAACACGGCTTTAAATATCCGCCTTATACTGTTTATACGCTTTGCCTATCGCAACTTTTTGCATGCTCCCCTCATGTTGGGAGCGGCCTAAACCAAGTTGTATCATCTGTAATTGACTTTATTTATTGTTGCACTATCATGATTCGTTGCTACTGACCTGCTGTTGCTATTTTATCTGATCTCTTTTTTAACATTTGTAATTATTTATAACGGCGGGTGGGCATACAAGTTCAACACGGTAAATTACTGTATAACAAACGTCGTATCTTTTATCTTCTTTTAAAAAAATAAATTAAAAAAAAGTCGTTTTTAAACGTCGCTTGGATTGTTCAATAGGGAACTGCACAATGCAATGTGGGAACTTTTATTCACTTAAAGTTGATCATTGATGGTATTTTTGCTCTTACAATGTGTATTGCTGTTGGCACTTCTTTTAAGGATGTTATTTTATATCCAAATAAAGATCATTATTATTATTAGGTAACCAGTGTAGAGCTTTTAGAGCTGGCTTGACTGATTGAGATTTAGGGATGCCCAGAAGCACAGTTCTAGGCCACTTGGAGTTTCCTCAATGTTGCCTTATGTTCCCTACTTGCACTTCAAACACACTGCCTTAGCTCACACACAATATACTTCACAATAGCCTACAGAGGGACTGGAGCCAGTCCAGTGAGGCAGGAAATTCAAGCCACTTCTGTGGAGGGAAAGTCCAGAAGTTTCTTCCAATTAACTGGGCATTCATGTAGTCTTGATAATGTGCTGGGGAAGTTTCGCTGCATGTTAGCAATAGTATTGCTTGAAACGCATTCCAAGGAATACTTCATTAATATATTTGTCTAACCTGATGAAACTCCTTATATCCACCACCTAACTGGGAGAGTCAAGTCCTTTCAAAGACATCAGAAAATGATTTATGTATTTACAATTTTCATTAAGGTTGGAGTAAATAGTGTATTTTAATTCTGAGCACCCATTAATAATCCACATTTGTATAGCGCACAATCACCCGTTAGGGTCTCTAGGCGCTGGGGGCCGTCGGGAAGATTAAGCAAGCTATTGCCCAGAGTCACATGGTGCTGGGCTAACCTGCCGCCGGAGCCGGGGATCGAACCGTGGTCCCCAGATTCCAGCGTCAGTCGCCCTGGCCGCGGCGCCACACCTCTCCCATTGAAATAAACTGTACAAGGCCAATGCCCCTACAGGTAAAAATCCCCTTGGACTTTCTTCATCTGACGAACTTTTGACCCAACTTTTTAACTGTAATACTTCTTTGTAAAATCAGGGACAAGAAAGCCATGATTCAAGTGCAGTATTATCTGGAGCAGTCTAGCATTATAGGGGTTCAAGCTCACGTTCACCCCATCAGAGGTACAGAAATGCCTGCCTTGTATTCAAATGGTCATACTCAATATCCTCAGTCCTGGTGTCCCAGCCTTGCTAATGCTGCTGAACTTATTGGTATCATTCAACTACCTTGACCACTTGATAATCCTGGAAAGAGTTAGAGATAAGTTACAACTCTCATACATGTATAATAGATGGTTGGATCATTCTGGAGTCACTGAGAAGACCAAGATAGGTATAGGAGAGGATAAATCCAAGGCAGTGCTAGTCAAGTATGGGGTTCTCCGGCTTCCTCTGAAGTCACAAACCTCTCTTCTCTTATTTAACATTATCTGAAAACTCCATCGATGATCTTTTGCTGGAACTTGCATGGTAATCTGGTAGGATAGGGAGTTGAGTGCAGTGTGTAGCTGAGCACTCATATTGGTTAGATGATGGAGAAAGGTCTTGGAGAAAGATCTGAGAGCAAGGACTGACACAGTCACGGGGGTGCAGACTTCTGAATTTGCTTCCTCTGTAAATTGACTCATGGCACAGACATAGGGAGCGGCTCAACACCTGGCGAATGATAACTGCAATTTCACTTGCTCATGCTTTCAGCCTTTCAGATCCTATGCATTTGGCTCTTGGTCTGTGCACTCCCCAGCTGTGTTTAGCTTCTATACTATGACCGCTGCCTTTGTCCTCCATCAAAAGGAGAGTGACAATAGCCAGAATGCTGACAGCATTGAGTGGGGGGCACAGGTAGTAGCCATGGTGAAAAATTAGGATGAGAGTTGTTTGGCACTGTGCATGGATGGTTAATACTCGCTGCACAATTGTACACCAGCATCTTTACAGCATAAGTTACAGGATAAAAGCACCCGCTGTAGTCATGACATTAAATCACTTCCCACCTAGGCCATACTGTAAAGCCACATTATACTAACCAAACTCAACAATGGTGTATACCAGCATAAACAGCTCCATCTCTCAGTCCTCTATCCTGCACTCAGGGTTAAAGGCCAGCTACCTGATCTCCACATAACAATATGTGCACCTGTTGTGTTTTATATAGGTACCCTACTATAGGCCTGGTTAACAATATATCCTTTCACCTACATTAGTTCCCCTACACTACACTGTAACAAACATTTTAAGGACTTAAACTTTTACCTAGTGGTATCCTGGGTGCATAAGGAGGGTTTTTCCTGAACAATGGAGTTCTATAACTTCACCAGTAGACTCATACAGTATGAATGAATATTCATAAGGTTCTTGGAAACCAAGCACGGACTACACCACCTTCCTCCCCATGTCTTCGTACACAGTTCATCTCATAAGTCATCCTCATATCTAACAATGGCTGATACATGAGACAAGGGACAAAGGAGCCCTAGATACTGTCTGCATAAATACAGCACCTCTTGCTAGCTTTAGGCAGAGGGAATCGAGACTTCTAGCCCAACACACTGACCAGAGACGCTGAGGCCCCTGCATGCGGACGCTCCAGCTGACAGTGGTCTGAACATCCTTACGGGGTGTCCAACTCGAGACCAAGCTCGAGACCAAGCTCCTACATTCACACTTCAGGTAATGGAGTTCGACTAAATCCTAGAGGGATTCTTGGCTTCACACCTACTCAGCATGCTAGGTACACTTGGGTACATCTAGCTAGGCGTCGTAGGAGTATGCGCACTTTTATCCTGCATTTTATATTCATATATCTATTCATGCTTATGGCTAAATGGTAGAACTATATTATGCTTTTATATTCATAATACTGCTGATCATATATCTCTTCTACTGTCTAATGATTGTTGCAGCTCATGTATTTTACAAGAGAATAACAACTGTTCAATAAATACTTATTGAAACTCCCAGCATGTTTATTCTGTGTATCTCTGAGAGCTAATCAGTAAGCACGAGTGACTGAGCAAAAAGTAGTACATTGTTTTCACAATCCTGAGGGATAAGGGTTGTAATTTTCGGAGGTTGCCAAAAACTATTCTCTTCCCGATAAGAGGAGACATTAGTGGCACTGTGAGCTAGCTAACTGCAAACAGGCTAACATATGCAGTGGGGCTGCTCAGAGTTAGTCTGCCATCAATCCCGCTGTGTATGTTATCCAAACGTGCATGTCCTGCAAGGGTACCATAGGAACTACACAACACACCCTTCTTATCACTGCTCATGACTACAAAACACCCCCACGCATGCCACACTGTCATCTCACACTCTACCAACAAAACAATGTGATGTTATGTATACCAGCAGGAGACTTTGGGCCTGATTACAATCTTGGCAGATGGGATACTCCGTCCCCAAAAAAAATCTATTTCTTTTTGCACCACTCCATGCTTCAGAACATGTTCTCAGGCTCATCACAAGAACACTATTCCAGTCCTCACACACAACACCAACACGCTATCCATCCACACAGGCCACAGTGTACACAGCATTCTTCTAACCAAACACACTTTAAAGTTAGAGTTCTACCAAGGATCAAAATGTGCTTTGAGCATTTTTGCTGGTACGAGGTGCTTTTGAAAGCCATCTACAATACCACAGGTGAATAATTTTTTGTAAAGAAATCGTAGTCTACAAATGCATTGAAGCAGCTTTCAGAGATCACCAAACAAAAATGAATGCCTCAATCCTCTGCTCTTAACAAGTGCCGCCTGTGCAGTAAGTCAGAAGGTTGGAGGTGAAGCAGAACACAACAGACAGTTGATAATAAGCAGAACTGGGGCTAAAACATAACACTGGCTGCTACATCCGTCGGTCAGAAAGGGTGCTGAGAGGCCACTGTTACCATACGAAAAATTGCTCCTGGGCAAAAAATCTGCCAAACGCCTCATTACCGAACTGGATGCCCTGCTTCGGCCAGCATGGACTGAGGATGAATGGCCTGGTCCGCGTTCCTGGGAAGCATTGCTGGGAAGCGGAACTGGGACGACAGCTCTCTCAGAAGAAGTGGCACGACATCTTCTAAAGAGTGAGACACTCTGCCTATAATACATCTAGCACTGAATCAGCGGTGAAATTTGCCACTTATTGGTAACTAATCCCCGCCAGGCTACATATGGGAAACCCGACCCAAAGCGAGTGCTATTGGCGACAATGCGGAGCGATTGGCACACTCACACACATCCTTTGGGATTGTTCAATGGTAACCTTTTTTTTGGATTTTGTCTTCTGATATCGACACCCATTTCTCCACTCAGCTCCCCATATTTCCATCCTACACCCTGCCAGGGCTTCCCAATGTTCTTACTTATCCACTCACATCATGTAGGGGCACCAGATCAGCATAGCTTTGTTGGTGGCTCACCAGTCTATTCTATCGCTTTGGGGAACCACCACCACACCAACACACCTAGGATGGCTTCAGCGCCTTTGGTTTGTTCTGGGAATGGAGAATCTCACCCTTACCCTCACAGCCCAGCTTTATTGTCTTGAGAGCTGATTTGGCCCCGCTACATTTGGTTATCACAGCCCCTGCTGAGGAAGCGGTGGGTACTCATTGAGTGCCACTATACTAAGACTCTCGGTTTTGCATATTCACATGGCTACCAAATGGAAAGCTTATCATAGAAAGTCATTGAATGAGAGAATTTGGTTTGTTTCAAGTTTGTCCATGAAAAGTATCACAAAATGTGGGGCAAAAACTGCTCCCATGGATGCCTCATTGATCTGCTGGAAAAAAAGGCCATCAAATTTAAAGAAATTACGCGTAAGACACAGTTCAAGGAGTTGTAAATTAACAATGTCGGGACGGATTGTGGGCGTGTACGTGATTCAAGAATTTTTTCAATGGTTTTCAGGCCCTGGTTTTGTGGAATATTAGTGTAAAGGGATTCAACGTCCAATGTACAAAGGATGTCAATAGTAGCTTTGAAGGGAAGATGTTCACCTTGATTAATCGTATCTGTGCTATCTTTTACATAGCAACCTGTGTCAGGTGCAAAGCCCTTAACATCTTCCATGCACATGACGGCTCCCGGCTGTAATGAGTCAAAGTGGGCGTGTGTTCATGATGGCCGGGAGCCGTAATGACCACGCCCGCAATTGGAATGTCCAGCACTGCGGCGGAATTCGCACCGCAGTGCAAAGGTTAATAAAATCTACATAGCAACCCAAAGGTTCTAAAATTGAGTCACACCCAGAGACAAGTAGATATCCTGGGAGCGCTTCAATATTTGTATGCACTTTAGGCAATGTATAAATCACCAGTATTCTGTGAGAATTTTAGTTAAAAAAAAAAGAATTTGTTTTGGGTTAGAAAGCCATCTGTCCTTTCTGTAATGTCAAGGATAAGTTGGATTTCATTTGTTGGGTCGCTACCTAACCTTAATTAATGATCAGTGTTGCAGAGCTGTCTAGCGATTTCCACTTTGCATGGATCCATATCCTGGCCTACGATCCACCTGTCCTTGTCAGCTGGTATGATGATCAGCGGTACAAAAGGGGGTGGTGATGACGGAGCATCTGAATCCATCAAACACTCACACCCAGTCAAAAGATCTGGGTTTAATCCATCACCGTTCTTGTTAGACCTGGCACCTTGGCGTGAGTCTCCCTTCCTCTTTTTGCTGATGTGCCTCAGATGTTTTGCTGGTGTTCGATGCTCAGGGCACTGCGCCACTGCCAATCCGTGCCGCAGTGCAAGTGCTCCCAATGTAAAGTATATGTGTAATTGATTTCCACGATTGGCTTATTTGGTTTACTGTCAGTCCCCAGTAACGTGCACGAGGAGTGCCGGGGCTTGTAAATACAAATGCTGCTGGTTTGGCCTGCAGCGCTGGTTGCGCCACCCACAGAAGCAGCCTCATAAGACAGGACTCGGGTCCGCCATTGCAGACCCCGCGTACAGTCCCGCACTGTCACGCTGACTGCGCAAGTGCCCACACTTGCCAGTCCCTGAACCTTCCCTAACCTCCATATCAGTCACCCCTATGGTAGGCCTACGGGCAGGGTGCATTGAAGCGTTAGGTAGGACAAGCCTAGAGTGTGGCATGTCCTCGTAGTGAATTACTGCCCTTTTCGTTCTTCACTATGGAAGGGCTACCGGTTCTCTTAGGCCAAGAGGAGCTGTCAGGACTATTACACGCTATTGTCACGGCAGACTCAGGGAACACGGTGGCATGTCGAGTTTAGTATGCCTGGACTCAGAATAATAAAATACTCACTGTAGAAAGGTTTATTTTAATATCCTGTGTTTGCAAATGCTACTTTTAGAAAGATAGCCTTAGCACGCCTAACCATTTGGCCCACCTCTACCAGGATGTGTATCTGTTGTGTTGGTTTGTGGGAGTGACAGGGCTGGGAGATTCCCGGGGACAGTTGGGACCCCCAGGTGGTGAATAGGGTGCTTACACCAGGATGGGTGGGCGGAGTAGTCCTTGAAAGGGCAGTTGCAGCAGAAGGACATAGGCTATGCAGACGCCCACCATATACATTTAAAAGGTAAAAGAACCGTGCCAGCAAAGTAGTCCCTGGTGGGCGAGTGGATCCCTGTTGAATAGGGTTGTGCTCCACCACCACGATGCTGGATCCACCTCCTGCGGAGCGTCTGATGTCTCTGCCCGCACTCTGAAAGAAGACGGTAGCTTCCTGTAAACAGAGTACTCCAAAACTGGGTTGAACTAGGCTCAGGCCCCCTGGCCTGCAAAGACAAAAGAATCACAGTATAAATATAGGAGCTCCGCTCCTTGCAAATCAGATCCAGTTTTGACCACGACGAACCTCTGCCTGACTAGAAGGACCAAGAGAAGCTGAAGGACGGAAACCGGTCTGAATCCTGTAAGACTGGCCTGCAGTGGTGCCTTGCTGAGAAGGGAGAGGAAAGGACCAGAAAGAACGTTGTAGACTTGTACCTGAAACGATCTCCAAGGGCTTGATCGAGAGCTTGCCCCCTGAACGGAACCCCAGGACCATTGGGTTCTATCCGCTTGTGCCCGTCTGCTGTTGGGCCTTAGTTCTTATTCCCGCCGGAGTTGTGACTCGGGTGCCCTCGTCCCCTCCCAGGTCGTGACAGCTCGGAGCCTGGTCGCCCCGCCGTGAGAGCCCGCTCATCCCTGAGTCGCTCTCCGCTTCAGTGCCAGGCCGCCTGCTCTCCTGCCACCTAGCTGCTAACGGAGCGCGTTGTGCGCCTCTCATCTTCTCCCGCCGGAATCTGCACGGAGCGCATTCCATAGCCTCGGACGGTCCGTACGTCGTAACGTACCTGACTGTCTCGCTTTGCCCTCCTGCATACCAAGACCCGTGCTGCACCTCAAGAAAGGCCTCCCCCGTACAGTGGTACCGGAAGCCTGGTGTTGCACCCGTCTGCCATAGAACGTGACGCCCCTCACAGATCCACGAGTACGACCCGGCATACTAAGAAGTAGTACGTCCCGCAGGCCTGAACGGCACCTCGCCCCGTGAGCTGCATCGACCCCGGATCGCCGCAACCCTCCACAGTCCTGCTCCTCCACCTCGCTCCTCGAGGGGGACCTTAGCCGGAGAGATTCTCTGGAGAACCGTCAGCCTCGTTCGGAGTCCGCCCTCACCAGCCGCGCCTGAAACGCCTCGGCCTTCCACCAGCAAGTACACTTGAACTCCGTCCCGAGTTCACATCGGATCCAGGGTCCACAACGTTCTTATTTCCCTGTCATCGTACCTTGCTGAACAACGAACATTCAAAGACTAACTCTTGCCTATTATAATCTTGTGGCCTCCAATTGTTACACGTTACATGGTCTTGTGATAATCCTGCTTGAATCTATCTTTTATATAAAGTATACGTATTTTTGATACAACTACACAACTGGTGTCCATTTGTGGTGGGTCAGTGGGTTTACTGTATGTGATCATAAATGCTTAACTTACTATCGCCCTGAGGATTAGCCTTGTCTGCTCGCGCCACACTACCTAGAGGGTGAGCAGGGGTTATTCAAAGGAGTAGTTCCCTTGCCCTGACGTGGAGCTTAGGGTCCCTGCTTGTCACAAGTACATACCTGTGCCAACCAGAGACCTCGGGTTCCAACATTGGTACCAGCGGTGAGGATTTCGGATTTGCATTTATGATTCATATACAGTGAATTACTGATCACCACGTAGTGAGAGCAGACCAAGTAACGAGCCACAGATTACGTTCTTGCCCAGAGATCTCCAATCCCCAACCATGCCTGGTTCACCCTCTGTTGCACTCTCTGTGATCTCTGGAATCAACGATGTTGACTGGGAAGGGCTAGAGAATTGCAGAGTCGAGCAATTGAAAGCTCTGTGTGAAAAGTTTTGAGTTTCCCAATCGGGCTGCAAAACCAGAACCCAGCGCATCATGGCACTGAAAGCCTGGAAAGAGTCCCGAGAGCCAGCAAATCAGGTGGTAGTGGATCCACCTGATAGCCTCATCGAGGTGCAGGGAGGCCCGTCGTCAGAAGAGCTGGCGGACAGGGCCGCAACCAGAGTGCATGAAGTGGAGATGGCCAGATTGAAAGGTCAGATGGCCATGGAGGAGAAAAGGCTCCAGCTGGAGCATGAGATACGCCTAAAAGAATTGGAGCTGAAAGCAAAGAGCTTGGACGCAGCTCCTGGTGGCAGCACAACGCCAGCCCAGGTAGAGTCAAGGGTCTACGTACCGAAAGATGTGGTGAAGGAGTACTTTCTAAGGGAGATGACATAGGGCAGTGGTTCCGGGCCTACGAGGTAGCCATGTCTTCCCACCGGGTACCTGAGAAGGATTAGGGAGCGGGGTTGTGGGGACGGTTCCTGACCGAGGGGCGGGATACCCTGTTAGATCTCCCTTCCGAAGAGTCCAATTCCTACCCACGTATGAAAGAAGCCCTGATCAATCGGTTTGGTTTAACTCCTGAAATGTACCGACAGCGGTTTAGGAAATGTTTAAAGATTCAAGGGGGTACGTATGTGGAGTATGTGACCTTTTTCTGCAGAGCGCTGGATGGTTGGGTGAAGGGTTTTAAGGTAAACGATTTTCAAGGGCTGCTTGATTTGATAGCATGGGAGCACTTGTCGGATAATTGTTTTCCTGAGTTACGCCAGCACCTGATCGATAGCACGCTGTCCAACCCGAGGAAGCTTGCTGAGGAAGCGGACTGCTGGCTCAGCACCAGGGTCCACAAAGGTCCAGTGGGAGATTCAGCCAAGGGTGGTCAGGGTCCCCAGCAGAAGAAGAGTGGGGGGGACAGGGGAAAACAGAAAGGGTTCCAAAAAGGCCCTCAAAGTAATCCCCAAGGGAAAGGTTCTCAGCCTCCTCCACCCCCGAAATCAACCGGGGCCCTGACAGGTAAACCTGTTCAGAGAGGGCCCATCACCTGTTTTAGGTGTGGCGACCTGGGTCACGTTGCCTCTGACCCTAAGTGTCGCTTGTTTGCAAAACCCGCACCCACTGGTGCTCCACCCCGGCAACTAGCTAGTGTTAACTTTGGGGAGGAAGTAGCCGTCAAGATGACCCTGGTCTTGCTAGGAGACAGTGAGATGGTCCCCGAAAACTACCTGCCCAATAACACAAAAAAATATGCGCAGGTAGTGACCATCAACGGTAAGAAGGCGGAGGCTCTGCGAGATACAGGAGCCAGTGTGACTGCAGTGAGGCAGCATCTGGTGTCTCCGGAGCAGGTGGTACCGCACGCCTACTGTAGGGTTGTCCATGCTGACAATTCTGAGAGCCAATGTCCGATGGCTCAGGTTCCCTTTGAGTGGCAGGGGGTCTCTGGTACTCTGCAAGTTGCTGTGAGGACCTCCATGCCTGTAGATTGTCTGCTAGGGAACGATTTGGAGAACTCCCCTTGGGGAAAATGACTCATCTGCGGATGGTGGGTCTACCCGACTGGGCGTGCGTGACCACACGGTCCATGGCAGCCAGTAGGGGTGTCGAAGAGGTCCAGGAGCCTGAAGGAGAGGCCCTGGAACCGGCCTTAGAGAGAAGGCGCAGGGGGCGCGGACAGCCGGCTCCCGAAGTTCCCACGGCCCAGGAGGAAGCAGACCTCGAGGGGGATGCCCTGGAGACTACCGGGAAACAGATCGCCGAACTGGGAGACCTGCCTGAGCTGACCCATTGGCAGCAGGAGGGGGGTCCTTCCAGGGAGGAATTCTGCAAGGAGCAGAGAGAGTGCCCTTCTCTCGTAGAGGTGCCGCAGCAGGCTGCAGACCAGGCCAATGGTGTTCAGTCCGGGAAACACTTGGTCTACTGGGAGAACGATCTCCTGTATTCAGAGCCTAAGGCTGCTGAACCTGGGTCGGCCCGTGTGCTGGTGGTACCCCAGAAGTTCAGAGCCTTCCTACTGGGTTTGGTTCACGATGTGCCGTTAGCAGGACATCTGGGGATGGACAAGACCTATGACAGGCTTGTCACCCACTTCTACTGGCCCCAGATGCACAGGAGCTCAGATGCTCACTGTAGGACATGCCCGACTTGCCAAGCCAGTGGTAAGTGTGAAGGGAAGAACAAGGCTCCCCTCCAACCATTTCCCGTCGTCAGTACCCCATTCCAACGAGTGGGAATTGACATTGTAGGGCCTCTGGACCCCAAGACAGCCATGGGCAACAGGTTCATCCTGGTCTTGGTGGACCATGCCACCCGGTATCCTGAAGCCATCCCTCTGAGGACAGTGACGGCCCCCGTGGTGGGACGAGCGCTGATGGGAATTTTCTCTTGAGTAGGATTCCCTCTAGAGGTGGTGTCTGACAGAGGTACCAACTTCATATCGAAATATATGAAGTCCCTTTGGCAAGAGTGTGGTGTAACGTACAAGTTCACCACCCCTTACCATCCCCAAGGAAACGGGTTAGTTGAAAGATTCAACCGAACCTTGAAAGGCATGATCATGGGCCTAGAAGGACCGATGAGGCGTAAGTGGGACGTCCTCTTGCCATGCCTACTGTTTGCGTAGCGAGAGGTGCCACAGAAGTTGCTCGGATTCAGTCCCTTCGAGCTTCTGTATGGTCACCCGGTCCGAGGACCTCTGAGTCTGGTTCGGGAAGGCTGGGAGAAATCTCCCAGGAAACCTCCCCAGAATGTATTTAGCTACATGCTGGCCTTCCGAAACCAGACCAGGCGATTCAGGAAACTTGCTGAGGCAAACCTGGAAGCCAGCCAGGAGGAGATGAATGCCACTCTTGGTGGTTGATGATGCTCTCGGTGCTGGATGAATTGAGAGGCTTGGCTGACGGTAAAAAACCGAGCGCCCTGATTTTATTAGACCTTTCAGCGGCGTTCGATACCGTCAGTCATGCGCTGCTACTGGAAAGGCTGAGTGACTTTGGCATCAAAGGCCGGGCTTTCGAGTGGTTGCAGTCCTTCCTGTCAGGAAGGACACAAAGAATACAACTCGGAGAAGAAATCTCCGCCGTGGGAGAAATAGAATGTGGGGTACCTCAGGGCTCGGCCCTATCCCCACTGCTGTTTAACCTATATCTGCAGCCTCTGATTGCCTCCCTGGCGAGTATGGGCTGCACAGTATATAACTATGCAGACGACACGCAGCTGCTGCTGAGTGTTGACAATACAAACACCGCCCAACTCCACACTCAGAATATTTTGAGACACACAGTCCAGTGGATGACAGGAAACCTCCTAAAAATCAATCCAGACAAGACTGAGGTCTTGGTTATTTCATCTACCACCTCACCATGGTGTGACCTCTACTGGCCCGCAGAGTTAGGTCCAGCCCCAAAACCCAGTTTGAACGTGAAGAGCCTGGGGATCAAACTGGATTGTGACCTCTCTATGGTCAGCCAAATCTCTTCAGTGGTGGGCAGCTGTACTAATATCATCCGACAGCTACGGAAATTAGTGCCTATCATTTCCCAATCTATGCTACGTTCCATCGTCGCAGCTACTGTGATTTCACGCATAGATTATGGAAATGCCCTCTACCTTGGCCTACCAAAAACCTTGATAAATAGGCTACAGGTGGTGATGAATGATGCCGCTCGTCTTATCTTCAGACAGCCAAGACACACTAAAGCATCCCCCCTGCTACAAAGCCTCCACTGGCTCCCTATTAAGGAGCGAGTGGAATTTAAAAATCTGTGCATCGCCCATAAAGCCATCTATGGCATGGCACCTGCTTACATCAAAGATCGCCTGGTAATGTATAGCCCAAAGAGAGCTCTTAGGTCCTCAGACTCTCAGCTATTAGTCTGCCCTCGGTACAAATTTGCCACCAAGGGCGGTAGAGCCTTTTCGGTGCTGGTTCCGCATTTATGGAACACACTACCTGAGCCACTACGAAAGGAAGGAAACCTCCTACGTTTCAGAAAGGGGCTGAAAACGCTGTTGTTCAGGAGAGTCCTGTGAGCCACGTAGGCCAGTGGATGCCCTCTGTACTGTCAAAGTTGTTGTGTACCATCGATTCCCGAGCGCTTAGAGGCCTGTAGGTGATTGAGCGCGCTACAAATCAAAAATAACAATAACAATAACTCTGGTGGAGCTTCAACCTGGACAAAAGATGTGGGTCTTGGCCTCAGTGGAGCCCTGTGCACTTCAGGATAAGTGGACGGGTCCATTTGAGGTTGTGGAGCGCAAGAGTCCTGTCACCTACCTGGTGAACTTGCAAACTCCCAGGAACCCTTTGAGGGTCCTACATGTTAACCACCTTAAGCCCCACTTGGAAAGGTCCGAAGTGGGCATGCTGTTGGCAACCGATGATGGAATGGAGGAGGAGAACGAGCCTCTTCCGGACCACTTGGTGGCCTCCGAGCGAGACGGGTCGGCGGATGGAGTTAACCTCTCACCCTCCCTGACCCCTGAGCAGCAGAGTGATTGCCGCCAGCTGCTGGGGCAATTCTCTGACTTGTTCTCCCTGGTTCCGGGTATAACAGATTGGTGCGTCCATGATGTGGACACGGGAGACAGCTTGCCGGTGAAGCACAAGGCTTACCGCGTGACTGACAGGGTATGAGCTTGCATCAAGGAGGAAGTCTCGAAGATGTTTGCTCTTGGGGTGATTGAGTCCTCCAGCAGCCCTTGGGCCAGCCCAGTGGTCTTGGTCCCGAAGGCCGCGATGCCGGGAGCCACACCCGAACTACGGTTCTGTGTGGACTATCGAGGACTCAATTCGGTCACGAAGACTGACGCGCACCCCATCCCCAGAGCTGACGAGCTCATAGATCGGTTGGGAGCTGCCCGGTACCTCAGTACGTTCAAATTAACGTCTGGGTACTGGCAGATCGCCTTAACCGACGGGGCCAAGGAGAGGTCCGCGTTTTCAACCCCAGATGGGCACTCCCAATTCCTGGTTAGGCCCTTCGGCATGAAAAACGCCCCTGCCACCTTCCAGAGGTTGGTCAACCGGGTGTTGGTTGGACTGGACGCGTTCAGTGCCGCCTACCTGGACGACATCGCAGTGTTCAGCAGTACGTGGGAGGAACACTTGCGACACCTGTGGGAAGTGTTGGTGGCTCTGCGCAAGGCAGGCCTCACGATCAAGGCAAGCAAGTGTCAGATCGGGCAGGGTTCGGTGGTGTATTTGCGGCACCAAGTTGGGAGCGGCCAGGTGGTGCCTCTTCAACCCAAAATTCAGACCATCCTGGCTTGGGAAGCCCCCAAGACCCAAACGGAGGTGAGGGCCTTCCTCGGACTCACCGGGTATTACAGGAGGTTCGTCAAGGGATACGGCACCATCGTTGCCCCCTTGACCGAGCTGACTTCGAAGAAACAGCCCCGGAAAGTGATCTGGACTGACGCCTGTCAGGTAGCATTCGACACCCTGAAAACGGCCATGTGCATGGCGCCCGTGCTCCTGGCTCCTGATTTCTCCAAAGAGTTCTTAGTGCAGACAGACGCTTCAGAGCATGGGATTGGGGCTGTCCTCTCACAGACGACTGAGGAGGGCTGGGATCACCCTGTGGCCTTCATCAGTCGGAGGTTACTTCCACGGAACAGAAGTGGAGTGCGATTGAGCGAGAAGCTTTTGCTGTGGTCTGGGCCCTGAAGAAGCTAAGACCCTACTTGTTTGGGTCTCACTTCCGAGTTCAGACGGACCACAGGCCCCTCAGATGGTTGATGCAAATGAGGGGTGAGAACCCGAAACTGTTGAGGTGGTCCATTTCTCTACAGAGTATGGACTTTACGGTGGAACACCGCCCTGGCATAGACCACGCCAATGCTGAAGGTCTGTCAAGGTTTTTCCGCCTTAGTGATGAGGAACTCCCTGGGCAAGGGTAGTTCTCCCCACATTTCAGCTGGAGGGGACACGTGTTAGACCTGGCACCTTGGCGTCGGTCTCCCTTCCTCTTTTTGCTGATGTGCCTCAGATGTTTTGCTGGTGTTTGATGCTCAGGGCACTGCGCCATGGCCAATCCGTGCCGCAGTGCAAGTGCTCCCAATGTAAAGTATATGTGTAATTGATTTCACCGATTGGCTTATTTGGTTTACTGTCAGTCCCCAGTAACGTGCACGAGGAGTGCCGGGGCTTGTAGATACAAATGCTGCTGGTGGGCCTGCAGCGCTGGTTGCGCCACCCACAGAAGCGGCCTCGTAAGTCATGACTCGGGTCCGCCATTGCAGACCCCACGTACAGTCCCGCACTGTCACGCTGACTGCGCAAGTGCCCACGCTTGCCAGTCCCTGAACCTTCCCTAATCTCCATATCAGTCACCCCTATGGTAGCCCTACGGGCAGGGTGCATTGAAGCGTAAGGTAGGACAAGCCTAGAGTGTGGCATGTCCTCGTAGTAAATTACCACCCTTTTCGTTCTTCACTATGGAAGGGCTACCGGTTCTCTTAGGACAAGAGGCGCTGTCGGGACTATTACACGCTATAGTCACGGCAGACTCAGGGAACACGGTGGCATGTCAAGTTTAGTATGCCTGGACTCAGAATAATAAAATACTCCCTGTAGAAAGGTTTATTTTAATATCCTGTGTTTGCAAATGCTACTTTTAGAAAGATAGCCTTTGCGCGCCTAACCATTTGGCCCGCCTCTGCAAGGATGTGTATCTGTTGTCTGGGTTTGTGTGAGTGACAGGGCTGGGAGGTTCCCCGGGACAGTTGGGACCCCCAGGTGGTGAATAGGGTGCTTACACCAGGATGGGTGGGCGGAGTAGTCGTTGACTCTGAATATGGTTGTGCTCCACCACCACGATGCTGGCTCCACCTCCTGCGGAGCGTCTGATGTCTCTGCCCGCACTCTGAAAGAAGTCGGCAGCTTCATGTAAACAGAGTACTCCAAAACCGGGTTGAACTAGGCTCAGGCCCCCTGGCCTGCAAAGACAAAAGAATCACAGTATAAATATAGGAGCTCCGCTCCTTGCAAATCAGATCCAGTTTTGACCACGACAAACCTCTGCCTGACTAGAAGGACCAAGAGAAGCTGAAGGACGGAAACCGGTCTGAATCCTGTAAGACTGGCCTGCAGTGGTGCCTTGCTGAGAACGGAGAGGAAAGGACCAGAAAGGACTTTGTAGACTTGTGCCTGAAACGATCTCCAAGGGCTTGATCGAGAGCTTGCCCCCTGAACGGAACCCCAGGACCATTGGGTTCTGTCTGCTTGTGCCCGTCTGCAGTTGGGACTTAGTTCTTATTCCCGCCGGAGTTGTGACTCGGGTGCCCTCTTCCCCTCCCAGGTCGTGACAGCTCAGAGCCTGGTCGCCCCGCCGTAGAGAGCCCGCTCATCCCTGAGTCGCTCTCCGCTTCAGTGCCGGGCCGCCTGCTCTCCTGCCACCTCGCCGCTAACGGAGCGCGTTGTACGCCTCTCATCTTCTCCCGCCGGGCTCTGCACGGAGTGCATTCCATAGCCTCGGACGGTCCGTACGTCGTAACGTAACTGACTGTCTCGCTTTGCCCTCCTGCATACCAAGACCAGTGCCGCACCTCAAGAAAGGCCTCCCCCGTACAGTGGTACCGGAAGCCTGGTGTTGCACCCGTCTGCCATAGAACGTGACACCCCTCACAGATCCACGAGTACGACCCGGCGTACTAAGAAGTAGTACGTCCCGCAGGCCTGAACGGCGCCTCGCCCCGTGAGCTGCATCGACCCCGGATCGCCGCAACCCTCCACAGTCCTGCTCCTCCACCTCGCACCTTGAGGGGGACCTGAGCCGGAGAGATCCTCTGGAGAACCGTCGTTCGGAGTCCGCCCTCACCAGCCGCGCCGGAAACGCCTCGGACTTCCACCAGCAAGGTACACTTGAACTCCGTCCCGAGTTCACATCGGATACAGAGTCCGCAACGTTCTTATTTCCCTGTCATCGTACCTTGCTGAACAACGAACATTCAAAGACTAACTCTTGCCTATCATAATCTGGTGGCCTCCAAACGTTACACGTTACATGGTCTTGTGATAATCCTGCTTGAATCTATCTTTTATATAAAGTATACGTATTTTTGATACAACTACACGACTGGTGTCCATTTGTGGTGGGTCAGTGGGTTTACTGTGTGTGATCATAAATGCTTAACTTACTATCGCCCTGAGGATTAGATTTGTCTGCTCGCGCCACACTACCGAGAGGGTGAGCAGGGGTTATTCGAAGGAGTAGTTCCCTTGCCCTGACGTGGAGCTTAGGGTCCCTGCTTGTCACAAGTACATACCTGTGCCAACCAGAGACCTCGGATTCCAACAGTTCTTTAGCCCACTCTGCCACCCCAGTTCAGACATGGCTATATGCAAATCAGTCTGACCCTGTGCCTCATGGGAACAGTCCAGCCCGAACTGCCAAGCCATGCCTTCGCTGGACCGGAAACAAGCTTCCGAGGACCGGTTTCTGGCATTCCAGCCGTCTTCAGCCCGGCTTGCATGAATCCAGTGGCAAAGTGAACAAGGGACTCACGTCTGAGCATACCCTGCCACACTTATGGCGGCCAAAAGCGGTACAAAAGGGGGTGGTGATGGACGGAGCATCTGAATCCATCAAACACTCATACCCAGTCAAAAGATCTGGGTTTAATCCTTCACCGTTCTTTAGCCCACTCTGCCACCCCAGTTCAGACATGGCTATATGCAAATCAGTCTGACCCTGTGCCTCATGGGAACAGTCCAGCCCGAACTGCCAAGCCATGCCTTCCCTGGACCGGAAACAAGCTTCCGAGGACCGGTTTCTGGCATTCCAGCCGTCTTCAGCCCGGCCTGCTTGAATCCAGTGGCAAAGTGAGCAAGGGACTCGCGTCTGAGCATACCCTGCCATACTTATGGCGGCCAAAAGCGGTACAAAAGGGGGTGGTGATGGACGGAGCATCTGAATCCATCAAACACTCACACCCAGTCAAAAGATCTGGGTTTAATCCATTCTTTAGCCCACTCTGCCACCCCAGTTCAGACATGGTTATATGCAAATCAGTCTGACCCTGTGCTTAATGGGAACAGTCCAGCTGGGAGATCACGTTGTAAAGCCCTGCGCCATCAGGGGGCGTTCCAGCGCAAGGGAGGGCGTTCCTGCACAGGAATGCATCCTAAAAATAGCTGAGTGAAATCCACAAGATTTCACTCAGTCACTCTTAGGCCAATGCTGCGTCATTCTAAACCCTGCGGCTGCTTGAAGCAGACGTACGGCTTGAAGCAGCATTGGGGAGATAGGGCACCCAAGAGCATTGCTGGAGCTGCGTCGTGGTTGCGACGCAACACCAGCAATGCGCTGACTTTAGGGCACAGATGTGTGACGCTTCTATGTCGTTTTCTCTCCATGGTGCGCTGCATTATAAATGCGGCGCACCATGGGTGGTGGAGGCGTGGCGCACAATTACTGGCGCATCCCTGCTAATTTGCAGGGATGTGTCAGTAATTGTAAATCTGCCCCTGGGTGTCTAGCAATACGCAGTTCTGTAAAGTACACTCATACATAATTACTCAGGCCAATGAAATGAGCACAAAAAATCGAAAACAAATAAGCATAGTAGCACCGCCGTTGAGCAGGAGAGCAGTGCACCTGAAATGCAATCACAGAACATTTTGAAACATAATTTACCTACAATGTACTCGGCAGCATTATTGCTCTTCGGAAAAAAAGAAAAATTGCAATATGATAACACATAGAGCAGGAGAAAACAGAGTAATGATTAAATAGCTACTACTACTCACCAAGCCCGGGGATCTCGACGCCTAGCAGGTCGAGCAGGTCGCGTTCACGGTCCAGGAGTTCGGACCACCGGTGCGTGGCCTGGTTGTAGGTGCGCCGGACCCGAGAGTGTTTGTACATGGCCCGGCACACCTTCTCCCACAGCTTCCGACACTCCCGGAGCCCGTACCCGCTAGCGATCCTGCCGCCTGCCGCGATGGTCTTGGGGAGGCGGCACTGCACATAGTAAACCAGTGCGGCCACCTTCTCCGCGTTGAAGATCTCCCGGACTGTGACGTTCTCCCCCCGCAATTGCCCGCATGGGAGCTGGGTACGGGGTGCGGGACCCTTCCCCTTCCCGGCTCCCTTTGCCATGGTCCTGTTCAGCAGAAAGTAAAAAAAAGGAAAGAATAGGGAAAAAGTAAAGTACATTTTTTTTTTTAAAGTAGGGAAAGGTTGAAAAAACCACAAAATATAGATCTACAAAAAAGAGGGATAGATATAGAGTAGAAAAGATTAAAAAAAAGTCCAAAGAAACAAAGGATTGCACAAATGAAAGGAGGATTAGAAAACATGCACAGAACCATAGCACTGAATGAAAAACAAGATGGTTTCGCCCATTGAGGACCGCGTGGGTAAGTTCGTGCGATTTTTTCCCCCGTGAGTACGCAAAAACACGTGCGAACTTGTAATAGCGCATCGCCCACAACGCAACATTGCCAATAGCGCCCGGAATCGGAAATACGCAACTCGCACAAGATGGCCGCGCCCATGTATGACCGCATGGGCAACCTCGCAGTCGGTGCGCTGCAAGCGGTCCGCGAATAAGCAAAAAAACACGCGAACAGGCAAAAGAAAAAGAAATCTGCAAATTTGCATGAATTCGCGGATTGCAAGTTCGATTTCGAGCGAATACGCGCCTCGCGAATCTCGCGAAATTGTAGAAAAACGAATTTTGCAAAACTGAAAGCACTTAGCAGGTGCAAAAGTTCAAGCTAATTTGTAACCATTCCCTGTAGTGCTTCCTGAGGGGCCTCTCCAGAGTTCAGTTGCCTACTTGCAACTATTCTCTGACCCTGCTCTGACCCTCAAAGCAGGGTCAGAGATAGTTACAAGTATGGCACAATGCTCCTGTAAAAAAAATGAAACTGCAACAGGAAGCACTTACAGCTAAGGAAGCAGGTACCAGACTTGAAGCTCAAATTCAGTGACACATTAAGCAGCCCCAAATTAATTCATCTCAGTTGAGGCTGGGAAGGCGTGATTTCCCCCCATAATCTACAGTGGTGAACAAGAGGGTGGTAGTGGTGAACCAGACGGTGACAGTGGTGAACCAGAGGGTGCTGTGATGAACCAGAGGGTGGCAGTGGTGAGTGCTGAACCAGAGGGTGGCAGGGGGGAACCAGAGGGTGTCAGTGGTGAACCAGAGGGTGACAGTGCTGAACCTGAGGGTGGCAGGGCTGAACCAGAGGGTGTCAGTGGTGAACCAGAGAGTGCTGTGATGAACCAGAGGGTGGCAGTGATAAACCAGAGGGTGGCAGTGATGAAACAGAGGGTGGCAGTGGTGAACCAGAGGGTGGCAGTGATGAACCAGAGGGGGACAGTGATGAACCAGAAGGTGGTAGTGATGATCCTGAGGGTGGCATTGGCGAACCCAAGGGTGGCAGTAATGAACCAGAGGGTGGCAGTGATGAGCCAGAGGGTGGCAGTGGTGAACAAGAGGGTGGTAGTGGTGAACCGGAGGGTGTCAGTGGTGAACCAGGGGGTGCTGTGATGAACCAGAGGCTGGCAGTGATGAACCAGAGGGTGGCAGCGGTGAACCATAGGGTGGCAGTGATGAACCAGAGGGTGGCAGCGGTGAACCATAGGGTGGCAGTGATGAACCAGAGGGTGGCACTGGTGAACCAGAGGGTGCTGTGATGAACCAGAGGGTGGCAGTAATGAACCAGAGGGGGACAGTGATGATCCAGAGGATGACAGGGGCCAACCAGAGGGTGGCAGTGATGAACCAGAGGGTGGCAGTGATGATCCTGAGGGTGGCAGTGGCGAACCAGAGGGTGGCAGTAATGAACCAGAGGGTGGCAGTGATGATCCGGAGGGTGGCAGTGATGATCCGGAGGGTGGCAGTGGCGAACCAGAGGGTGGCAGTAATGAACCAGAGGGTGCCAGTGATGAACCAGAGGGTGGCAGTGGTGAACCAGAGGGTGCTGTGATGAACCAGAGGGTAGCAGTGATGAACCAGAGGGTGGCAGTGGTGAACCAGAGAGTGGCAGTGGTGAACCAGAGGGTGACAGGGGTGAACCAAAGGGTGACAGTGTTGTACCAGAGGGTGACAGTGCTGAAACAGAGGGTGGCAGGGGTGAACCAGAGGGTGGCAGCGGTGAACCAGAGGGGGCTGTGATGAACCAGAGGGTGGCAGTGGTGACTCAGAGAGTAGCAGTGGTGAACCAGAGGGTGACAGTGCTGAACCAGAGGGTGGTAGTGGTGAACCAGAGGGTGCTGTGCCCATACACGACCGCATGGGTAACTTCGCCGTGCAAGCGGCTCGCAAACACTCAAAAAGCCCCGCAAACATGCAAAAAAACAAAAATTCGCAATTTCGCGCAAATTTTGCGGATCGCGAATTCGCTTTTGCAAGATTTCGCGGACCGCGAATTCGCAGATTTCGCCCATACTTAACGTAGATGCTGCAAAACTTTGCAATTTTTTTATACAGACACCTGGTCTATCCAGTTCACTAACTTAGCTACTACACTACCATCATGCAATTGGTGGCCCATGCTGTGCTCCATTATAATGCCTTGAATAAATACTTCATTTGAAAAGCTACTAGTTCAGACATTTAAAATGCATTTGAGATAAACGACTGTGCCCAACATTTCAGGCAACATTGAAATCTTCTTGTTAAAGTTCTTTTTCTTTCGTAAACTTCACTGTGAAGAAGTGAGTAAAATGTCAGGCGGATACAGAAATCTTTTTGTTCAAGTAAAAAATAGCTGAAAAATTTCTACAGATGATGAGTAGCAGTCAAACAAGCCTTGAAACTGTGCGCCTGAAGAACAGTTAAATTGATTTCACGACAGAACACAAGTTCAGGAGTTAGCAGTTACTTGCTCGAAGGATGCTGTGGAGCTGAAGGAGTTCTAAATTAAAAGGCGAGAGAAGTTCATCACTTAATACATTGTTTATACTGCTATCCCACTGATCCCAGCCGGTCAGGGTCCTGAGGAGAACCCTAAAAACCACAAGAGGTTTGAAACATGTCGACAAATACCCTCAAGGAGTCTCTTTGATTTGTATCATCTGGCGAGTGGACAATCTCAATGAACTTTCACTGGTCCCACAATAACCAATCAGCTTTAGAGCCCGAAGAGACTTTAGTAAAAGGAGGTTCACATTATGAAGAATGACAGTGATCGTTACCTCTGTTCAGTGTCAACATGTATTGACTGGCATACTTTAATGCACCAATATGTTCCTTTAAAGCACATTTCCGTTTGCTGTTTCATATATAATGATTTTATTTGTGTCACGGTTCAGTTCTGAGAAGCCTTGTCTAGGGCTGTGGGGAAAATTATGTATTTGGAAAATGTTTAAGTGGTCTATTTTCATTGAAATTCTATCATTAGTATTGAAATGTTAATGAAAGACGTGATTAAATTCATGGGCCAAGATGAATCAATTGTCTTGTCCTTGATTCCAATAGGGAGTGGGTTGAAAAACTGCAGCGAGATCCTGTTTATGTTCAGACTTTTAGAGAGTTGGCATTTTCCTGCCTAATCCAAGTGTGCCTTTCTGTCAATGTCCAGGTCACATAACTGTTAATGGCTCTCCTGTGATATGTATTCCACCCACACTCTCCTGTGGTTTGTTGTCCTCCCCACCACTCCACATAATCTCTTGTTCGAGTCCTTCTTAAATTTTGGGTGTTTCGTAGCCTTCCTACTTCCCACCCATTTGTTTCTATGTCACACGCTACATTCACCTCTCGCCAGTATGGTTTCCACACTCCATGAAGCTTCTACCTTCTCTTTTCCTATTTTTGCCCACCCAACCCACTGTGTTCTTTTTTTAAGCCCACCCTTCATTTGGTGCCACTGTTGCTTAGTGTCTGTCCCCCATTGCAGTTATTGCTTTCCCCCATCCACCCTCCCTCCTCTCAATTCAATTCAATTCAATAAATCTTTATTCGGATCCATTGTCGAATCCATAAAAGCACAGGTCTTATGCATCAATGTATAATACATTTTAAAATCTTTAAGATACAAAGAAAATGCATTTTAAGATAAAAAGAAAGAAAATGACATGAGGATTATACACAATATAATTGTCGTTTGCTTGGGACCATGTTTTAAGCAGCGAGTACTGGGATTCACCATCATTCATTGTACATGCTAGAGCGTGCCCGTAAAGCGGCCTTCAGAAAAGAACATACTCGAATGACCAAAACATCTTCTTCCAATCTAAGGATTTTGATGTAGGCTGTTTTATGGTCAATAATCAAAGTCTTCTTAAAAAACAGAATTAGAAACAGTTTGGTGTACATTTGATAGAAATTACAAAAGAACAGAAAATCCCCTCTTAGCGTAAACAGTAATCGTCTCTCCCAGTGACTAATATTCCTCAGAAGATATCCTGATGGTAAAATAGTTGAGATCAGCATGTACCTTCCCACTGATTGTTTGGGCATCTCTTCCGCTTTCCGTAACATGTTATACTTTTTATACAACATTCCCTGTAGTGATTTTTTGTTTACGTTACCCGGATCACTAGGGTTTAAAAAAGATGCTCAAGGTTTACACTCAGACTTTCTCTCACCGCTGAAAGCCATGGTATTTCCAACCCCTTAACACAGTTAAGGCAGTCAGATATTATGCTTTGAGTTTAGATGGCAGCAAGATTCTGCCATACTTTGAGCCAAAATATAGCGGGCCGGGCTCTAATAAAGTCCTCTATGTATGTGAATTTCAGCTCCCCGTGACAGATATATTTAGATGCATTAATCGGAGCACCTAACAATTTCCTACAACATCTATTCTCCTCAGTTTGGATGCCCTTACAGCCTGAGTAACCCCAAACCTCAGCCCCATAAGTTGCCACCCGGATACACTGCAATTTGATTTTAATAATAGGTAATACTACCTCTGGCCTTTTTGGTTGGGGTAGGGAGAGAACACAATTAATGTCTTGAGCAAATTTGCCTCTGCTATGTGAAACATGAGTAGTCCATTGACCATTAGCGGCGAATACCATGCCCAAATAGGGAAAATTGCAAGTGCTTTGTAAACGATAATAAAAGATTTAATAGGGTGTTTCTTTGTGCCACAAACTATTATAAACGATTTATTAAAATTAGTACGGAGATCTAAGGCAGTCATAAAATCCACAAAACCCTTTATTAAAGTGAGTAGTGTGTTTGGAGTGCGGCCCAATAAGACTGCATCATCTGCATATAGAAGTGCGGGGAGAGTGCTGCCATTAATCTTAGGAACATCATTTTTAAGTTTGGTCAGGGAGTTGTGCAATTCATTAACGTATACATTAAACAGCAGTGGGGCTAATACGCACCTCTGCCTGACACCCCGACCAATAACGATGTCCTTAGTCACCTCCCCGCTATTACTAATGCGCACCCGTGCCTTGAGATCCATGTGCAAATACGCTAAGAAGTGTACTATTCAATTTATTTTTATTATGTTTTGGCTCTCGGTAAGGGCCACATAAAATTCAAAAAACAAATACAGACAGAAGAAAAAAGAAAAGTCCATCATACATACAAGACTAATTTCATCCATAGAAAAATCGACAAGAGAAAACAATGTCAGACCTCTCCAGATTCCTTAATAAATAGCTAAAAAGCCTTTAAAAAAGTTAAAAATATGGAAGCAGAACATTTCATTTGGAGGACAGTGTAAAAATCGTAAAAAAGTATTCACATCAGAAATACCCAATTGGAGACATATCGATTTTAACCATTTAAACCGCAATAGGCGAAGTGCAGGACAAATCAACATGACATGCATACGATCCTGAATACTCAAGTTACAGAAATTGCACATAGAAGAGGTTCCATACCATTTAGATAGAAGTGAATTTAAGGGCAATAAATCATATCGTAAAATAAACCATAATCTACGAACACCATGTGGCATATTCCATATGGCATAAGGTTGGGCCAACTTCATAGCATAAGAATTAAGGAGAAGATCACAACCCCCTTTTTCTTGTATTGTGTTCTTCTCTATTTGATAGCATAGTTCCCACGATGCCTGTTTTAGCAGGAGTTTTAGCTGTGACGATGAATGGAGGAATAAAACACTTTCATCTAACTTTAAAAGTGACACAGCTCTTCTGAAATTCCTTACTAATCGTGAGAACTCTTTAAAGTTGCCCAGCAATTCCTTTTTAAGGAGGGCTCTCATCGACCCTAATTCGGCTCTAGCCAAGCAAGCCACCCATCTTACCAGGGCACATAGTCCCTGAACCCAGCTGCTCCTGAGGCCGAAATCAAGCCTACATGCTGCCAAAGAGCACGAGGTATTAAGGGTGGATAGGGATCTTAAGAGTTTCCCTTCAATTTTGTTACAAAAATCCCAATGCTTCAACTCTATAAGTTCTATGCCATATAATATATATTTATTCAATCTTTATTTCGGCCGTTGGCCATCAAAGATATGCAATAAAACACATACAATTACTATAAAATCAACATTCATAATCAATCAATACACAGTTAGCAATATAAAACCTCCAGTTTGTTAATGCTAAAATTTCATTTAAGAGCTGTGGACCTTACAATTACAAGGGAGCCTGCGTTTTCAAAATACGGTTGCGAGTGTGCCAAACATTGGTAAGGAATTTTGCAAGTGCAAACACAGTTAGGCTTGTGGCATCAGTTTTTTAGAGTTCTGTACATAGGAAGGTACTCCCTACCACCCAGATTTCTAATCAATGGAAGGAGCCAATTCTTCCTCGCTGCTTTATAGGCTGGACAAAACAGGACCACGTGCAAATTGCTTTCCTCCGCGGCAGTACAGGCCGGGCACTGCTTGGTGGAGGGGGGTGTTGACCAGGAGCTAGTAAAAGATCGTAGGGGCAGCGTGCCATATCTCCACTAGAGAAATAGCTTCCTGGACAACACGGGGGAGATATCGTCTAGAACCCACTCAAACCTGTACAAGTCCTTACTTTGTACGAATGCAGAAGCTAATGACCCTTGACCCTGGCTGTCTATTGTCATAGCTAATTTTTGTTCATGATATGCGTTGGCCAGGGCTCTCTTGGAGATAATCAGTGAGGCATTAGCGGAATTAGACCAAAGGTCAGGAAACCCCAATGTCATACAGGTATTTTGGATATATTTTATCCAGGGGATCCGGAGCGCTTTCGGGTGGGTCAATAGCTCCCTCAATTCCGCCCTATAGACAGAAAGATCATCACTACTCCATAGCCTCCGCCAGAAAGCTATGGGTCTCAAACCTAGTTCGTCCGCTATTGGTCGCAGACCCAGATCCAGCCTCAGAGGGAGGAGGGGGGTGCTGGGCGGAAGTGTCTAATGAAATTGTTCTCCGTTAAGGACAGACTGCGACAAGATGTATGTCCCCACAATTCCGCCCCATACATGGTCGCACCCCTGGCCTGTGCCTTATAGATCTGTATAAGTGATCCCAGCGGACGATCGGAGGAGCCCTTCATCATTCGCGCGATGCCCCCTGTCGTCTGTACCAGTTTGAGGTTAGCCCTGTTCTGATGTGTTCCCCAGGACATAGTTTCATTGAGAGTCACACCGAGATATTCGAAGGTGGACACTCTCTCAAGCCGTGAGGCGCCCAGTAGTGGATTCGGCCGTAGTTTTTGGCTTGGATTCAAAACCATAAACTTGGTCTTGGCCGCATTGATTTCTAACCCCCTATCAGTGCAAAAGGCCACAAATGAGTCGAGGATCCTCTGTATCCCCATTGGGGTTTTGGACAGCAGCAGGGTGTCATCTGCGAACATAATTGCAGGCACCCTGCTGCCGTTCAACTTGGGGGCGTCAGTGTGTTCAGTGGCATTTAGGTGGGCGATTACCCCGTTGACGAAGAGGCAGAACAGGGTCGGTGCCAGCACACAGCCCTGTCTCACCCCTCGGTCAACGGGGAATTTGTCCGTAAGTGCCCCGGACTACCCGCACCTTACTCGAGCGTAGTTATTATGGTGTAATCTCTGCAGGATTATCAAAATGTCCGGGGGGACGCCCATCTCTGCCAGAACGCTCCAAAGTTTCCCTCTGGGCACCAGATCGAAGGCGGCCCGCAAATCCACAAAAATTGTGTAAACGCTGCCGCCCTCGAGTAGTGCTGTCCTCCAGTATATGATGTTCAGTCGAAAGACCTGATCCACTGTGGAGACCCCCTTTCTGAAACCCGCCTGAAAGGGGCTAAGGGCACCCACCTCTTCTGCCCAGTCCTGGAGCCGATTCAGCAGTACCCTACCCTATATGCCATATAATATCGTAGGGGGAATCTTTGCCCTAAACACTTCAAGAAGACAAGCAAAGTGTCTCTTTCCAGTGGCAGAATAGAGGGAATTTAAACCTTTGCCATGCGCAAGTGCTTTGCGTAAACTGTGCTCGATATGGGGCCTCTCACTCAAATTGGCCGCAATGATTTTACCCAAAAAGGTATAGGTCTTAACAACCTCTAATTTCTGGCCACCAATAAGCCATCCAAAATTTTCAGAACGGCATTTCTTTTTTCCAGCAATACACATAATTTTGCTTTTAGATATATTAATCTTCATAAAATGGGCATCAGCAAAAACGTGTAAAGCTTGCAACCGATTAGCGAGACCTTTGGGGGTTAAATCTAACACAAGAATATCATCAGCATACATGAGACAAGAAATAGGGGTCCCCCCTACCACCGGAGCTATACCCACACAAGCTGTCAAGGAAGCAGGAAGATCTGCGGTGTATAATGAGAACAATAGTGGTGCCAGAAGACAGCCTTGTTTAAGGCCGTTCAAAGAAGGAATTTTATGCAAAAGTCCCCTCTCGCCCCCTTGGAGAACACTACACCACGTTTCTGAATGAAGAGCTCATAACAGATCCTATAGATATAGTGGTAAACCAAGGCTGCTAACTTTCTCCACAGCGTTCGACGATCAACTTTATCGAACGCCGTGGAGAAATCAATAAACGCAGCGAACACCACTCCTCCTCTTACACGTGTATATTTATCAGAGATCACATGTAGGGTGGTGAGATTGTCTAATGTACCGTGTCCCCTACGAAAACCCGTTTGTTCACTGGTAAAATATTATTCTCCTCGACCCAATTTTCAAGCAAGCTTAAAATACATTTGGCAAAAACCTTTCCAACTGAGTCGAGGAGAGCGATCAAACGGTAGTTCATGGGGCAATCCCTAGCTCCCTTCTTAAAAATAGGGACCAATATACTTCCCTTCCAAGAGGCAGGGACCGTTTTAGTATCAAAGCAGGATTTGAACAATGGGTAAAGAATATTACTCCAGAGTAAAGGTTCCTGCTTTAAAACCGTCATGGGGAGTTCGTCAGGTCCCATTGCGCCGGACAAACGCATGTTCTTTATGGCCATTTCTATTGTTTTCTCTGTAGGGTAATTAATCGGATCCTCAGATGTTAAATCAGGGACACTATCTACAGCCGAAGCTACGTTCCCTGCATACAACTTCCTAATATAAGAGGACCATACCTCTTCAGAGATAGGAATGGGAAGTGGGCTGCTTCTGGTGCCACATCCCCTCCCGACTATGGACCAAAATTCTCTAGTTTTGCCATGCACAACTGCCTCCCGCAAGTTTATCCATACTAAGTCTTCCTTCTCCTTTTTTAGTCTCGCTTTTAGTCTGATTCTCCTTCTTTTTAACCTCGATATTTCTTTGGCTAGTTCACCTGATCTGCCTAGATATTGCACTCGCACTAATTTATTTATTTCCTTATTCAGGATGCGCAATGCACTGGGAACAAATACCTTTTTCCCCGAACCACTAACCTTTTTTACATCTAGAGTGATCTTTCTCATACATTTTTCAAAATTAGCAATTTCAGAACCATACCAGCCATTTAGTTCTAGTATAGTTTTGCATAAAATATCATGCACACCTCTGATGGTAGTGTGGTTCCAACAACACCTACCCGAGGATCCCTGGAAGGTGACGTCGTTGTTACCAAGAGACCAAGACTCAGTCCGTGGAGGTTTGAAAGAGAGAGTTATAGTAATTATGCTATGATCACTTAAAGATGTAGGGGCTATCATAAGATCCTGAACATATGAGAAAATGTCATAGTCAGAGATCACATAGTCAAGAATAGAGGCACTAAAAGGAGACTTATGAGTAAATTTCGCGGGCACATCAGAGGGAAATCTCCCATTTAAAATGAGCCCCTCAACTGCGGATAATTCCTCCAGGAGAATCTTCCCTCTTTTATTAGTTATTATTTTGTCAGGGAAAAGCGATTGTGGGATGAAATGGGCCTCTTCTTTGGGTTTATTTCTAAATAAATTTAAACTAGCGTTAGAGATTTTACAATTCAAATCTCCAACTAGGATAACATCGGGTGGAGAAGAAACATTCTTAATCTGTCCAATATACTGAAATACGTGCTTCAATAAAATATTATAACGCTCTTCAGGGGGGATATACACATTGATAATTACGACACCCGATTTATTTGGAAAGCTGGGGAGATCCGCTATTGTTATAGCTTGAAAGAGATTACTAGGATCAATGTAATGCGAGAATCTCCAGCGCAGTTTATTGGTTAACAAGCAAACTATTCCCCCTTCAGCATGACCTTTCCTGGATGGGGCAGCAGGTGCTTCCAACACATAGTAATCCTTCCCTACATAGATATTGTCAATGCACCATGTTTCTTGGATGCAGATCACATTTGCTCCCAGCGAGAATAAAAAATCAAGCTTCTCAGGACTACTATGTATCCCGGCTGCATTCCAGGAGATAATTTTTAATTGATTATTAAAGATGATGGAATAATTTGGAATTATCTGTGCTCTTAGATGCAAGGGCACTATGCAGCCAATTCCACCGGTGATTCTCCTCTAATGGCGCAGAGTTCTGGATTAGTGGAAGAAGCAGTGCCTTAGAGACCGACCGTTTCCCCTTAGAAACCCAAATCTTTAGATCCTCAAACGGAGAAGATGCCCCATCTAGCTTATCACCCTTTTGGGTCATCCCTTGGGGAGAAGAGGTCTTATCAGAACCGAAAATAGGCAAAACATCAATACGTCTGCATTGGAAATTCTCCACTTGCTGTAATATCAAATTTACAATGAATTTAGAATAAAATTTGACTCTTATACTAGTTACACTATCTTCACCTAACAGGGAAACTAACTCAATATCACTTGATTGAATAAGGTGAAGACTTTCCTGGTCACTGAAACATTTAAGCAACCATGATCTATTTAGGGGCAAATTTACATCAAATAAAGGAACAAAGTCCAAAACAAAGGTGACCACATAAGTCATTGATTTTTTTGCCTGGGGAGAGCGGAGTGGGCCTTTACCGGCCCCAACCATAGGAGCAAAAGAAGGAGCCAAAGGGTTGAGATCCCCCAGTGCAACCGGAGTAATGCTCCCTGTCTCTACCATAGGCGGGGCAGTCGGGCCATGTCCACCCCTCTGAGGCAAATCTTCCAAAGTCAAAGGCAGAGTATTACAGTTAGTCTCTGGACCATAATTTAAATGGCAGGATTCACTTGCCATTTTAGTGGACACCAAGTTAGAATCAATGGCATTCTCCTCATTATCAATTAAAACGATAGAGTCTTGAAAGATTATCCGCCTTTGTCTTTTCTTCCTGTATTTGCGCAAAGGTTTTCTTTTTTCCCTTTGTCATTTCTATGTTTCCGGCTTTTTTTTGTTATTTCTTGATCATCATCTTCTTGTTGCCCTATTTTTCCAGGTTTGAAAATTGGGAATAATTCCTGTGCTGCTGTACATACTGAACCAGACAGGTTTTCTTCCTCTATTTCAAAATCAGAGTTTTTTACACAATTAGTTGCCGCAAGAACTGGCGGGGCCGTGATGTTATTTTCTTGATCAATAGCTGACGGCTTTGTATCGAGCTTCTTTGAAGGCGCATTTGTATTCCCCGTTACCTGGCTAGTATCAGTCGAGGTCAAAGAAGCACTCCTCATTTCAGGAGCCTTGTGCAGCATTGCATTCAATATTTTAGTAACTGAATCCAAGATATAGTCCGAACTGCCCACAAATTTGCCCAAAAGACATAATATAGAGGATAACAAATGTTCAAGGGCAATCAAAGACTCCGATATTGGTTTTTCGCCAGTAGCAGCAGGAGGACAAATTCCAGATAGATTGAACTCAGGGGTCATAGAAACATTTAACAACGCGGACATATCCTGCACATTTATGGAAGGAGTGCTACTATATAACAATAGGCCAGATAGGGTAGCGCCCACTGATGGCTTAATGACTTCTGAAGATTTCAGACTTCCTGCACTCACATATCGGCCACAAAGTTCGAGGTCAATGGATGACAGAGAAAGATCTCCACCTGACCTAACATACGCAGTAGAAGCCTGTGGCGCAGGAGAGTTTTTAATTTGTTTTCCTTCCATAGAGTGAACATGAGGCCCAATGGGACCATCAGCAACAAAATGTACAGGGCTGGTCCCTGCAGTGATTTCTATTTGAGATGGGTCTGTCAGTGTTGGGGGAGAGACCATATTATCAACCACTTGAGATGGGCCAACCTGTGCGATAGAAAGTAAGCCATCATTTGCATCAACAGATAATTTCTTATCCACTGCTTTTTCCCACAGGTCGAAGAGCTGACATTGTCCCTTTAGCGAGTAATTATTCACTGATTTATTTCTTAAGGGGTTAGATTTTGTTTTTGCACAGGTCCTTCCCCCCACTAATCTCCCAGAGCGGAGTTTTTTTGTCATCCTCTAAATTAATTTTCCAAAGGGGTATCGTCGATGAAAGAGGGTATATCCACTGAAGTTATAATAATATAAAAAATGATAAATGAACCGTAAAATAGTGTAAAAAATGGAGAGGAGAGATCAATTGACCTCCGGTCAATGTCTATGGAGACAAAGAAGTTTGCTTTACCTTCTCGAGTGACACTTCGTTATCCACCGGTGTAATGGTAGGTAAAAAATGAAAATTACCGGGCCCAGCCCAGCCTACCTCAGTCACCGAGGGCCACAGAGGGCCCGCCCTTTGCCCGGGCTTAGCCCCGGGCGCTCCCGCGCGCTCCCGCGACGCGGGGGTGACGCGACTTTTCAGCGCCGCCTGGCGCGCTCTGGTGCCGAGGTTCCCGCCGCAAGGGCAGGCGGGATATGTAGTTTAATGCCCCCCTCTGCTCGGCGGCCGCGTGAATGTGAAAGGCGGCGGCGAGAGGGGGACAAGCAGCAGACTCAGGCACAAGAAGGATTTCCTCAGCGCAACACGGGGCAACAGCGTCCTCACAAGGTAAGGGGCCCAGAAGGATTTCCACAGCGCCACCCGCTCCACCGGGGTGACGCGACTTTTCAGCGCCGCCTGGCGCGCTCTGGTGCCGAGATTCCCGCCGCAAGGGCAGGCGGGATATGTAGTTTAATGCCCCCCTCTGCTCGGCGGCCGCGTGAATGTGAAAGGCGGCGGCGAGAGGGGGACAAGCAGCAGACTCAGGCACAAGAAGGATTTCCTCAGCGCAACACGGGGCAACAGCGTCCTCACAAGGTAAGGGGCCCAGAAGGATTTCCACAGCGCCACCCGCTCCACCGGGGTGACGCGACTTTTCAGCGCCGCCTGGTGCGCTCTGGTGCCGAGACTCCCGCCGCAAGGGCAGGCGGGATATGTAGTTTAATGCCCCCCTCTGCTCGGCGGCCGCGTGAATGTGAAAGGCGGCGGCAAGAGGGGGACAAGCAGCAGACTCAGGCACAAGAAGGATTTCCTCAGCGCAACACGGGGCAACAGCGTCCTCACAAGGTAAGGGGCCCAGAAGGATTTCCACAGCGCCACCCGCTCCACCGGGGTGACGCGACTTTTCAGCGCCGCCTGGTGCGCTCTGGTGCCGAGATTCCCGCCGCAAGGGCAGGCGGGATATGTAGTTTAATGCCCCCCTCTGCTCGGCGGCCGCGTGAATGTGAAAGGCGGCGGCGAGAGGGGGACAAGCAGCAGACTCAGGCACAAGAAGGATTTCCTCAGCGCAACACGGGGCAACAGCGTCAACTCAAGGTAAGGGGCCCAGAAGGATTTCCACAGCGCCACCCGCTCCACCGGGGTGACGCGACTTTTCAGCGCCGCCTGGCGTGCTCTGGTGCCGAGATTCCCGCCGCAAGGGCAGGCGGGATATGTAGTTTAATGCCCCCCTCTGCTCGGCGGCCGCGTGAATGTGAAAGGCGGCGGCGAGAGGGGGACAAGCAGCAGACTCAGGCACAAGAAGGATTTCCTCTGCGCAACACGGGGCAACAGCGTCCTCACAAGGTAAGGGGCCCAGAAGGATTTCCACAGCGCCACCCGCTCCACCGGGGTGACGCGACTTTTCAGCGCCGCCTGGCGCACTCTGGTGCCGAGATTCCCGCCGCAAGGGCAGGCGGGATATGTAGTTTAATGCCCCCCTCTGCTCGGCGGCCGCGTGAATGTGAAAGGCGGCGGCAAGAGGGGGACAAGCAGCAGACTCAGGCACAAGAAGGATTTCCTCAGCGCAACACGGGGCAACAGCGTCCTCGCAAGGTAAGGGGCCCAGAAGGATTTCCACAGCGCCACCCGCTCCACCGGGGTGACGCGACTTTTCAGCGCCGCCTGGTGCGCTCTGGTGCCGAGATTCCCGCCGCAAGGGCAGGCGGGATATTTAGTTTAATGCCCCCCTCTGCTCGGCGGCCGCGTGAATGTGAAAGGCGGCGGCGAGAGGGGGACAAGCAGCAGACTCAGGCACAAGAAGGATTTCCTCAGCGCAACATGGGGCAACAGCGTCAACACAAGGTAAGGGGCCCAGAAGGATTTCCACAGCGCCACCCGCTCCACCGGGGTGACGTGACTTTTCAGCGCCGCCTGGCGTGCTCTGGTGCCGAGATTCCCGCCGCAAGGGCAGGCGGGATATGTAGTTTAATGCCCCCCTCTGCTCGGCGGCCGCGTGAATGTGAAAGGCGGCGGCGAGAGGGGGACAAGCAGCAGACTCAGGCACAAGAAGGATTTCCTCCGCGCAACACGGGGCAACAGCGTCCTCACAAGGTAAGGGGCCCAGAAGGATTTCCACAGCGCCACCCGCTCCACCGGGGTGACGCGACTTTTCAGCGCCGCCTGGCGCACTCTGGTGCCGAGATTCCCGCCGCAAGGGCAGGCGGGATATGTAGTTTAATGCCCCCCTCTGCTCGGCGGCCGCGTGAATGTGAAAGGCGGCGGCAAGAGGGGGACAAGCAGCAGACTCAGGCACAAGAAGGATTTCCTCAGCGCAACACGGGGCAACAGCGTCCTCACAAGGTAAGGGGCCCAGAAGGATTTCCACAGCGCCACCCGCTCCACCGGGGTGACGCGACTTTTCAGCGCCGCCTGGCGCGCTCTGGTGCCAAGATTCCCACCGCAAGGGCAGGCGGGATATGTAGTTTAATACCCCCCTCTGCTCGGCGGCCGCGTGAATGTGAAAGGCGGCGGCGAGAGGGGGACAAGCAGCAGACTCAGGCACAAGAAGGATTTCCTCAGCGCAACACGGGGCAACAGCGTCCTCACAAGGTAAGGGGCCCAGAAGGATTTCCACAGCGCCACCCGCTCCACCGGGGTGACGCGACTTTTCAGCGCCGCCTGGCGCGCTCTGGTGCCAAGATTCCCACCGCAAGGGCAGGCGGGATATGTAGTTTAATACCCCCCTCTGCTCGGCGGCCGCGTGAATGTGAAAGGCGGCGGCGAGAGGGGGACAAGCAGCAGACTCAGGCACACGAAGGATTTCCTCAGCGCAACAAGGGGCAACAGCGTCCTCACAAGGTAAGGGGCCCAGAAGGATTTCCACAGCGCCACCCGCTCCACCGGGGTGACGCGACTTTTCAGCGCCGCCTGGCTCCCTCTGGTGCCGAGATTCCCGCCGCAAGGGCAGGCGGGATATGTAGTTTAATGCCCCCCTCTGCTCGGCGGCCGCGTGAATGTGAAAGGCGGCGGCAAGAGGGGGACAAGCAGCAGACTCAGGCACAAGAAGGATTTCCTCAGCGCAACACGGGGCAACAGCGTCCTCACAAGGTAAGGGGCCCAGAAGGATTTCCACAGCGCCACCCGCTCCACCGGGGTGACGCGACTTTTCAGCGCCGCCTGGTGCGCTCTGGTGCCGAGATTCCCGCCGCAAGGGCAGGCGGGATATGTAGTTTAATGCCCCCCTCTGCTCGGCGGCCGCGTGAATGTGAAAGGCGGCGGCGAGAGGGGGACAAGCAGCAGACTCAGGCACAAGAAGGATTTCCTCAGCGCAACACGGGGCAACAGCGTCAACACAAGGTAAGGGGCCCAGAAGGATTTCCACAGCGCCACCCGCTCCACCGGGGTGACGCGACTTTTCAGCGCCGCCTGGCGTGCTCTGGTGCCGAGATTCCCGCCGCAAGGGCAGGCGGGATATGTAGTTTAATGCCCCCCTCTGCTCGGCGGCCGCGTGAATGTGAAAGGCGGCGGCGAGAGGGGGACAAGCAGCAGACTCAGGCACAAGAAGGATTTCCTCCGCGCAACACGGGGCAACAGCGTCCTCACAAGGTAAGGGGCCCAGAAGGATTTCCACAGCGCCACCCGCTCCACCGGGGTGACGCGACTTTTCAGCGCCGCCTGGCGCACTCTGGTGCCGAGATTCCCGCCGCAAGGGCAGGCGGGATATGTAGTTTAATGCCCCCCTCTGCTCGGCGGCCGCGTGAATGTGAAAGGCGGCGGCAAGAGGGGGACAAGCAGCAGACTCAGGCACAAGAAGGATTTCCTCAGCGCAACACGGGGCAACAGCGTCCTCACAAGGTAAGGGGCCCAGAAGGATTTCCACAGCGCCACCCGCTCCACCGGGGTGATGCGACTTTTCAGCGCCGCCTGGCGCGCTCTGGTGCCAAGATTCCCACCGCAAGGGCAGGCGGGATATGTAGTTTAATACCCCCCTCTGCTCGGCGGCCGCGTGAATGTGAAAGGCGGCGGCGAGAGGGGGACAAGCAGCAGACTCAGGCACACGAAGGATTTCCTCAGCGCAACAAGGGGCAACAGCGTCCTCACAAGGTAAGGGGCCCAGAAGGATTTCCACAGCGCCACCCGCTCCACCGGGGTGACGCGACTTTTCAGCGCCGCCTGGCGCCCTCTGGTGCCGAGATTCCCGCCGCAAGGGCAGGCGGGATATGTAGTTTAATGCCCCCCTCTGCTCGGAGGCCGCGTGAATGTGAAAGGCGGCGGCGAGAGGGGGACAAGCAGCAGACTCAGGCACAAGAAGGATTTCCTCAGCGCAACACGGGGCAACAGCATCCTCACAAGGTAAGGGGCCCAGAAGGATTTCCACAGCGCCACACAAGAAGTGTACTAAAATTTCGTCCAACCCGTATTTTTAAAGTATAGACCATAGATGCAACCTGTTTACAAAATCAAAGGTTGATGTTAAGTCCATAAACGCCAAATAAATAGGGGATTTCCAGGCCACACTATATTTACCATTAATTAAATCGAGGTTTAGGCGCTGTTCGACAGTGCCTACTTTACTTCTAAAACCTAATTGGCTGGGGTTTAAAATGTTTTCATCCTCGGCTCAGGTCCTAATTTTGTTAAACAGGACTCTCCCGAGAATTTTTAGGGTGTTATCAATCAGGGAGATTGGTCTGTAGCAGCTCGGGTTGGAACGATTGCCTTTTTTAAAAATAGGGACTATAATACTGGTGGACCATGTGCAGGGAATTGAAACAGCAGTTAAATTGTTAAAAACATTTTGTAAAAGGGGAGCCCAAAATTTCAGTTCATGCTTTATGAGATCTATTGGTAACCCATCAGACCCCGGGGCTTTGTTACCTCGGCTCTGCTGTATGGCTTCCTCTACTTTAGAGACAGTTATATCAATCTTAGCAGGTCTTTGGTAATTATCTGGGTCCCTGTTGAGGTTTCACAGATCTTAGAGAAATGAGATACCCATGCTTCACTGGAAATTGTGCAGCTTATTGGGGTCAATGTATGCCCCATTGATCTCATAGCCTTCACGGCTGACCAACAATCTGTCCCATTATTGAGTGTTGCGGTGCATGCGAGGTTATCCCATCTCTCCTTTAAAACAGCATCTTGCATTTGTTTAATATTAGACTTATATTGGTGCCTTAATGATTTTATAAGTGTTTGATCCCTGGGCTTCATTGACAAGACATCGCAAAGATCTCTATTGGCTCTAGAGCAAGCGCCGTCAAACCACTGTGGGTCCTGACTTGGCTCAGTTATGGGTTTAGATAGCAAAGATTCAACCCCACACACAATTGAACAAATGAATCAACTACCTCATAGTTACAATCACTTTTGGTCAGACATCTGTCAATAAGTGTTGGGTACAATTTTACCATTCTAGAGAATAGATTATAGCGTTTAATGCCTCTCCACGCCACTCTTAAGTTGTTAGTAGCAAGCACTAAGTTACTAGCCCCACATTCTTTCAGTAACCTGGATTTATGGGCAAGTCTTAAAGTGGTAGCGATTGGATTATGGTCACCTAAAAGCGTCTTAAATACCTCAGCTTTTACTAAGAGGTCTACAAATAGGGGGAGATAAACACATAGTCAATTATGGAGACGTAGCCTCGCCCTCTATATGTTGTTATGTTCCATCAATGTGTGGTACCCCTGCGATAGAGTTACGGAAATGGGCCTGAAGTTCAGTTCCCCTATTGCATGTTTTTTTCCCGCATATAGTGCCTTATCTAACATCTCGATATTAGAGATTTTTGCATTAAAATAGCCTCCTACACATATGGCAACTAATTCTCCTGGGAGCCTTTTCTTTTGCAAGTTCGAAATGAAATCAAACATGTTATTAAAATTAACATTCGAGACAGTATATAAATCATTATTATAAAAATTGATAAAACAAATCGAAACACCCCTGGTATAAATCAATGCATGATAATTGTTGTTGTCAGTTGGTATCACTTTGGCTCTACCCCCCTGCAGAGATGTTTATCCATATCGATAGCCCGCCTGACGGGCGACCTTGCTTAGGGATAGAAGCGATTTTATTGAAACATTCAAACCCTTCTTGGTAGACTTCCCGTGTCGCCTATGTTTCTTGTAACAGTAAGATGTCTTATCTTTTAACCATTGTTACCCATTCTTCTAAGTTAATTTGAGAGGCAAAGCCAGCAATATTCCAACTCAAGATAGTTAAGTTAGATTCCATTTCGGGGATTGTTTGACAAGTCAAGCTCGAGCACACTATGTCTACCGGTGGCATGGTGATAACACCTGGCTGGGGCGAGCATCCAGTCAGTCCTGATCATCTAGACCAGACAGAGTGGAAAGCCTGTTGTATGTGGTCATCTGGGTTACCTCCCTGGGTACCCGAGTTAGTATGTTTAGATCAGGCTTATAAAAATACCCCAATGGGAATGGACTAATGTGGGTCGGGTGTGCGGTAACTTTTTCCTCCATGATGGATAACAATCTCCTCATCAAGGGTGGTTTCCTAAAGTTAATGACTATAAAATAACCCTTGATATTCTTTGGGGACTCACCCAGCCACCCAACCCTCCCCACCATGATAATGTCATTAACATTTTCTGCACGTAACCCCTTGTGTTTTCCAAGCCAATCTGCACATTTATTTCTCAGCTGTGGCCAAGATTCGGTTTGGTCATTTCTAAGTGGGGGCACTCCTGCTAGGACCAGCACGTATGGGCAAGCAGCTGGTAGGAGGCATAGGATGTCCCTACTTCCCCCTTCATTATTCATTATCGGGGAATTGGGTTCTCTCCTGTTTTGGGTATCAGCTGCTCAGATCACACTACTACCTGTGGTTCCCGGATCTATTCACACAGTGCTTTTTACCGATGCTAAGGGGCCAATTTGGGGAGATGCTAGTATATGATTTAATTGCCCTGCGCCATGGCCTGCATCATGTTCTACATCGTGTTCTAGGTCATTACTAGCGTTATGTTTGGGCAAGGAGCATTCCATGACCTTGTAGCAGGTTTTGCAAGTTTCTGATCATGCATTTGCGCTTTTTATATACTGTGGGCCCTGACTCATTTTGGTTGTCCCAGCAGGGTTTAGATCTACCCTGTTCTGTAAAATGGATTCGGGTATATTTGCCAAATGATTCCCCCTATTTATGGATTTTTCCATATTGCCTAACCGTAACCACAAATTAGAGAAATATTTTTCCAAAATGTCTTTAAAGTGATCACAAACAATATTTACAACAGGATTAATTAAGGCATTTCCCAGCCCATTGTCCTCAGAACTGGCCAGAGTGTTATCAGTCTCTGTACTAATAGAATGGGTTGTGGTCGGAGTTGTGTCTATAGGTTCCTTACAGGTCGCATCTCTAACAATATCGCTAGTGGAACTCCCACAGCCATGGATCCATGTACTAATTGTGTTGCTAGAATTAGTTGTGCGGGATGGTTGTTTCCTTTTCGGGGCAATATTTGCTTTCCTTTTCCTTTTTGCCCCGTTCACAGTCACAGACTTAGTTGTTGAGACACTCCTGCTCATAATTCCATTCCCAGATCCAAGTATTTGTTGGTCATTATGATTATCAGAGCTACTTGACATTTGGTGTTAATAAGTATAGTCGACGAATTGGATTCCAAGACGTGACCAATAGACTCTTCTATGGGTTCTCCAACTAATAAACAAGATTGCAAAGGCACCAAACCCAGTGAAAGTCTCCTTTCAGTAAGTTCAATTTCATTTGCGACTATGCTGACAGCCCTCTCCAACATACTATCTATGCTCATTGCAGATCGTGTGGCAGGGCAGACGACCCCGGTGCGTCTACTCATAACTATGGGCACAGTGTTGTGTTAAGTCAGAGCAAAAGCAAAGAAAATGTCATAAAGGTACTTAGGCTCACCGTGTTATCTTCAGAGACCAGGGTCTTAGAGGGGTGGCCCAGCCCAGCCTCCTCTGGGCGTGGATGGGCGCGGACGGTCCCGCCCCTGGCCCAGGCAGCACATGCGCGTCCCGCGCTGTGGGAGCATTGCGCTAAATATGAGGGCCTTCTCCTGCGCCCTCCGATAACGTCAGCATGTGGCGACCTGCCACGCAATGCCCTCTGGAGCCTGAAGTCCGCAATGGCCTAGCCGTTCCCCTCACGGCTGCGCGGTGCGGTGATGCAGCAGGGCCCCAAGGAAGCAGGTAGGTGGTTGTCTCTGGTGGAGAGGGCCGTTCCTCTTAAGCATAAATGCGAAAGTTTTGGCACGTCCGGCGCTGAGGGAGCGCCGCGCTAAATATGAGGGCCTCCTCCTGCGCCCTCCGATGATGTAAGCACATGGCGCCCTACCTGCAATGCCCTCTGGTGTCTGAAGTCCGCAACCACCTAGCCCTTCCACCTCACAGAGAAGAGCCGTTCCCCTCACGGCGTTAATGCGAAAGTTTTTGGCGCGTCCCCTCCTAAGCCATTGTTGCTTAATGTCAACCCCCAGCCTTATAAATGCATTGTTGCTTTTCCCCCCGTCCACCCTCCCTTCATTGCAGCTTAGTGGCCGACTGGCCATACTCCCTCTGTTGTTTTTCCCTACTCTCTACACTTTGTCATTTTTACTTAGTGCCCACCCACCGTTGCCCCATGTTGCTTTCCCCCTGAATAACTCACAGTCTATTGCTGCTTCCACTCCCCCCCAGTCCCTCCCCCTGCTTTAGTTATTTTTTGAGCTTTTGAGTAATTGGCTTTACCAATAGATCTCAAATAGATCTCACCTATTGATTTTCCTATGTTTGTGTTTTAAGCGTACGAGATAAGACAGCATTTGTTACTAGCAGGACACTGATTGTGGGTGTGACATTTCAGAATGTGCAAGTCAATGCTGATTTTAAAAATAAAGAAAATACTTGATTCACATAAAAAGGTTTAGTAACACATTGTATTTCATAACACTGTCTATGTGTCTCTGTTATGCACACTTAGAGAATACAATAGCAGAATTAAACTCAACACCAGATCCATGCGCAGCATCAGCTCTTCTTCGCACAGTACAACATCTGGGGCCTCATTTATGAGGCCGGGCGCCACTTTTACGCCGCTGGTGCGTCACTTTTTGTGACGCACCAGTGGCGTAAATAATGCGCCTTGTTGCGCCATATTTACAAAGTGACGCATCTAGGTAGATGTGTCATGTGAAAGGACACATTGATGAAGTTGCGTCTCTTTTGTGACACACTCCAGCAATGCGTCACTTTTGCGCCTACAGATACGTCAGAAATACTGACGTATCTGTAACTCCTTGCGACATGATGCGTCATACTGTAACTATGACGCATCATTGGTTTGGCAAGGAGGGCGCATTGAAAAGTGACGCACGCTGTTTTCACGCAGCGATGCGTCACTTTTCATAAATGAGGCCCCTGGTTCAGTTGTGTGTCCTTCGCGCACACGGATTCTCACAGCCCCTTGTGCTGCTCTGCGCAGCTTCACACTCTGGTGATCCCAGCTGTAGGAAAGGAAAGGCAGTCACAGTCTGAGAAGATTTAGGTCCATCCAGAACCAGGGCACGTGGGCAGGACAGAGGCTCAGTTCTGGGCACGCACAGTTCTCTGGGCCTCAATACATTCCTGGAAGCTCTGATTCATCAGTTATCTCCTCCCAACCTGTGAGCGATGCAACGACAGAGGGTTGGAACAACAAACTATTTTCAGGTCGGTGCTCGATCCTGAGCGAATCATCTGAAAACATCACTGCTCTGAGTGACAAGTGTGAGCTGGGGCAGCATCTCATTGCCACTAACAAGAGTGTTCAGGATTCCTTAAATTTCCTGTCCTTACATTCATAAATGGCCCCTTTGGTGCAGATCCACTTGTTAATAATGTCACATTCCAAGCTTTTGACTTTGCCATGACCCAGGTAAGCACATTCCGAGACATCGCTGACTCTGAACCTGCAACAACAAGAAAAAAGGTTTCAGGGCTTACCCAGAAGTGTTCATTAAGAAATACATTAATGTTACCGAAGTCTTGTATGTCAGTAATGCTTTCCAATACTATATAAAGAGAACAAATTCTACAGATTCAGCCGTCTGGGGACGGGAGTCTGGCAGGACAGACACCGGTCAGTGATGGAGAGGGCTGGGTTTACTGCTGGGAACTGAAGGTGACACATGAGCTTCCTGGGAACCAGGCCTCAGTCTATGCTATTCTGGTTTCACATTTAACACTGTGCAGCAGGGGGCGGCAGTGCACACCTATTTGAAAAGCAAGACATTATGAAGGAATGTATTCCATTATGTGAGTCCCTTGAAAGGTGACAAGGGTTTACGATGGTTTACGATAAGCCGCATATTCACAACACAGGAACATTGAGCAGCACCAGAGGATGAGGTATAAAATGACCAACAGTTCTTGCTGGGTGACCCTCAAGGACCTAAATCAGGGAGTCCAATGCAGGTCCAGGAGGGCCTCATCAGTGCCACATGCTCAAGAGAACTGCTCACTGTGTAAATGAGGCCTTTTTACAATCACTAAATAAAGATAGGTTATGTGAATAGTCTGAAAATATGGGACACATTCAACCCTTAGGGGGCTAAACCACATGGCACGACTTTGAGAAAAGCAAGAACAGAGGGATGCTGGGATGTGTCCATCCCTTAGGGGGCAAAACAATGTGACAAGATAAAAGAGGGCAAGAGAACAGAGGAATGCTGGGATGTATCCATCCCTCAGGGGGCAAAATAATGTGACAAGATAAAATAGGGCAAGAGAACAGAGGGATGCTGGGATGTATCCATCCATCAGAGGGCAAAACAATGTGACAAGAGAAAAGAGCAGAGGAATACTGGTATGCAGATGGAGATCAGAAGTAAAAGGGATGTTGTCTTTTCCATCTGAACGTCACTAACAAGGGTGCATGGATGGCCGCATCACAGTTCACTTCATAGGCACGCCCACCTGCAGTGGCGGCTGGTGTAAGGGGGCAGTACAGGGATGCAGCGCGGGAGGAGCATGGAGGAAACGCAGGGGGCAGCACGAGGGGGCTGAATTAATGTTTAAAAAAAAGAAAACTTGCCTGCCAGTCTTCTCCTCACTGCCCTGTTCTCCGGGTTCATGCTCTGGTACAGGCTCCCAGGGAAAGCTCCCAGCTTCCCCTGCGGCCAATCTCGATGCTGCTCCTACTATGAGAGCAGCGTCAGGATTGGGCAGAGCGAACTGGTTTAGCGCTCTATCAGGAGCTGGGAGCTTGTTCCTGCTGGTCTCTCCACCCAAAAAAGGTTTGAGATGGCCACCTGTTTGTTAGATATTTTCACTTTCGGTAAATGAGTTTCAAAAAGTGAAAAAAAAGAGACAAAGCGCGATGAATAGGTGGAGCCTTCATGGAAATGGACGTTTTCATGTATGCACTGCAGTATTGTCGCATGATGTGTAGACACAGAACACAGGATAAACGCTGCATTAACACTCCAGCTAGCTTGGCCTGGTCATCCCTCTCCACCGGGCACTACCTCAAGGGATGCGGTCTGCAGGTCACCTCAAACCCTCTAAGTAGTGCCTGCTGCCAAGTGGAATCCCGTACCCGTCTGCATTGAAGTTAAATGCAGTCTGAGACCCTCTCCATGCACATTATATCTGGGGAAAAAACTCAGGTGTGAGGGTAGGGGAAGCTTTGGCACAGCTAACATTTTACAGCCGTTCAACCACTCTTACCATTAGTCTATTATCTTCAGACTTTAGTGAAAATAACTACTCTAATTACCCACAAGTTAGTCATTTTGGGTCTCATTTCGGGTACCCCTGTAATCTTGATTAGTGTCCAAACAGGAATTTGTTCCATGATCTGGATACAACTTGTAAAAACAAGCATTGGTATAGCCAATAAGCCTCAACGTTGGGACCTATCATTGTTTGGACAGAGCAATTGGCTTTGCCAATGTCTTTTAGTTATGTTGTAGAGCAGTGTTGGGTGCTTTGCAGCATGTTGAAAAGTTATAATAAAATAGCATGTTCCATGTCCCAGGTAGAGGTGATTACCATTGGTGCAAGTTGAAAATAGTTGTACATTATAGTCACATGGTGGAACCGTTCTTGTCAAATTAAAAGATATTGTTTATGTAAAGTCTGAACTCGAGCATAATTCGTTTTCATGCTTTCCCAGCAATGTACAGCTGATTGCCACATCCATGGGGCAGATGACAAGTCAAAGGTTATGCAAGGTGGAGCTTCAGAGACCGGATGCAGGAGGTGTACCAAGGACCCTGGCAGTTGTACCGAGGCAAGCTTGAGTCATATTTAAGGAGGGCACAATGTCTTCCCTGTTTCTATCTTTAAACCACAGGTAACCCAGAAGAACTTTGGCGATTCCTGAACTTCACCAGGCATAGTCAAGGTGAAATCCAGCTGCTCCCAAGCCAAATAGGACCTTGGGGTGAGACCACTGTGCCCCGGAGTCCACCTTCAAGGGTATGTGAGACAGGCACTGGAGGGGAAAGAGGTTCTTCAGATACCCAACCATTAGTGGAGGTTGGGCCCCAAACTGCTTCAACTCGTAGGTCTTGCATTAGAAGATTATGTGCATCAGGTGTAAAATTTGGAATGGTAGCAAGGGGGATGGTTCAGGGAATATAGCACAATTCTGGTATGCATAAAGGGATAAAAAGAACACAGATATACTGATCAGCTACTGCAAGTGCTAATAACCCACATCGCTTAAAAGCAGAGAGTTGCAGCAACACCTACTATAGCTGAAGGAAGAAGAGCAGAATAAAGAAATGAGAAAAGATCACCGGGGGAGCACCTGCTTTGTGAAACAGCTAACATGGTTACATTCGTTTCAAGAGCTTCAAATGCACGAACTCTCAGCGGCGAACTGTCTCGAAATCCATGGTGTGGAGCCGTGTGTCCAGTGGCGTACCAAACCTTAAGGGGGCCCCACGGCAAAGAGCATGGAGGGGGCCCTGCATACTGCACAGTGCCAGAGGGGGCCCCTGTGTCAGAATGCAACAAGTCCCATACCCTTGCTCCTACCACACGCTCCAGAATGTAGTGTACACCATAAAGTATAAAATAAAAGTACAGTGGAATAAAAAGACGTACCTCGCAGCATGGCATCTATACTCTAGAAAATGGCATTGATGTAGTTACAATGAAGCTAATAGCAACCTGTGTGAGGTTAAAAATAAGGTGTGTGTTCGACTGCTTGTTCTGAGGCGGTCGTAAATAATAACAAGCCTCGGGGTCGGCTCACTATATGTACTTCTCAGAAAAGAACTTAATCTCCCAGTGCCTATCCAAAATTGAATGTGTCCGTCCGTAATGTAACTAGTGCTATTTTAAAGTGCTGCAATTCCGTTGAGTCGAAGTAGCCCTATTTAAAATTAAACACAAAAAAACGCCTGACCAGCTGGGAGGATGGAAGAGAGGCCATCACTCTGTACTGTGTGATGGCCAACTAAAATGTTCTCAACATGAAATCGCTGAAAAGAGAACTAAACAAACAAAGGAGGGACTTGGTCATAAATGGACCAATAAGAAGCCAGCATTTCTGACTGCTGCAGCTAACAGCCAATGGCAATGGATTTTTTTGCCAAAGCCCCACAGAGAGATACAACAGGTCATCGCTGATGCTCGACCCAAACATTACTGCAGACCCAGTCGTTTTCGGAGCACGAGTTTTATCAGTTAAAAAAAAAACAAAGGTCATGGTGAAAAGCAGTGTTTCAAATTTTCCACCTTGAAATAGGGAAAGGGAATCTGGCTTTAGTGCATTCTCTCCAATTCTGACATAATTATAACTTTAGTTTTACACGGCACTACAGATCTATTCCTGCCATTACTAGCACTCTAAATAACAGATGTTATTATCTATTACATTGTCGACCTAGAGATGGATGGTTCCCTTGATATCTGGCTTGTGTTCCAATCACTGAGCCATCTTGCTTGCTTCATAAATGTATCCAGGATAACATGAACCCTGTCCTATTGGTACTTCCCAGGCTACATACCCTATTGTTTTATTGGTGCTGTCAGGCAACTCTTGATCCTGGTGAAATGCTCAATGTGATTGGTGGGTGTGGCAGGGGAGTGTAGGGATAAGGGTCTTTATGCCTCGGATAGAGGATAAATATCATAAGGAGGGGAAACACACTTTTAAAGAATGGCTCATTATTTAATAATAATAACATTTATTTAATGACTGAATTCTTGCTGAAATATAAAGAGCTTCCAAACGAGTCGCCTAAATGATAAACACTTGCGACCCCTTTCAAAGAAGATTGACAAACTAAACAAATATCCAACAAGGGAGCTTAGGAGCATAATTAAATCTTATTGAATAGGCTTGAAGATATTGGGGTAAATGACAAAGCCCTTGCTTTTTAAAAATCATTTCTGCCAGACCGAATTCGGTTTGTTGCAGCTGACGATTTTAAATCCCCCTCCTTTTCCTTCCCTTGTGGTGTCCCCCAGGGCTTGTCTCTCAGCCCTTGTCTCTCAGCCCGACCCTTTTTAACATAAATGTGGCCACTTTAGCCAAACTTATTAGATCTTTTGGGTTCTTTACATATACTTATGCAGAGGATACCCAATTACTGGTTTCAGTATCATAAAATCCTATGGAGATTGGAAAATGGATGGGCCAAAATTGCTGAAAATTGAATTCAGGCAAAACTAAGCTATTGCTCTTTGGAAAGGACCTCTGTTTTTGGTCCCAAGATTGGTGGCCACCTAAACTTGGCCAACTTCCATCGCCAGTCACAAAGGTAAAGAACCTTGCAGTTATTTTTGACAGTCAACTGACCATTGAAGGGCACATAAATGCAATCATGTCTGCTTCCATGAAATTACTAAGAAAGAGCTTTCCCTTTATACCGAAGGATCTGCAAAAAATGGCAATTCCCGCCTTGGTGCTTTCAAAAACACCTACGCAAATGCTCTATTCGCGAACATTAGAAAGAAAATCTCAACAAGCTGTAGATCCTACAAAATTCATCTGCTCACCTTTTACTTGGCATACCTAAAAAAGAATCCATTCCAGCTGCCCTTCCACTTCTCCACTGGTTACCCATTGAGAAGAGTATACATTTTAAGGCCCGGTGTATTGCTTTCTGGGCTCTTTATGGGGAAGGCCCTCAATTTTTTAGGCTGATTTTTCACTTGTACATCCCGTCAGAATCCCTTCGCTCAGAAACAGCATTTAACATCATTGTCCTTAGAGCAAAGAGAGCACGATGGGGCGGGAGAAGCTTTGAAGGCAGCACTTCCTGTTGTTGGAATACCCTCCCCTTACTTTTTAAAAAGGAAACGGACATCTTCGCCTTCAGGAAAAACTGAAAACATGGCTCTTTAAACTATAAGGAGTCCTCTCAGCCTCGGCTAGACCAGTTAGCAAGCTTGCATGCCTAGATACCCTTAGGTAGTTTGCACATTTTTATAAATCATTATTTCATTTACTTTCAAGGCTACATGTAACCTACTCACAAAGGTTGTTTTTGCTTCCGTTATGATTGGCCCGTGCTTTATACACCCTTCGTGTGTAGAACACGCTCCTTGCGGACAATAGAGGCTTTAGAATGCGGGAGGAATTCAATGTGATTATGCTATTGGCATTAATGGCAGTTACCCCTGGCCTGCCAAGTGGAGGAACCACTCCTACCTGTGTTTCCAATAAATGTTCATTTCTCCTTTCAACAACGTTGTGGAGTTGTTTATCCATAACAATTTTGGCAATGATCTTGGCCGGTGCTTGTATCAGCACAGACATCGGGAGAACAAGCGGCGAAATTACATGAGGAATGTCTCAGCACGACACAGCGGCGATATTATTTAGGAGCGGAGAATAATGACCCATGTGACTGCTGCTTCCCTTAGCAGCTTTGGATATCCGTTCAGTCGACGGAGCAGGACATATCCCAAGCAGTGTGATCGAAGGGGCTGACATCGTGTTATCCACTTGCCGAATCCCAATCATACAGTAAGCGGTCATGAGCTGCAACTACGTCTGTATATGTGCATGTGGAGGATATGTGTTTACATGTTCAGTGCGGTTTGTAAGTGCATCATCGGTGTCTCGTCAGCAACCGTCTCTGCTCTTTGAAGTATACTAGCGGAAGGCCGGTTCCTTTTGTCCTGCAGTGCAAAGGTGATGTACACACCACATTTGTGGTCTTGGTCTCAGTAAGCACATTGCTCATGATGCATACACCTGGTAAGATGAATCTTTGAGCACGCACAGCTACAGCGGTGATGTGCACACCTTAATTACACAACTGAAAATGTGTTGGCTCTAACGTGAATTGGTTTGTCGGATATTTATTCTTTATAGTTTATTGTTACTGAGTAACTTGGTCACATATTATATTGGCCAACTAAGGCTTTAACCCCCTAGTGCAATATCCTATTTATTTCCTCCTACATCCTGGTTACTGTACTTTGCACTTTATATACACTATTTCCCATTTCCATTTGTTATTTCCGTTTCTTTGTTCTTGTCAATACCTACTTCTCTTTGACCATGGAGGTGTCAGGGGACAGTCACACTGTGATATTACCCACCCCTGCCATACGACATGTTTCTGTAATTTCTCCACCGTTCTTTCAGATGCAGCCTGGCACACCACCCATGCCTTGGGATGATTGGATTTTAATGTTCGATAATTACTTGGCAGCATTAGATGGAGGGAAGTTTAGGCCTTCACATAATAAAGCCTTGTTATTGAGTGCTTGTGGTAAGGAAAGGTCAGAGAGTGTTTAGGTATATGCCACCAGCTGTTGGAGATAATGGCCAAATTATTCAGGATGCGTATATGGAATCCATACGCAGAGTAGAGATTCAGTTTGCCAAGGAGGAGACCTTGGTAATGACCAGTACAAGTTTTACACTCAACATCAGAAAGTTGAGAAGATTATGGATGAACCTGTGTCTAGACTTCTGGAGTTATCCACTAAATGTAGCTTTAGAACAATCTGACTTATGTATGAGGGAACTTGAGAAGAAAGAACAAAAAGTGGATGGTTCAGAAGTGGGTGCCATAAGTAAGTTAACTTAGACTACCCCCTCCTCTACCAAACAAAAATGTCCTAATGGGTAACATTTACCTCTTCTGCTCCTATTAAGGGGCTGATTCCGATGTCAGAGGTCTGTCCGACATCGGTCAGGAGCAGTAACCCACCGACCTGCTGTCGTGGGTTACTGCCCTGCTAATACGATGCAACCAAACAGGGCTCGGTCGCACTCGTATACTCAGTCCTGTGATGGTGAACGCAGTAATGGGCAAGCGCCCACCAGAATAGGGATGACTTTTCTTCCTGGCTTGCCGAGAAGTTTGACCAGCTGGAAGCAGTATTTCCTAACACGACTCCTGGTGAAAAACACAGGATTCTGACAATTAGCATGCCAAAGACTTGGTCCCAGAACCTGGTGACTGTGAGACATGGGGTAAGACATTTGCGGAAGTGTATACGAGGTGCTTCGGCACTCCGTCAATGACTGTCCTTCCTACGGTCCTTAAGCATGTTCAGGATGAGCACGGACCCAAGGCGGCGGTTGAATTGGGTATGCGCCTATGCAGCGCTTTTGACGTAGTTTCCGATCTCGTACTTGCGAATGTCAAGGGAGATGCTGTGAACTTTCAGGTGTCTAATGCTTTGCAGGCTGTACCGGGTGTCGACAAACCCCGACAGTTAGCAAGAATTATTGTGGCAGCTTATAAAACCGTACGCCGTATTAGTTTGGGACTCAAGCCTTTCTCAACAAAAGAGAAGAAACAACCCCAAGGGCAGAAGTCAGAAACTGACGAACAGCCCAAGGCTAAAAAGCAAAATTGGCTGAAAAAGCAACAAAAACAGGGTAAACAACAACAGCAGAAACAGGAGTCTCATCCTGCATCTCCAGTGCCTGCACCTACAGAACATATTCATGACGTGCGCGATCGTGCGACGATAAAATCACCTGATCGTTTTCAGGTTTCTGAACAACGCTCTCCTTGTTCTTTTCAGGAATCATCGGACTTATCGACCGATGGTGGAGGAGGCGGCAGAGGTCGGGGCGGTCGGCAGGGACGCGACCAACCCCGCCCAAAAGACGGTAAAGGCAAGCAGGGAGATTCAACACCGAAAAGACCCCAGTTTCAGAAAAATAAAGTTGCAGCTTTAACAGCGAGATATGCCACAAATAGTGAGAACGCAGCTTCGAAATAAGACATGGGCTCTGACCTTGCTGGACAGCGCGGCGGAGATTACCATAGTGCGAGAGGCCCTCAGTCCACTAGTGAAGGTGACAGAGACTGACCCATATTTTGTTGTGGAGACAGCTGACACTAGAGTAGTTCCCCCTGATAGACTTTATGAAATAGCCCTTTTAATTGAAGGTGACATACAACGTACCATAAGAGGGGTATTTTGGGAAAATCTTACGACTACGTATGACATTTTGTTAGCGGAGGCTGACTGACCCCCACCTTTTGTGCTCGCAGCTCCGAGAGGGGAGGAGGTAATCCTTCCTAGTTTCGTGCACACTGTCTCGAAGGAGCATGCGCTGAATTTTGCATAAGAGTGGGCTAAAGCCCTTGCTCCGGCTCTGTACCGTAAACACTCTGGGTGGGATACATTTTCTCCACATCACGAGATTCCTTTACGGTCTATGCCACAGCCTCAACCTCAATATCCCATCAGATGTGAAGCTAAGGCTTCCGTTGCAGAAATACTTGAACAATTGGAGTATCAAGGTGTAACTGAAACTTGTGTGTCACCGATGAATAACCCTCTTTTTACTGTGACCAAGCCTGATGGATCATATCATTTGGTATTGGATTACCGGCATTTAAACTACCATTGCCGTATCTGTGCAGTACAGAATACTCACGTCTCTGCCTTAGTGGATAGTCTTGTGCGTAAGCGATTTAAAACCACGCTTGACATATCCAACGTTTTTTTTGCCCACCATTTGGATGGTCTAAGTTCCCAATGGACCAGTTTTACGAGCGGCGGCAAACAAAAACAGTTCAAACGTTTACCAATGGGCTATAAGAATAGTCAAGGCGTGTTTGCTGCCCGCATAGTCTCTCTCTTGGAGAGAGTGGACCCAGATGCGTGCTCATATGTGGAGGACATTTATCTCACAGACGACGAACTTTGGGCGCATCTGTGTCGAGTAGACCGCATAATTTGTAGCTTTGCGGACTTCGGTTACAAATTAAACTTTGCAAAGTCTCACATTGCAGAGTACACAGTGTTGTTCCTGGGCTACAAGCTCAACAATGAAGGTCGAGGATTGGCTCCTCACTTCTTGGAGAAATGCGCACAACTGCGCGCTCTGTCAACCCTGAAAAAATTACAGTCCTTGCTGGGATTTTTGAATTTCGGGCATACATACATTCCTGAATATGCCCAGGTTATCAAGCATTTGTATGCTTTGATACAACCAACATTTACCAAATCGTGCTGGCTGCCGGAACACTCAGCTATTTTGCAATCTTTGCAGGCTGATCTTCTACAATCTAAATTCTTACTGACTCGTGATAACCACACCCACCTGGTGATAAGAATCATCCCTCGGGCGGTGAGTTTCACTTACCTTACTTTAACGAAGGAGACACAGTACCTATTACTTACAAGTCACACTTGTAGACATCAGCTGAAATGCGGTTTTCCTCTGTGGAAAAAGTTTTGACAGCAGCGCAGATGGCGATTCTTAAGGAACGTGCACTGTCGCAGGGAAAATGCATGTTGGTTGTTACCCCGTATCCTGCATTGGAGGCAGTTACGAAAGCCAGTGTACCAAATTCTTAAGCTTTGCACCCACGGTGGATACAATGGGCAGCATCATTGACGTCTCCGGATGTTTATTTTTGATGCCTCCATACAGTCGCAGGAGTTTTTGCAATATGAATTTGTTCATCCTGCACCTTTGGCTCTGTGGCCTTTGGAGGATTTCAATTGTATCATTTACACTGATGGTTCAGCGCAAGTTGTGCATGAGTCTAAACACGCATACGTTTCCGCTTGCGCCATTGTGGTAGGTGCCATGGTGAATGATGATTTCAAGTCCAGAGTCGTGCACACTCTAGGAGACTGCACCGCACAATTGGCAGAGCTTCGTGCTCTGATGCTTGCATTGGAGTACGCTGATCCTAGTTTGACGACTCTTATTGTGAGTGATTCTTACTACTGTGTACAGTCTTACAATGAAAACCTGTTCTTTTGGATTCAGAATGATTTTCGTGATTCCAAGGTTAGCACAATAAAACATAAAATGATCTGGGTCCGAGTGGCTGAGCTTAAAGAGCAGTTGCTGCTCGTGTTTGTAATTCACACTTTAGGTCATCAGCGCGTAGGAGTCCACGCTGTTGGCAATTCGTTGGCAGATGAGGCCGCGAAATCAGCAGTATCTTCATATTTAGTTGCAGCAGTTACATGGTCCAAAAGTAAGATTGATGATGACATCTTGGCAGCTGCTTCTGCGACTGAGAAGGGAAGTAAATATCCTAAGGGGTTCCCTTTGAAGTTTTCATACCACTTAAGTCCTGATAAAGTTCCTTATGTGAAAATACCTGACGTTGGTGAGAGATTGATTCCCAACGCAGATCGCAGGCACACATTGCTCACAGCGGCCCATGAAGGAATTGCGTCTGCGCATGCGGGCGTTTCGGCTACTGTGGCTCAGTTACAACAGCGTTTCTGGTGGCGGGAACTGTACAAACAGACGGGTGATTATGTCCTTCAATGTGACATTTGCCAGCAGATTAAGCCTTCAACTGCTGCGCGTCCGCCCCAGACACAGTTGTACATATCTAATAAACCACTAGGTTGTGTTTATTTAGATCACTGCGGTCCTTTTTCTTCTGATACTGGATATAAGTACATCTTAGTAACAGTTGATTCATGCACACGCTTTGTGTGAGTGTGGCCTCACCGCAGCGCTGATTCACGAACTGTCATAAGAGACTTGCGTGTCTTTGTAGGGATTTTTGCCTGTGGTACCTTCCATTCGGATCAGGGTCCGCCTTTCGCCTCTAAGGCGTATAAGGATGCCATGACTTTGTTGGGGGTCCAAGTCAAGTTTTAGTCTCCATACAGACCTGAGGGTAATAGTGTTGTGGAACGTATGAACCGTGACTTAAAGCAGTCTTTGACAGCTCGAGTTATAGGCACTGGCAGGAACTGGCTGGCTCCACTTTAATGACGTGCAGCGTGCTCTTTTTTTTTTTTTTTTTTTTTTTTTGGTTATTCCTCATATACCAATAATGGGTTTACCAGATGGGGAAACCCCTCTCTTCACTCCAATGTTACGATGTTCCGCCCTCAGCAAGAGGAGAAAAGAAGAGAGATTTGGCAGGCCCCACTGGTCACTTCTGCTTGCTTTCCACTCCAGTTCTTCGTATGTCCATGGCCCTTGGTTTAACTGGAGGCTAAGCACCAGCAGAACCCAGGTGAAATCATCGGAATATAGTTTTAGCTCATCTGTTCCGCCACGCCACTAAGGCCGCCCAGATTTTATCATAGCTGGTACTATCACAGGCTATGTCCAACTCCGAGATGTAGATGATGTATTTTAAACATTCAGCAAAAACAGGTGGATTGATATTCTTCCAGGCCTTACATATTTCCCTTCTTGCTAAGACCATTAGATAGAAAACAAATTTGGTCTCCAGGTCATTAAGCTGGCACTCTGGAATCAGCCCAAAAAAACCTGTCACGACTGTAATTGGAAATTGTATGTCCAACACTTCTGCTATAAATCCTTCTATTTGTGACCAAAAACTTGTAAGCCTAGGGCATTCCAAAAACATGTGTAGGTCATCCGCCGCGGGGGCTTTACATCTTGGACAGAGATATTCTGAATTCGTGATCTTGGCAAGTTTTTTGGGCGAAAAGTATACTCTATACAGAGTGAATAAGTGATTCCTTTTTAGGGGTGCAGACTTCACTATTGTATGTAGCATCATGAATGAATCCTTCCAAAAGTTTTCTAAATTATTAAAATCCAAAACCGCTACCCCCCCCCATAGTTTATGGAGTTCTTGTTGCGTAATTCCCTCTGTCTCTAACATAGTCTCGTACCAATAGGATACCTCTCTTTCCCACCTTCCCTTTCTATTTACTACATCTACCTTACCTACTAAATCATCTGGTGCCCATGATATTGTGGCCCACCAGCTAGACAGCTGGTAGTACTTAAATCGAGTTAAGGTTCCTCCCGTCAAATTAGAAATGGTATCCCAATGTAAAAGCTGTGAGTTATTTTGGAGATCTTGCCATTGTGAAATGACCGCCATTCTAAGGGGAATTGATAATTGGTCTTTCATGCATTCAGGTGTCCTTGGGGAATCCCATATTGGAGCCTGAGGCATATAATATGGGATCCCTAGCTTTCTCCTGAAGAATACCCAATTCTTCAGGGCTGTATCCAATATCTTCAACCTCACTTTTTTGTAAAATCTAGGATCCCCAAATTTAAACAGGAAATATTCATGACCTTGCGGAATACCCTGCAATAGCGCCTGAAATAACCTACCCATTGAGGACGTGTCTGCTTTATCCGCCATTAACCTAAAGTTTTTTAGATGGAATGAATGACAGTAGATTAAAATGTCTGGTAGTGCCAGCCCTCCCATCCTCAATTTCCTCCTTAGTTTTTTCCAGGAGATACGAGGGGATTTTGAATTCCATATAAAGGAACCTATTTTCCCCTGAATGATCGCTATAGCCTTGGGACTAAAACTCAGTGGTATTGAATTAAACAAAAAGGTCACCTTAGGCAAGATGACCATTTTTATCAGGTTTACTCTCCCGAAGATATTTAAGGGAAGGCCAGACCAACGCTGTAAGAGCCCACAGACCTCTTTATACAATTTGCTGAGATTTGTTCTTGATATCTCTGTAATATCTTGTGTCAAAAGAACTCCAAGATATCTCATCTGTGGCTTAGCTATATGCGATCCTGCTACCTGATTCCACTGCATGATCTCCGTTTTATCCTTGTTTATTTTATATCCTGAAATTTCACCAAAAGCCTCAGCCTGATCAAAAAGTCGGGAAATTGCCACTTCAGGATTGGTAGTAAACATTAAAAGGTCATCTTCATATAATGCAATTTTTAAAGCTAATTCATTCAAAAGAAGAGGCCTAATCAACATATCTGATCTTAACTGGATGGCCGGCGGTTCAATATATAAATTAAACAATAAGGGGGACAGGGGACACCCCTGCCTTGTACCTCGAGATATTTTCACCCAATCTGTAAGAGCGCCATTAACTAAAATTCTGGCTTTTGGGTTTAGATATAACATTTGGATTGAAAATATAAAGTTTATGGGGAATCCAAATCCAGTCAAAGCTTCCCAGAGGTATGGCCAGCTAACTTGATCAAATGCCTTAGCGGCATCTATCGCCACAATTGTTAAGGGGAGTTTCTTGTCTGTAGCATAATCTATTGCGGCAATAGCCTGAAAGGTTAATTCATTCAGCTGCCTCCCTGGCATAAACCCCCTCTGATCCTCGTGCACAACTGATTTAATTACCTTGGCCAATCTCGCTGCCAAGACCCCGGCAAAGATTTTATAATCCGTGTTGAGCAGCGAGATCGGCCGGTAAGACTCTATAGCCAGAGGATCTTTATTAGGTTTCAAGACCAACGTAACTGTGGCCTCCAACCAAGTTTGAGGAATAGGATCTCCTGTCAAATATATTTTATTAAATAAAGTTGTGAGGACAGGCACTACGATGTCTGAACCCATTTGGTAAACTTCAATTGGAAGCCCGTCTGGGCCTGCTGCCTTTCCCTTAGCCATTTTTATCAACTGGTTATATACCTCTCCCTCCTTAATACTGGAATTCAGAAATGAACTATCCGCCGTTGTTAGCTGAGGTAGGTCAAGTTGTTCCAACCAATTCCCTGCACTTTGGGGTAACGGGTCGCTATTCCCTGTATATAGCTTTTGCATATAGGTTTTAGACTCTTCAGATATCTGGTCATTACTATATGATATGGTACCTGTACTATTGATTTTTAACCCACTTATTTGGTTTCTGGCTCTATCCATCCTTGCCTTCCATGCTAAGAGACGTCCACACTTTTCTCTGTATGAGAAGTTCTGCAACTTACTCGCATCCCATCTATCCTTAATAATCTTGTCTAGACTAGCCTGATATTTAGCTTTTAATCCCTCCAGCTCTTTCTGGATAGAAACCTGGTTCTGCTGCTGAAATAACGATGCTGTCTGCAGCTGCTGTTCCTTAAGTTTTATTGAGGATACAGAGTCCTCCTCCGCTTTTCTCCTGGCCTTATTCCTGCTTATCATGGCGGTAGTGAGGTAGCCCCTTAAGTACGATTTAAAAGCTTCCCACACTATTTGGTCGGATGCAGTAGCACTATTAAATCTAAAATATTCTGCCATCTGCTTCAAGATACCATCTTTTAGATCTTCTTGGTGGAGTACTGGACTTTTTTGTTCCGTCCAGAGGTGTCAGGGACAACACCCAAAGACTCCGGAGTTCAACCTGTCTTGGTACACAAACAAACAGAAACACGGGCTTCTCGATGGTGGCGTCAAAGACCAAAGGTTTATTACTGCAGGGACACAGAAGTCACAGAAACTACACATGGGCAGTATCTAGGAGCCTGTTCGATTTGTACAAAGAGGATTGCTCCTTATATACTAAATATTGGGCTTCAGGCAAATTCTTTACATGTTACCACAGTTCTAATCATCCGTGTCTTAAACAATAAATATTTGGCGTTGCACAGGAATCGTCGACAGTATCTGATGTCAAAACATTACGAATGAGGGGTTCCCACTAGTCCATCATACTCCCATGTCAATTTCTTCATTCAAGACCCGGACCGCCTCATCGTAAATTTCGTTACCTCCCCCTAATAAAGGCCCAGAAGGAAAGGAGTAGAGCCAGGTGTGGAAGATAGAAAGACAGGATAAGAAATGTTTGTGGGTCGTAAACGGGCACGGTTACCAGCTTCGGCCGCCTAATCATGATCAGGCCAACGAACACAAGAACCAGTATGGCAGGACTGGCCTCAGGCTGGAGAGGCAGTTCTTGCCGAGTCATGCTGCTACAGCGTTGCTGGCCTAAGGTGCACGTGTCACTAGCAAGGTGAATCGCCGGTTAAAGCCTACGTGTCCTTAATGAAAAAGAGGTCATTGCGTGTCCATTGACTATGTGAGGGCAAGGAATACAAAATGGCTTCCGTGATCTAAGATGGATGCCATGGGTAAATCACAAATGTGTTGGTAACAGGAGTGCTCTTGCTCGTAGCATAGCGAAAACACCAGGATATACTAAATGGATCATTTGCGGTTCACCGATACCAAAATTATGTATTTACGACAATGTTACAAACACGAGAAAAAATGATCACGGAACCTCAGACCCTCCTTTTGCCCTTACTTAGGCAATTACTCAGTCTATATCAGAGTCAGAGTCCATTTCTATGCTCATTAGATCAGCGATATGTCGTTGTGTCATCATCCTGCCTCGTGCCTTTTCTCCTAATGCAGGTGGTTTCCTGAAACAGGTTGCAGCGCAGAGACTACACAGAGCGGGACCACACTGGATAATAAGACAGCACGAGAACAGAAATACTAGGATGACACCAATAACCATTAGAACCCTCCATCCCCACGCTGATACCAGAGTCCAAAACCACTCCATGAAGGACCAGTTTCCCTTATCTATGTGTATAGAGTTGGAAATCTTATGTAGCTTAGAGATTGCTTCATAGACTGTTGGAGCATTATTAGGAATAAAGACACAGCAGCTCGATTGGATCACTCTGCATACCCCACCTCGATCTGCAAGTATTACGTCTAGAACCATACGGTTCTGCAACGTCATGAGACGATCCGCCTGGAGCTCAGCTGTTAAGTTACTAAGGGCACCAGCAGTTTCTGTAATAGTAGATTCAACTACCCGTGTTAGTTGGCGAAGATTTCTACTATTGGCCATAGGCCCCCAAAACGGAAGGAAACCTTTGAAAAAGTCTCCAGCTTCTTGACCAGCGGTATCTTCCTTGCTGAAAACACCTCTTGCTACTCTGGATTTGTGATAATCTGAAGAAGCAGTGTATGTCGGAGGTAACAATCGAGCAATATAACATGAACCTGAAAAGTCAGCAGGCAGCCATGTATATGCTCTGTCCCGACAAATGAAGTAGGTACCCCTAGCAGTCAGAAAGGCAGGGGAGGAGTCAGACGGAAATACGTAAGTCTCAACGCACTCGCTGCTCCCTAGCTGAGCTCTCGGATTTCTCCCATTTCCTTGCAAACAGACCTGACCTCGGTGAGGCACGACCCAAACTGAAGTGGAGCTTTTACGCTTGCTTTCTCCCAAACTAAGGCGGTACTCTGTAGAGTTCCAAGTCAAATACACCAGCAATTCATCTTTAGGATAAGATGGAGTATTATTGACGTCTTTAATCATATCAATAATTCCCTGGACTAAAGCTTTGTTGGCTGAGTTGTATTTAGTGGACCGTGGTGGACGCGGAGGATAGGTCTCAAGGGCGTATGAGAAAATGGTCTGAAAGGCCTGAAATGATCCATTATAGCTAAAAGGCAAGACTAGATAGGGAATGCCTTTATCCATAGTGTGAGGTATCAACCCACACACCCAGCAGTCTGTAGTATTAACTATCAGTTGGTGTTGATGCAAGAGCTGTACAAATGTATTGTTCATAAATTCTGAGCGTCGAGCTTGTTCGTGTTCAGGAAATGAGTGAAAAGAATGCATAGAAGAAACTGTAGAAGTAACAGGATTAAGGGGAGGCACTGTAGTTACTGGCATAAAAATCAAATGTATGCAAAAGATGATTCCACCCACCAACGTTATTAGAACAATTAAAAATGTAACTGCACATTGTATTAGAAAGCATTTGCTGTGAAGTATTCTGTACAGTCTATTTCTGCGAACATAAATTACATTTTCTCGTTGTAGCTCAGGAAGCTCCATCTTCTACGACCGTTCGCGACCACTGATGATGTGTACGTAGATGAAAATGCCTCTATCAGCCCTGGGAGTTCCCAGAACTAACAGAAAGGTCGACCTTGTGTCGGACCCCCGCAGATTCAACTAGGCACACAGCCACGACCCTACGGCTACCCAGACGGCAAGGCAATTTTAAAACAAAAAGAAACAATACAAAGTATTAGCAAACTTCCTGGCTGGAGGCAATGTTATAGCAAATTTAAATCTGAAAATAGGCAGTTTCCTGCTTTATTTGTCCATATTGCGAGAACGTAAGTTGTATCTCAGTTTTGCAGGAGCTGTCTGATCTGGAAACAGTGTATTTTCAGCTGACGTTGCAATGTTCACGTTCGCAGATGGCAAATGTTCTTTTGGTGCAGATGGCAAATGTTCAGGGTTCAAAAGAGCATTTTCAGGAGGAGAGTCAGAATTTGGTGAATCCGTGATCAGTTCTGCATCGCTGAAAGGTATGAACCTGGGGACTTGTTCCGTTTCAGAGGCACCGATTCCTTTCTTTACCCAGTTGTCGTAAGGAAGTGGCAGGGGCACACGTTTAGCATGCGTCGTATGGATCCAATTCCTTCTTCCGGCCACACGAATAGCAGTTCTCGTTGCTAGCAGGACTTGGAACGGGCCAATAAATCTGGGCTGAAGATTTTTCGTTCTTGCAAAATTTCGGATGACCACCTGATCACCCGGTTTCAGCTGATGGCCTGGACTCTCCGATGGCTTTGGCAATGCATCGAAAACCTGTTGGTGAATAAGACTTAATTTAGCAGTCAAGTCGAAAAGGTAATCAATTAACATTGGGTATTCCAGCTGCTTAAATTCTTTCGGTCTAGGTACCCCCCAAACATTTGCAGGACGACCGAAAACTATTTCGTAGGGACTAAGCCCTACTCTAGAATGTACAGTTGCTCTTGTTGATAGCAAAGCCAAAGGCAATGCGTCTGGCCAGGACAAACCCGTGGATGCTTGTATCTTAGCGAGTTTCAGTTTAAGGGTGCCATTGTAACCCTCGACTAAACCCGCGGACTGGGGATGATTCGCACTATGAAATTTTTGCCTAATCCCTAGGCCGACACACACACTCTGCATAACTTTCCCTACGAACTCACTTCCGTTATCTGACCATACAATCCGTGGCATTCCGTATCTGGGGAAGTATTCTTTAAGGAGAATTTTGGCAGTGGATAAGGCAGTATTGTCCTTCAGTGGGTATGCTTCGATCCATCTGGAGAAAGCACAAACTACCACTAGGACGTATTTCAGGTTATTACAACGGTCCATGTGAATGAAGTCTAGCTGGATCACTTCAAAAGGGCAGGAAGGAGGAGCGAAGTGACCTGCAGGTGTGGGGATTCCCTTGCCAGGATTATGCATCAAGCATACCATACAATTCCTCACCACTCTCTCTGCACACCTACTAATTCCGTCATTCTTCCAGACCGGAGCCAACATCTTACAAATCCCTTTTGAACTGATGTGCGCTGATCCATGCGCCATCGTCACTACTGCAAGCACATACGCATCAGGCAACATCCAACGCTGTTGTTCCGACAAGTCAATCCAACACCCACTCGAGTCCAATTTACCCGTGCTCTCTCTCCATGCACGTTTTTCCTCCTCAGTCGCCTCTTTCTGAATTTCTTTCACGCTTTCCACTGTGTCTTCACACATTCCAGACTCAGAAATCCATCTTGCAGACGTTGCAACATACATTCCACTCATCATATTTCTAGCTGTCTGTTTTGCAATCTCATCAGCAAAAGCATTCCCACGACCAACATCATCCGTGATTGCTTTATGAGCACTGCATTTCACAATCGCAACTTCAGTCGGTAAGGTTAGAGATTCCAACAAGTCATTAACTAGCTGACCATGTTGAATCTTAGTCCCATGGGACGTAATGAAACCTCTCTCTTTCCACAAACGGCCAAAACTATGGGCCACGCCGAACGCGTACTGACTATCTGTGAACACATTCACTCTCTTTCCCTTAGCTAAAACGCACGCTCTTGTCAGCGCGATCAATTCTGCAGCCTGGGCAGAATTCTGACTCACTCTTGCAGTCTCCACAATCGTACTCAAAGTCGTTACTGCATAAGCAGCACTCACATCACCATTCTCCAATTTGAAGCAAGACCCGTCAACATACAACGTGCCATCTGGTTCTGACAACGGAGTGTCTTTTAGGTCGATTCGTCCTTTTGTTTCTTCCTCAGTTCTGAAACAACAGTCGTGTGGTTCGGAATCACTCGACTCTTGACTAGTCGGCAACAATGTTGCTGGATTCAATACATTGCATCTTTTGATCTGAATATGACTAGCTAATAGTGTCAGTTCATACCCTGATAATCTAGCACTGGTAAGGTGTTGCGTCTTGGTTCGGTTCATGAGTGTATCCACAGCATGGGGAACCATGACTACTAGCATGTTGTTCATTACTAAACCAGCAGATTGTCGAATGGAAGCTGCAGCTGCGGCTGTAGCTCTCAAGCAACTAGGCAATGCTCTAGCTACTGGATCTAATGTTGATGAAAAATACGCACAAGGGCGTTGTTTATCACCAAATTTCTGCGTCAAAACACTCAATGCACAACCTTCTCTCTCGTGGACATAGAGCGTAAATGGCTTACTGTAGTCGGGTGTACCCAATACAGGTGCTGAACACAGTGCATTTCGTAACTCAGAAAAACTCTGCTGACATTCAGCAGACCATGGTACCGGACTTGGAACACCTTTCCCAGTCAAGGCTACCAATGGTTTTGCTAGAAGAGAAAAATTTGGGATCCATTGCCTACAATATGAGGTAATACCTAAAAAAGCACGTACTTCTCTCTGTGTGCTAGGAACGTTCATCTGTGTAATTGCTTTTATTCTCTCTGGGGTCAGCTTCCTTCCCTCCTTTGACAAGAGATGACCTAGGTAGGTCACTTCTTGGCAGCAGTATTGCATTTTTGAAGGTGACACCTTGTGATTCAAATCTGACAAGTGATGCAATAAAGAAATCGTAGCTGTTTTGCAAGTTTCCTTGTCATCGGCAGCCACTAGAAGATCATCGACATACTGTACTAAAGCAGAACCACGAGGAAGTACGAAGGAATCTAACTGGCTTTTTAATGCTTGACTGTAAATGGATGGACTTTCACAATAACCTTGTGGAGCGCGTTTAAATCTAAAACTTCGTCCTCCTAGAGAGAAATCGAAAATATCTCTGCTTTCCTCGGCTATCGGAATGCTGAAAAAGGCATTTTTCAAGTCGACAACCGAAAACCATGCTGCTGTAGCAGGAATCAACGTTAACAATGCAGTAATGTCTGGCACCACAGGAAACTGTGGGATCACAATTTTATTGACCTCCCTAAGATCAATTACGAACCTATATACTGGAGGTTTTGTAGGGTCAGTTCGTTTCAGAATAGGCAGTACAGGACTATTACAGACATTACCTCTAGTCTCTTCTACAACATCTTTCTTGATCAGGTCTTGTACTATCAGTAAGAGCGCACGCTCACCTTCACTAGAGATTCTGTATTGTGGAATTCGTGGAAGTTTGACATTTGCTTTCAAAGTTACTACATAGGGTGGAATTTCCAAGAGACCTACATCATTAGGACCAGTCGCCCAAAGAGTATCCGGGAGTGAACGCAGCTCTGGTGGGAGCGCATCCATCGATAAGTACATCGGAGAGATTATTCTTTTACCCAACGTAAGCTGTACTCCTGCTGGAGAACAGTACAATGTCGCGTACAGGCGTTTTAACAAGTCTAAACCAAGCAGATTTTCGTTACAACCTGTCGTCAAAATCAGGGGTGCTTTCAATTGACGGGGTCCAACAGAAATAGACAAAGGACCAGAAACAGGGTTGTGAACAGGGGCGCCCGAAAAACCTACTGAAACGTTTGTTGAGCCAGACAAAGGTGCGCCAGGGAGTTTAGCATGTATGATAGAACTTTTTGCTGCACCAGTATCCAACAGAAACGGTTCGACTATACCTGATGTTGCTACTGCGACATAAGGTCCACTCTGATCTACTGGTACTGATACTACTCCCTCTCTTTGTCCATGGCTGTCCTAGTATTCACTTTGCTGAATTTCCTCACTAGTTTCATAATAGTCTTCGACATGATACTGTGGAGACCTATTCTGTTGGGCAGATTGTCCATTTCGCTGATCGAAATAATTAGAGGGGCGATCACTTGTCTGTGGAGGCATAGCACCTCGTCCTCGACCTCTAGAGTTTTGCATAGAACTACCACGACCTCTCTGAGCTGCCGCATCATTATTTTGCGCCCGAACTGGACAATCACTCTTGTAATGACCTTCCTTTTTGCAATAAGCACATTGATTCCATTGATATTGTGGCCTTTGAAAATTATAATCCGTTCTTTGATATGACCCTTGCTGCATATTAGTTTGATTCGTGCGAGGCGGATAAGCTTGCTGTAAAAGTACTTTAGTTTTTAAATCTTTCGTCTTTTTATCTAATTTTTCCTTCTCTTCTTTATCCCTATTTTCGTAGTACTGAGCAGTCGCAAGTATTTGCGCAGTCGTAGAGACAGCCCACGCACTTTCAGAATTCTTTAATTTACTACTAAGTTCCGGCGACAGATTGTGCACAAATTTATCAACAAATAATCTCTGGCCTCCTTCTGTGCTCATATCCTGACCACTATGATCCACGAAAGTCTCCTCGAATCTTGTGAAAAAGTCGGAGACGCTTTCGTCTTTCTTTTGTTTACACGCGGACAATTTGTCCCAGTTAACGCGTAATGCAGGCATTAAGGTTTTCATTAAATCGATTATTCTACCAGGCAAGTCAGCAATTAAAGGTTCAGGTTTGGAACCACCTACTTGTTGACCATCCGCTGCAATTATAGCTGCCCAGTCACCTCCTAGGGCAACTGGATGATTCTCTTTACGAATTTTAGCCCAAATTGGTTGCGGTACTATGTTACCAAATAGCAGATCGATGTCAGCAAGATTCAATACACAAGCGTCAACTGTTTGAGCCAACTCTTTGTAGTACCCTGCAGGATTTTTACGCGGATCTGGCAAAGCCTGTTTTACTGCTAACACTTCAGCTCGCTTCCATGGAATATGTATCCAGACTCTCTGGAATTGGGCCGGAGCGGCTGCAATACCAAGCGGTGCATTAGCTTGCACAGCTTCGCGCCAAATTGGTGGAACCTCTCTCATTGGATATTGACGATTTCGTTTCGTACTACGTTTCTCTAACTCTCTTGGTGAAAGAAGGGATGCGTCGGATCTATAACTTAGAACCAGTTCCATCGCTTCTTTTATATTTTGACCAACTATCATACCTGTAGCAAACTCTTTCTGAACATTAATTAATTCTCCTAGATTTGATTCAGGGTCATCCTCTTCCAATTCCTCACGTAGAAGGAAACACATTTCATCGAACACATATCGTTGTGTCGGTTCATTCCATTGCATAAATGTATCTAGTACATCTTGTACATTATATCTTCCAACTTTCGAAACCCATCTAAGCGCAGTGGAATCTAGTATTCCTCTTTCCTCAGTACTGGGAAGCTGACTACGTCTCTGCACAGAGTCAGATGTAGGAGTCTTAATCAGAGTTTTATAGAAGGGAGATAGAATATTAGAGACAGAATCAGTGATTCTTCGACGAACAGAAAGCGGGGTCATAATATTAGCAGAGGCAGTGAATAGAGTAGCAGTTGGAACAGATAGATCAGGAACAGTAGGAGTAGCTTGAAAATTAGCTTGTGAAGTAACAGGTGTGAGCGACACAGGCATAGGTAAAGAAGTCGGCAACCCTAGAAGAGGGGTTGTCGAAGGAACATTAATATTGACCACAGGAGGTACAGGAACTTGATTCAGGGGAGCGGGAACAGGGACACCAGGTTGTCCAGCAACCGGTAATTGGACATTCGGTATAGGTGGAGCCGTAGCACCTTGTGCATACGGTGGGGGTGATCGTAACAAGTAAGACAACAGGGGATCCTTTTCAGGGTCCTCTACTATCTTAGCCGTACTCGATGGCAAAGCAGGATAGCACTTGTCTATCGCTAAATTACGCTCTCTGTCGGCCATCTCCATCGCTTTCTCAGACTCGTTGAGTTGCAGCTGCCTAGCAGACTGTTCTAAAGTCAACTCTTGCTCTTTCTGTTCTTTCTTCAGCTTTTTAATTTCTCTCTGTTTAGATTCTTTTCGCCAATGACGGAAAGAATCAAACATTGCCGGCCGGGCTTTCTTCTTAAACAACCTTCTTTCTAGATTATCGAGAACTTCAGGTTCAAAACTACCATGTAGTGGCCAACTAAGGACACCGTCTTTCTCTGTGTAGCGGATCCATACCTCATTATAAGAGATAGGGCCCACACCAAATTTGCAATATAGATCATAAAGGGGAGTTCCAATCGGAGGAACCAAACACGAGTCCTCCAACCGGGAATCACTGTTGCAACTAAAACAAGACAACATACAATTTTTCCGACTTACCATTTTATAATCCGGAACACAAGACAAACAAAACACAAAAAGATGCGCACTTGAACCGAGAACTTAGGCCTACCAGAACTGACAAATGTATCGATACCTGAACTGAACAGAATGATTATCGTAACCAGAATAACCAGTGATAATCTTACAGAACTGAACTGTACTGAGAACTAAAAGGATTATCCAAACGGGAGCAATCCTCACAAAATATTTAACTAGCAACCACTGAATACTTAACTGAGGCACTGAAGACGTCACCAAGGAGAAACCCGTCACGTTTCGCCGTACTGAGGACTGCACCTCGGGTCCAAGACAGGGCGACGGTCAAGGCAACGGAGCACTGCAGCCGTCTGAACGGGAACCCTCGTGGAAGAGGACGTCGGGGCCACTTTTGCGATATGCCGGGATCGATGAAGTGGGGCGCCTCCCTCTGAAATCTTCACACGAAGCTCCTCGAATTCTTCAGGCTTTTGGACCGGTACCGAATGACGTCGCCCCGAGTTGGGCGCCAAATGGAGTACTGGACTTTTTTGTTCCGTCCAGAGGTGTCAGGGACAACACCCAAAGACTCCGGAGTTCAACCTGTCTTGGTACACAAACAAACAGAAACACGGGCTTCTCGATGGTGGCGTCAAAGACCAAAGGTTTATTACTGCAGGGACACAGAAGTCACAGAAACTACACATGGGCAGTATCTAGGAGCCTGTTCGATTTGTACAAAGAGGATTGCTCCTTATATACTAAATATTGGGCTTCAGGCAAATTCTTTACATGTTACCACAGTTCTAATCATCCGTGTCTTAAACAATAAATATTTGGCGTTGCACAGGAATCGTCGACAGTATCTGATGTCAAAACATTACGAATGAGGGGTTCCCTCTAGTCCATCATACTCCCATGTCAATTTCTTCATTCAAGACCCGGACCGCCTCATCGTAAATTTCGTTACCTCCCCCTAATAAAGGCCCAGAAGGAAAGGAGTAGAGCCAGGTGTGGAAGATAGAAAGACAGGATAAGAAATGTTTGTGGGTCGTAAACGGGCACGGTTACCAGCTTCGGCCGCCTAATCATGATCAGGCCAACGAACACAAGAACCAGTATGGCAGGACTGGCCTCAGGCTGGAGAGGCAGTTCTTGCCGAGTCATGCTGCTACAGCGTTGCTGGCCTAAGGTGCACGTGTCACTAGCAAGGTGAATCGCCGGTTAAAGCCTACGTGTCCTTAATGAAAAAGAGGTCATTGCGTGTCCATTGACTATGTGAGGGCAAGGAATACAAAATGGCTTCCGTGATCTAAGATGGATGCCATGGGTAAATCACAAATGTGTTGGTAACAGGAGTGCTCTTGCTCGTAGCATAGCGAAAACACCAGGATATACTAAATGGATCATTTGCGGTTCACCGATACCAAAATTATGTATTTACGACAATGTTACAAACACGAGAAAAAATGATCACGGAACCTCATTGGAGAAGTAAAGATCTATCTAGAGTCCACCGTTTACTCCGCGTCTCTTGCTGGATCTTGATAACTAACTCAACTATTGAGTGGTCAGATAGAATAGCAGGGATATAAGAAATAGTATCAACTGCGGAAAAAAAACCTTGGTCTACTAAAAAAAAATCGATACGTGAATGGTGTCTGTGTCTATGGCTGTAGAACGAATAATCCCTTTTTCCCTATTTTTAATCCTCCAGACATCGATTAAATTGAAATCTTTCCTAATATTTTTCAATTCTCTTTTCGATTTGTAAGGAGGGGAAAAAATTGCCCTGGAGGTACGGTCTAAACTTGGATCGAAAACCAAATTAAAATCGCCTCCAAGAATGACAGGTATACTCATATCGGAAAGGCTAATTTTCAAATTTAGAAGGGCCTCTGGAGAATCTAAATTAGGTCCATAATATGTTGCGCAGGCAAATCTAACATTGTCCATAATCAGAGAGACAGTTAGCCATCTGCCTGAACAATCTGTTTCATACCTTTCTACTCGGATACCACAATTAGCCCGAATAATCACTGCCACTCCCTTAGTGCTTCCACTTTGTCTAGAACAAAGCAAGTCTTGAATCCACTTTTGGTTTTTAAAAGCTTCCTTACATTATAATGATTCAAGATGGGTCTCTTCTAACAAGAAAATGTGCGCCCCTGATTTATGCAAGAACTCGCAAATTCTATTCAGCTTCTTTCTCTCTCTCAGGCCATTCACGTTCCATGTTATTATTTTTACTTTATTAGTAGTACTACCCATTAGATTTGAATGAGTATTTCAAATATGTCTCGACACTAGGCCTAACATTTCTATTTAGTAGAGGTTTCTCCAGTTTTTTGGTTCTATGAGGAATATATTTTTCTAATATTAACCCCTCTCCCTCCCCTCCCACTCCCTCCTCCTTGAGGAACCCCCCCTCTTGAACTTTGGCGATCATGCCACCATAGTGAGACCCTGTCCCAAGCTCGGATTCTGCCTCCTTAAGTGTATTTACTAAGTGGTGTGCCTACTACCCTTAAATGTGAATATTTTCATTACTTTCTCCTCCCTCCCCCTTTTTTTATTTTTTTTTTCCACCATTTAATGTGATTATGTTATGTGTTTTGTCCCTGTTAAAAATTATCTACCCCTAACCGCCCATTTGTGTTTAGCTACTCCTAAGCCTTAAATCTAGGGGTCTAATCTACATTATTCATTTCCAAATCCATTTATTTAGCACAGGGGCTACCACTGTTGGATATATAAGAAATCACTTTTCTGATGCTGATTCTTTCATACTAATGAGGAAACTGTCTACTTCTTGGGTGGAGGTGAAATTGTATGTTTTATTCCTCCAAACTACTTTTAATGCTGCGGGAAATTTCATCATAACCTGTGCTCCTTGGCTTCTCAGGTCAGTCATACGAGACCCCAACTCCGACTGTCTATGTGCAGCGGCCCTCCCCACATCCAAACGGATTAAATACTTAGAGGAGTCAATCTGGAGAGATAGATCTACCAGAGCTCTGGTCAATATTAGCTCTTTTACTGAATATGTCTGGAAATTGACCAGAATCTTCCTTGGGGCACTCCTATCGGGATGCCGGCGAAAGGGATCCCTATGGTCCCGTTGAATCTCATTCTCAAGGTTGATATCTGGCCTGTCCTTCAATACTCCTTCTCTCAATAATTTACGTATTAGGAATTTCACATCTCCATTTTCCGCTCCTTCAGGGATTTTTAAAAATTTGAGATTATTCCTCCTGGCATGTATCTCCAGACGTTCCATATCCAGTTGTAGGGATTTATTCTGAGCTTTTAGTTCGGAAATAGTCTTAGAGTGCGCCTGGGAGACCCTAGAGAGGACAGCCACTTCCCCTTCCAAGACCTCCGTTCGGGAACAGATGTCATCCAATTTGCTCTCTAGATTAGTGCATTTTTCGGCTATCTCTCGCTGATTTCCCTCTGAAATTTCAAATTTGGGGAGTAGTTTTGCCAATAAGTCTTCATGTAGGGATCTAAATAAGCTCTCCATGTTGCCAGTTTCATTTTCTTTGCGCTGCACCCCTATAGTTGATGCGATGATAGGAATATCCAGGGGCTGAGAGGTAGCTACCAGTGGCTGGAGTGGAGGCTGGGAGTCTCCCTCTATGCTAACCTCTGGACACTCTGAATCGGAAGCTAATATGCCACCCTCATCTAGTACAGCCTCCGGTTCAGACAGAAGCGGGGCATATTTATTTTGCAATACAACAGGTGTTTTACTCTGAGGTGGAGGAATCTTCTGTAATCCTGATTGTGATTCTACTGATTTTCCTCCCCCTCCTGCAGCTGATACGGCTCTTTCCATTATATTGAAGTAGGTCTTTAAAGAGGGAGTCGGTTTAGGTTTTAATGTGGTGAAGCTTCCCTTTGATTTTTTTGTCTCCTCTGTTTTACTTCGCTCCCTTCTTTCCCTCTTCTTCCTGCGCGGGGTCAAAGGAACCCGTTGATTAGTAATATGATCTGCTGCAGGGCCTAACAGGGCTCTCTCTGGTTGTGAACGTAGGAGGTATCTATTCCTAACAATAGGGACAGCTGATTGAGCGGATTGGGCTGATTGAGCCGGCACAATTAACTGAAATGCATCCCCTACTGTTCTCCCCCCTTTCCAACCTCCAACTCTCTTCCGATTGCCCTCTGACCAGGAGATTCCGCTTGTACATGAGGGGGGTACCTTCAGTTGTAATGTCCATTCCCCTACTGCCTTCCGGCTCAGAAGAATCTAACTCCCCCGCTGTCTTCACAGTCACCTCAATATTTGATTTTATGATATTGAAACCATCTGGGCACAAGGCTGACTTTTTCCGCTTCAGGCTAAATTTGAAACAATACTGGCTCACCGCTACTGTAGCATGCCGTGGGTAGGTTCGTGCTGCTGCTGCACGGATTTTGCGCCAGGCTTTAGCACGATTTGTGCCCCTCACGCTACTCCATACACTGCTCCTGCTGTTCTCCGCCTCCGCCTCCGCCGTCCAAAGCCACGTCAACTGCTACCTTGCTTCCGTGCTCGGGTTCTCCTCCCAGTCCAGGCCACCCGCGGGCTTCAAGGTCTTAGCGCTCACCACTTCCCAGCTCGAAAAGGAATGAATGAAAGGCACAAAGCCAATTAACATAGGGAAATTATTCAGCGTTGCGGCCGAAACCCCCAGCAATCTCACCGCATTAAAATATTAGCTGGAGTCTTTTAATTCCGTCTCACTGCATCAAGGCACTTCTATCCGTCTGGCATCACTCGCTCGGGACAGACCTCTCGCAGCCGGCGTCAGCCTGCCGCCATCTTCCTCTCACCCATCCAGCTGAACTTCTTAACATAATACGTGCAGCGTGCTCTTAATAATCTCTCTAGAAGGTCTCTGGGTGGGCGGACCCCATATGAGATGCTCCTTGGTATCAAGATGTTTGTACCGGACCATGACGGTCTAGACTCGGCGGCTGTTGCTGCCTCCTTTGACGTAGATGAACATTGCAATGTTTTACAGAATCTACAAGAGACAAGAGACAGTCTTGCAAAGGAACATTTGCCCTCCACTTCGAATGATGTGTTGCAGATCCCGGTAGTTGGCTGGCTACCCCAGGTAGGAGAACTGGTTTGGGAGAAGATCAAAAACAAGAAAGAATTTGGTCCCTCTTATCGAGCTCCAGTTCCAGTGCTTGGTGTGAAGGGCACAAGAACAGTCATTTTACCAGGAAAACAGGTATATCTCCATTGACAATGTCAAGATACACAGAGTGGCCGATTCTTCTTAGTATGATACCGGCAGTCTCATGTCCTTCGATTGTGAGAAATTCGGTTTTGGCCCGGGCTTTTAATACGGTACCCGAGATTGCCTTCGAGATGCCTGAAATTTCTAGTCCTTTATTGAGTACACTGCCTGGTACTCAACTTGATGAAACTGACTACACTTATCCAACTGACTTATCGATGCCTGATTTACAAACTCGCTTGGCCACGGAATCCAGATTTTCATTTGACTCTGTTTCACACACATCCAGAAAGCCTTCGGGAATGACGGTTCATGCAAGATTGTTTAGAAAACATTTTTTAATTCCCCCTTGGACTTATACTTGGATGGTGCTTTTTTCGATTTACCTTTTTATGTTGATTGGTTTTGTATTTTATTATTTCCGTCTCGTCAATGGACACTGTGTCGAAGAGAGAACATGCATTCGACATATCAATGGAACATTGGCACCCCATTCTCCATCCCACAGATTGAAGAGAGACTTGGCTTTTGTTAACATCACTGCCTGGCCTGTCCTGGATGGGATTGTATGGGATGCAGTAAAATTTCAAATCCATGGCCCCACTGAGGTTATAAATGTCCCTAATGTGCTTAGAGTTAACATGGGGGATGTAGTTAAACAAAATATACGTTCTGATGATTGGGATGTTCAGGCCGTAGAAGCGTTGTTTTAGGATTTGAAATATTATGCTGCCTTTGATGCTGAAGATTTGTATTTAGAATCTGCTAATTACGGTGATTTATATTGTTACCAACATTTTGGCAATCACTACCTGCATAAAACTAATAGCAGGAGATACACTGTAAATTATAAACAATGGCAGCATTGTCCAGCTCCTATACTAGGCAGTTCTGCTTCCTTGAAAAAGTTCACTTATTTTACCGATTTTAATCAGTCAAATCCCAATGCTTTTTATTTTAAAATGACTGAAAAGTCCACATCCAAAGTTAGACTTACCGATACTTAATTATTGTACTCGAAGTCCTTTCTAGACCAGCTAGCTGTTGGAGGCTACGAGTTGGTGAAGGAAACAGTTGACCTTAAATCTGTTTGGGTTTCTAAAAGTTCACAGGTGCAAGGCATTGAGGCTTTGCACCGTGCATGTCTCATCCCGAACCATATGTTTTTTAATTCTACAATTTCTCAGACAACATGCTTTGGATTGGCTACCTCTAAAAACTTAAATGCTCCTTCTTTCCCTGATTTGGAAGAATATTCGGGTTGGGGTAATACTACAAAATTTTCGATCAGAGAGTTGCAAACTCTGTTGCTAAATTCTTCTTTTAACATATCCAGTTTGGATCCCAATGGCTGGTTGCTCTGGCACAGAAGTGCTGACTCGTGCCAGCTTTGTTTTCTGGGTTTGGCTCAAGGCTTTACACAGGTCAGGGTGGATCCCCGTTTTGAAAGTGACCATTCTGTGACTACCTATTCTGTCGGCAAATTGTGTCAGAATTGGCTCTAACATTCTACCTTGGCGTCAGTTAAACAGCATTTATCTAAACTGACTGACGATGTTGATCTGAATGATTTCATAAAAGGCCCGGCTAGAGGTAGATCTAAAAGATAGATATATGCTGTTTATAAAGAATTCCGGAAAACATCCCAGATTGAGGCGGCTACCCACCTTAGAGCTATAGATCAAACTAATTTAGAAAAAGTGCTAGCAGTTGTAGATAATAGCATTAACACGCTTTCTTCCCGCATTTACACGTTGGATAACATTGTGTCATCTGTTGTTGTTATTGTGCAAGATGAAGTGTCTGTATTGTACCATGGTCAAAATCAATTGTGTTCCATTATGCAATTCATTTGGACCCTGCAGACGCTTAAGGCTGTAAAAGTGCCATGGCATTACATGAATACCTCTTTCCTGTTTACCCCATTTAATTTGACTGACAAGCAGCGTTTACTTTCAAGGAAGGATGACTCTTTTTCCATGTTACACATTGAGCGGTTGGAGACTTTACCGTTTTCTGTGGCAGAGGCCAATACTGCAACGTGGCTTATCCACAGATTGATAACTCTCCCGTTTCCTCTGTTCGAGTTTAAAAACTGTATGAAATACTTTGCCATTGGTAGATACGAGCCTCTTGGTAATTCTTATCTCCATGAAGCCTGGTCGCTTCCTTTTACATATAGATGCCTTAGGGAGGGTAAGGAAGTTTATTTGAATGGTGAAGAATACACTGAAACAACGGATCACTCATTAATGTGTAGACATATCCAATGGATGTATGATGTTACAACGCATACTTTTACAACGCCTACCTTTACATCGCAAGTTTTACAACGCATACCATTACAACGCATAGTGCTTTTGGGCGCTGGAAAGTGAATAGTTTAATTTACTATTCCAACTCCAGTCCCCGTGGATAGTAGGGAAGGTGTTGGATAGTACATTAAACCTATTCCCTATCCTAGAGCGCCCCCCAGCGCAATGCGTTGTAATGGTTTGCGTTGTAAAAGTTGCGTCGTAAAGGCACTGCGTGGTAAAAGTTGCGTTGTAAAGGATGTATACCATATCCAATTACACGGTTTCTGTAATCAGAACGAGCCAAATTTAGCCTCTGTTTTGAAAGGTACCCCGTGCCTGCTATCGTTCCCACATTCACATTACTGGCAAACAAAAGTTATTTACTATTAAACAATGAGGATTGCTCTGGGTTAATAAAAGGAATTGCTTATGTCGTTACCGTCAGTGAGCGTGTGGTTTGTTGTAAGAATGTAATGAATTCACCCACACATGGGAAACTGGATGTTTCCATCTGGCCCAAGATTCCAACCTTGAAAGCAGAGTTCAATAAGATGAGTCGCATAAGAGCTCTATTGTCCCAAAAAGAAGTTGTCCTCACATCTGCTCGTGAAACATTTGTCCTTCACGTGGCTAACACCCGCACATAGGTGCATGCTTTATTAAATACTGACTTGCCCTTGCATTTTGGTGAATTAATTCACACAATCTTTAATGCATCCTCCACAAGTGGGCTGGCGCACTTTTTTAAAGTGGTTAGTAGCGACCTTGTGACTTCATTTCAAAGTATATTTGGGGTCTTTCCTGCTTTTTTTTATTCGATCTTTTCCAGCCTATTTGGTGGATTTCCCATTCTACTGGCATTGGCTGCAGGCGTTCTTTTGCTCTTTTGTTTCATTCAAAACGGATGCCCGTCCTGTGTTTCAAGACGAGCTGTCGCGACAGGCACTGTTTCGCAACAGAATGCTTGAGTACTATGGAGCGCTGCCACTTGCCACCTTAAGTGCAGCTTATGGATTATCGTTTCGAATTACCTATTTTACATGTGTTCAGCCTGTCTTTCGTTGCCTGAGTTGCGATTTCGACTGGGCCCTGGATTTGTGTCTGCAATATGGTGTCTCCTGATGTGGATTATAACCAGCTCATGAGCCCCTTAGTTGCTCATGAATTGCTTTGTTCAGACGGGGAGATTATGGCCTTTGCAGTGATGCATGGAATACTGGGTCGTTGGAATGTATTAGCAGCGGCGCAAGATTTCTTGGCACACAGCTTCATTGAGAGCCCACCGAAGGTGCTAGAGGCTCTTTCCCACTATTAAATTGGATGGCTGAACTATTTTCGGATGAGAACAGTGACTTCCTATTGGAAGCTGCATATTTTGCATATTCAATGTTAGGATGAAGTATGTCATCACCGTTTATTGGACATTGAAATTTTTTTTATTATTATTTTTTTTTGCATATGAAAATTTTTTCGGCCCCAGGCCTATTGATTTTGCTAAAGCCACTGACTAAATTTTCTTGATTATGAGATTTTGTTTTGGGTGAAAACTTTATTTTTTTCACTTGCGCAAATTTGAGCTGACTGTCGTTCTTGAACTCTGCATTCCAAAAATGTGCCCCTTATCTTATCTTATCTTATCCGTGCTCGGATCAAGGGAGGGTGTCATATAGATATGCTTTGCCTTCACACTGTGTTAAGTTAGCATGAGCTTATTAGGAGTTTAAACGCCATTTTACCTTTCTGCTGCTTCTGCACACGGCACATATTGTTATTAGAGCTTTGAGCCCAGTAGAATATTTTGCTTCACACGAGAATAATATGTTTTGCTATTGTATCAGCTTTGCTTGGTAAGCTATGTCTGTACAGTGAGTGCCGAGACCGTCAAGGTTATTTCAACACAGTGGTTGTTGTGAGGTCTGATCTTCGCACGTCCTAGACATAACATATATGCAGCTGCGGCCAACTCTGGCTTTAGGCGCGTTTAATATTGCACTACACAGAGCATGCCAACACACTTGATGATGCTTCACATGCAGAGAGCTGGTGGAAGATGATGTGATCCCTTTCCACTAGGATCAGAGGTATGGGGCCGTCCTTCTAAAACCCAAAGAGACCTTCTTTAGATATAATATAATATACTAGCAAGGGAGGGTAAGACTTAGGTGCTATTTAGTCTTCTTCCCTCTAGCATTTTAACATGCTTTCTCCCTTTGTATTTTATGGACTCGTAACTATGTTGATAACGTTGTTTCTTATAATATATTTGCTTGTATTAGCTAAGAGATTGCGCTTGATAACACTGCATTAGAGATAAACATTTCAAACTTGCACGTGTCTTCATTTACTCCTCGTTCTGGATTGATATGTTGGTATAACGAAAGAGTGTTCATGTGTTCCACGTTACCTGAGGTGTTCTAAGTCCATGTTCTGGGTTATCTAAACATTGGGAGTTTGTAAGAACCAATGAGACACTGATTGCTAGTCTGGTAGGGGATTTTGGGTACTAAGGTGAGTTTTGGCACACCCTAATTCACTGAGGTTCCAAGTCTCTATGCACAGTTCTGTGTGAGAGCAGGAACCCTGCGACACCAGAACATGTACCCACTAGGGACATATAGCCATACAGCTACCAAGGGACATAATACCCCGTAAAGCAGCTCCATACACTTTGTTTTCAAAATGACAGAGGAATCACCGTAATAAAAATTAATCACTCTCCCTCCAGCCATTTTTTAATACACCTTCTAGGACTTCACAGCCAATTACACCCACGCACCCATACAGATTCTTCAAAAGATCTCTGAAAAAGAGACCCTTCGGGGGACCTGTATGGCATTGTAGGGCCGGCCCGATGAGGAGCAAAAGCCCAATGATGTACATTGACATCCTTCGGGGTGTGTGAGGGCATCAAGATGAGGACACACTGCCCCCCCACAATTAGAATAGCACACGACAACAGTACTTCTTATTTCCTTTCTCTCTATCTCTACTTAGGAATGGTGACTCCCTTATGTATAAGTTTAACTTTGGGAGCACCGGACCTTTTGAATAGCTCCTAGAGTCCCCCTCTTTTGATAAATAGGTTATATTTAAAACAATACATTTCTCAAGCACAGGTGAAACTTTAAAAACCAAACAGTGTTTTAAACAGAACAGCTGTGTTTGCATGGGAGACTTTGTTTTCAACAAAGGCAGCAGTTTTGGGCTGCACGCTGGTTTGTGATTAGCTTCGCAATAGAATTAGTGACTGAAAATCTCTGGCAGCAAACAAACAAGGACTTACCAGTTGTTGGATTTGGTGCCATTGACCCATGTCCAGGGTTGAGTCGCATCATTCCTCCTCAAGCCAATCCAGTGATTATGATCCCCTTTGTAACGCAACGTGAAATTCTGTAAGATTGAAAAAGGAACTCCATGTAACGTGCTCCTTAAGTTTGAGTAGAATGACTCAATGAAATCAGTGCTAAGATCAGCAAAAAGCTTTCCAAAATGAAATAAGAATACTCTTAAAGACAGTGGCAATCTAGGATTAAAAATGAGGTGAAAATGGATCATTTTTTCTTTTTTTTTCTTTGACTCATTAATTTGGATATTTCTTTTCACAGACACTATTAGTAAGCTAACGTAAATATCACAAGTAACCTTTGTCGAGAGGGGTCCTGGCTTAATGCACAAGGTGTAGGCAGCATTTGGCAGAGCTCCTGGCAGGGCGCTGCTATCTGGCACCATCCAGACTCACTGTATGCTCCTACCCCTCTGAAACAATAAGGGGTAGAGTGGGCATTAGATGCCTGTGCCTTACGGTCACATTTGCTGTCCCTCAAGGCCGCCCAAACTGATAACTCTTCACCACCCGACGCTGGGCCCTTGTAGCATGCCCATATCTTGAGGCCTTGCTTGGCCATAAGTGTAGGTTCTGCACCCCTGCCTCAGTTGCCAGACAACCCCACCCAACAACAACCCCCCCACCAACACCATCGCAGCTTAACCAAACATGTCAGATTTGGGCTAATGGTGGCCTTGCTGGGGGCTTTGGTGCCCATTTTGCCACTTGCTATCGGAAGCCCTTGGGGCTGTTCCGGTCTGGCCTGAATCCTAAAAATCTGATGACCCGTAGGGTGTCTGACTTTGGTGGCTACCTTCGTCATGGAATATAAATTTCGCTGGAAGGATATGGTGCCTGGCGACCGGGGTTGAGGGGGGTGGGGGAGTAGAGAACGTTGCCTTATGCGATTACTTGGACAGAAGCTCTTGGCCATTGCAGTAGCCCCAATACCTGGAGATAGACTAGATTCTACTCTACAGGCCATCATACACACCAAAGAAGCTCTCAAACTGAAGATGAATGCAGTGGTGGCAGACATACTACTCTTCTGTGATGAAGAGCATAAACTACTGCATGAATAACAAAGAACGGTCACTGGGAAAACTTTCTCCTGTGACAGGAGTTTCGAAAAATCAGGTGGCCGATATGATGAACTGGGTCCACTTGCTTGAACAGAATTATACAGAACATCATCCGAGTGGTGGGTCTGCTGAAGAGAGTGGAGGGCAATGATATGGTGGCCTTCCTGAAGATATGGCTCAGTGAAACTGTGGCTCAAGAGAGATTGCCTTCCTTCTTTGCCCTTAAATGTGCTCATAGGGTCCTGTGCCTATTGGTAGTGAGGCAATTTCACTGTCGAGACAGAGACCACATACTGGCTGTTGGCGTGATGCTGTATCCAGTAAAGCTGTGTGTGATCACGGGCCGAGGCATAAATTTCTTCTCAGATCGACAAGAAGTTTGAGATTGAATAGGGATGCATCCATGAACTGAGGGAGCACAGCTTACTTGCTTGCAACCTTTCTATGCTGAGTGACCAGACTCTTGTAACAAGCCCAATCTAGGAGGCTTTCCATCAGTAGCCCAATCCAAACACGATCAGCTAAACGGACCACTTCTGATTCGGAGCTGGCCCAACTCAGGTGAGTAGCGCACTTGTCTACCCAACATCACCCCATGAATGACAATCCACCTTGTCTGAGATCTACATTCCTTCCTTCTGGCTGGATGGGGACACGTGTTGTGAGGCTTGGGATATGATTCTATTGTACAAGTATGGTGGGCATCCTTTCCAGCCCTAATATAGGTGCAGACAAGTGATGGACTACCTAAGTACTTTGACATGGCTCAATGGTAAGTGGTACTGCTGGGAAGGTTCCGGACAACTCGAGTATCGCCTCCCCTTAGGTGTGTGGGCACCAGCTCCCACTTGACTGCTTGTTTCATTTTATAACCTTAGGATGTGAAGTGTTGCCTTTTTGTCCTGGGGAGGAGGGGTAGTTGGATACTATAGTTTTGTTTATTGCGGTTGTCAATGCTCCTTGCACTGTATTGGGTTGGTGGGGAATCAGTGGTCACGCTGGCCAGTGACCAGGATTGGAGTAGGACTGGGCCGATATATCACTTAGATGGCAGACAGACACGCTATGTAAAGGAATATGTCCTGGAATGTCAGGGGCCTATATACCATGGACAAATTCTACAAGGTCTAGGCTCATCTGAAATGGAAGAAGATACACCAGGGCCTATTGCAAGAAACCAACCTAAACAAACAAGAAGGGGTATTTTTCTAAACACTGGTAGGGCTAAACAATATTTACAGACTACTCAGGCTTTTCAAGAGGGGAAATCACCTGGATTGCGTTTCCAGATCCTCTGTGAGAAAGGCAACACAAGGTGTGATACATCAGCCCTTGTGGTGTCCTGGTTGGCACAAATATCACAGTGGCATCTTGAGGACAATCTCTTAAACAATGGCACCTTTTAGGCTCTGATTAGTCATCATTGGGGGAGACTTTACCTGCACAGAGAACTCTCCTGCCACTCGCTAGTGAAGAGATTTCAAAATTAGCAAGACCACTGGGGTTTCACGGATGTGTGGAGGTTGACCTACACGAGAGACCAAGTCTATTCATGTTTCTCTGCCCTACATGAACTGTCTGTTCACATAGACACAGTCATATGTACACCCAACGTATTGGGGATCCATGCTACACATGGAATACCCGGTGAGGACTATTTGTGACCTCAACCTGATAATTATGACACTGTCCTGGGACAAATGACAGACGCTAATCCTGAGCTGGAAATTGAAAATAGACAGCATGGATACCCCTGTCTTTCATGAGACCATAGGGGAGGGTGTCTGGAATTAGGTTATTGACTATGACACTACTTCCTCTGTGTTATCCAAGTAGGAGCTGGTAATGTGGAGAGCATGCAAATTGTAATCAGTGGGAGTCTGCTGGACATTATTGACAGAAATTGACACACAAGAGGAGAATCTTGGGAGCACTGAACACAAGGGGCATGGGAAACTGAAGCTGCAACAGGAGCTGCTAGACACAAAAGAGAAATTGGTGGAGTGCGCTAAACGCCTAGGCTGTTGTGATTATAAGGTGCACATGACACAAGCACATGCAGAACAGGACAGGGCTGGAACACTGTTGGCCTGGCTGGCTAACTCTACCAAAAGAAGCTTGCAGATCCCGTCAATTTGACCAGACCAGGATGACAGGGTCTATCAACTAGAAGAAATAAATGAAACCTTTGTAAGATATTATATTTAGATTTATTCTAGTGCTAGCAGAAACTGTTTAGGCACCTCACAGCTTTTTCTGAGGAAGTCACACCAACATCCACTCACACCAGACAAAGCAGATGATTTAGGGGCTGATATTATGGTGGGAGAAGCTATGGTGGAAGTTAATAATGTTGCCTGTAGGAAAGTGCTGGTCTATTTCTATGAGATATATATTGGAATGCTTGCCCCTCAGCTTGCCCCTCTTTCCTGAGAGGTGCAAGTAAGCCATTCTCTCACACACTTAGCAAAAGAAGCACTGATAGACCGCCTACCTAAGCCCAGAAACCCCCCCACAAAAGTGAAAGAGTATAGACCATTATCAATGCACAACTTAGTAGCATTCTGGCCATGAAGACACCTGCCACATATGCAGAGACTCATTCACTGATTAATGCCGGACCATAATATGGCAATCAATATACGGAGACTATTAGCTATCATGATGGATGATCCAACCACCAGTGGGGAGGTCTTTCTTCTATCAGTAGACATCAAAAAGGCTTTCGATAGTCTAGACTGGGACTTTCTCTATTTCGTATCATCCTAAATGAGAATGGGATGAGAACTAATTGGGTGGATGTGACTATTATCCTCCACATCCACTGTGAGAGTCTGGATGGGCCAAGTGATTTTCTGAACAGTACCTGGTGGAGAGAGACACCTAACATGGTTGACTGCGGTCCCATTTGTTGTTCGATATTGCGGTTCAACTGCTGGTGTGCAAAGTCAGCCTGGGATTCCACTTTATGGAGGACACATACCTGAGGAGTCATGCATTACATATCTCTGTACACTGATAATAAGCCATTTTTCCTTAACCACAAGGGAACAGACCCAGAGAAGGCGGTGCAAATGCTAAGTGCCTTTAGAGAGGTCTCTGGGTTGCACATAATCTGGCTCAAAACTAGCATGTTCTCCATCAAGGCCTCCCTCGATGGGACCCGTGAGACACTCAAAATGATCAGGAAGTCGACAGCAATAAAATGCCTGGGGTTTGCATTTTCAGACACAGCCTTGCCATTTAGGAAGGGAATAGTGGCGGTACAATCACAGGCTTAGGAACCAATGTGGCCTTTTGGGAAATACTACCAATCTCTGTTATCGTTCGGATATTGATCGATAAAATGGTAGTCCTATTGCACATACTGTACTACTTTGCAACACTGCCATTGGTTGTTCTCGAAGCAAGTTTCAGGAATTGTATTATTGTCTAGTGGATCTGAATTGGGGTAGGGGCAAGCGACTGATGGAATTGTTTAAATTACTCCACGTAGTGGGAGATGGAGGCCCTGGACTTTAAAACATAGTATTTGGCAGCTATGTTGCAAAAACTAAATGCAATGGCTACAGTTTGTGCCAGTTAGAGTAATGGCTTTTTCAACCACCCAGCACCCAGCCTTCAGACCTGCTGATGACCCTCCCCTAGACCTGAAGTGGACCAATGTAGGTAACTGTGGCAACCTGAAGGCAATCAGGCAGTGCTGCATTAGGTCTCTGCAGAAGACACACAAAATGTCTCCGTATGCACCGAAATGCCCCCTTCAATATTTACGTGCACTCCCACATGGGCTAGGTGGACAAAATTGTTGGTACCCTGTTCCATAATACGTAATCACTATTGTTTGAGGAGTTGAGGGAGGAGAATAACATTTCTGCAGGGAAATTTCTACTGCATGGCCTCTTGATAGCGGCAATCAGGAAACACTGCAGGGGGTGCAGAAACCCGGATGCACTGAGGCTGCCAGTTCCTCTGTTCAATGGGGAATTCACAAAGTAGTATCAAGTATAAAGCAATGAGAGCAGCCCGTCTCATCCACCTACCCCTCTCAGAGACAAATGGGAAACAGATCGAGGACGCCAATCTTGGATAGGGATTGGACCAAAATTCTAAAGGAAGTCCTGAAGGTATCCTGAAATGCGTAGTTCAACTTGATCAGCGATTACATTTGTCAATGTGTGTACCTCACACCCAGGAGACTTGATACTTTTTTCGTGCATATTTCCCATACGTGCCCCAGATGTATCCTGGAGGGACAGTGCTGTTACATGTGATGTGCAGGTGCTACCTCCGGTATAGAGTCAAAATATCGAGCTTTAATTATCGACTAGACATAATATTGAGTAAAAAATATAGAATAGACATAATATCGACTAGACATAATATAGACTACCAAAATATCGACTAGAAAATTTTAATATTGAATAGAATGGACATAATAGCGAATCAAAAATATAGAATGGACATAATATTGATTAGACATAATATAGACAACACAAATATCGAATTTAAGGTAAGTTAATATAAATTTTTAATTTTTGTGTAATATAATTCTGTAGCGGGTTGTGGGTTTATAGGGGAATAGGGTGGGAAGTAATTTAATTATAATTAATTAAATATGTTATTTTATTTATTGTTATATATTTAACATGAATTGTTAATTAATTATTAATTGGTAATTAATTAAAATATAATTGGTAATTAATTTTAAATGATTAATTGATAAATTTGTTAATTTTAGTATTTTATTTTCTGTAGCGGGTTGTGGGTATATAGGGGAATAGGAAGGGAAGTAATTTAATTATAATTAATTAAATATGTTATTTTATTTATTGGTATTTATTTAGAATTAATTGTTAATTAATTATTATTGGTAATTAATTAAAATATAATTGGTAGTTAATTTTAATTGATTAATTGATCAATATGTTAATTTTAGTAATTTATTTTCTGTAGCGGGTTGTGGATTTACAGGGGAATAGGGTGGGAAGTAATTTAATTATAATTAATTAAATATGTTATTTTATTTATTGGAATTTATTTAGAATTAATTATTAATTAATTATTAATTGGTAATTAATTAAAATATCATTGGTAATTAATTTTAATTGATTAATTGATAAATATGTTAATTTTAGTAATTAATTTTCTGTAGCGGGTTGTGGGTTTATAGGGGAATAGGGTGGGAAGTAATTTAATTATAATTAATTAAATATGTTATTTTATTTATTGTTATTTATTTAGAATTATTTGTTAAATAATTATTAATTGGTAATTAATTAAAATATAATTTGTAATTTATTGTAATTGATTAATTGATAAATATGGTACTTTTTTACATTATTTTCTGTAGTGGGTTGTGTGTTTATAGGGGAATAGCTTGGGCAGTAATTTATTTGTAAGTAATTACATTTTTTAAATATTTTTTTTGTGTCTAATTTTTATTTATTTTTATATTGTAAATTAATTTATTGGTTAAATAATTAGTATGAGTAGGTAATTTGTATTATTAGTTAATTTTTATTTGTAATTTTAATTGATTAATTGATATATTTATTAAAATTGTAAAATATTTTAATTATTTTGTAATTGGTATTAATATGTATGTAATTTATATTTATATATGAAGTATTTACTTTCCCTACTATTGCACTCACTGGAGTGGGAATAGTACATTTTATCTCTACGCTATCCAACGCTTTCCCTACTGTTGCACTCACTGGAGTGGGAATAGTAATTTTTACCCCTACGCTATCCAACGCTTTCCCTACTGTTGCACTCACTGGAGTGGGAATAGTAATTTTTACCTCTACGCTATCCAACGCGTTCCCTACTGTTGCACTCTCTGGAGTTGGAATAGTAATTTTTACCCCTACGCTATCCAACGCTTTCCATACTGTTGCACTCTCTGGAGTAGGAATAGTAATTTTTACCACTACGTTATCCAACGCTTTCCCTACTGTTGCACTCACTGGAGTGGGAATAGTATTTTTTACCCCTACGCTATCCAACGCTTTCCCTACTGTTGCACTCTCTGGAGTTGGAATAGTAATTTTTACCCCTATGCTATCCAACGCTTTCCCTACTGTTGCACTCACTGGAGTTGGAATAGTAATTTTTACCCCTACGCTATCCAATGCTTTCCCTACTGTTGCGCTCTCTGGAGTGGGAATAGTAATTTTTTCCCCTAGGCTATCCAACGCTTTCCCTACTGTTGCACTCACTGGAGTGGGAATAGTAATTTTTATCCCTACGCTATCCAACGCTTTCCCTACTGTTGCACTCACTGGAGTGGGAATAGTAATTTTTATCTCTACGCTATCCAACGCTTTCACTACTGTTGCACTCTCTGGAGTAGGAATAGTAATTTTTATCCCTACGCTATCCTACTGAAAAAATATTGTATATGTTTTGTTAATAATATGTATATATATATATATATGTACTTACCTGTTTGTAGATAGGAAGTCGATATTCTGGCATTCTATATTTTTACCTCGATATTTTGGTAAGTCGATATTTTGACTGTCGATATTCTGTCAGTGATCCAATACATGTAATTTTTCCATGTATTGTTCCGCGCTTATGCCATCCACAGACCACAGTAATGAGCCGAAACAGTAGGAAACTCAAATAGAGGATATATTATGTCTTTTATGGTATGCTATGTTGTCACATTATGAGTTGTGTTCTGATCAAGCTAGGACCACAGTAGGTTGAACAGTTCTTTCGAGTTTAAAGAAAATATATTGTGTATATAGGTTTTTTAAATATTCCTTCAATGTCTAGATAACACTGTATTGATCAATTATAAACTATATATTCATTGTTGTTTCTATTTTCAGAAAGTTGTAATCTGTCTTGAGAAAGGCGCTGGTCGCCGAAACGCGTCGACACACAACTTAATCCTTTTTGTTCACGAATTTTTATGATATAATTTTTGTATGTGTACTTTCTAAGGAAGGTATATTTTTAACTATTGATGTATGATACATGTATTTTTTTATTATGTGACTGTAATAAACTTTGTAACTTCCGAGAATCTGTTCGCCACTAGTGCTGGTCCTTTCAACAACATTGTTTCATATTTTACAAGTACTGCCTAGGTAGTTTGTTCCACAGATATTTTGAAATAGTGCTGTGCTTACGCAAAATGTAATGAAAGATGTTTACAAAAAAAGAAAAGTAGCCATTGTCGAGACATGGTTATCCTGAAGTTTTTTATATTGATTTGTGGTTATCCTGAAGTTCTTTATATTAATTTGTGGTTATCCTGAAGTTCTTTAAGCTTATCCCTAAGATGCTTAACAGCAGGTTTGCTATGCTCTGGTCTCTGTAGAGAAGTGGCGGTGCAAGACCAACCAGGAAATTGTGATCATGTCGAAAGCAGGGGATACATCAAATAATGCTAAGACACAAATGCCTCCTTTGTCGACAGGTAGGAGGAGAGTCTCTAAATGGCATCCACTTTACACCTCACTGAAGTCAAGTGCTTTCCAGAGATGTCTCAATTACCTCATAAAAAGCAGCATTCAAATTCTATTTATGCAGCTTTTTAATACTGTGGACTAACGCAAACATGGGCATCTAAACACTACATCTTCAGATGTCCTATAAAGAAAGGCACTATTCAAATTGCTACATGCAGAAGAGTGGTAAAATATACATGCAGCAGTTAAGGTTATTAAAAGAAACTGATTTCTGAGCAATGCTTAATTCTAGAGTAAGGTTCCAAAATGTAGCTGTCTTGTGATTTACATGTAATATACATACATCTCGACTTTACATTTGTTCTTTAGTGAGGTTTCCCAACTAGCCAGTTCTCACACCAACACAGACATTTAAAGTAGACAAGGGTGCACAGGGCCACTAGAAAGTGTTGCTTAACTAGAAGAAACATCTTCTTGAAAGTGGTAAATGTGGACACCTGACTCTGGGAGAGGTATGGGGGAAGGAAAGTATCCAATGGTGAAAAGTGGGAGCTTTCTCAGCTGAGGGTCTCAAGGCAGATTTCAGTCCTTAGTGCACAGTGTGCATTCATGGGACAGTCTGCTTCCAGACAAAGGGGGATATTCTCAAGGACCGAGGTCCTGTGAAGGTGTGATGTCTGGCGCTTTGCTGGGTGGTTTGGTGAACTGCTGTATGATGTTGAAGAATTCCTTGGCGTTACTAGCGTTGGTGTGGATTTTGTTCTTGATGAAGGTCCGCTTGGTGGCTCTTATGCACTGGTGGTATTCATTCATGGGGTTCCTGTTGTTATTCGGTGGTTTTCCTGTTCCTCCATAGTTTCTCGAGGTGTTTGCTGGAGTTCCTGTCCACTTGGAGTTCGGTGGTGAACCAGGCGGCCTACATGGGGCGTTGTTCGATGTGGTGGCAGAGGGGTGCGAGCATGTTAGCGCCGCTGGAGATCCTGTGGTGTAGTTCTTTGGCTGCGGAGTAGGCGTCCGTCGTGGCAGAGGGGGGTCATGGAGTAAGGTGGTTTTGAGGTTTTCCTCTGCGATATTGCTCCAGTTCCTCCGAGGTGGGCGTGGGGCGGGTTTTGGTGCGGTGGTGGTGTTGAACGCGAAGTGTATGCAGTGGTGATCTTTCCAGAGGGGCTCCGTGGTGTGGCTGAAGTGGATGTTTGACCCTCCTGCAAAGATGGGGTGTGTCAGGCTCTGTGGGTAGTGGTTGTGACGAGCTGCTTCAGTACGATGTTGATGAGTTAGTCACAGAGGGTGGTGTTTGTCATTGAACTTTGGCAGTTGTTGTTTCTTCCGGGGTTGAGTGCATGGAGGGTAGTGGATTTGTAACGGTGGAAGGTCATAGATTCAGGGTTCCTGGTGCTGGCCACAGTCAGAGGTACAGTCCAGGTAAAGAGAAGGTGGGAAGCATAGCGCAGGAGGGCAGAGGGGCAAGTCGCCCAGGGCTATCACATGTAGAAGTCACACCTCCTGTGGCGGCTCATTCGCTATGGCGGAAGAGCATTTCCCCACTGCCTTCAATCAGCGCAGAAGAGGGACAATCATCACATGATGATAATTGACTGATGTAATCATGGAGCAGGGCATGGGCGGAGTGGTATGCCCACTCAAGTGCGCAATGACTGCTTGGTCAGCCCTCTCAGACCGCCCAAAGCAGTCATGCGCACTTCCCTGTTCGCAATGCATGTTGAAGTACAGCCTGCATGGAGAACATGCCCACCCTGCCAGCCCCTGGCTGCATGCCTTGTCTCATTGCCAATTACAAATCCCACCGCCGCATCGCAGCGTTGTGATTGACTCAGGGGAGGGAGCCAGGCTGCTGACTTCCTGTTCCTGGAAGCAGATGCAGGAGAGCAGGAGCTATGAAGACACGGCGTATGGCTCACACACACATCCCCGCGTCCAAACCCTTTCAAGTGTTCCTTTCGATGTTTAACACCTCACAGCTGTCCAGACCCCCCCAGCACTTCTCAATGGCGGCCGCTGTGGGCCCATACACAGTGGGCGTACCACTCGTGTGCCATCACATCGCATTCCATTCCAATGCATACTAATACTAGGCACATTGCAACAGTAGAGTAGGTGTTGCATAGCCGAGACATAAAGAGCACTGTTCCCACTTCAGTGAGTGCAACCCAAAACTAACTTTTGCACCACAAACCCAACTGGAATTCCTTATTGAGCCTCAAAATACACCCAAAAATCATATTTTACCCCAAAACACACCCCAATTTTCATATTGTAACCCTGAAACACACCCCGATTTTCATATTTTACATGAAAACACCCCCCATTTTCATATTTTACATCCGGAACCCATACCCACCCGGACACTTTATATTACCCCATTACTGACCTCACAATGTGTTGTCATCATCATCATATGTGATGTAAAGGCACCTGCATTGTTGCTTTGTTAATGATGTACTCCCTGCATTGTTATGGTTGTCTCCTGTGCCAAATGCAACCCATAGGCTACGCCGTATGCGTCCGTCTGCCCCTGGCCCACGCTCAGCACCAAGAAGCATTGCTCCTGGACACTACACTGCTACGACGACAGCACCCTCCTCGCCATCAACCCTGGATGCCACCTCGCTTGCCAGGACCAACCTCTGCTCCGGACCGGACATCACCTTCACTGACAGCTTCAGTTTCAAGGAGCACCCCAACCGTCAAGGAGGAGGAGGCATTGCCATCACCTACAGAAGCACACTCCGACTGACCATGCACTCTAATGACCCAAGGGTGAGCATGGACCACCTCAAATCCCAGATCTGGCCCAAGCACATTCTCTGCAGCACCTTCACGTGCAGCCCCCCCGGGCCATGGTCCCTCATTCTCCAGTACCATTATAGACCTCATTGCACCCCTGGTCTCCCATCCACCGACAACAGCCTACTCGGTGAACTCAAGTTCCACCTGGACAACCCCAGTGACCAGGACACCACCCCCTCCTGGGGAAGGTCCCCTACATCAGACACAAGCAGCAAGTCACTGCAACAAGCCACATAGCAGGACACAAAGTTGAGCACGTCACCTCCGCCAGAACTTCTACTGCAGCCACGACCCTGACTCTCCGGGACGATCATCATTGGTAATGTCACATCTTCACTTGCCCACCTGATGCCACCGCCAACATCGCACCACTTTGCAGTTGGATCAAGGCCACCGGAGAACGTCTCGTCAACTCCCTCCACACCAGCACTCCACCAATGATTCCAAACGATGACACCGCACCGCGCAACCACCACCAATTGATCTCCAACAACACTGACTTTTTGGGCACCCCCGAATGGACGGCACTGCATCAGTACTTACCGCCTGCCTGATGGCAGGTGTGAGGGTGACACAGTGCTACAGGGATAGGCTGGCCCCATGCATTGATGGAGTTGCTTCATGGTTGTGACCCAACTATTAGCGCCGACAGATACGTCAGGATTCCTGACGTATCTGTCATTACTTGCGTCATGGAGCGGTGTTCAGTGAATACAGCGCATCCATGCTGTCATAAGAAGGGCGTTGTGAGAAGTGTTGCAATGCTGTCTTGTCGCGGCACTGCAACACTTTTAATGACTGGGGCCCAGAAATGCGGACTATCTTGCGCTGTAGTTTTGTCGCAGGGCAGCGCTGCTACATTGCTTGCAGCGCTGCCCAGCACCAAAACCTGCTGAGATGTGGCCCCAAGTGTTATCTCCATTTTTAAGACCAGCTATCTTCTGGTCTTAAGTTCCAGCAGCTAACGGGCCTTAACAGCTGTTTTTTGTCCGCATAGCTGGTCCGGGCGATCGTTAAGAATATCGCGAAGTGGGGTTATCGTACGTTTTAGCACGGGAACGCCTACACTGCATATGATTAGCCATAGTTGTCGCTAACATCGTTGGCGATGTTGTAAGCTCCTGCTATCGCCAGAAAGCTGCCGCTAATAGCTGTTAGTGACAGCTTGAGAATAGGGCGATAAAAATATCGATGCATTATCAGTAGAAAAGTGCCGCTAACGTGGCAATATCTCCTTGAGAATAATCCCCAAAGTATTTACCCGTGTGTCTCATTCACAACCCTGAATCAAAGGCTGTGGCAGGTAAATCATCAGCACCAGTGTGGCATCTGTGAAGAGATGCCCCTGCACAGTTCTCAAGTCCCCTCCCCCCACTGCATCACACACCAGAGGGCAGAAGTAGGTGCTGTCTGGATGCAACAGCAGTAAGATTTGATTTGATTTGAAATTTATAGAGTGCAGCAATTACCCAAAGGCATCAAGTCGCTATATATATCACCATCTGGAAAAAGTCCACTAGTACTGAACAATTGCCTTGCAGGCTCACACTAAATCCTACTCCCCATGAGGAAATGACCCATCCTAATCACAAATGCAAGACACTCATTCTTAGCGAGTCGCTACTCTATTCATCCTCCCGGCTTATTGTCAGAGCTGGGATCACCAGCTGAATCAGTGTTTAGAGAGTTCTGAGCATGACGGAGTAGAAGTGTGCTAGGAACAAGGTGCCAGGCATTTTTGTGGGGAACCTTAATGGATGCTATGGAGTGGAGGAATACCAGGGACATTTAGATTATATATTAGCCTCTGCTAGAACCCCTCTTCATCCACTGTTGTCCTGGTTGATGCATACAGTTCATGTGGGAGGGCACAGTGAGCCCAAACACCACATACACCTGTAGAAGCCCTTCCTATAAACACCAAAGTGGTCTCAAACCTACTGATATGTGAAAACCTGTATTACCTTGCAAAATAAATGCCTAAACCATAACATTTTTGTCCAGGTGCACGGGACCCAGCTGTGACCTAAAAGCATGTGGGAAGTAAGAAGTATGCAGTGGACCAATCCCAATAAATTGTGGCCATAATAAAAATAAATTGTGGTAATGGTTTCTTGGTGAAGAGTTTATTTATTTCACAAAGATACCAGGGATCACAGTATGTCAGCAATAACATAAGCTTTGTTCGCCCTGTCTATGAATCACTCAGTCCTTTACCTCCAAAACAATGGAAGTGGCAGCGTAATTCTTGTGCACAATCACATTCAAAGTTCAAAAGCACAGTAAGTCCAGAGTGCTCAAGGGATGTGAGACGGCCACTTGCACTTACAAGCAGAGGACAGAATTACCTCCTAATCATATACAGAGAATCCCGAGCTCCGTTTTCCAAGAAATCTCCACAAATGCTGATATAGATATATTCCTCAACTTTATTTTCTATTTTTCCATTGCATCCAGAGCAAACATGTAGCCAACAAGTGTTTCTCCTGTGGCAAGTCTACCACTGACTTCCTGAGGGCTAAAAAATAAATCAAAATTGACCTAAGTCTTACAATCATTTCAACCTAGAGTTAATCCACCACCAGAGACATACACAGCCATACAAGAGAGAGTATATAGACCCCGAGCCAGGGATATTCTAATAGATTAAAGTATAAATAGTTAATGATAATAACACCACATCAGAGATTCCCCTTAAAAAATCCAAATAACCAAAGCCAGTGTCCTCATAGAAAGAAACTCCCAAACTAAAACTAGAGGCAAGAAAATTCAAACGGCCCAGTGAAAAACAATCTAATTTACCCTAATAAATAAGAGCATTCCATGCTTCACACCATAGTACTACATGTATAAGCTCTATGATCATGTTATACAATACTAGCATAAATTGTCCAATTACTGCGTATTTACATTAGCTGATAAATTCCAATATTCTAAATACACAAAATCAAATTGTCATAATTTTAGTCAAGACCTGAGAAATAAACCTATTCTTATCAAAAATAAAAGCTTCTCACCATATCTTGTGTTGTGCCCGGCAGTCCTAATTAATTCAATAAAAATGACTATATATATAATATATTATCTACTGGCGGTCGCCAGTAGATAGTTATAGTTAGGACCTAGATTCCATAGGAAACAAATCTTTTCTTTTCCCAATAACTTTGGCACCGGTTGATGAATCTTTGCGAAATTTTCAAAACTAGTGGCCCGCTCCGGTCAGCTCCTGTCTTAAAAGTTTCGGGGTGATTCGCCGAGAGAGGGTCGAGAACAAAGGCGGGTCCCAAAACGTGTTTTCTCCATGGTTTTTTCCATAGGAAACTTTAGACACAGCTACAGCCCGAACGGAATTACACCAAATTTGGCAAAAAGGTAGCCATTGGTTCATAAAGAGTCCTTTTTGTTAAATGGTCTAAATCTGTTTTGTAGTTCCTGAGAATTTTTTTTAAAAAGAGGTCGGAAAATCAATTTCCCACAGGAAACTTTAGACACGGCTTCAGCTTGAACTGCTGAACGGAATTACATCAAATTTGGCAAAAAGGTAGTGCTTTGTTCAGAAAGTGTAATTTTTTTTAAATGGTGTAAATCCGTTCAGTAGTTGCTGAGAAAATCAAACAACCATTAAAAATGCAATAGGTCTCGCCCTCGTTTAAGTTAAAGCAATACTGTTTGTAAATAGGTGGCTTTTTAGCTGTGCTTTTATTAGTGTTTTTCAAACTCTCACGTACATAACATGCATATGTATGAATACATGTATATGTATGCATTTATATTTATATAGATATCCAGATGTATATATATGTTTATATATGTATGTATGTATGTATATATATATTCACTGAAAAAACCATAGGTTTCACACCAGTTATAGTTAGGAATTAGCATTTAAAAAACCTATTAAATTCACTGAAAAAACCATAGGTTTCACACCAGTAATAGTTAGCTGGAAATTTTATTCGCATAAAAACATTGAAATTCCCACGTTATAGTTAGTTGGACTCACTATAAATTGCGCGTGCAATGCACTGCTGATGACGTCACATATGACATCACTCATGACATGGTCAGTGACATCACTCATGACATCACAACATTTATGCGAGTAAAATTTCCAGCTAACTATAACTGGTGTGAAACCTATGTTTTTTTCAGTGAATTTAATAGGTTTTTTAAATGCTAATTCCTAACTATAACTGGTGTGAAACCTATGTTTTTTTCAGTGAATTTCAATGGTTTTTTAATAGCAAATCTCTATAGGTATAAAAAGTCAAAATTTTTAAAACGAATTTTATATTGTGTAATTATGAAAAATTGTTTTTTTAATTTTTTTTATTTTTGGCCCCGGAGCGCTCCCGGGGCGCGTACCGGTGAACGCACGGGTAAGCGCAGTGCATTGGCGCGCCCCGGGGCGCGTACCGGTGAGCATCCCGTTAGCGCTATTCTCGCAAACGAAAACAACATTGTGACGTTTCGCGTAACCGCGTGATGCATCATATGACGCACTGCATAAATGCACCCGGAAGCACGCGAGCGCATACGACCGCGCAACGTCCTGATGCGCTTATGCTACGTGACCCCGGGCACGCCGTGGGGCGCGACTACGGGCGCGCCCCAGGGCGCGTAGCGTAAGCGCGTCGGGTCATGTGACCTGAAAATAAAACTTTTTATTGGTTCATTTCACTTTTGGTTTCCTAATGATGTAAGGCCAGGTCATGCGACCTAAAAATAACACTTTTCATTGGTTCAGAACAGATTTCTTTTCCAAATGATAATAGACCCCACCTTTTTTCCTCATTCTACCTTTGTGCTTTGAGAGAGGAAGACCTGCAGTTATTTCAGTAGAAAATGGCTACATTAGCTGCAGCTGCTGGAGCTTCTGGTCCACCACCACCACCACCACAAGGACCACCACAACTTCACAGTGGTGGAGATCAAGAAGAGGAGGAGGATGAGAAGGAGGAGGAGAGGAGATTCGTCCGAGAGGACAATATTACCTACAAACCTAAAGAGCACATCATCTGGCAGTTTTTTCAATCCCCAATGACAAGAAAAAAGTAAATGCGCCTAAGGCAACCTACTTAATATGTCATCAGGAGCTGTCAAGGGGGAATCCCAACAAAAAGTACTCCTTTGGCAACCACACCATGATCAGGCATATGCTATACAGGCATCCAAATAACTATGCTAGGGCAGAGGTCAGGGAACTGGCCAGAAACCCTGTCCAATCTTTTGCCAGCACCTCCCAAACTAATGTTCCCACCCCATCGGGACCGGAAGTTAGGGAGATATGCTCCACCGTACAAACAAAGTTTTCCAATTTTAAAATGGTTTGTATTTTTTGTGGACAAACAATATGCTATGGAGAGCAAAGCATCACACTTATTACCCTTGCTTGGGATAACCACAAGTGCCCAAGGAAACATTGATTTTTTCCGCCTTTTTTTTTGCTCCTGATAAGCTCTTTAGAATTCCCTATTTTTTGTTTCTCCCCTTAAAAAATACAAAAAAAATATAAAACTTCAGAAAAGCCAAAAAAAATAAAAAATGTTCCAAAAAACAATAAAAAAATATAAAACAACAAAAAGAATAAAAAAACAGTTCTTTTTAGAACTACCTTTAATTTATAAAAATAAACCTATATTTTTAAAGAATCTCTGTCAATCTTTTTTCTGCAGCGTTCCCCCCGCGAAAATCGGAAAAAAAATATAAATGTTTTTTGTCCCGCGGGACCCTTTTATGGCCCCCACATCAAACCTAGGGGTTCAGGGGGGTGTACCCTGCCCCCTTTTGGTCATTTCCCCCTTTGTTTTTTGCCACCTCTAGTGTCTCAATCCTACCGACACACAAGATGGCGGCCGCTGCGAACTGTTTCGAATGTTTACAGACACCCGAGAGCGAATCAGCTTTCCGTGCGCAAGTCGCGTAGCGTGCCCGGTGCGCTCCACAGTGCGCGTACGGGGCCCGGCTATAGATATATATATTTTTTTAAACCCAAATTACTCAAAATCCTCTGGAGCACATATCTTGAGACTTAGCAAAGGCACATCGGGCTACCAATCCCTACAATTTTGCCAAGTTTGGTGAAAATTCATTCAGCCATTCGAGCTAAAAGTGAGTCCGACAGCCCTATGGAAATTAACATGGGGAAAACACGTTTTGGGACCCCCCTTTTATCTCGGCCCCCGCTTGACGGATCCCCCCGAAACTTTCAGGCAGATCGCTCATTCGGCGCCAAAGTTATTCCCAATAGAATGTTGCGGATTTCCTATGGAAAACAATCCTAACTATAACTACCTACTGGCGACCGCCAGTAGGTAATATATATATATATATATTCACTGAAAAAACCATAGGTTATAGACCATATATAGTTAGGAATTAGCATTTACAAAACCTTGAAAATTCACTGAAAAAACCATAGGTTATAGACCATATATAGTTAGGAATTAGCATTTACAAAACCTTGAAAATTCACTGATAAAACCATAGGTTATAGACCATATATCGTTAGGAATTAGCATTTAAAAAACCTTATTTTACTCACACAAAACCATTGAAATTCCATATATAGTTAGTTGCACTAACTATATATCGCGCACCCGCAATCCACTGCTGATGATGTCACATATTACATCATTCATGACATGGTCAGTGACATCACTGATGACATCACTGATGACATCTCAAATGACATCACTGATGACATCACTGATGACAACATCCAGTGACTGTATGTTTCTGTAAAGTTAAAATGTGTCTTACATATTGAAGAATGAGTGGAAGTATAAGTGTCTGGACAAAGGATTTAGTAGGTGCATGACTGAATGTATGAGTGAGTGATTAAATGTGTCTCACTGAGTGCATGGGTTAGTGACTAAACTGTCTTAATTTGTGCATCATTATGTCTGTTGTTCTGTAAACTGCTGCATGTGTTGATCAGTAGCTATATGATCAACTATATGGGTTACTGATTGATTGTCCAAGTATTTGTATGGGAGACTGAGTGTGTGTGTGGCTGGCTGGGAGGTGTGTGACTCTGTGCAGATCAATGTGTACTTGTATCAATGATTGTATAAGAAGGTAAGTATGTGTTAGTATATGTTTGAAAATGTAAGGTGCTCTATGTTTAACTGTATAGACAAGAAAATGGAAGTGTCATTGATTCTTTACAGGACTGACTAGGTGTGTGAGTAACTCCATGGATGAGTGGCAGACTGTGAGTGTCTGTATAGGTGTATGAGTGCATATGATAGTGTTGTAAAGATGAGTGATTGTATGTATGAATGATTGTATGGGTGAATGAGTGAAGGTGTGTGTAGACGTAGGAATCAGTGAGTGCGTATGTAGTAACTAGTATTGGTGTGTCAATGTTTTCAAAAATTATACTCTGTATTTAACACTGGGTGAAACAGAGGTTATATTAAAATGTGAGGAGATGCATTGTATTGTCACATGAATGATATCATCAGTGATGTGGTCATTGATGTCAAATGAGATGTCATCAGTGATGTCATCAGTGATGTCATTTGAGATGTCATCAGTGATGTCATCAGTGATGTCACTGACCATGTCATGAATGATGTAATATGTGACATCATCAGCAGTGGATTGCGGGTGCGCGATATATAGTTAGTGCAACTAACTATATATGGAATTTCAATGGTTTTGTGTGAGTAAAATAAGGTTTTTTAAATGCTAATTCCTAACGATATATGGTCTATAACCTATGGTTTTTTCAGTGAATTTTCAAGGTTTTGTAAATGCTAATTCCTAACTATATATGGTCTATAACCTATGGCTTTTTCAGTGAATTTTCAAGGTTTTGTAAATGCTAATTCCTAACTATATATGGTCTATAACCTATGGTTTTTTCAGTGAATTTCAATGGTTTTTTAATAGCAAATATCATAAGCTGTCGAATGTCAAGTACGTGGTAAGTAAAAACATTTTCGTGTTTATGCACACTGATCTGCTTTGAATGCTGCCCCCCCCCTCATTTCTATTAGGAGTACTCTCTCTTTGCAGATAGTGAAGGGTAGTTAACGCAGGCCATTGCCCCCGTTCTAATCCGTCGTGCCTGCTTCTCTCTCCATTTGATTGATTGTTCTCTTTGGTTCATTCTCTATTTACAAACAAGCACAGAGTCGCAATACTCTGTTTAGTCTTTGCAGATACCGAAAAATCGTGTAAAAAAACAAAAGGAATCGAGCAAAATCAGTAGGCCACTAATGGGATCTCTTTTTGACCTCGCTAAAATAGAAACATTAGGAACAACCTGTTGAAAATAGCAATGTGTATGTACATAAGCGGCGTTCATTTGTGTTCACAGTACCCCATGTTGATTGTTTGAATCGAGCATTGAATTGTTCGAAGTTGGTTCTCTTAAGGATCTTCTCTGCCTGCAAACGTCTCTCTCCCTTTGCAGATAGTGAAGGGTAGGTAACGCAAACCTTTAACACGTCGTGCCTATTTCCTTCCTCATTGATTGATTGTTTGCCCGAACATTGACTGTTTGGGAATTGGTTCTTTTTGGAGGTATTCCCTGTTTGCAAATAAACGTAGGAAAATCTTTGCAAGTAGTGAAAGGGTACGTAATGCGGACCTTTCTCCCCCGTTGTAATCTGTCATGCCTATCTACTCCCCACTGATTGATGCACCTGTTTCACCCGGACCATTTACTAGAGATAGGTCATCTGGCCCGACCAGAGAGCACCCCTAGTGAAAAGGACATATGCAATAATAACGAAGTGATCACTGTATCCTGTTAACAGAAACTTTAGCATGAAACAACCTGGAAAGAAAAGAATAGGAAAACGAAAATCAGTAGGCCACTGATGAACTTTTTATTAAATAACAAACAAAGAAACGATAACAATACGTAATGATAAAACCTATTATTGTCCTAGAAACAAGAAACGTTAGAAGTAAGCCCGTAATAAGAAACCTGAAAACATCGCCCCTCACTGCCCCAAAACGTGTCTGTCCCACCGCCTGCCACGGCCAAATAACGGCAAACTGGGAAAAATACAAGTCAGCAGACATCCGCCCCATTCTAGAAACTTCCAAAGTGCAACAGGTTTTCGGCTACGCCCAGCCGGAAGCAACACATATAAGGCGGGTCCTGCTGCCAACCGTCAGCCAGGAGATCATCACGTAGGGTGTAGCCGGAGGAGAGGCCGAGGCCAGCGGGACCCGGCCAGGGGGATTGACAACACTGGAGAGTTTTAGGGGGGGGGAATGTCCGTGTCCTCGACCCTCCCCTCTCTCTCCCAGCCCGGCCGCGGTGGCCCTTGAGAGTTGCAGGTTGTCCCCCCACACTCTCTCCCGTTCCGGCCACCAACGGCCGGGGGCTGGGGCCGACGGGATCCGGCTGCAGCCGATGAGCCAAGGAACCCGTTCATGGGGCCAGAGCAAAGGGCGCCCGGCCGCCAACCGCCGGAAGCCCGGCCCGAAGACGGACGGGACATTTCTTCTTTCTCCTATAATTGCTGCAACAACCCTGGGGGGGGATGTCTTGCACATGCCTCTGACCCCCCCCCCTCTCGTCCTCATCGCCTGGTCCGGCCATAACAAATGTCAAGCGAGACGCCGTGGGGTGCACTGGGAGGGAGAGACGGTGCGAACAGGCCTCTCCCGCCTCCCCAGGTGGAGGCTTCCCAGCTGCACCCTCAGCGCTCCAGGCGCCCGGAAAAGGGTTCTTCCACTGTGGCGATGCTGCAACGTCTCGCCCGGCAGGGTGGAGCCCGTCCGCTCATTTGACCCCGCGATCGCCAGTAGCTACCGAACTCTCAAAATGGCGGTCGACCTGGCAAGAGCGGGCCCAGCATAAAGAAATGGCCCGGTCACTGGTTGACTCCACCACCGTAGTCCTCCACGACCTTGAAGATTCTAGAGGAGCCGCGGGAGTCCCCGACCCCCGCAGACACCCCCGATGGGGAATGACTGCCATGATCGCCCGTGGAGTGACGAAACTGTAGCCGCGGGACATCGGCGCTCCCATGCTGGCGCCAGCCTCAGTTTGAATGACTAGAATCCTGCAGACCTCAGTTCCGGTGAAAGCACAGTGTGACCCGGTAGGAAAAATTGTTGCACCCCCTCCCCTTTTTGACTGATGGTTCAAACCACCGATCCTTTCCTTTGCCCTTTTAACGGAACTTTGGACTGCCCCCCCGCGGCGCCCCACGCCGTTATTTGCTGGGCGGCAACTTACTAGACATCACCTTCGTGACATCCAGATTTCAGCGCGTTCTGCTGCCTTGGAACTATTCGCACAACAGACCGCTACTGACAACCCACCCCCCGGGACGCCCCACGCCGGATACCCAAATCAGTGCGCCACCCAGGCAACATCTTCTGAATTTTCATAATTTGAAAGAACTAGTAACATGTCCTCATCAGGAATTTCCTCTTCAATCATCTCATCAGGAATTTCCTCATGAAAAGTCTGCAATGATGATTCTTGTAACTCTATGGTCTCCAAACATTCGATAAATTCGCCATCAAGAGATTGATTAAAAAAATCATTCAAGTCATCTCCTCCTTGTGAGAATATTTCATTATTGGTGCTGTCAATTTCAATAAATGTAGTGGATAATTCAAAAGAAATTGCCACGGTCTCTTTGTTGTTTAAATGTTTTTACTGTTTTTGTTTTGTTGTATATATTTATAAGTTATTAAAGTTTTATATTCCTACTACTTTGTTGGAGTGCTATATATTTTTAATGTGACACATAATTGTAAAAACTTTGATGTACAAAGAGTCATCCCTGGAATCTTCCGCTTCAGGCTCGGTCCCCTCCCCAATCACAATACAGGATGGTTTTCAGATAGTAGGAACACGTGTGGTGTGACGGATCTCATCGGGTGTGGGCCTTGATCTACTATAACTCCTTTGAAGAGGGGTGATTCTTTACAGCTGGGGCCATAAACTACATCTGCAGGGCTAGCTGATAGCCTGGACAATCGGACACAGAGGAAGAGGAGTGTCAGAGGGTGCGGTAGTGAATAGGGCGAAAGGGAGGTGTCGGGCGGGCACAGAGTGTGATTCTCAGGGAAGAGCAGCGCAGATGGGGGGAGGTTTATTGCCCATGCATAAGACAGAGAGCAGGGGTGACCAGTGCCTGGGGAAGATGCTTGCGAGGGTGGGGAGCCATGCTAGGAATCGACAGCGTGCAGAGAGTGGGTCTGGTCAAGGCATCTAAAATGGCTGCCGTGCACGACAAAAGTGTGGCATTTCAAAAAAGGCAAGATGGCGCAGACAATGTTTTTCAACACTTCCTCATTTCCTTCGAATCGAACGTTAACAGACGTTGGTGCATATTACCAAAGTTAAGCGATATTTATCGCTAACGATGCTTAGCAACAAATTTTTTACCGCTAAGCATCGTCAGAAATTATCGAAGATAAACCTTGCTATTATCAAGGATTATCGCAAATGCGATAAAAAACGGCCGCAATGCATGAATATCGCTAAAAAGTCAGCGATATTCATGCATTACCGAGCTAATGCTCTTAGCCATGTTATCCACCTCTCATTGGATAACATGGCTAAGAACTACTCAGGGCAGGTGTTAGTTTTTGGAGATATTCGCGCTTAGCGCGAATATCTCCAAAAGTTGGTAATAGGAGATAGATATCTTGCATGTTGTAATGCAAGTTATTGTGGTATATGGAACTCATACCATAATCTCTCAGGAAAGCAGAAACTGATCCTTTTGGGACCGCCTGAGAAGGCCTAGGGGGTGAGGGGTACTCTACTTTGCCCCCTTTTCACGTTCCGAACTATTTTATTTTACTCTCTTCTGTAATTACACAAAATGGCAGCGATAAGATGCATCAGAGACAGACAGTGAGAGAAAGGAGGCCGGAGATGAAGAAGAGATGTCAAATACACATTGGAGATAATATAGTGGGAGAAGGGAAGTAAATATGAGTAAACTTACCATGTAACATAAAAATGTTGCACTCTATACTATAAGTCTCATTTTATACTACAATCACTTCGCTACAACCTCATAAATTAAAAATAAAAATGAATAATGTCTCAAACAATTTTTGATTTCTAAATATAAATTTATTCTTCAGAATTTTCTAAATTTGAAAGAACTAGTAACATGTCCTCATCAGGAATTTCCTCTTCAACCATCTCATGTGGAATCTCCTCATGAAAAGTCTGCAATGATGATTCTTATAACTCTATGGTCTCCAAACATTCGATAAATTCGCCATCAAGAGATTGATCAAAAAAATCATTCAAGTCATCTCCTCCTTGTGAGAATATTTCATTATTGGTGCTGTCAATTTCAATAAATGTAGTGGATAATTCAAAAGAAATTGCCACAGTCTCTTCATTGTGAGCCATTTTATTTTGAAATTGCTTGCTGTAAATTGCAGAAAAAAATAATCACTTTCATTTATCGTTTTTAGTAATACATAATATAAAACTAACTTTATCAAGTATTTAGTATAACAGAAGGACTGTAAATAAATAACAGAAAACATTTTTCTAATTATCTTCAAGTGTACAACATAGTTCCCCTTACAAATTAACAACTCACCTTTTTAAAAGTAGGAGAAGTGTTAGTACTGTGTAAATCAAACACCAGAAATTGACCACCAAAAATTCCTCACAAATGTACCTCAGACAGTAGTATCACAAAATGGCTGTGGTTTCCTCTCATTTTAGATATATACATAACCAATTAACTTTCATCACACACAAATACAAAACCAAAGTAACATTTTAATTGGTTCTAAATTTCAACACTTTCAAATGTGTTTTCCCCATGCAATTTTCCATAGGACATTTAGATATGTCTACAGCCTGAATGGCTGAACGGAATTACACCAAACTTGACAAAATGGTACATCAAACCTAAGAGGTCAGGGAGGATCTACTATGCCCCCTTATGGTCATTTGCCCCTTCGCTTTGGCCTCCTCTTGTCTCTCGATCCTACCGAGAGACAAGATGGCGGCCGCTACGGACTGTTTGGAATGTTTACAGACGCCGGAGAACCAATCAGCTTCGCAAAGCTCCGTAACGCGAAAAGTACGCGAAGCGGAGCGCTGTTACAGATATATATCTTTTTTTGAACGTTAATTTCTCAAAATCCACTGGAGCACATATATTGAGACCTAGCAAAGGCACATCGGGCTACCAGTCCCTAATATTTTGCCAAGTTTCGTGCAAATCCATTCAGCCGTTATTTTATTTTTTTGCCCCACAGGGCCCTTTTAAAACCTCCACATCAAACCTAGGGGGTCAGCGAGGATCTACTATGCCCCCTTATGGTCATTTGCCCCTTCGCTTTGGCCTCCTCTTGTCTCTCGATCCTACCGAGAGACAAGATGGCGGCCGCTACGGACTGTTTGGAATGTTTACAGACGCCGGAGAACCAATCAGCTTCGCTTCACAAAGCTCCGTAACGCGAAAAGTACTCGAACTGGAGCGCTGCCCGGTCCGCTGTTACAGATATATATCTTTTTTTGAACGTTAATTTCTCAAAATCCACTGGAGCACATATATTGAGACCTAGCAAAGGCACATCGGGCTACCAGTCCCTACAATTTTGCCAAGTTTCGTGCAAATCCATTCAGCCGTTCGGGCTAAAAGTGAGGCCAACCGCCCTATGGAAAACTCAATGTTAAAAACACGTTTTGGGACCCCCCTTTTTTCTCGGCCCCCCCTTGACGAACCCCCCCCAAATTTCCAGGGGCTGCTCAGAAACAAAATGTTCCATTTTCCTGAAAATTTAGGCCAATTCCGTCCACAAACGCCAAAGTTATTAGACATAGAATTTTCAAAAATCCCATAGAGAAAATATCCTAACTATATATACCTACTGGCGACCGCCAGTAGGTAATATATTTATATATATATATACACACACATGCATTGGCTTGTGAGCAAGGACGTGCAAGTCCGAAACCGCCTGCTTCCTTGGTTGATGTCGTCAATAAAAGTGGTAAAACCTACCTGCGACTGCTGTTTCATGCAAGGGCAACCTTCCTGTTTTTCATGTTATTGCTTGCTTGTGAGCAAGGACGTGTGAGTCCGAAACAAGTCAGGCATTTTTTGACATTGAGTGAAATGCCGCCTGCTGCCTTGGTTGATGTCCTCAATAAAAGTGGTAAAACCTACCTGCAAGTGCTGTTTCACGCAAGGGCAACCTTCCTGTTTTTCATGTTATTGCGGCTGGCTCGTCCGCGAAACTAGCACCACCGCAAGACAAGCAGAGGGTTGAGCGCGTCTCGTCATCGGAGGCGCTGCCGAGCAGATGGCCCACATTGAGTGACGTTATGGACAACGCGGCGGCAGAGTGTGACTTTTGACTCTCCCACTGGGGCAGGAACTTGCTTATTTTGAACTTATCAGCAACACCACATGGGTAATATGGACTATTACAGCACCTCGAGCACCAGAATGCATCTTGTTTGTATACGCCCACTGGGGGCGGGAATGCAATACTTAAACAGGTGTGCTGTAAAGTTTGTTGCTGGCAGTTTTATCATAGGCTTGTGAGCAAGGACGTGTGAGTCCAAAACCGGTCAGGCCTTTTTTTAAATTGAGTGAAATGCCACCTGCTGCCTTCATTGATGTCCTCAATAAAAGTGGTAAAACCTACCTGCGAGTCCTGTTTCACGCAAGGGCGACCTTCCTGTTTTTCATACATATATATACACATACAGATATATATAAATGCATATGCATATATATATATATATATATACATATATTACCTACTGGCAGTCGCCAGTAGGTAGTTATAGTTAGGACCTATTTTCCATAGGAAATCCGCAACATTCTATTTGCAATAACTTTGGCGCCGGTCAAAGAATCTTCGAACACTTTCCAAACTTATGGCCAGCTCCGGTCCGCTCCTATCCTGAAAGTCTCGGGGTAATTTGTCAAGCGGGGCCGAGAAAAAAGGGGGGTCCCAAAACGTGTTTTCCCCATTAAATTTTCCATAGGGACCTTTAACCGCAGCTACAGCCCGAACTGCTGAACGTAATTACACCACATTTGGCATAGAGGTAGCCCTTGGTTCAGACTCGTGCCTTTTGGTTAAAGGGTGTAAATACGTTCATTAGTTGCTGAAAAAATAAAAAGTAAAATCATAGATATATCTATGGGCGCAGTGGATCCGCGCACCCTATGCGCACCCTTCTGATCAAGAGCTGCATGCTAATTGGCTGTCAACACTCCAAACCAGGAATTGTTGGCAGCCATTTCGTGCCTCAGTAGAAGTCAGGCTCAAGAAATCAGTGCAACAAGTGCGCAAAACGTAAAAAGGGGGCAGGGTAGAAATACCCTGACCCTCTAGACATGCTTCTGGGGTCCCACAAGGACCCCCAGGGCCCCCCTAATTATTTTTAAAACGGCAAAATGCTCGCAGGGTGCGCAGATCCTGCCATAAAAAAAGAAAAAACGAAGAGCGGGCTCCCATACTCCTTTAATAATTAGCCCCCCGGGGGGGCAAATCCCAGGGGCAAAAATATTTAAATTAATGGGGGGCCCGGAGGGGCCTCCCAGCCTCGGGGACCGCCACACCCCGGGGCTGCAAAATAAATGGGTGGGGCGGCTCAAAGGCCACCCCCCAGCAAAATACATGGGTGGGGGGCTCAAAGGCCACCCCAGTCCTGGGGACCGCTACCCCCCGGGGCTTTAAAAAAATAAGTGGGGGGGCTCAAAGGACCCCCCAAGCCCCGGGGACCACTACCCCCAGAGCTCTGTACATTGTGGGAGGGGAGCCGCGTGGCCCGCCCTCCTGAAGCTGCCGAGGGCCCTGGGGACCGCCACCCCCCAGGGCCAGCTCCTGCAGTGTCTCAGGGTGCCCATCCCCGGGACACTGCTGTTTGCTATGGCATGGCGGGAGCCTCGTGGTTACCGCCCTGCCATAGCAAACTTGGTTTGGATTTTGAAAGAGAGAGCAGGGAAACCTGCTCTCTCTTTCAAAATTCAAACCAGATTGCTTTTCCACATGGGGAGCTGAATGTTAGCAGCTCCCCATGTCGAAAAGCAATTCCGGCTCCTGAAGGACGCGGGGAGCAGGTGGGACCGTGGGGGCATTGGGACTCCCCACATGGTCCCCTACGTTGTATATAGGCCCCGGAGGATGGCGTCCCCGGGGATAATAGAAATTAGGGGTAGGTGCTAAATATGTTTTTTTACTGTAAAATTAGGAGTTGCGCCCCCACCGCAGCACTCAGCATGGCCCCTAGGTGTGCATGCGCTGGGTCTGCGACTCCTAACACGTTGGGTGCACGACTCCTAACGCTTTTGGTGCGCGACTCCAAGCAAAAAAAAAGTCATATTTTCAGATATATATCGAGCTTATGTGTTTAGATCTTGGGTGGCTCTAAAAAGAGCCATTGTGTTTATTGGGAGATTTTCAGGGCCGGACTGGGAACCAAAACGGGCCCTAGCAACGTGTTCGGCCACCCCCCCATCCTCCATGGGGGGTTGTGGGTGCCGCCGAGCTCTTTGCCAGGGCCGGTTTTTGGCCAATTTTGTTACAGGGCCGATTTTGCAGCTATGCTGCAAAAACGGCCCTGTAACAAAAAAGGCCCCCAGCACCCCAAATCGGCCCCCCACCCATGCGGTGCACCAGGGAATTGCCCGTTGCCCGCTACGGCCAGTCCGGCCCTGGCGATTTTGGTACCTACAAGTAAGTACGGATGCAGAGTCTAAAGTTGTTGAGGAAGACTCTGTTACCCTCATCTGTAAAATGTACATCATCTCTCCTATAGATGCCGTCCATATTAAAACGCAGATTGTTGTTGTAAATGGACCCCTTTCTATAATCTCTTAGATAAGCAGAAACAGCTTTATTGACATGTTTTCGAGCTTTCTCAATCTGTGGACAAAATGTATTCGACCAGTTCCATTTCTGTCTTTGGCATATGTTAGAATAGACAAAGGCAGTTTGGGTGAAAAGTGAGATAAATTCTCCAAAGGTGTTCTTCATATGCATTTCCAGACCTACCCCAATCAAAGTGCCTAGGTCATTGCCACCACACTGCACAATTATGAGGTCAGCATGGTGGAGATGGTGGAGATGCAAAAAGGATTTAACCAATGGCATCAATTGGTGCCACGTTAATCCTCTTTGTCCAATCCATTTAATGTGCACATTTGGCAAAGCTAGGTCTTTGTCAATACCTCTATTTTCTGCATACTTTTGGCTCCAAAAAATATAGCTGTGTCTCACAATCCACATTCTAAGCATCTTGAATGGAGGTCTGGATGCACTCAGAAGGTGTCTGTATATGAAATGGCAGTTTGACAACTACGGTTTTTCTAAAATGGTGGCTAAGATGCAGTTTTGAAAAAAGAAAATAAATGATTGGCTGTTTGAGAACATTATAGACTGAAAAGTAGGGTGCATGTTTCTGTGTATTAAAAGCATGTTTCTTATTGGTTAATAAAGACTGTTTGAAAGGAACATTACATAGGATAAGCTGATATTTTGAAAAGTCAAGCACACTTGCTGTTTGGATTTGCAACATTGTGTGCTGAACTTGTGACCTGTGTCTTCAGTTGAGTGTTCCATGAACTGTTACTATGGTAACCGGCATTGAGCAGAATGGGGGTAGGGTTGAAAGTTATGTCAATTGGAAAGGGTTGAAATGTATAACCAATAGATATGTGTGTTAGCTTTTGAATTAATGTGGGAAGCAATGTGATTTGATATTTACATGTATATGTGTGTAGAATGAGAGGGGAAGTTTGCCATTTTTTGGCTAAGAGCAGTGCAGTACACACATTCTGTATAAGAAAATCTGGTGTGTGATTGAGATACTTCTTAATCTACAAATCAATTTGAAAAGTGAGTTATGAATTTGTGAGGTGTTGTATGTGGTGCTTTTATTTTTAATAAGACTAATGTGTTTCTCCTCCTAAAGTCCATGGAGTAGTCTTGCGTGTCTAGAATCACATTGCGATTCTGTGTGCATTTGAGCAACCATTGTAAGAGAACCATTTGGTTACTTCATGTCTTTGCTGCCACATAACTGCTTAAAAACCTATCCTGTTGTCAAGTGTTAGTAGTATTAGAAGCCAGTCATTGCTTATGCATTTGCAGAATGACTCAGACATTCACAGTAGAGTGAACTAGTGAAATATGTTGAATGTGTGCTTTCATATAATCCCTTCCAGACTAGTAAGTCTGTTTGGCTAAAGTCCAAGGAATAGTGTTGCTTCTCTAGGATCACACTGTGAGTCTGTCTGCATTTGTTTAACCATTGTGAGAGAAGCATTTGGTAATTTCATGTCTTTTGCTGACACATAACTGCCTAAAACCCTATCCTGTTGTCAAGTTTTAGTAGTATTAGGAGCCAGTCATTGCTTATGCATTTGCAGAATGAGTCAGGTATTCACGCTAGAGTGCAGTAGTGAAATATGTAAAATGTGTGCAGTCACTTTACCTCTTCCAGGCTAGTGAGTCTGTTTGGCTAAAGTCCAAGGAATAGTGTGGCTTGTCTAGAATCACACTGTGAGTCTGTCTGCATTTGGTTAACTATTGTGAGAGAAGCATTTGGTAACTTCATGTCTTTGCTGACACATAACGGCTTAAAAACCTATCTTGTTCTCAAGTTTTAGTAGTAATAGAAGCTAGTCATTGCTTATGCATTTGCAGAATGAGTCAGGTATTCACACTAGAGTGCAGTAGTGAAATATGTAGAATGTGTGCAGTCACTTTATTCCTTCCAGACTAGTGAGACCCTTTGTCTAAAGTCGAAGGAATAGTGTTGCTTGTCTAGAATCACACTGTGAGTCTGTCTGCATTTGGTTAACCATTGTGAGAGAAGCATTTGGTAATTTCATGTCTTTTGCTGACACATAACTGCTTAAAACCCTATCCTGTTGTCAATTTTAGTAGTATTAGGAGCCAGTCATTGCTTATGCATTTGCAGAATGAGTCAGGTATTCCCACTAGAGTGCCGTAGTGAAATATGTAGAATGTGTGCAGTCACTTTACCTCTTTCTGGCTAGTGAGTCTCTTTGGCTAAAGTCCAATATATGGTTGATTCTATACTACCCATATGTTTTCAAAAAACAAAACGTGTTGTTACTACTGTGAGCTATATGTATTAAGTCAGTAGTAAATTGGTTGCCGTACATGATAAATTGAATGTGTTTTTTGATAACATTGGATCAAATATTTATAAAATACTACTTTATGAGAAATTCCCTGATTTTTGAATATTTTGTTCACACATGTGTCGCTTTGAAATATGAAATTATAGATAAATGATTCCTCTAGGGACGTTTGTATTTTGTTATTGATTATACCCAGGTCCTTGGGGATTGGTGGGTTGCCCTATTTTGTGTAATATGTTGAACTAAAGACAGCAATATCATCAAGATAAGCTGCAGTAAAGGACTCCAACCCAGCAAGGACTTGATTCACCAACGTCTGGAAGGTGGCAGGGGCATTCTTTAAACCAAAGGGCATAACAGTGAACTGATAGTGCCCATCAGGTGTGGAGAATGCTGTTTTCTCTTTTTCCCCTCAGCTCTGAAGGGCTTGGAGGTACTGACGGACAGAGCGGGGCCTCATTACCTGAGCCAGCGCCAGGCGAGGTGAGGCCACCCCAAGCAAATTTCTGGGAGAGGTGATTCTATATCCATGACTTTTGGAGCTACCACTCACTAATCTGCCAGTTGGTAGGTCATCTACGCATGGTACGTAGCCCTCACTACACTTTGTTGGTAATAGTTGCAGTAGTGTTGTTATCATAGGTCCTGAAGAAAGCCATTTTTTGGCTGAAACATGTCGACCAGTTAACTTACCAGCTGGATAGCAGTATTTGCTGAGATTCTATCCACACTCTGTATTTTAACCTTGTCATCATGGTGACCCCCAGAATAAAAGTTATCCTTAGGCACCATGCTAGTCAATTTTAACACTTCGCTTTTTCACTAGCACATACCTTTTGAGAACTGCAACATCTCTGCCCACAGCTCTTTACACTACCTTTTTCCATCGCTGGTGGATCCGTTACTAGAATTTACTCACAAATAACAGTGAGTTATCTAGTGGATACCAGATTATCCTCTAAAAATCCCAATTGATGAAGCTCCGCCAATGGGTGGGCTGATGGGTTTTCTTATCTTCTCTCACCACTCTTCAGTTTATACACACACTCTTTAGGAGAAAGCAGACACTTTCTAGTCCACTGAGACCAGTAGTACCCCATTTGTGTTTTTTACTAGTTAGATTTGGGGATAGGGTGCACTTTGGTCGGTAAACTTTTCTCCCCTTCAGACCCTCCTTTATCCTTGTGTTTTTGTTTTCTCTTTTTCTCCAGGTGCCATGCCAATTTGCCAGTCCCCTGTAGTTAAGTCAAAGGTAATTAGAAATTTGGCTTCAACCAATTTGTCTATCAACTCATCTGCTCTTGGGATAGGGTGAGCATCTGTCTTGGTGACAGAGTTGAGCCCTCTATAGTCCACACAAAACCTACTTTCTCTCCTTCCACCCTGTGGGTGATGTTTGGGGACCAGAACAACTGGGCTAGCCCAGGGGCTCTCAGAGGGTTCAATAACCCCTAACTTCAACATCTTGCTGACTTCAGCTCTGATGCTTTCCTTGACTTGGTCTCACTGTCGATAGATATTGTTTTTGACAGATGCACTGTCACCAGTGTCCACATCATGGGTACACCAGTTTGTCAGACCAAGGGACAAGGAAAAGAGCTTAGCATACTGTTGCAAGACTTGCTTGCAGTCAGTCTGCTGTGGGGCAGAGAGGGTGTCGGAAAAGACAACTCCTTCTACTGATCCATCTTTTGGGCTGTAGGAGAGGAGGTCAGGCAGAGTTTCACTCTCTTCTTCCTGTTCCTCATCAGTAACCATCAGCATGGTGATGTCAGCCATGTCATTGTAGAGCTTTAGGCGGTTCACATGGATAACCCTTTTGGGTGTCCTGTGTGTGCCTAGGTCAACTAAGTAAGTGATCTCACTCTTTTTCTCCAGGATAGAGTAAGGGCCACTCCATCTGTCCTGAAGTGCCATTGGAGCCACTGACTCCAATACCCACACCTGTTGCCCAGGTTGAAATTCAGCCAGTGCAGCTTTTTGGTCATACCAGTGCTTCTGAAGCTCCTGGCTGGCCTCAAGATTCTTGGATGCCTTTTTCCATGTACTCGGCCAAGCACATAGTCCACAATATCTTGTTTGGGTTCTTAGAGAGGCTTCTACCAACCCTCTTTTACAAGACAGAGTGGTCCCCTCACAGGATGGCCAACAGAGGTTCAAAGGGGGAAAAACCTACTCCCTTATGTGGCACTTCTCTGTAAGCCAAAAGCAGATATGTTAAGAGGACATCCCATTTCCTTTTGAGTTTCTCTGGAAGCCCCAAAATCATGCCTTTCAATGTCTTGTTAAATCTCTCAACAAGGCCATTGCTTTGTTGTTGATAGGGTGTAGTAAACTTGCACTGCACTCCACACTATTTCCACATGTGTTTCAGGCAAGCAGACATAAAGTTAGAACCTCTGTCTGAATCACCTCCTTTGGAAACCCTACCCTGGTGAAGACACCAATGAGGGCCTTGGCAACTGCAGGAGCTGTAGTAGTCCTAAGTGGAATTGCTTCAGGGTACCTAGTGGCATGATCCACTACCACTAGAATGAATTTGTTCCCTGAGGCGGTGGGATGTTCAAGTGGACCCACTTTGTCCATACCTACCCTTTCAATGGGAACCCCCACCACAGGCAGTGGTATCAAGGGGGCCTTTGGGTGGCCACCTGTCTTGCCACTGGCTTGACAGGTAACACAGGAGCTGACAAACTCCTTCACCTTTTGGTACATCTGGAGCCAGTAACAGTGGATAACTAGCCTTTCCCAAAGTTGGTTTGGCCCAGATGTCCTGCTAGGAGGATGTCATGAGCTAAAGTTAGGAGGAACTCCCTGTACTTCTGTGGCACTACCACTCTCCTGGTGGCAACAGGATTGGGGTCTCCTGTCTCAGATTACAATAATCCCTCTTCCCAATAAACTCTGTGGCTACCACTGACATCTCCCTTTGCTTCTGAAACAGTTTGCTGTCTCAGGCTGTCAAGATTGGGACATTCTTGCTGCCCCTGACACAGCTCTTCCCTAGAGGGTCCCCCTGGGCCAAATAGTTCAACCTGGGAAGGATCAAGCTCCATAGGCTCAGTTCCCTCTGGGGTGTCCAAGTCCTCTCCCTGAGGAGAGGGGTCATGATCCTTTTGCTGAACAGAAGCTGGTTCCCCAGTCTTCTTACCTGTTCTCTTGGTAGGTTGGGCTATACTTTCAGTTTTCAACACAATTTTTTCACCCTGCCTTTTGCTCTGTGCTCTTGTTTTTACACACACCAATTCAGGGATATCCAGCATTGCTGCATGGGTTTTAGTTCAACCTCTGCCCATGCTGAGGTTTCCAGGTCATTGCCAATTAGACATGCAGCTGGTAACTTTGGAGAGACCAATACCTTTTTCAGGCCAGTAAACCCCCCCCCAAACCCCAGAAGGGGGGGTGGTTTACTGTACCACCGTAGTCAGTGTGGTACAATGCCACAGCAGTCATTGCATTATTAGTGGTAACACTGTCAGCAGTGGTGACTGTTTAAGTACGCCCAATCAAATATTGCTCAGGGGAAACCAGTGTGTCTCTCACCATAGGGATACTGGCACCTGTATCCCTCAGAGCCTCTATCCTAGTTCCATTAATCCAAGGGTAATGTAAGTATTTCTTTAAGTTGGGTGGCAACACAGATAAAGTGGCAAACTCAACTTCCCCTTCTAAAACTAGAACTGCTTCAGTGTGCAACCGGATTTGCTCTGGGCACACTGTTGTTCCCATCTGGAGACTTGCTACACCAGGAGTAGCTGTAGCTGTAGGACTAGGGGCCTTCTTGCTAGGGCAAGCCTTGTCTCCAGTTAAGTGTCCCAACTTCTTACAGATGTTACACCAGGCCTTTTCAGGATCAAAGTTCTTCCTCCTATAGGGCTGTGGAGTATATGGAGTGTTTTAGGACCTACCCCCCTTTCCAGGTTTTTGGGGCCCTTTAGAAGACTCAGATATTTTATCTTGGGGATACTCACCACCTTTCCCCTGGGGAGGTTTTGTAACCTCTTTCTTTTGGCCACTCCCAGTGGTTGGCTTAGTCACCCTAGTCTTGACCCAGTGTTCTGTCAATTGGGGGGAAATTAGACATAGATCTATCAAATGGTGCTGTAACTTTTCATTCGTGCAATTACTTAAAATATGTTCCTTCATAAACAAATTGTAAAGTCCAGTAAAGTCATGTACATTGTGTCCAGTTAACCAACCCTCCAGTGTCTTTACTGAGTAGTCTACAAACTCAATCCAGGACTGGTTTTGGGTTTTGTGAGCCCCCCTGAATCTAATTCTGTACTCCTCAATTGAGGGTTCTCTTCATGAGGTCATAAGACCCATCATCTCACCCACAGAGGGTCAGGAGTCTGTCTCTGCAGTTACCAGAGAACAGTTCCCACAAGAGTGCCCCCCATAGAGGTTGCTTTACCTTTCTCATATCACAAACCCTCTCAAAGGCTGTGAACCATTTATTGATGTCATCACCCTCCTCAAATTTAGGGACAGTCCCTTTTGGGATTTTAGTATCATAAGATTGCTCTTTATCCTTATTATTTGGATTGCTGCCACCATTGATGGGTGCTAAACCCATATCCTTTCTTTCTTTTTCTAGAGCCAATCTTTTGGCCAGCTTTGCTAAAAGGCTGTCCTCCTCATTGAGGCGGTCCTCAATGCCCTCAACAGAACCTGAACCACCTGTGTGGCCTCTAGGTCCCCAGAGGTTAGCTCTTGGAAGCAAGAGTACAGGTACCCTTTCTTCCCTAGGAAGTGATGGAGATGGGAACCAATCTCCATCCTCCTCACCTCCTTCCCCTTCTGTTCGGTCATCGCCATTCTCAGAAGGGAGGGCCTTAGCATACTGAGCCAACAGCTCCTGAAGCTTTTGTTTGGTTGGATGAGGGTTCTGTATAAGGACCTTAACTCCTGAAAAGACAGGTAACAGGTTGATCATAACATTCTGATCGACCGTGTCAATGCCATAGGCATCCAAGCTAAGGCTAAAGACCTCCTGACATCTTTCCTAGCCCACCGCACCCAGACGGTCCAGCTAGGAACCTTTCTTTCTGAACAATTGGCTTTACCTTGTGGTGTCCCTCAAGGCTCATCCCTCAGTATAACCCTATTTAACATCTATGTCACCGACTTGGCTAGGGTTATTAAGGACTGGGGGATGAGCCTAACATCATACGCGGACGACACCCAAATGGTCCTCACTATCAAAGAGAACGGAGACAAAATAGCGGCCAATTTTCAGCAGGGCATGCTGGCCATCAGCAATTGGATGTCAGTCAATTGCCTCAAATTGAACTCCAACAAAACTGAGGTCATGACATTCGGTAAGCTCACCCCTTCCTGGCCAGATGCATGGTGGCCCACTAACCTAGGCCCCCCCCCTGCCAGCTACCAAGGTCAAAAACCTAGGAATACTCATTGATGATAAACTCACTTACTCTGCCCATGTCAACTCCATGGTCTCGTAATCTTTTTTCAAACTTAAAGCCATAAAAAAGATCCTCCCTTTTCTTCCTCCTAACTCTGGCAAAACTTTGATTACCTCATTTGTCATGTCCTCAGTGGACTATTGCAATGGACTCCTGGTTAATGCCCAAAGCAAGGTCATTAAAAGGTTGCAGTCCATACAAAACGCGGCGGCTAGATTGCTTTCAGGTACCCCTAAATTCCAACCAATCGCCCATACCATCAAAAACTATCACTGGCTAGCAGTGAAAAACAGAATAAAGTTTAAAGCTCTCTGTATCGCCTGCAAAGCCTCTCACAAACAGGGCCCGCGATTTCTTCTCAACCCTTTCTCATTCCATGACCCCAAACGACCACTTCGCTCAATGAATACATCTACATCCCACGCACTAGAACTGTTGCCTGGGGCGACCGCAGTTTCCATGTATCAACGGCCAAACTTTGGAACTCCCTTGAACCCGACGTTAGGTCGGCCCCCACTCTGACCATTTTCAGAAGAAAAATAAAGACATGGCTTTTCAACCAATAACTCTTTCTCCTTCCCCCCCCCCCCTCAGTTTGCTTCATCCACAGCGCCAAGACGCCCTTGGGCAATTGTTCGCGCTAAACAAGTCGCAAAAATAAATAAATAAATAGTAAGGTACGGGGTGAGTTCAAGCTCCTCAACCATTTCCTATATGCCATGTTGGTTATCACCACTAATAGTTGGGTTCTTGTTTTGAGACATTCTAACAGAAAGGTTCTAACCCCTCTACCATTGACTATAGTGACTTTTTATTTTCTAAAATTATGAAGGGACTTAAGCAAGGCCCTAACAAGACTTTTAGTAGTTTGGTAAAAATTCCAATTTGAAAAATCTGAATTTTAAAGGCAATTTAAGAGTTCTGTTGTGTGATCAGGTGGTAACCAAGTAGTCAAACAAATGCAAGTTGTGTATCCCACCGCTGATCCACCAATGTAAGAAACTGGCTCTATATATACTATACCAAAATGAGTTATAGTGTGTACAGAGTCCAAGTGTCCCCAGAGGTAGGCAGAGGTTAAAGTTAGATAGAACCTTACTCTCTAAGGGGCCAATTCACAGAACTAACTTAAGTCAAAATCCTAAACTTACTACTTTTGGTATTCACAGAAGTTAGGATTTTGTCTTAAGTTTGTCTTAAGACAAACTCAAGACAAAATCCTAACTTCTGTCTTAAGACAAAATCCTAACTTCTGTGAATACCAAAAGTAGTAAGTTTAGGATTTTGTCTTAAGTTAGTTCTGTGAATCGGACCCTAATTGTGGTAGAGTGGTCGAGCAGTAAGGCAGTATCAGAGGACAGTGTTAAGCATTTGACGTACACACTCAGTCAGCAAATGAATTCACACACTCAATAACTGAACTCTAGGCCAATTATTTTTGTATAAAAAAAATACTGTTGTTTTATTTCTAGAACCAAGCAAGCCTGGCACAGGTAAGCATAACAATATTTTGCAGTAATAAGTTACTTGTTTGAATACAGTTTGAAAATGCAGTAGAAATTGTACTTGATTTGATTTACAGTTAACGTAGTAGATTGCAACACTCAGCAAACAGTACATTGAATTGAATAGGCTTTTTCAACAAATTGCAGGTAAGTTACTTTTACGTTACTTTTTCTACTTCAGTGGTGGATGCCTCGATTCAGCACTGGGACATTTCCTGAAAACAGGTGAGTAAATGCGTTTTTGTTAATCGCACGATTTTTAAAGAATATCTTTAGTTTTCAAAACTCCACACTTCGGGGCCGATTCCGATCTGGGTCGGAAAGCACTCCAACCAAGCCGGATCCGGGGTGTTTTCCACCTGATCCGGACACCTGCAGTCCGACCGAGGGAATACGATGCAGCCGTATGCTGTCGGACTCGGTTTGGTCGGAATCCCATGAAAGTCAATGGGAGCTGGTCATACGACACGTACATGGGCTCCCATTGACTGAATGGGTGCGTAGCCGACAAGTGCGCCCCCTACAGTGGGTATGCGTCGTGCCATCTGCACGATACATGCCTGTGTTAGGGAGACGTGTCTGAGTCGTAAGGCTGCAGGTAACAGGGGGACCGACGCGGACCCCCGAAGTCCAACTCCGGGACCTATTGCGATCCGGCTCGATCTGGCTGTCTAAATCGAGCATCGTACTAGCTCGGTCGTGAAACATCTACATTGCGCGCCACGGTTTGTTTGTGACCGAGTCGTATGGAGCGGTTCGGACCTGGAAACGATGCGGACGGAGATTTCATGCTTGTTCGCATCGTACTTCGACGTCCGGACCCGTGTATGACTCCGATGGAAATTCAGCCTCCGAATCGGATCCGCTAATGCCGAACCCGATTCGGTGCCCTTCCGACTGAGATCGGAATCAGCCCCTTAGTCGTTTTTGGGAGAGAAAATTATCAATGTTATCATTTAGAGGAAAAACAGGTTATTGGTTCGCAAGTAAGTAATTGACTGTGGGAGTTAAGGTTCTGGGGTTAGACTCAGGGGTCCCCCAGGGTCCTTGATGCACTAAGTTTGCACCCTCAGCGGCACTAGGGTGGCCAGGTGTTGAGGCCCAATGTTATCTTATGGAGGATAGGGGGTCTCCGGTTGGTGGCTGCTAGCAAGCAGGCAACTGGGTTGTGGGAGCAAATGTCCTAGGGTTTAGGTCAGGGCAAGTTGGGGACCAAAGTAGCACCAAGGGTGCGCCCTCAGCTGCACTAGGGCAGCTGGCTGCAGGGTGCTGTTTTGAGGTCGGTGGCCTGTTGTTTCCAATGGAGAACCTCCGGTACAAAGAAATACCGCAGGCTCGGGGACGAGGATCTTCTGGGTGTGACCACCACTTCCCGGGGTAAGTTGGGATGCCGTGGGTTGATTATGCCCATCGGGTTGGGCACGCAAGGCCGCGGGCGTCGGGTGCAGGGGTGCCTTGGGACGTTGGATTTTCTTACCCACTCTAGTTGCGGACGGGGGATCCTCTGGATTGAGGCTGCAGGCACCTTCTGGAGGCTTGAGGCAGGTCAGGGATTGCCGAATCTTGGGTCCGGATCACCGGGGTGACCTCCTGATGGTGTTTTCCAGTCAGGCTGGGTTCAGTGGGTGCAAAGTTGGCTGGATTTGCGGTGTCCGGACGGAGCCAGAAGGAGATTCAGTTTTGGACGTGAAGGCAGGACGGTCCTCCGGGGTTTTTGAGGTTGCTGGCTGCAGGACACACAGGGATTTCACAGGAGCAGGTTTGAGGGGAGACAGGCCTGTAGAGCTTGGGCCAAGTCAGTGGGCGTCGTCCTCTTGTTAGCTCTGCACGGCTCTTGTGTCCTTCTTCTTATCTTCTTTTCTTGTCGTTTCTGGATCTGAGGAAGCAAGGGTCAGGGTGCCCCCTAAATACTAAATTTAGGGGAGTTACAGGTAGGGAAAGGGCAGGGACCAATAGATCCCTTTCCTGGGGTGGGTACACCCCCCTATTCTGCCACTCTCCAGTGGGAGGGGGCAGGAGCCTATCCCTGGTTGGCTGGGTCCCCCTATCCTCAAGATGGCGGGGACTTGAGGATGTGCTTCATTTCATCTCCCCCACCTGTGGGGTGGAGTTGGCAGAGGTGGGCACACCTCCCTTCCTCACAGTTTTTCACCCCGGTTCTCCCAACCACAGTGGGGGGTAGAACCAGTAGGGACCAGTTGCTGAGAGCAGCAAATGGTCTGGAGAGTCTCACAAAAGTGGCATGCCTTTGAAGCTTCTCCTTCACGAACCCTGCCCTTGCTGGGGGTGGAGGCTTGGCACCTCATCCCAGGATGTGCATTGTTTCAGGCCCCCAAGAACAGCAGCTCTCGACCCAGGGGTCCAGAAACATGTCTGGTGGTGGCAGCCTAAGCAGCCACACAGTCCGGTCACTAGAAGTTGGTCGAGTTTCAGGGGGCATCTCTACGATGCCCTCTATTGTGCATTTTACATTAAATCCCACACTGGCATCAGTGTAGGTTTAATGTGCTGAGAAGTTTGATAGCAAACTTCCCAGTTTTTAGTGTAGCCATTATGGTGCTATGGAGTTCGTAATGACAAGCTCCCAGCACCATATACTCTTAATGGCAGCATTGCACTTACAGTGCCGAGAAATGGACCTGGGTACTGTAGGGGTACAGGGCCCATGCACCTGTACCTCACCACGGGCATAGGGCACCCAGCTAGAGGGGTAACTGATGTATGCCAGGGCAGTGGTTTCGGTGTGCCATGTCAACTCTTCACTTTGTTCTGCACCAAGACACGCAGCCTGCCAAGGCAGTGTGTGAGAGTCAGGGTACAGGGCCTCTAAGGGTGGCACAATAAGTGCTTCAGCCCTTAGAGGCCACTCAGTCAAAGAACATCACCAATTCAGCAAAAATCACCAATTCGGAAAAAAGTGGGGGCATTCCATGCAAGAAAGAGGGCACTTTCTCACACCTACTCAGTTCTACAACAAATAAAACAACCAGCCACGCACCCACACATTTACTCGCACACCTATTCACTTAGTCATATAGATACTAACACATACACTCACCTTCCAATACAGTCACTGATACAAGGTACACACTCGCCCATAAATTCACTGACACACCCACTAACATGTGAAAGGGTAAACAACAAGCTAGTCACAAGATCCTAGACAATTATTTATATTGAGAAAAGCCAGGCCTTAACTTGTATGAAAACAATGTATCTTCATAATATTTAAGCATCAATTAATATGACGACAATTATTCTTTTGATATGAAAATATTTCCCCATATTGATCCCTTTTCCGCCTGGTCGACTTGTCGACAGGGCGGAAAAGCGGCGGACGGTCGTACCGTCTGCCGCGGACCCCCCAGCCAGGGCAATTTGGCAGGGGGTCTTTGCAGCAAGGATGGTGGGTTGATCACCCCTGCAGGGCCGGCGGTGGCTACTGCCGGCCCGGCTGGGGCGATCCGCCCGCCATCCTAATGGGGCCCTAAGTCACTAACTACTCCTTAAACCACTGACTCACACATAGAACTACTCACACATCCACTTGTTTACTATTACAGCTACAGAGAAAAGTACTCACTCAATAAAACTACTGACCCATCCAGTCACCAAACTGTACAGCCCCACACATACAAATGCAGAAACAAACATACCCACTCAGATGACATATATTGCAAATAGTATCAATGATCAGTAGTTCTGGAAGAGTACTAATTTAACATATGCATATCCACCTAGAAAATAAAGCTTGTAAAAACAGTTAAAATCTTATTTCTGATTTGGCTTCGTTGAATATTCACTTACAAAATTCTGGTCCGACTCATGCAGCTGGGCATTTCCTCGACCCCATTTTTTCCAATCTTACTGAGATCTCATGCCCCCAGGCCCTCCCAATAAGTTGGTCAGATCATTTCCTTATTAAATTTTACCTAACACTCCCATCACACCTTTCAGCCTTTCCCAGTCCACCTATCTCACAGTGTAGAAACTGGAAAAAACTAGATATTACCTCCCTCAACACTGTTCTGGACTCTAATCTACCTTGTTCCTCGCAACAAGTAAACCAGCTATCGGTCTCAGTGGAAAACTGTCTAACGGATGCCATAAACACATGCCTACCCCTCACTAACACAAAAATGCTCAACCATCGACCACCTGCCCCACGGTTCAACGAATCACTGAAAAGTGAAAAGACTAATTGTAAATTATTGGAGAGAAAATGGAGAAAGAACTACATTTCCTTATCTAAGTCTACCTACAAAAATGCCTTAAAAAACAACCATAAGCTCTGTAAATCAGCTTGCGCAGAACATGCTTCCACTAACATTATAAATGCCGCAAGGTGCTCCAAAACACTTTTTACACTGTTAAAGAGCTTGCTGGTTCCAAACCTCAAGCACAACCTTTCCCACTAACCAAGCCCAAATGTGACGCCCTGGCTGCCTTTTTTGTTCAAATAGTGGATACCATCCACCAAGATATTGTACTAAAACAGGCAAGAAATCCCTCTGAGGACTCCCCTTCTCAACCTCCTCTTGAAAACACTAACCTCCTCCTTAATCAAACAGAAACAGAGGCTTCCCGTGACCCCTCTCTTAAAACCTGGCCTCTACTTATGATAGAAAATTTAACAAAACTCATACATAATATTAAATCAGGATCACCAAATGATCCCCTACCTATTTCAATACTAAAGAAATTGAGTTCTTCCTCACTCTCTGTGATAGCAAATCTCCTCAACGCATCATTGCAAGAAGCTACTATTCCATCTACATGGAAGCATGCCATGATACATCCCCTACTTAAAAAAGCAAACACTGACCCTGATATGTCCAGCAATTACCGACCTATATCTCTATGTCCTGTTTTTTCAAAGATTCTTGAAAGACATATCCATTCGCATCTTACACAGTATGTATCAACACATGGACTCCTTCACCCATCCCAATCAGGCTTCAGTGCTGGTTTTTCCCTCCAAAACCACCCTACTTGGGTCACTGAAAACATACGTCACCACCTGGACAATGGGGACACCGTTGCGCTTATTTTACTTGACTTAAGCGCCGCTTTTGATACTGTGTCCCAGACAGTATTGATAAACACACTAAGATCACAGGGCATTGACGGACCCGCATTAAGTTGGCTTACTGCCTTTCTTTCAAATCATACTTTTCAAGTCTTCTCACAAATTGCCCGCTCCTAAATCCACTCCTTTGCTCATGGGGTGCCTCAGGGATCCATCCTCAGTCCTCTGCTGTTCAACCTGTATATAAGACCACCGACGGAAATAGCAGAAAACTCCGGCTTATCGCTTTTTTCCTACGCCGATGACTCTCAAATCATCTTCTCCCTTTCCTCACACAAGGCAAACTCAAACATTCCATCTATCCTTAAAACTGGTCTGAACAACATAGCATCTTGGATGCAACAAAACTTTCTCAAATTAAATGGAGATAAAACGGAGATAGTGGTATTAGGAAAAAACAAAGATCTCTGGAACTCCGTGCATTGGCCATGTGAAATGGGTGATCTCCCATCCCCCTCCCCCCCAAGTCCGAAATCTGGGCATCATGATTGATGACCAACTCAGTATGCATCCGCAATCAGTCAAGGTTGCAGCTACGTGCTTCACTATTCTTAAATGGTTAAGGAAAATCTGTTGGATGCTCCCTGAATCCACTAGGAAAACCGTAGTCAATTCCTTAATCACATCTAGGCGTGTTTATGGAAATGTACTCTACCTTGGCTCTAATAAAGCTGTAGTCCATAGACTACAGATGATACAGAACGCTGCCATCAGACTTTTGTGCAATGTCCCAAAGTTCACTTCCGTTTCTACCTACCGACGTAAGTTACATTGGCTCAAAGTCAAAAATCGAATAAAATACAAGGCCCTGAGCTATATGCACAAAATCAAATCTTGCTGTTCTCGATATCTTCCGTCTTTGGCCAGTCCTTACGTCCCTCATCGTAATCTCCGCTCTGCTACTCAAGGGAGGTTCATCATCCCCAAATTCAAATTAGCCCGGATGGGGGGTAGATCGTTCTCTCACCTTGGCCCCTCGCTTTGGAACTCATTACTCCTGTCACTCCGAACTGAGACAAACTACACCCAGTTTCGCAAAACCTTAAAAACGTAGTTTTTCGACAAATAAACTCTGTAATCTCCCCCCTTCTCCCTCTGGGCACTGTTTTTGCTTTGCGCCGGGAAACACTTTTTGGGTAGCTGTTGCGCACTATAAATTTAGAAACTAAACTAAACTAAATTAAACTAAACTTAGTGTGTATGTTTAACTCACGGAAATGGTTGTTTACACACTTGCACAGACTGGATAATGTCATCAGTGATGTGATCAGTGATGTCACAGACCATGCCATGAGTGATGTAATATGTGAGGTCATAAACAGTGCATTGCGGAGGCCTCAGTTATAGTTAGGCTGGTTACTATAACTGCTGAATTTGTATGGTTTTGTGTGAGTAAATTCAGTACCATACTATAACGTCCCTGAAACCTTTGGTTTTTTCAGTGAATTTCTAATTTTTTTGTTCTATTTCCTAGCTATATAGTCCCTGTGATATACAAAAACATACAGATACACTCGTATATAAAGATACACACACATACATACATATATATTTATGTAAACACACATACACACATACTTATCTTAAATACTCTTACCTTGCATTGTAAAAGCATATGTGCTAAAGATATATACATTGTGAAGGTAATGCATGGTAAATGATGTGTGGTTAAGGCAGTGCATGATAAAGGTATATGCATGGTAAAGATATACATGTGTGGTAATGGCAGTGTGACAGAAAGGCATTGCTTGGTAAATGATGCATGGTAAAGGCTGTTGCCCCTGAAAAAGTAATGTGTGTCATGAAATATGTGTCCGCTCTTTCTGAAATATTAATGGCTGTTTTTGGAGATGTGAATTATGTTGAAAACACTAATTAAGAATTACTTTAATTCAAACAAAGGTGCTTCAAGCGTGTGGGTTTGTATTGTAAAATGTGCACCGATGGAACCAGTGTTTAGCCAGAATTGAACCTAGAGTGGACCTCCAGAGTTTCCCCCAAAGGTTCCTAGTTAACAAAATAGTTATATGCCTCCCACACATACCCACCTCTCCAAAAAACAGTTTCAATCACATAGAAAATATCCTTCAGAGTGTTTTACAACACGTTGTTCATGAAAAGATCAATGAAGGCAAACAATTAGGACATCGCCTATGAGCACCTTTCTACAACATAAGATGCAGGCGGAGTGCGGGTAGCGATGGGTGTCACAGTGTGCTGTGCCGGATATGAAGAAACTGGGGCAGTGCTGATAGTTCAGGGTTAACATCCATAAGAGACTTTATTAAAAAACACAGACGCTGGGATTTTTCACAGCTCTTACCAGTTCTTGCTGGGTGTCAAACACAGCCAGAGAGGAGTTCCTTGCAGCGCACAAGTCTTTGGCCTCTGTCCAGTTTCCATAAACTTCAGAGAAATAGTAACACTTGTTCCGGAACAAGATCCAGTCATTGCCACAAGGGGGCAGCACTTCATACTCTTTTCCACTCATTGCAGCGTTATTTTGTACACATTCAATCTCGCTCTGCTGAAGAGAGCTTAACTTTGTATGCAGATCTGTAAAAGCAGAAATTAAACTATAAATCTGGACATACTGTTGAGAGAGAGAGAGAGACAGAGGTGTGTGTGTGTGTGTGTGTGTGTGTGTGTGTGTATAAATTCAGTGACGACCCCTCCTCAATGGCAGAGGAGCAACGCCCCACAGGCTCAGAGTCAGCAGTTAAAAAAGAAAACAATATCTTACTAATGTTTTATTTTTTAGCTACTGGCTAAATCTATTTTTTTATTACTGTTGCTATGTATTATACTTAATATTTACTATTTTAAATATATTTAAAAGATATTTAATACAAGTATATTAACGACTTCTATATTTTTTTTATATTTTTGTACTTACCATTATAAATAATGGATGACAATATTTTTTATCTCAATATTTCAGTCACAAGGTTTTTGTATGGCGTTATTTTGAGGGTTGATATTTTGTCAGTGAACCTCCACTGTAATAACACTCGGGACACAAGTGTACACTGACACTGGGTTTAAACGCCCAAGAAACAAGGGCGCATGGCTATAGTGTGCAAGAGGACAATTGCAAAAATATCAAATCTTAAATATTGTTCACAAAAATATTGCCTATTAATAGCAAGTTTACTCAAAATGGCACAAAATGTTTTAACTGATTATAACTAGCACACAATATTTTTGTCAGATGACCAGGGCCGGACTGGCTACCGGGCTGTTTGGAATGCTGCTGAGCTGGGGGCTGATTTCGTTGATGGGGACCTGCGTGTACTAAACTAAATTATTTTTGCTTTAATTATTTTGAAGTACACGCAGGTCTCCACGAACGAAATCATCCCCCACCGCAGTGAAATCCGCCCCCAGCTCGGCAGCATTCCAAACTGCCCGGTAGTCAGTCCGGCCCTGCAGATGACATTGTGACACATCGATCTGGGTGAAAAAAAATCTCGGAAATCCAGGAAATGAGTCTAAAGTGAATGCAGTAACTGCGCTGAAACACTCAAGAAACATGGGCAGGCTGCTATTGAAGCAAGATCATGACTCAAGGGCAGGCTGCTGGTGAAGTGAAATCAGGACACACAGGCAGACTGCTAGTGGTGTGAAATCAGGACACACGGGCACTCTGCTAGTGATGTGAAATCAGGACACACGGGCACTCTGCTAGTGATGTGAAATCAGGACACAATGGCACACTGCTAGTAAAGTGAAATATTCAGACAGAAGGAGAGCATGCACTCATGGTTCTAGTGTATATATATATAAAACTTTATTTCGGTTTTTGTTCAAAAACCACAAAAGTACAAGTACAATAATACAAAAAATTCCTAATTCTTTAAAAATACATGTCATAGCAGGATACAGGGGTGCAAAAGTATAATTTCATCATTTCATAAAAACAAGAGAAATACATAATTTATTCAGGTTTTGCCGACAATTTCATTAAAAAATTTCATTACGTAAAGGCCATTACAAATCCATGCATTTTCTGTATTTAACAGTTGATTTTAAAAATTCAAGGACATGGAGAATACTATCATTGTACAAAAGTTGTAAATACATCAAGGCCGGTCTGATCTGAGTAAAATTGAGATTTCTTAAAAGTGTCACCAGATAGCGTTTACGGGGGTATTCATAGAAGCTACATATAAATATAAAATGCAGCATATCCTGCGGAGCCTTCCCTTCGCAGCCGCAGGGAGCTGCAACTTTACTAAAAATAGCAGTTTGAGGTTCTGAGATTCTGAACCCGTTTCATAAATGTCATCGTATCATGACGATTTTGGTATCAGCAGACCGAAAATGGCGAGCGTAAGATGTACGAGTGTTTTCGTCATGTTCGAGTAACGTGATCATCATGAAATCAGGGATTCCGTTCCGAACCCTTGGGTTCCATTTTGTGTACTGCAGCCATTTTGTGGTTGCCCTCACATAGGCCGATGACTAAGGCCGAACGAGTCTTTGGGACATGTACACCTTTAGCTGACTTCTGGGTGACCTGGGCAAGCTGACTCCGTTGCCTGAGGCCAAACTTGTTGAGCCAGTTCCTTGTTCGACAGCTGGTCAAGATTGAGGATCAGGGCACAGGACATCAAAAACCTTTTATTGCACACAACTATGTCTAATCTTACTCACACCTGTCTCTGCTCCTTTCTTTATGGTCCGTTTACGATGGGGAGGTGCCCGTATTTATTAGGGGTACGTTCGACTTATCTGATGAAGAGTGCTGGGCCGTCCCGGATAATTGATTGTGGGCTGGACAATGAAATAAGGGTTTGTCATGCAATACTTTTTGTCGTGTACACATGGGATTGGTCAACTGTAAATAAGGAATGTTTGCCTGAAGCACAATATTTGGTATAAAAGGGATGGCTTGCTTTGTAAATTTGAGCAGTCTCCTACGAATATAAAGCCATTGTACTTCGTGGACCTCTGTTACTGGATGCAGCCAATAAATTCGATATTTGACGTCACCAAGAAGATTCCGTGTCTCTGTGTTTAGAAGACAGGTGAACTCGGAGACTTTGGGCGTGTCCCCTGACGCCGCTGGGTCTTAAATAACCCGGTTCTTCAAGTTCTTGGCCTAAGAAGCAAATGATGAAAAAGATTCAACCTGAATATAGTCAATAAAAGATTTTCGGAAGAGGTCAGAGAGCCCATTAAATAAGGCTCAATAGATGCACATGTTTTCAGCATAACATATTTTCTGACACTCGGCTTCTGGATCTCAATGGCTTCCCTCTGGGTCTTCCTATCCATGAGGTAGGCCAGTTTCGTTGCCTCCAGGTCCCCCATGACAATGCTACTAGGGTTTTCAAACAGTTCGGGACGGCCCAGTCTAAAAAAACTAGACTTCAAATATTTCATCCATGGGATGGCCAATGCGTTATCCTGAGACAAACAATCTTTCACAATTAAGTGCGTCAATGAAATATCAGGATTCAGCCAAAGTTTTATCGAACAAGTCAGTGGTCGTAGGGAAAAAATATTGCTTATATATTGTGTCCCTAATTCTTCATGTACTGCTAGGTTGGACGTGCCCGAGGCGACACACAGGAGACGCTTCATGAAAGTGTTTTCCACAATCTGGAGCTGCTCTCCTGGACATACCCCCATATTTCACTACCATATACAGCCGTGGCCACTGATTTGGCATTATATAATTGCAGCATGGCGCCAGTTGGTTTTTTCCCCAATTTGGGTGAAAAATTGAAAATAGATGCATTCACCTTGACCAGTTCTCCTTTCTTTTTAAGAAGATGCGGGCCCCAGTTTAATTTACTATCAAAAAGGACCCCAAGATAGGAGAACGTCTTTGATGTGGGGATTACTGCTTCATCTACTTTAAATAAAAAATTCCTTCTGGGTTGTTGACCTACTTGCATGACAAATGATTTGGAATTATTAATCATTAGGTCCCTATCTGTCATGAAGGATTTAAAAGCATTTAAAAGGGCTTGGAGGCCCCTTTCAGTCCTCGATATGAGTACTGCATCATCTGCATATAATAGGACTGGAATACTCCGGCGACCGACTCTCGGACAGTGAGCCGACACCTCCTGTAAAACGCTATCTAGGTCGTTAATATAGAAGTTAAAAAGAAATGGAGCCAAAATACATCCTTGTTGGACTCCTTTTCTAATATTAAAATTATTTGCCACGCTCAGATCTTGAGAGAATCTAACATTAGCTCTAGTATTGCTATGAAGGTCTATGAGGAAGTCAACAATACCACTGTCCATCCCCTTCACCCTCATGGACTGCCACAGCTTCCGCCTATTCACACAGTCAAAAGCTGAGGACAGATCCATGAAGGCGAGGTGGATGGTACCCCTGTGAGCCGCTGTATATTTACTTAAAATTAAGAAAAGGTTAAGGCATTGGGTTGTCGTTGAGCGACCACTGCAAAATCCATCCTGGGAGATGGACATGGTGTTATTTTCCCCCACCCAGGATGAAAGTCTCTGAAGTAGTATCCTTCCTATTATTTTCACCATGGAATCAATAGGTGAAATGGGTCTATAGCAATGTGGGCTACATTTGTCCCCTTTTTTAAATACAGGGACAATTGTGGAGACCCCCCAAGATTGGGGGCATCCACATTGCACTACAGCATTAAAAACAGACTCCAAGATGGGAGCCCAAAAAAAAGGCTCAGACTTAAATAAGTCCGTAGGAATCCCATCTGGTCCCGGTGCTTTCCCGGCTGTTAGTCCCATGATACCCTCAAGGTTTTCGCCCCTGTCAATTCTAATTGTCTTTCCATTATTGGCAGGTGCCAGGCTAGCAGTTTCTACCATAGGACAGTCGTACAATTGCTCGAAATGTACTTCCCAGTCCTCCTTGGGTATATGGCATTCAAGACCGTTACCGGTCTCCTGGACAAGAAAAGGCTTTTTCATTGCGCCCCAAAATTTAGAGCTATTCTTAAGAGTTTTAGGGTCCAATAACTCGTTCCAAGCCTCTACCCTTGGGGATTCCTTACGTTTAGCTAGTATTGATTTATATTCCTTCCGACACAATTGTACATTCACCTGTTCTCTGGGTTTAGCTGCTAAAGCCACCCTTAGATTACTGGCTGCTTTAGAGCAATCATGATTAAACCACTTTGTGCCCACGTTTGCTTGATTGAAATGCCCCAAGCACCTTCATATGCTGTATGCCTTCTTGGGTGCAAGTGATAATTTCGTCTGCACACCTTACTTTAATATCTTTGTATAGCAGATATGGGGTAATCTTAGACCATTTCAGTCTGCGCCTACCATTGGTTGTGCTTAGTCTTCCCTGACTAGGGTTCGGCCCTTCCTTAGCTATCCATGCTCCTAGCAATCGCAAAGTAAGAGAATTGTGATCACTAAATTCACTCTCCTCGATTAGAAAATAATCTACAAAAGTCTGCATAGATAATGAAATTAACACATAATCAATAAAATGTTCCCTTCCCATGACCCTTAAAAGTAGGTGTCTCAAATCTTTTGGAGGGATGCATCAAAGCCATGTTGGGTGTCACATCCAGATCATTAAACATATCATCAAAAAGCTCGCCCTCAATCGAGTTTTCAAAATGTAAACCATGAGATCGTGAGCAATTTAGATCTAGGATACATTTAAATAGGGGGTCACCACAAGGGTGTACATTGAAGTCACCCATAACCATGAGATTATGCAGACTATGATCCATTGACATGCTAATAAAAACATTCAGAGCAGATAAATGACTAGAATCTGAGCATGAATTAACTGAATTATAAAAATTTACCAGACCAGCTAAACAATCTTCTCCATTTAAAGTTAAACCAAGAATGCCAGGGCTGGCAACTGGCACTGTACGCACTTTGCAGTTTAGCGTTACAGGGATATATATAACCAGCCCTCCCCTTGGGTCTTCCCCTGATAGTTGCAATGGCTGGAAAATAATATGCCTTATACCCTTCTAAAAAGTGGTTACATTCAACAGACCAAGTTTCCTGTAAACAAATGATCAGGTACTTCCTAATATAAGTGATCCAGTTACAATCCTGCATCTTGGCAGCTAAGCCGGCAATATTCCAGGAGATGAAATTGTTAATACTGTAGTGTAGTTCCTATATTCCCAATAGGCTCTGCGCATTGGAATAACATAAACAGCAGTTTATGACTGAGGTCATCTAGGTCTCTACTGACTATGTTAGACTTAATTAGTTTTGCCAGCTAGATCAGAGGTCACTAGAAACTTTTTCGAGTGAACAGGAATGAGTTAACTTTCCTGATTAGACAAGAAGGGATTAGTTTCTGACAACCGCATAAACATGACAACTTTGCTCACTCAGAATAAAGAGTATATCTCTAGAGTCGTGTGAAAACAATAGACAGTTATTTCACTCAGTCAATCGTGCATGCTTAATTTCACCAGGAGTGCAGAGAAATAGAGAGACGGGCGTTTTCAATAAAAGGTGTTATTTATTGAGCAGTCTTCTTTCTCATGCAAGATAAATGAATTGCCACAATTGCAATACTTATCATAAAGTAAAGTGCGTACAGTAAAAGGAGTATTATGAAATAATACTGTAAAATCATTGATATGGTTTTTTAGCCATATGATACTTTAAAACGGATAAAATATATACATACATAAAAACATTGACTAACGTACTCAACTGGTGCTTCTAAGATACGCCTACCCCGGTGTACCTGACCTAAGCCTAATACGTGGGAAGGAGTAAGTAAGTTGCAGTTTAAGTTAAGTTGTTTTTTTGCCAAGAATCTGAATCAAGAATTCTCTTAAGGGTTTATTCAGCTCTGTACCTTGGTAATAGAATGTAGGAGATCTTGTATCTCTCTCTCAGGACTCGATCTCCCAGCAACCCGCAAGGGTGACTGGAAACACCGGAGCTCGATTTCTCGGCTTGAGAAAAGACAGCGTCTCTCAGTGCGTTAAATGGGAGGGTCGGCTTCCTTTGGCACTCGCATCAGCTGGGCATCGGGCAAGTAGATAGCCGCTCTGCTCCAAACCACCGTGTGTTTGCTTAAGGCAACTGTTGGTATGTTTATACCTGAAAGGTGCCGGGTTTGATGTAAGGTTGGACATAAGACGTCACTAAGAACTAACAGTTCTTTCTGGACTCTAGGAGTTCTTGTGCAAATCAAACAAGAGCAGCAGGGGGATTTCCCGGGCTGCTGGAGGCTTGGTTTGTTTAAAGAACGCATTGTACTTTCTAGGAGTCTATGGGAGTAGCCTTGCCGTATTTGGACTGCAAGGGCTATGACTAGATATGGACATGATTCCTATGCCTTTATAAGGATATGTTTTGTTATACCCACATAAGGGCATGAATCGGGGTTATCTTGATTAGGGTCCTAGATAGATTCACAACAGCCACTCCACGTATTAATGTCCATCATTACTTAAATACTAAGCAATACTAAACATATAACGACGCATGTGTTTTCCAACCCACCCCAAAATACATAAATTGCATTTGAAATGGTGTATGGAATATACACGAAAATGAGTATTTCTACTGTACGTTTTTCAAGCAGTGTTATCATTCAGGAAATGCATATATAAATATTATCTGAATGAATTGCGAAAATTACACATGAAATGGCTCTGTATACAGAAAAGAAGGTCGCGACCATTCCATCACATATTTATACAATACTGTACATGTGCTAGAGGTTGAGGTAAAATATTGTCTCTAGTATCTCTAAAAATAGAAGCTCTGTTATCTAAGAATAGTTCTACTTTAAGCAGAGTACCATGTGCAAGAAAAAGGTAAATATTTTGGAAGTGAAAAAATAATTTCGCTTTCAAGGGAATAAATAGTTCCAAATGTTTTCAGTAGTTTTGTTTATCAAAAACTGAAGGCCGAAATCAGAGTCCAGGGAATGCTGTGTGCTCGTTGTTTTTAAAAGTTATTCTCGTTGTTAGGAGAGAACATCATATCAGACATGCTTGCAAAAAATTGGTCTACAACATCAGGTGAAAGTTCGACCAAGTTCGAAAAAGATGAAATTGTGCATATGTGAGAATGATTGCTATCATCGATGTTGGCATCAGCAATGCTCACAGAAGGTTGTACCTGTTAGGTGCTGCTTTCCTCTCGTACTTCACCGCCACCTACTCGTAATGGTGAAGTCTCAACGAATGCCGGCATCAGAATAGGTAGCCGCTGGAGACAACACGATGCATGAGTCGTTACAGGACCTAGCAAAGTATCGATATCCATTGGTACTGCTGATGGTAGTGTAAGACAGACATCCAACACGCATTCTTCTCCGCATAGCAGACATCGAAGCACAGGTAAGATGCAAGTCTGCCAGATGGGTCTGAATGAAAGAAACCATGTTGTATTCAGATCTCTTAGCCGTGCTAATCCGATGACTTTAGTGATTCGGTCTCGGTAGCGTATTGCTAGGATCGTCTCTTTCATCGTAGCTGGAGCTTTGTCTGTGGCTTGGCTTGCCATATCGGAGCAGTAGGATCAAAAATAAAATTCCTGCTACGAGTCCCAAAAGAAGAGGCAGGCCGCCGAAAAGGGAATGGACAAAATTCGGAAAAATGCCCAGAACTGTTTCAAAGGGTGCTAACAGTCCTGAAAAAATTGTCTTAAATACATGTGCGATGCCACTGGTATCAGGCATGTTTAGGATTTGACCTAACATTTCTACGAAATGCACGGGGCAATTTGTTGATAATAGTGTATGTATCTCTGCCGCTGTCCTTGCAGATCATACGTCTCTTTGGACGAGGTTAAAGGCACGGTTGTCTGTAAAATAATAGACTTCATTCTGCTTAAAGCATCAATTCGAATAGAAGAGATATTCAAAAAGGCCATATTGCCGCCTCCATGTCTGGATTGCTGTTTGGATACAATACTTGCATACAGCAAGTGACCATGGAAGTAACACTCACGAGATAGGCTTTTCCTGGCACCATGCCACAATAGCTGTAGTCACTTATTAGAACGTAGCTGCCGTTGGAAAGCTGTCTGAAAAATGGCTCTATCTGTGTCGCAGGAGTGCCATGCAGGTGACATGAAAGGTTATTTGATGCACCTTCGCAGGCTCCATGTAAGTTAATACCTTGACACAGAAGTGTACCGCTTAGTGATTTTTTCCAATTGTTACCACTAAGAAATACCTCCTTTTTTCCTTTACTATAACATTTGTGTGTATAAGGTAAATTCCATGTTGACTTGGTGTATCCTTTACCCAACCTTGCATACAGGCCTGCTGGTATATATTTTTGACAATACTTAAACTGGAAAGTTGTTATCGGAATTGTAATTGTTCCATGTATTATCCATTCAATGACAGGTCTCTCTGACATTGTCAATGGTAATCTCTCAAGTTTTTCAATGCTCAGAATCGTAGTCTGCTCCTTTTTTGTGCCAAACTGATTTGTTTATCAGTAAGGTTAAAGATAGACGCAGGTCTTGCAACATCCAGCCAAGTTGTACAATAGAACGCAATTGGGACTGACCATGTTGTAACATTAGTAAGTCCTGCTCTATTATATCAATACCAGATGATACAATGCTGCCCAGTGAATATATTCTGGAGGACAGAGTCGTTAACCCATTGTCCACTACAGAAAGTGATTTTTCCAAATTTATACGATCAATTTCTCGTATTTTTTCTGCAGTTTCAATTTGTGTTACTTTCCAAGCTTCATTGTAAGCAGCGTATATACCGGCGTATATGAAACGTTTTTGACGCTGTTTGCGTGGTCCCAGTATGAAATCACGCAAGTCAGCACCATCTTTAAGTAAAGATAAGTGTTGCTTAGTTTCAGCCAGTGTGGATTTCTGTAGCCATTCGAGGCATAGGTTCCCTACACTGTATGTTGTAACTATCCCTGGATGTTGTCTCTGGGAGTATCTTGGGTCTGGCCTGTTCTGTTTTAACCCCTGTAATTTGTTCAGGAATCTATCTTGACGGTTATTTGTGTCTGTGGGCCAGATCAACCATTTTTTCCAATCGGGATTTGTTCTGTTTTGGTGTAAAATATGAGATACGTCTATCTCCTCATCTGTAGTGCTATTACTATCAGGTATGGGTTTTGGAATAGACGGTTTGTTTAAGTCTTTTATCTTTGCTAAACCAAGACAGGTTGTTTGCTGAATGGTGTCATTCAGGAATATTATTTGTTCTGGGATCATGCAGGCCCTAAATAATGCTTCTAGACCTTGTACCTGCCAGTCTTTTAAACCCCAGTTGGTTTTAGTTTCAATGTTGTTTTTCCAAAATTCAAAACCAAAATGTAGAAATTTTGTCATAACATTTTTCAGAATAAATCAATTTGGTATTAGTCAACATTGTTTTCATTCCTGTCTTATTTGACATTTTAAAATAAAACGTTTCTGGATCAGTTTTGTTAAACCCTGAGGAGTATGGGAATTTCTCATAAAATGTTTTCGAGCTGCCTTTTGGCGGTGTTGCACAATGTTCCCATTGGTTATAATTAAAAACATTTCTTGGATTAGCAGATTTAGGCAAATAGTATTGACTATAATGATTATAACAGTACATTTCTTCATATTTTGCTGAACCCTGCAAATAATCTTGTTCTGTGAATTTTGCTGACATTACTAAATCTGACATCATATTATTAATATTTTCAAGGTCCCAATCATCAGAGAAAGTACTTGGTTTTACAAAGTCACTTAATGAAATCTTGAACTGATGTGGATATTTCAGGAGCTCAATAGGGCCATAAATTTCATAATCAGTTTTGTCCCATGCTACCCCACCGGGTATTGGATTGGATGTGATGTGCGCTGATGACGGTTCTCTTTTCTCGATGTGTGAGGATTTGTGAGGCTTTAGGACCAAGTTGATGTTCTGACTTGCTGTGTCCATTGTACTATATTTTCCTTAAATGAATTTTCCCAAACATAGAACCATGATGAGCCAAAGTAAGAGGAAAAGTACACCTAACAAAATCCAAAATTCAATCCATGGTGAAATCAGATATGTTTCTTTTAGTTGATGAAAAAGTTCAGTCATTTTTTCGTTGAAAGTTTTTGTTGCTGGCGTTTCTTCATGCTCACTTGGATCATCCGAAAAGTCATCGAAATTGATGAAGTAGCCAGATGCAGTTCTGTCAATTGTTGGAATTGCTTCCGGATTTTCTTTTGTCTTTGAATCTTCTTTTGTTACATTAGTATAGTCTGAAGCTACATCGTAGACAGGTGTTTCTTGACGAACTGTTGCAATTTGGGTTTCAAGACGCACAAGTTCCATGGCTTTGTTGCATAGTCCTTTTTTATTCAATACAGGTTTATCAAATGTGATTAGTCTCTCAGTTTGAACCTCTTGGATTGTAGCAAGATTTGGTCTTCTGCTATTTTTTGGGAGGCCACTGGGCTTACTACTTATTATTGGCCACATGATTGTGGTTTCACCAGGTCGATGGATACAACTCGGTTCTCCTTTTTACCAGCAAGGGGCGGTAGTACTACTGATCTTGTTCCGCTGACAGCTAAGACAGGTACTGCTTTTCTGTAAGAAGGCCCAAATTCCTTCTTCACCGCGATCTTTTCTCTGACCAGATCCCCAATCTTTGGAATCCAGACAGGTCTTGCTGGGACAGGTGCTTTCTCTTCAGGGGCTGTTGGCTTTAACTTTATGTTACTCAGACTTCTTCTTGTTTCATTTAAGTCCTGTTAAACAGCCAAACGATCTTTGATATCGAAGGATTTTTTATTCACCACTGAAGTCTGAAAATCTAGATCCTGGATGTGCATTCTAGTACCGAACAATAGTTCGTAAGGAGCGATACCTTTTAGAGAATTTCTTGGCAGATTGTTAAGACTACGCTGGACACTTGTTAAATGTTTGACCTACCCATCACCCGAACCTAATACCCTCGCCGTTATAGATTGCTCTATGTCACGGTTTTTTCTTTCCACTACCGCATTTCCCTCAGGATGGAAGGGAGAAGAGTACCGCAATGCAATGCCCATGCTGGCCATCGCCTCTTTGTAAGCTCGAGAGCTAAACGCAGGACCCTGGTCAGAATGTAGCATGCCAATTGCGTACGTGCCGATAAAGACTCGCAAATCTTTTATAACAGTTCTGGCGTCAGCCGAGCGCTGGGGCCTACATTTTAAGTGAATCTAGTCTTAATAATTATGGGAACACATTTCTACTGCTGGATTTCTGCGTATAGATAGCCTTATGCTTTCTAATAAAGAGGTCCTGGCAGTAGTCTGGTCCGGTTCACAACTGCGATCTCTGTTGCAGTCTGGACAACCCTTTGCAAATTTGTAATTTTGCAGGCTCATCCCCGGCCACCAGTTTTCTGATTGTAATTCTTTTAGAGATTTCACGATCTCTTGGTGCCTTAGACCCAATCCCATGTGTGCGTCTTCAATCAAGAAGATTCTCCGGTTCGTGTTTGGAATTACTCTATCCCCCCCTCCAGGGATTTGAGCAAAAGGAATGGAGTTTGCATCAATTATGTATGTATTATTGAGTGGATAGTCGAGAGGTAATGCTGCATAGTCGCCTTTTAAAGACGCTTTTACCGCCAGCATGGTTTCTCCGTCTATTTGTTTTTTAGTACGCTTTTTTGTGACTACGGAAGCGGTTGAACCGCTGCGGCTCTCTTAGCCAATGAATTCTCTGCAACGTGAACGCCATCACGTTGATGACTCAGTGTATGTATCACGTGAGTGTTTCGTAGTTCTTTCTGCAAAAGAACTACTTGTTCCCCTAGCTTTTTATGCTTTATTGTGGCACCTGTGTCCTCTTTGTAACCGTTTTGAATCCAGGTCTGCATGCTCTTATTGTAAGACTGGACGCAGTAATGCGAATCGCACACTATTAGTGTGGGGAATTTGCGATCGGCATTTTCAAGCGCCATCTTTAAAGATCTTATTTCAGCTCGCTGAGCTATACAGTTTCTGAGTGATTCAGTTTTGCTGATTATTGGTCTGAATTTACCAAAGCGCCAGCGACCTTTAACAATTGTGCACGCTGCATTGTAGGATTTTTTATCCACATCGTAGTGTTGTGCAAATCTGTCCATGTAGATTACACAGCGGTACTGTTCGAGAGGCAGAATTTCGATGGACAGAGGGTATTCTCGTTCGTATTCTAGATTTTCTAGTTTTTTCATTTTCGGGTCAAAATAGTGTTTCACGTCTTCTGTAGCAAGAGAATTTTCCCATTGTATCCATTTTGGATCTAATGCCACAGTTTTCAGATTGCGTGGACTTGTTAATGCTTCAAGCACTGATTCTGCTGTTAAAACAGAAATCCTTTTGCCTTGGGTTAGGGCTCTTTCATTTGCTACAGCAGTTTGAACCGCAGTTAGAATTTTTTCAATAGAACTGAATTTCATTTCAGCTTGTGTGTGCAAATGTGATTTGTAAGCTATTGGTACAGTTTCTCCTTCATTAGAAGTCAGGTACGTGAATCCACATCTTTCTGGGATGACTCGGATTACAAGGTTGCGTACGTTTTCGCGTGTTTGCATTTTTGTTTTATTTAACATGTCTGTTTGTAATTATCTTAAAATTTCTGTGTGTTTCTGAGTCCAATTGATTGGTTTGAAATCAGGTTTTATTAATTCATAGAGAGGTTTAACCCTCTCTGCATAATTTAGAATGTATGTTCTTTCGAAATTCAGGAAACCTAGTATTGATTGTAAGTTCTTCAGCGATTTAGGTGTTTGGAGTACAGCACTTTTCGCTAAGAAATTGTCTGCTAGGCTTTTTCTTTCACTTGATAATTCATATCCTAAAAACAGGACAGTTAGGTGAGTAATTCGTGACTTTTTAAAGTTGAATTTGTACCCTTCAGCTGCGAACGCAAGTATTATGGTGTTCACTCTTTTCAAGTGTGTCTCCAGGTCATCGTCTGTGAGATAGATGTCATCGACATAAGATAATGCCTCATCATCATATATTTGTAGTAACTCTGTTACCCTTGCTGAGAATAATCCTGGGCTATTCTTGAATCCCTGTGGGAGTCGACAGAATTGTGTTTGCGACCCCATTGTTGAGAAAGCGGTCAAATAGCTGCTTTCAGGTGCAATGTTTTGACAAAAGAATCCATTAGAGATATCTAATGTCGTTTTATATTTTTTGCGCACAATGTTATTCATTAGTGCTGCACTGTGTGAGTTTTGTACTGCAAAAGTTTTGCAACAGGAGATTAAGTGTCTGTAGTCCAAAACTAGACGATATGAATCGTCTGGCTTGGAGACAGAAAACAAAGGATTGTTCATTTGTGAGGTGCATATTTCAATCACCCCCTGATATTTAAGTTGATCTAAGATCTCCCCGACTTGCTTTTTAGCTTCTTGTTTAACTGGGTACTGCCTTTGTGCAGTAGGTTGATTTTTTAACTGGATTTTGTGGGGAGGGGAATCCTCATCCCATCCTACATGATTTTTATATAATGCAGGAGCTTGGGCCACTGCCCATTTTCTTGCAAATGTGTATTTTTTATGATTTGGAATATGATTTGAGAAGGCAGGCATAATCATTTCTTCGCCATGAGGGCACTCCCTGACAAACTCTGGTGGCCAGTCTTTTTCAGCTAACAGGATATCATAACCTTTAGATAAGTGATTCCAAAAGAGACCCCTTATTTTCCTAGTTTTGTCCCCCTCTATACGCAATGTTATCTCGTATAATTTATGGGGTTTGCTAACTCTGGTGTCTGCAGTTTCCACTTGAATGTATTCATTCGTGTCCACTGTCTCCAGAAGATTCATCAGGATCTTGAGAATTATGGTTACTTCTGCTGCTCTCTCTAGCACTGTCTGGGCCCACTCTCCGTTTTTCAGTTGTGTCCTCAGTTTCCTGGGCATGTTTTATTTTAATACTGGCTACCTTCTTTCTTGGAAATTGTAATTTTTTACTTTGATGAGCAGGTTTCTTGTCTTTGGACTTGACGTGCTCTTCCTTGTGTTCTGACCGTCCTCTTCTTTCCGATTTTTGTGAGGAATTCTGAAAAGATCGAGAGGGACGTGTATCAATATCTTGATATCTGTCAGGTTTTCTCAATTTATCCCTATCTCTAAGGTTGTATCTTTTCTCAGAGGGCTTGTTTCCTCGTTCTGGAGATCTATCTCTCCATTGAGGAGACCTTCCTCTGGACTGAAAACGTTTTTCTCTGGGAGTGGATTGTTTATTACCATCCCAACTCTTTTTTGGAGTGTTCAGATTATTTTTAATAAAAGTTTTTCCGGATTTTCAATTAGTTGTGGTTTTAGTGGTTTCCCACCCAAACTATCTCTTCCTAGTTCTTCATAGGATTTTTCTATGAGTCTGGTAAGTTCAAAAGGTTGTTCTGCTATATCTATTTCTTTCAGTTTCTGGCGGATCGCCACAGATGCTGCTTCTCCGTTTATGTTGGCTAATAATATAGCCGAGACCTGCTTGAAGTCTTTCAGTAATTTCATACCCAGAGTTAAAGCAGGTTCTGGACCGTATTCATTTTGAATCTGTCTTAGTACGTCTGGTATAACCGCCATGGACAGAACACCATGTATTTTTGTATAAATTGAAGCAAAGACTGTGCCCAAAGTGTCACAGTCCTCCACATGTGGTGCGATCCCCATTGGAAGGCAGATAGTTGGAATTCTGTGTTTCTCATGAGGTGTAGTATCAGGAAATACTGCCTCTATTTGAGTGATTTTTTGTGCTAACCAGAATGGAATTTGTTCCCGTTTTGCGGGTATTTTGCCAATTGCTGATTGTATATTCTGTGGTGTGATTTTATTTGTGTTCCCCTGTTGAGGGGTTTGTTGTGGAATTCTTATTGCTGGTTGGACTGTTGAAGTCCTCATGACATATTGAACCAATTGTCTATGTGTTTTAATTAGTAGTTGAAGCTGAGCTAAAAGTTCCCGGTCTGACATGTTTTCAATGTCTGGATGTTATGTTATGTTATGTTATGTTATGTTATGTTATAGTTATTTATTGAGCGCACAGCTGCTCCAGCAAAGGAGCGTCCTGGCGCCAGACAAGGTAAAACATAACACCACTAAAGCAAGAACAAGAAAAGTAACGACTATGGGGCAGAATTAAAATAAGAAGGTTTTAATGGCCTTACGAAACTGCAGAAGATCCTCCAACAAACGGATCTCAACCGGGAGAGAGTTCCAGATAGCCGCGGCTCTCACTCGAAAGGATCGGCCCCCGGCACGGCAAAGCTTGAACCGGGGGACCACGGCGAGGGCCTGGCCCAAGGATCGGAGAGAGCGTGTCGGGACATCCAAAGATAAAAGATTGGTCAGGATCTGGGGGGCAGTGCCTTTCAAGATTTTGAAGGCCAAACATAAGACCTTAAAATGAATTCTCATCCTCACCGGCAACCAATGCAGGGAGCGAAGGGTGTTAGAGACGGGGCAAAATCTGGGCAAGCCAACTATCGCTCTGGCAGCAGCATTTTGGACGCGCTGCAGACGAGTGAATTCTGCCTGGTTAGCCCCCACCAGGAGAGAGCTGGCGTAATCAAGCCGGGAGATTACCGTCGCCTGAATCACCAGCTGCCTGGTCGGGGCATCAAAGAATTTGAGGACAGGTCTTAAGCCCCGGAGAACACCAAAGCAACATGCTGCGGTTTTCTTAGTATGGCCAACGAAGCTAAGGCTAGAGTCCAGCCAGACTCCCAAATTTCTTAATTCCGAGACCAGAGTCGGAGATGGTCCCAATTCCGAAGGCCACCACCTGTCCCCCCAGAGCTCCGCTCTCTTACCGACAATCATAATTTCTGTCTTACTTGCGTTAAGCTGGAGACAATTCGCCATCATCCAGCTGGCCACCGCCTTCAGTCCATTCTGAAACCTTGGGGCATCTAGCTCCGCATCCCCACTGAGAGTAACCGCCAGCTGAGTGTCGTCAGCATATGAGACCATAGTCAAGCCCCACTGCTTAACGACCTCAGCCAGCGGTCTCACGTAAAGATTGAATAACGTGGGACTCAGCGAGGATCCCTGCGGAACCCCCATGGCCAGAGGCTGGAATTTGGACTGGTAAGGTTGGATGGCCACGCAAAAAGAACGATTGTCGAGGAAGGAGCGAAACCACTGCAGAGCCAGCCCCCCAATGCCAATCTCCTCCAAACGGTGCATCAGAATGCTGTGAGAGACGGTGTCAAAGGCGGCGCTGAGGTCTAATAATACAAGCGCTGCCGTCTGACCAGCATCCAACACCGCCCGCAAATGCTCCACCATGGCAAGAAGGGCCGTCTCCGTGCTGTGCCCAGCACGGAAGCCATTCTGCGTGGGGTCCAGGACATTGGCCCGAGCGAGGTGGTCTGACAGGGCCAGATTAACATGGGCCTCCACGACCTTCGCCGGCCAAGGGAGTAATGAAATAGGGCGGTAGCTCTCGGGTTTCGAAGGATCCAAAGAAGGCTTCTTCAAAATTGGAGAAACCACTGCCTGCTTCCATTTGGTTGGAACCACACCCGAGGCCAGCGAGAGGTTAATGAGGGAACACACCGTAGAGCGTCCCAGAAAAGACTGGTCTCTAAAAAGAGCTGGTCTTAATGGGTCCGAAGTAGAGCCAGACTTAATTTGCAGGGCCAGTTTATTAAACCCCTCCGGAAGTAACGGGGGGAAAGAGTGCAGGGTGGTGTGACCTTGAACGCAATCTAGAACTCCCGAAACTGGCCCGATACTAGGGAAGGCCTGGTAAATGACCTGGACCTTCTCCAGAAAAAAGGAAGCGAGAGCCTCACAATGGGAGATGGAACCGGCTGCCAGGGAAGAAGTCCTTTTCGCCAGAAGATCTTTAACGGCTTTAAAGATAGTCTTCGACGGGTTCGAACTGTTGCGGAATTCCAAGGCATAGAACGCCGCGCGAGCTCTGCAAATGGCTCGATGGTAGAACTTGATGGAAGCAACATATGCGGCTTTCTTATCGGCCTCATAAGACTTCCGCCATGCTCTTTCCGCCCGTCTACACGTACCCTTCAAAGCACGTAAGGCACTATCATACCAGGGACTCGACTCTCTAGAGCTCAATTTGCTCAAAGTGATGGGGATCAGAGAGTCCAGCGCCCTGGAGATCCACCTACAAAACTGATCTACCCCATTTCCACGTTGTCCAAAGGGCCTAACGGCTCTTCCTCTAGGATACGATGCAAGTCAACCAGCCTGAGTTTAGTCCAGTGCCGCCTAGGGACCCGTCTCACCGAAGGAGTGGAAGGGGTCTCAGGCAGTGGGTACCGAATGGACACAAGGAAATGATCCGTCCACCCTAATGGGGAAATGGACAGAACACTAGCCTCAACTAAGTTTGTAAGAAAGGGGTCCAAAGTATGGCCCCTACATGGGTAGGCTGAGATACCTGTTGGAATAGCTGAAGGGCCTCTAAATCAGCTAAAATACTACTAATCGCCGGGATGGTCTGATTGTCGAAATGAAGGTTCAGGTCACCCAAGATGGAGAAGTTGGCACAGCCCATAGCTAGCGCACTAACGGCGTCTGGAAAGGCTTCTCTGAACACTACATCGCTACCCGGAGGTCAGTAGACAACCATCCCAGAAAGCGTAAACTGGGGGCTGATTAAGATTTTAAAAGAGGCACTTTCGCAACCAGCGATGTTAAGGCCCTTCCAATTACAGGGAAAACAAGACCTAACTATGAGGGCAATGCCACCACCTCTAGTAGGCCGATTCAAGGTGTAAATAGAGTACTCAGGGGGGCAGGCTAAGTTAATAATGGCCACATCCGCCTCCTGAAGCCAGGTTTCAGTGATGGAAAATATATCAGGAGACTCGTCCTTAATGAGGTCATAGATAGCTTGGTGGTGTTTCACCACAGATCTAGCATTTAGATTCAACACCCGAAGCGTGCGCACGGAGCAGTTGCTCTGAGGGACAGATGAAATGTCCCTCTGGCGAATAGGCACAGGGGGGTCGAGCATCCATCTCTTGCAGGTACAATGGTACGGACCGCATAGTGGATGGATAGGTGCTAGGTCACATCTCTGGACGGTCTGCCCAATAGACCAAAGGCTCTCTCTAGAGTAGGTAAGCATCGCGATACACAAGGGGGTTTACCTCAAACGGCCCACTGGCCCGCAGCGCCCCGCGCGACCTTAGCGCAGACGGGCAGGACTCTGGCACGACTCAGGCTAAGCGAAGGCGCTCCCGCTGCGCGATACTGCTGCGTGGGCAAGGGAGCTTTAAGTAGGCGTCCGTCTGGCTGTCCTGAGCGCTAGAGCGCTCTCAACTGGCGTCCCCTGCAACTCTGCACCACTCCAAGATGGCGCCCGAACTTCCCGACCACCACCCGGGAACCGGATCCGCCAAACAGCGGTGCTGAACCGTTTACAATGCAGGTAAGGGGCCACGCGAGTTTCCATTTTAAAACAGGGGCAAGAAACGAAATAGAAACAAGATATCCAAAAGGGTAGATTAAAATAATAGCAAGCGCGATGGTCAGAGCGCCCAGCTCAGTGAGGTCTGCAAAATCTTATCAAGGGACCCACCCGATTGGTCGCCTTAAGTAGGCGTCCCTCTGGCTGTCCTGAGCGCTAGAGCGCTCTCAACTGGCGTCCCCTGCAACTCTGCACCACTCCAAGATGGCGCCCGAACTTCCCCACCACCACCACCATGTGGTGTGTAGCTGGCTAGAACCGGCCACGTGGCTCCTGGTTTACCTAGTGGACCGAGCCTGGTAATGTGATTTTGATGTTTTAGGGCGCCATTAAACCAGAGCAGGTGCTCTTGGTAAGTTAGTGGGATTTCAATGTCCTCGAAAGGAGCGTATTCATCCAGAGGTTCCTCTATTTTGTAATAGTGGAAGTCTTGTGTTACAGCGTTTGCTGCTGGAAAGTGTATCCATGAATAGAATACCTCTGTCTGCCGATATTCATGGGCCTCTACCACGAATATGACTGTACCACCTCTCGGTGATAGTCCATTTTCTATAAGCTGAAGAGTTATAGTTCTTCTTACATTAACCGGAATGATTATAGCATTCGGGTCATTCTGTTGGAGAGTTGTGTCATCTAACAACAGTTGAGACGCCGTAGCATCTCTTTCTTCGTCACCGTCCGGTATTTTACTGACAGAAAGTTTTTTGTTGCAGAGCAAGTTTCAAGGAAACAAAGATTAGGTGCACAATATTTTGGAACACTGTATCCTTCAACGTTAACTAAACCAAAAACGAATACATAGGAATCTCTTCCTACTAAGTTCTGGCGGATATTAACCTTTTACCCACTCCAGACGTCTTTTGGAGTTTTTACGGGAAAAAGGGGTCTGTGTGAAAAGAACGACTGAGTTACTCTAATGTCTTGCGTTAGATTATCGCCTTACCAAATGTTGGGCGCCATGTAGTGTAGTTCCTATATTCCCAATAGGCTCTGCGCATTGGAATAACATAAACAGCAGTTTAGACGTAGGACTGAGGTCATCTAGGTCTCTACTGACTATGTTAGACTTAATTAGTTTTGCCAGCTAGCTCAGAGTTCACTAGAAACTTTCTCGAGTGAACAGGAATGAGTTAACTTTCCTGATTAGAAAAGAAGGGAATTAGTTTCTGACAACCGCATAAACATGACAACTTTGCTGCCTCAGAATAAAGAGTATATCTCTAGAGTCGTGTGAAAACAATAGACAGTTATTTCACTCAGTCAATCGTGCATGCTTAATTTCACCAGGAGTGCAGAGAAATAGAGAGACGGGCGTTTTCAATAAAAGGTGTTATTTATTGAGCAGTCTTCTTTCTCATGCAAGAGAAATAAATTGCCACAATTGCAATACTTATCATAAAGTAAAGTGCGTACAGTAAAAGGAGTATTATGAAATAATACTGTAATAGCATTGATATGGTTTCTTAGCCATATGATACTTTAAAACGGATAAAATATATACATACATAAAAACATTAACTAACGTATTCAACTGATGCTTCTAAGATACGCCTAACCCGGTGTACCTGACCTAAGCCTAATACGTGGGAAGGAGTAAGTAAGTTGCAGTTTAAGTTAAGTTGGTTTTTTGCCAAGAATCTGAATCAAGAATTCTCTTAAGGGTTTAGTCAGTTCCGTACCTTGGTAATAGAATGTAGGAGGTCTTGTATCTCTCTCTCAGGACTTGATCTCCCACCAACCCGCAAGGGTGACTGGAAACACCGGAGCTGGATTTCTCGGCTTGAGAAAAGACAGCGTCTCTCAGTGCGTCAAATGGGAGGGTCGGCTTCCTTCGGCACTCGCATTAGCTGGGCGTCGGGCAAGTAGATAGCCGGTCTGCTCCAAACCACCGTTTGTTTGCTTAAGGCAACTGTTGGTATGTTTGTACCTGAAAGGTGCCGGGTTTGACGTAAGGTTGGACATAAGACGTCACTAAGAACTAACAGTTGGGAGGAGCCAAGATGGCGATCGGAACAGTCGCATAACCGCCTCGCTCCGTGATCCCTTCCTCCCCGCCACCTATCCTGTATTTCATCCTGTTCGGGGTGTTCCGAATTTGGTCACCAAGGAAGAGCCTTCACTTACCATCCTTTTCCGGGGCTCTGGCGTGCAGTGGTTTCGGCGTTTTGCCCTGGTCCCCTTGCTGGCTTTCCAGGCCCTGATGCCGGGGCCTCGGGTGCTGTGCCTGCCCGGAGATGTTCGGAGTGCCGGCGGTCCGGAACCGGTGGAGAGACCCGATGGTGGGAGCCTGAGAGCCGCGGGCCGGAAGCCCCGGAGCGGACCCACCCCCGCTGGTGGGCCACTCCGTATGTCCGATTGCCTGCCGGCCCGAAGAAGAGAAGCCGCGCTGTCCGGCGCCCCTCACGTGCGAATCCCACTCCTGTTGCTTGTCCCGCCCGGGGTCCGGTGCTGGGCTCCCCCCGAGTGTTGTGGGGAGCACGCCCGTTCTTCTGGTGGCTCTCCTTTCTCCGCCGAGCGCCATCCGCCGCGGATCGGCTGTGTGCCCTGGGGCCGCCGGTGCTCCTGGTGGACTTTGAGGCGCCTGCGGCGAGGGCGGCGGGCGCTGTGCTTAAGATGGCGGATGGCCCCTCGGAGTGTCTTTCGCCTGGAGACAAGGAAGTTGATGCATTTGTTCTCTCCAACCCTCGTTTGCTTCGGGCGGCCCCTACTCGGAGTGCTGTCTTGTTTGCCCTGGCTGCTCTGCGGATCGATCTGTCCTTGAAATGCCGAGACTTGGAGTTGCGGATCGCCGCCATGGTTGCTCCGCCATTTTGTGACGCGGTGTCGTCTCTCCGAAGTGTAATGGTTGAAACTTCTCCGGCTGCTGTGCTGGGATCTCCGGCTGGGTATTTGATTCTATGGGATCAAGTGGACCCGGTGCCGATGCTGCAGTGTTTCCCACATCCTGATTTCTTTGCTTCGTGCTGGACAGCCCAGATATTGTGCTTGGCAACGTGGATCTTTGAGGTACTTTTGCATTCTGACTGCTGCCGAGTTCTCCTGGTTGCTTCTTGTTGGCCGGGACGGTGTTTTGCGGAGATCCCACTGGCTTTCCTTGACTGGTATGGACCCACTGTATCATGCTGTCTTTTGGCCGTGGCGGGGTCTGGAAGCTCGACTCTTCATAAAAGTGGACAGGGGTGATCGTGCCTGGGTGCCTGTGGGACCTTTTTTTAAATGGCATCTCCAGACCTCGTTATTTTGGATAGTTCCTGTCTCCATCCTTGTGTAGGCTCTTCTTAATATCCTTTTCGACCTCGATTAGTGATCCGTTGTTGCGGATGGGGTAGTGTTTTATGTTTCGTTCGCTGGCTCCTCTCCTCTCCTTTCCTTCTTTTTCCTTTTCTTCTCTCTCTTTCTCCTTTCTCTTTCTTCGTTATTATTCCCTCTCTTTTTCTTCTATATTTCGGGTGACTCGGGGCGACAGGCACGCTGTTTAGTGGGGTAGGCCGTAGCCATTACAGTGATGTAGGGTGGGGGGGGTGTTTGTTATTTTAGTTTGTTTTATTCTATGGTCCCTTTTTGTCTTTTTCCAGGGGGTGGGCTATGTCCCTTTGTTTTCACTCCTTTGTTTCGTAAGTGTCTGCACTGTCTCCTTTTTCGGGGCGGGAGGGCTGTACATGTGGCGTCCATTTAATTTGTCTGCTGCAATTTGTCCTTTATTTTTGAACCTTTGATGGGCATGGGATGTCTTTGGGCTTCGCCCTACGGTGGTTATCTGATTGCGTGGGGGGCTGTTTCCCTCCCGCCCCCCCCTCTTTTTCTGTATATGCTGCATGACGCCCTGGTAGATATGGTTGCTGCCTCCTCTATAAACCGTAAAATGAAACCTTTCTTGTCCTGGCGCTGACTGTATAATGACTTCATTTCACGTCTATCCTGTACTCATTCTATCGTGCACATTGATGTTGGCTTTTTGAATCTCCTGATTTTGCGGCCGGCCCCTGTGGTTGTAGGCCTGCGCTTGTAATTATACGTATCTTTCAATAAAGGTTTTAAAAAAAAAAAAAAAAAAAAAAAAAAAGAACTAACAGTTCTTTCTGGACTCCAGGAGTTCTTGTGCAAATCAAAACCAAAGCAGGGGGATTTCCCAGTCTGCTGGAGGCTTGGTTTGTTTAAAGAATGCGTTGTACTTTCTAGGAGTCAATGGGAGTAGCCTTGCCGTATTTGGACTGCATGGGCTATGACTAGATATGGACATGATTCCTATGCCTTTATAAGGATATGTTTTGTTTTAACCACATAAGGGCATGAATCGGGGTTATCTTGATTAGGGTCCTAGATAGATTCACAACAATACTCCTCTTATCCAAGCTAACTTCTTTGACTCCCAGGTCATTTGATCCCCCTCCCCCTGATCTTCAGGGGCCTTAAGTTAATCACAGGCCTCTAGGCCTGATAGAAGTTCAAATCTGTTTTGGATTGGGAGTCCGAACCCATTCATACCTTGGTTACTAAAATTATTAGGTTGTAACCTAGGAGGCGGATAGCTGGTGAGGAATATTGCCTTGAATCTTCTATCGTACGCCAATTACCTCCCTGGTTGGGTCGTGCCAGGCCCCTCCCATAAGCGGGCCTGTAAAAGAAACCCAGTGGAAGTAATTCAATTGCCGTTCCAGTTATTTGCTGGTGACATTGACCATAAGATAGTAATTGGCCAGCAATGGACGGGTTATCAAAGTTAACAATAATGCAGTCCCCACTCCCTGGTGTTTTTGTACTGCCAATCCAGCGGACCCTACGTATCATTAGTATGTTGTTGGCAACACTCATCCTCCCTGGAGTATTTTGATTGAGCCAATGTGTTGTTTTGTATCATAATTGCTCATAGCTCTCTGTCTCCCCAGAAGGGAGAACAGGAGCATGCCCAAGTATGACCACATATGAGGTCACTTCTGGGGGTAAGTCAATAACTACGGGACGAGGAGCCGCACTGATGCCTTCGCCCAGTCTTTGCTGAGGGTCAGATTTAGGCGTTTCCCTCCTTGTACTTGGCTGATGCGAAGTGGTTTTGGCGGCACCAACAAGAACTGGGGGACTTAATATATTTATTACTGGGGCAATCAAGTTGGAGCTGATACTGGATGGCTTAATCTTCCCACTAGTAGAAGGAGGATTTACTGTGTTAGTAGAACCTGTGACCGATGTTTGCTTGCCATTCCCGTGCGGCGTAGGCGAGTGTGACCTGACCCCAGGACACCCCCACGCCGCACGGCCCACCAGCTGAAGGCGCGTCTCTCCCCCAGCGCCACTGGTCCGTCCCTGACCTCGGTGCCCCCTCGCTGCTGCTCGGCCTTTTCGCCCGTTTTTCCCGCTTGCCCTTCTGTGCCTAGTTTCATTGTTTTGTATTATATTGACTGTATTAGTGCTTTTTTTCTGTATGTAAGTTCTGTTGCGCTTCTTCTTTTGTTACTGTGCCCCTGGTGTGAACCCCCTCCGCTCCCCGCTTCCTGCCGCTGCTCCCTCACGGCCCCGCCCCCTTTTCCTTTCTGTTTCCCCATTGACCGCCCCGCTCCCGCCTCCCAGCTGCTCCTCCCTCCCACTTCGCCTTATATGGAGCCCGCGCGTACGCGCAGCGGGTGCGCCGATGGTGCGCCAAAGGCAAGCCAGTCTACGCCCGTCCGCGCCTGGACCACGCCCAGCGCCAGGACCCCTGGTCCTTGACGATGCCAGTGCACCCGACGGACCTACGACGCAGCCACCCTCCACGCACTCAACGCCGGCCGAAATGCCGCCTGCTACCAAGCCACCCCGAGGCGCACTCACAGACCCTTCACCTGCCAAACCTGCTGCTTCACCTGCCTCCGAACCACCACCGCACCCGCCAAGCCGAGCACCAGCAACAACCACCTCAAGTGCATCCTGCTCAACACCCGCTCTGTCGACAGGCACGCCGTGGAACTCTGGAACCTCCTCGACACAACCTCACCAAACGTCGCCTTCCTCACGGAAACCTGGATGAACGCCTCCTCAGCCCCCGACATCGCCATAGCCATCCCGGACGGCTACAAGATCACCCGGAGGGACCGCATCAACCAAACCGGAGGAGACATTGCCATCATCCACAGAAACACCATCCGCATCACGACCAACTTCGACGACACCCTCAACGCCGCCGAACACCTTCACTTCCAGATCCACCCGACCCCAAGACCACCCTCAGAGGCACTCTCATCTACAGACCCCCGGGACCACGCACACAATTCAGCGAAGCCATCGCAGACTTCGTCAGCCCGCACGCCCTCACCTCCTCAGACTACATCCTCCTAGGGGACCTCAACTTCCACCTGGAGAACAACAAGGACTTCAACACCGCCGCCCTACTGGACAACCTCGCCAAACTCGGACTCAAGCAACTGGTGAACACCCCCACCCACTACGCCAGCCACACGCTTGACCCCGTCTTCTCCTCCAGCAAGCACATCTCCTTCAGCCACTCCACCGGACTACACTGGACAGACCACAGCTGCGTCCACCTCAACTTCAGGAGAACCACGACCCACCACCACCCGCAACAAGTTCCCCTCTGAAGCTGGAGCAAGATCACCGCCGACCAGCTCACCACCACCCTCAGCCAGAGCCCGCCCACAAACACGACGGACCCCAACGAGGCAGCCCGCAACCTCACACTGTGGCTCACCAACTGCGCCGACGAACTCGCACCACTGAAGAACCCTCCCAGCAGACCCGGCAGCAGGAAAGCCTCATGGTTTACCACCAACCTCAAAAACTCCAAGAAAACATGCCGCACCCTCGAGAAAGCCTGGCGCCACGACCAGACAACAGAACACATGACCGCCCTCAAGAACACCATCCGCAAACACCATCAGCTGATCCGCACCCCCAAGAAGACAGCATTTAAAGAAAAACTGGACAACAACACCCACAACAGCAAGGAGCTCTTTAGCATCGTCAAAGAGCTCTCCAATCCCAGCGCCTGCAGCACCGACATCACTCCCTCGCAAGACCTCTGTGACACTCTCGCCTCGTTCTTCCACCGCAAGATCGCCGACATTCACAACAGCTTCGACGCACCAACCACGCACCCTACCACCGAACCAGCACCCCCAACCACCACCCTCTGTACCTGGACCCCTGTCAACACCGAAGACACCACCCGCCTGATGAACACCATCCAATCCGGATCCCCCGCCGATCCCTGCCCTCACCACATCTTCAACAAAGCCGACTCCATCATCGCACCCCAACTCTGGAACATCATCAACAGCTCCTTCACATCCGTCACCTTCCCGGAGAGCTGGAAACATGCCAAGCTGAGCGCCCTCCTCAAGTAACCCACCGCAGACCCCAGGACCTGAAGAACTTCCGCCCCATCTCGCTCCTCCCCTTTCCAGCCAAAGTAATCGAGAAGGCCGTCAACAGACAACTCTCCGCCTTCCTCGAGGCCAACGGATCCCTCGACCCCTCACAGTCCGGCTTCCGAGCAAACCACCGCACCGAGACCGCCCTCATCGCAGCCACCGACGACATCAGGTCCCTGTTCGACAACGGAGAAACGGCTGCCCTCATCCTCCTGGACCTCTCAGCAGCCTTCGACACCGTCTGCCACCGCACCCTGATACAGCACCTCAGTAACACAGGAATCCAAGGAGCGGCCCTGGAGTGGATCATCTCATTCCTCGCCGGAAGAACCCAGAGAGTCCGCCTCCCCCCGTTCTGATCCGCGGCCACCGAAGTCATCTGCGGCGTACCGCAAGGATCCTCACTCAGCCCAACCCTCTTCAAAGTCTACATGAGCCCTCTCGCAGCCATTGCCCGTCGACACAACCTCAACATCATCTCCTACGCCAACGACACCAAGCTGATCCTCTCTCTTACCAACGACCCCACCACTGCCAAAGCCAACCTCCAGGAAGGAATGAGAGACGTCGCAGAATGGATGAAGATAAGCCGTCTGAAACTGAACTCAGACAAGACGGAAGTCCTCACCCTCGGACCATCTCCCTCTGTGTGGGACGACTCCTGGTGGCCCCCTGCCCTGGGCAGTGCACCCAAACCAACGGACCACGCACACAACCTGGGCTTCATCCTGGACTCCTCACTCACGATGACCAAGCAAGTGAACGCAATCTCATCATCCTGCTTCAACATCCTGCGCATGCTCCAAAAGATCTTCCGATGGATCCCCACAGAAACCAGGAAGACGGTCACCCAGGCCCTCGTCACCAGCCGTCTGGACCACGGGAACACCCTCTACGCGGGAACCACAGCCAAACTCCAGATAAGACTCCAGCCCATTCAGAACGCCTCAGCATGACTCATCCTGGACATCCCTTGCCGCAGCCATATCTCTGCCCACCTGAAAGACCTGCACTGGCTCCCCGTCAACAAGAGGATCACGTTCAGACTCCTCACCCACGCACACAAGGCCCTCCACGACATGGGCCCGAAGTACCTCAACAGCCGCCTCTCTTTCTACACACCCACCCGCCAGCTCCGATCAGCCAGCTTCGCCCTCGCCTCCGTCCCACGAATTCGGAAGTCCACCTTCGGAGGAAGATCCTTCTCCTACCTGGCAGCCAAGACATGGAACTCCTTCCCCACTCACCTACGGTTGACCCTGGATCACCTCTCCTTCAGGAAACAACTCAAGACCTGGCTGTTCGGGCACTAGCGACCCCCCCCCCCCTTCAGCGCCTTGAGACCATTACGGGTGAGTAGCGCACTATACAAATTCTGTGATTGATTGATTGATTGATTCCCCATGCAAGATTCCAGGCCCATTAAGCTTCAGCATAATCCGTTCCAGCAGCGTTTGCATCATACCTTCTAGTTTCCCCCAGAAGTCTCCCCCGACCAAATTACAATTCAGTGTTGCTCCGTCACACTGAGCATTGCTGGTTATACCACTGTTGACTTTTTCTCCGGTGACGTGTATGTCTACAACAGTCTTAGCCTTACTAAGTAGCCAGGGACGGGTTTTAGTACACAGGAAGAAAGGCGCACAAGCAGTATTAACGTAATATCTAATTAATGCAGCTTAATCAGATGGTGCTACAGGAAGAGGACACCCTCACAAACCCCTTAATCTGTATAGTCACACTACACAATTAGTACTCAGAAAGGAACCTGTGCACACATTTATAATAATTGATTCAATTATCACAATTTTCCTAGAGCACATATAATACAGTCCAGGCGGTGAGGAGGTAATATTCGTTCTTGTCTGTTTATTAGTCACGTAGATGATATACTTTAACAGAACAGCCAGCCGACACGTGTTCCGTTGTCAAAAAACAATGTTCGACAACTCTTCAGGGCTAGGAAATACAAAAGGTAAACTCAAGAAGGGCACAGTAACATAATGTCCACAAATTGATAGAAGTAAACAATTTACCAAGAAAAAAGCCCAGTATTCTAGAGTAGCCAAAAAAATATATCTCATGTCGCCAATGGCTACCCCTTAAGAAACTAAAGGCATAAAACACCCAAATGTGTGGAAACCAATAAATCCAAACAGCACTGGTAAAGGTCAATAGTACACGCAGAAATCAATAAATATTGACTGGAAATAATCCACATTCATCTAATACCATTCTCAAATGTAGTGCATGTATGTTTCCGTGTAATCATTCGAAAAGTAGCAGTGCACTGTACCTTAGTACAGGAAACACCCAACCACCAGAGGAAAATTAGTAATCAAAACATTATTTTAAAATTTGTATTTGAGACAATACCTCTATGGCTGGATTCTCAAATCGGTATGGGCTAATCAAAAAAAGAGAGAAAACCAAGAAGAAAAACGAAAAGAGAAAGAGAAAGAAAAGGAGAGAGGGAGACAAGAAAGGTCGTATTAAAACTACAATACTTTGGAGCGATAACTGCAATTACTCCACCAAGGGTCAAGTTATTAAAGAGCTACGCTTACCCTTCCTCCGGTGATAATTCCAACCCGGCGGGGTAACCAACTCAATTTCAAGCGTAGAAAAAGTAGTAAATAAATAGACCAGCTATTTGACGTAGTCAGCACCGTGAAACAAGGAAAATACCAACAGAAGTGGAACAAGGAAACAAGGAAAGCCTCTTCTTCTTTTCTTTCTCTTTCTATTTTCGTTGTTCTTCTTGGTTTTCTCTCTTTTTTTGATTAGCCCATACCGATTTGAAAATCCAGCCATAGAGGTATTGTCTCAAATAAAAATTTTAAATTAATTTTTTGATTACTAATTTTCCTCTGGTGGTTGGGTGTTTCCTGTACAAAGGTACAGTGCACTGCTACTTTTCGAATGATTACACGGAAACATACATGCACTACATTTAAGAATGGTATTAGATGAATGTGGATTATTTCCAGTCAATATTTATTGATTTCTGCGTGTACTATTGACCTTTACCAGTGCTGTTTGGATGAATTGGTTTCCACACATTTGGGTGTTTTATGCCTTTAGTTTCTTAAGGGATAGCCATTAGCGACATGAGATATATTTTTTTGGCTACTCTAGAATACTGGGCTTTTTTCTTGGTAAATTGTTTACTTCTATCTATTTGTGGACATTATGTTACTTTGCCCTTCTTGAGTTTACCTTTTGTATTTCCTAGCCCTGAAGAGTTGTCGAACATTGTTTTTTGACAACGAAACACGTGTCGGCTGACTGTTCTGTTAAAGTATATCATCTACGTGACTAATAAACAGACAAGAACGAATATTACCTCCTCACCGCCTGGACTGTATTATATGTGCTCTATGAAAATTGTGATCATTGAATCAATTATTATAAATGTGTGCACAGGTTCCTTTCTGAGTCTTAGCCTTACTACCCGTAACTACACAATTCTGTTTAGGCACCCTAGCCTTTTTTGGAGTAATAGGTTTTTTCGGGCGGCTCAGGAATGGCTTTTCTATTTGACCTCTCGCCCTTAGTCTAGATTTTACTGGGCTAGGAGCCAGTTCTGGTGACCCGGGATTAGGCTATCATTTAATGAGGAAGTATCACCCTCTGACTGCGTCACCACTAATTGACCGGGAGGGGGGGGGTTGTTAATGTTGTGTTGCTCAATAGAGCAGGGGAAGCTGTTAGTCTACCAAATAAGGGATCCATGGAGAGCCTACATTCAGCCAAGATAATTTCCTTATTAACAGCTGACTCAGTCCTAGTCAAGTAGGCGTCTAGGGTCCCCATCATCCCTGTAGTACCAATATCTTTCTCTTTACGTGGTGCCATTATACACACCACAGTGAATTAAAAAGTTCTAATTGAAAAAGGTCAAATCATACAATAAAAAAGAGAACTAAAAAAACAAACCAAAATATAAATCACAATGACGTTTGCACCATCTAATTGAGTCCACACAGTTGCCTGATTAAGTATGGATCCTGCTAAACAATGAGACGCTATTAGCTATGCAAGATAAACGTACATTCTTTATGCCTTTGAGGACCGTACAGATATAGTTCACTCAGTATTGAATAACTGTCGGTTAGCACAATCCAGGGGAACGTCCAGTCAATACTTCTTATCAAAATGTCATTTAAGCAGGGTACGACTATAGCTACTCTAAGTATTACTTGCAATGTTTTTTAGGGGGGTTGCCCAGCCCGGCCTCTTCTGGCCCCTGATGGCCACAGATGGTCCCGCCCCTGTCCCGGGCTTCTCCAGTGCACGCCTGCGCGCGTCCCGCAGGGCGGGAGGCGTTTCCTTCAGTTAAGGCGCCTTTGGGCGCGTCGATGGCGTCACTACTGCTGCGCCAGACCCCCGGGGAAGCTGGGTGATGTAGTGTCCCTGCTGCGTGTGGGTCCGAGGAGATGGAAGAGGCGTTTCCCTCACGGCGGTGTAAGCTGGTGAGTAGGCGCCGTTTCCCTCACGGCTTGCTTGCAGTCCCCCGAGAGCCTTCGGCGTCCCCTTCAGTTAAGGCGCCTCCGGGCGTGTCGATGGCGTCACTGCTGCTGCGTCTGACCCCCCGGGCAGTTGGGTGATATAGTGTTCCTGCTGCATGTGGGTCCGGGGAGATGGAAGAGCCGTTTCCCTCACGGCGGTGTAAGCTGGTGAGTAGGCGCCGTTTCCCTCACGGCTTGTTTGCAGTCCCCCGAAAGCGTCCGGCGCTCCCTTCAGTTAAGGCGTCTCCGGGCGCGCCGATGGCGTCACTGCTGCTGCGCCGGACCCCCGGGGCAGCTGGGTGATGTAGTGTCCCCGCTGCGTGTGGGTCCGGGGAGAGGGAAGAGCCGTTTCCCTCACGGCGGTTTAAGCTGGTGAGTAGGCGCAGTTTCCCTCACGGCTTGTTCTAGTGGACCGGAACTAGATGGTGTCCAGGAATATGTTAAACATAACAACTAAAATAGTTTAGTGGGTTGAGCACCTCCTGCAGAGGTGTGTGGATCCTTAAAGTGGGATGATACATCACAGCAGGTTTAACACAACTATTGATCCATCTAAATTTGACAAAAATGACTTCCAATGGGCTGGGTAAAGCATCACCAGACATAAGCGCCAAAATACAAGAGTGTTTGGGATCCACGGTAGTAAAGCCTCTTGCTGGTGAACAACAGCATCCCTAGGCGATAGAATCATCAACTCGTGCCACAAGTCAGCCGCTCTTAATCGTGTTTCACTGTGGATTTCACTGCACCTCTGTGTAAGTCTTCAGGTGACGGAAAAAACGTAAATGAATCATGAAATCACACTCAGAAGAGTTCGGGTGTCACCGAATATACATGTACTACAGTATGCTTGTCTGCTACTCCTTTACACCTAGGTCCCGCTTTTAGAAAGTCCAGGGCGTCTGTATTTTTAACTCAGCGGTCCGTGGGAATATGCTGAAAATTCACTATTTTCACGAAAGTGCTGCCTGTTTTTGTAAGATGACTATTATCTCAGTTTGGTAAGGAAAGCAAACATAACGAAGAACCTTTGCTTATTCTTCAATTCGATTTAAAAAATCATGTACTTGTTAATGGGGCTTTGGTGTTTTGCACCCCTTTTTAGAGCCCCTGCATCTCCACTCTGTGCCGATTGATAAAAGAATTAGCCGCCCAGAAATTCTTTTTCTTAGCCCCCCCTCCCCCTCCCGAAATTTGTCTTTAGTCTAGTTGCGCCTCTGGCGTGGGGAGGGGGGGTTTGGGGCCCTCGGTCATACATAATTTAGGGCCTTCTGTTAAAAGCAACAGTTAGTTTTATGCCCAATTTCTGCTAACTTTAGTGTCTTTCGCGACATTACTCTGAGGCACTCTAGACCCCACTACAAAGAAGTAAATATAGTGAGAATGGATTTGCAGGTGTTTTTTTTTTTTTTATCCCTGTGCTCAGGGTTGGACGCCGATCATATTCAAGGAAGATCATCTTTGGAATAGGTGGACAGTATAGACGTATTAATCTGGAGGAACGGGGCAGAGGATCGATTTCCAAGTATCGGTACTTTAAGGAATGTTTTACATTCCACTCAGACTCGGATGTGTCTCATTGACAGGACCGCGCCCTCGTATTCTTTTAAAAGGAAGGGGGGTGAAAACATGTGCTGTACTAATATTTAAATACTCCGCACATCAAATTGCATACAAGTCTGTTTCATTTAAATATTTCCAAATATCGAACTAGTATATTTCATATATTGAAAGAATGAGTATCGGCCAGTAGGTGTCGCGCGCCCTCCACCAAACACGAGCGCAAACACCTGCAGTAAAGAGGCTGCAACTCACTCACTCACCTCCGATGTGCGCCACGAGGCCTGTTACAATAAAGAGGGGTACAAGCACAACAGCTGCCAGCAGCGGGTATTTGAGCCTTCCTTCCCACGCACTCTTCAGACAGGCAGTGCACCCGAGATCTACAAAAGAGAGACATATGTTCATTCAAGTAAAACAACGCAAAAGCCGGAATAGTGTCTACCTAATGAGACGGTGTTTTAACGCTGTATTGTAAATACCTATATTTCAATGCCCAGAGTAGATCTTCCAAGAAAACGAACAGATCCCTGATAGTATATATGTATTATATACAAAGACAATTTCACAAAAAACAAATTTAAAAACAAGTTGTTTTTAAATTGGTTTTTTGTGAAATTGTCTTTGTATATAATGTTTTGAACAGACTGTATTTTATGACTATTGATGTGTATCGACACATTTTTTAATTCTATCAAGTGGCACTACAAACAGCAAATTACTTCTTGTACTTTATGTAATAACATGTATAAATTTGATATAATGAATTTGTTTGTTGGTATATTTTGAGGACTTGATAATGGGGTCTTTTTTTGTAAGGGTCTTATGAGTTATCAAGGTACACAAGTAACACCCGATTGTGTGGTACTATCAGGGATCTGTTCGTTTTCTTGGTCTATCGCTCCTTGTCCCTAGATTGGATCTGTGAGGAGACCTCCCTTCTTTTTGTATAAACCAGAGTAGGTCTTCGACAACAGCAACAAAAAGAAATAACACGTTGTCTTGGTGTGTTTGAAGCAGGCAGACAAGGGACGCTATAATACATATTACTCCATATATTTTACACAGAGGCACATCTTTCACTACCGTCGTTTAAGATATGACCGCTCTGAGCACACTCACTGACTGCCCGGTGTCACTGCACCCGCCCCTGTCCCGGGGAGGCGCTCACCACAGCCCCTCCCGGAGGCACACTATGGGGGGGGGGGCACTGGGGCAGATTTACAAGCCCCTTGCGCCACTTTTGCGTAACTTTTCCCATTTCAAAAGTGACGCAAAAGTGGCACAAGGGGCTTGTAAATCTGCCCCACAGAGAGTAAGTAGCTCTTTATCCCTAGGCTTACCCCTCGGTGGGGGAGGCTGGACCGACGCGTCGTCTCCTCTTTCGGGGTCAGGGGGCTCCGGCCCGGCTTGGGCAGGCTCCACAGGATCGTCGTGGTTCCTTCTGTCGGATCCCGGCGGCTCGGGCTCCTCCTGGAGAGGCTCGACAGCCGCGTGGTCACTTCCGTCGGATCCAGAGGGCGCCAGGAGAGGCTCGACAGACGTGTGGTCGTTTCTCTCGGATGCAGCCCGGCGAGGCTGCTGGAGGGTCCCAGAGGTGCAGTCCACTCCACCGGGGCCTCCTCTCTGCCTCTTCTTTACGCGGCAAGACGCCCCTGCTTCCTTCAAGAGCTTTGCAAAGTCTCTGAAGAGGCAGCGGGCGCCCCCCGGGGGTGGACCCTGAGCCTCATTCAGGTTGTGGCGAGTGAGGAGCTGCGCAAGTTGTACCAAGAGGAGCCGGAGAGCCAAGGACTTGTCTCCCTGAGCCGCGGAGCCGCTTCTCCTCCCCTTGGATGAAAGTAAGGCCCTCTGGAGATAGACCGCCAAGGAGCGATCCAAGGCCACGGACCTGGAACTTTGAACCGCGGTGTGTCCTGCCTGCCCCGGTGTGTCTCCACCCTGTCCCGCGGTGTCACCTCTCTGCCCAGCGGTGTCTCCTCTCTGCCCCGCGGTGTCTCCTCTCTGCACGGCCTCTCTGCCCGGCACTGTCTCCTCTCTGCCCCGTCCTGTCTCCTCTCTGCCGTGCGCTGTCCTACCCTCCGCTGTCTCCTCACTGCCATGCCTGTCTGCCCGGGGGTGTCTCCTTCCTGCCCCGTGCTGTCTTCTCCCTGCCCCCCGCGGTCTCCTCCATGCCCACCGAGGTCTCCTCCCTGCCCCCCGCGGTCTCCTCCCTGTCCCCCGTTGTCTGCTCCCTCTCCGGCTTCTCTGTCCCGTGGCGTTTCCTCCATGTTCCATGCTTGAACGTTAAGGGAGAAGGACAGAGCCTTCCACTCTGTGCCGCTTCTCTCCTCCAGTGCCTAGAGGCGGCTCCCAAGACAACCAACAAGGTGACTGATTATAGTCGATTTTTTTGCACGAAATTGATCCCTGCAGACAGCCCAGGCTCCGATTGGCTGACAGACCGCGGCAGCCTATTGGTTGCAGGTAAAAATCCGAGCAGCCACTAGCACAGCCATCACTTGCCCCCCTGTCTGCCTCTTTCAGCAGTGATGGCCATCCAAGAACAACTGACAACAGATAATGTAGACAAAGGCTGCTTCAGTGAAACAGGTACACAAGCCTTTAATACATAAAAACGTGATACTATCTCTTACTTACTAACCATCAAAACTCACTATACATCTTAATAACTATCCAGCTCTCCCCGTCTCCTAAATAACCCTTTAGAAACCAAAACCCCAATCACAACTCTCCTCACTCAAACTCCCTGCATCCAGCCATCACGCATACAACACAGCCGCCTTCTTATTGCAATCAGAAACTCCCCCCACCCCACCATTGACTTGATGTCAACATGACCAACTTTTCTTGCAATAACTTTTAACTTGTGCAACCCACCACCAATGAACCTGCTCATTAACAACCTCTATCAATAATTAAAACTTAGCCTTGTGAACCTGGATCACTAAAACCCGCAAAAACCACCAGCCGGCCACCAAGATCCTCTAGAGTATAAAGAACACCCCTCCCTGAAAACACCAACACCCCAACAAAAAAAAAAACAACTAAAACTAGGGAGATGGGGAAAAGACTAAACTGTCCCTTACAAGCCCATGTGCCCAAAATGACTAAAATGGCACCCATGCCTCAGGGGCACATAAAACGTCGCTATATTCCGTAAAGCCATGCGTATGTGCCCACCATCCAGTCACTCTGCCCCAGGACCCTACCACCTGCCCGAAGATCACGGGGGGTAGGTCATTCTGCCCACCCTGCCAAATTCCATTTGGACAGCATGGCACATCCAAAAACAACTGACAACATGATAGATTCAGGATGTGGTAGAATGGCACAGCAAACATGACGTCATCAGAGTCAGGACAAGAACATCACCCACAAACTTTCTATGATTGAGGGCAGGAAGGAATATTTCATGTTTTGGTAGTGTGTCTTTAATGGCACGTGTTTGTGTTCAAATCAAATACATCTTTATTCAACTTATTTGAATCCATAAAATAAAGTTCAAAACAAAATGCAATTTATATTGCTTTGAATAGAGGATTTTGCTACTTCAATTAGGGGCTAAACAGTTTCTCACTATATAAAGGAATAGAGATATAGCATGCACTGAAATTATGAAAGAAAAAATGAAGAGAACACATAGGTAAGCAGGGTGGGAATCACTACAATAATAAACAATACATAATTACACTCGATAAATTCAGACTATATAAAATCAAGATATTTGCCTGAAAAAATAATTTCGTACAAATTAAAAAGATGTCTTAAAATGCAGTTACGCTAGAGACTTGCGAAATGCAATTTGTACCTCAGTACTAATACTAGTGCAACAATTGTATACAGACAATATTTAAAGGCCAAAGTCTGTTACTACATCATTAGTCTCTTTCGTAGACCATGCTATCGAACATAACTAGTGACTTCCTTTTAATTATAGCACATGTAATAAAAGGAGAAATGGCATGGCAAGTAATGTCTGTCTCAAGCTTAAATAAAAAGTAAAAAGCTCCATAGTGTAGTAAAAATCTCTTTGGTAAAAACAGAGGGTGTAAAAAGCACTTTCTATTATCACCATAATACTTACAAAAAAGAATAAAATGGATTGTGGATTGGCGTAGCTCTCAGTGCACTTTGGTAAATATTATGGTCCACACGTCTATTTTTGGGAATGCGGCAAGGTGATGCAAGATACCCTCCTTGAAGGCCTTGATGTAAAGGCCTTTTGAGATACCCAAATACAGTTGTTTTTTCCATCTCTTTATTTTCTTTCTCTACATCTCATTTGTTGGCAAAGATCAATTTAACCCCTTTGCTTCTTGGCCTCCCCCCCTCCCCCCCCCCCCCGTGCTAAGCCTTTTTTGGGCTATTTGGGGTAGTTTGTGCTTAGGCCCCTGTACATTTTTGATCACATAAGGTATCCATGCCAAATTTTCGTCCTTTTCTTCCAACATTATGGGGATTCTAAAGGTACCCAGGGTTTGTGGATTACCCTGGAGGGGACCCAAAAATTTGCCAAAATACAGCTACATTTCAGTTTTTGGGGGAAAAATGGGAAAAAAGGGCTACAGTTGAAAGCATCTGTTTTTTTCCCTGCAAATGGTATCAACAAAGGGGTTGTGGTGCGGAAATCACCATCTTCACCAAATCATCATCTTTCAGGGACATGCAGACTTTTGTCAGAAAACCAAATTTTTTTACACCGTTTTGGCACTTTTCTGGGACATTCCCTATTTGTGCTATTTTTGGTGCTTTCAACCCCCTTCCAGTTAATGGTAGAAATGGGTGTGAAAGCAATAATGGATCCTGAAAAACTACATTTTTAAAAAGTAGACACAATTCTAATTCAGCAAGGGGTCATTTGTGTAGATCCTTCAATGATTCTTTATAGAAACTAACAGTTAAATATAGGAAAAATTGCAAATTAGTTAAAAAAATCAGCCATTTGTGTGAACGTTTTCACCTGTAACTTCTTCTAACCATGACATTTCTGGTTGTGGGAATATATACGACTTGTAGGTTCACTAAGAACCCGATGAACCCAGGGCCAATAACTGAGCAGAGTCTTGCAATGGTTTTTTATTATGTACCGTGTATAAAGCAATTATTTTGGAAAAGTGTATAAATGGAAAAATCGGTATGAAAGACACCTATGTATTTCTGAAATGGGAACAAAATATAGAGTTTAAAAACAGTAGATATGTGCACATTTCCTAAATTGGGGGAACCCATACTAGCATGAGGATTATAGATCATTTTTCAAAAGAACTTTTTTTTTACACATAGTCTTTCATTTGGAACTCAGGAAAACATCGAAAGTAATAAGTATAAGAGGACTGGACTCCACTGGCCCCCAAATGAATTGTACATTTATTACGTTTTTATATATTCATGAACAAGAATTGAAAGATAAAGCAGAGCAATGACAAAACATGAAGAATACTTTTATAATTAAATATATTTTATGATGTTTTTTAGAATAATGTAACTTTTCTGCATTTCTCTTTTTATAAATAGTGTATGTAACATTGTTATGGTTTTAACTAACTGAACACTAAATAAATAAATTATGCATTGAAAGTCGATAGGTAATAACAGTTGCCCTACAATTCTGTGTTACCCTAAGTCTCCCAATATAAATGGTACCTCACTTCTGTGGGTAGGCCTAGTGACCGCAAGAGGAAACGGCTCAAAACGTAACATGGACGCAGTTTATTTTTACAATGAAAACGGACCCTTTTTTTGCACAGTGACTATCTGTAGTTTTTGAACCCTAGCTCTGCCAGCAACTGGGGAAACCTTGCAAACCTATACATTTTTGAAAACTAGACACCCAGGCGAATCCACGATGGCTTTATTTGACTGGCTCTAGCCAGGTTCTGTTACCTAGAATCCCTTACAAACCTACAAAATTGTCTAAAAACACATTTTCCTCACATTTCTGTGGTGAAAAGTTCTGGAATCTGTGTGGATACACAAAATTCCACCCAACATAGTGGCTGCACCGAACTGGGTCATGTTTAGTACCAAACATGTTTGAATTATACCCCAACACCAACTCCAGTGTTGAAAGTATGATCCCATGTACTGGGGGGCTCCTTTGGGATACACCCCTGTACTCCCAGTAACATTCTTACAGGGTCTTACAGCAAGCTAGTGCTGCTGGTGCCACAGACACAATACTGCCCTTCTGCTGCTGAGCCAAGCTTGAGCAAGCGAGGTTTAACAATAGGTTTCCTGTCAAAGGGATGTTTGACCACCTCCTAAATAGGACTTAGTGTATTGGACTGGGGGCATTTGCCAGTACCACCAGTCTGTTTTGACAGGAACATTGGTACACTCCTTGCATACTTTAGTTTGAACCAGTTCAGGGAGACCTAGGCTCCTGCTCTGGTGCAAAACTGGACAAAGGACATAGTAGCATCCTCCCCTCTATCCAGCCCCTCCTCTGGAGGGACCCTTGAGTTGTTACAAACCTTCCCTTAGGGTACTTAAGAACTTACCTGTGGGAGGGTACTCAGATTTATCGTGGGATAAGACCCAAGCCTGAACCATGTCACTGTTCGACCTTCTAGATAATTGGAATTAGCTGGAAATGAGACTGCATCAAGGAAGACTCCTGCTGCTCTTGATCTTGCTGTTCTGCAACTCCTCTTCATCGTCTGTGTCTCTGCTTCTTCCAGGATCTTCAACAGACCTGTGGGCATCATGGACACCTGAAGTAATCTCCCTTGGAGTGAAGGAGTCACTCCCCGGCCTCTGAGGCACTGCAATGAGGCTGACCGGTCTGCTGCTCCTAGCGTCCCACAGACTTTGATAGACTCAGCAAACACAGGTGGTGGTTCTGCAATTCCCTCAATGCCTGACCTGTCCTCTCTGCAATTTTGAGGCCAGTATCCCTTGTCGGAACCGCTGGGACTGACACCCTGTACACCACGCCGACTTGCCGTTGCCAAGGCTTGTTGGCTCTACACTCTAGAGATCTTTAGGCTACAAGAAGCTCCAACCTCCACCATCTCTTCCTGCTAAGTACGGTGTCCTCACCACATCCTCTGTACTGTGGGCCTTCCTTCTCGGTGAGCTGCTCGAGTACTTCTAGCAACTTCTGCGCCCTTGGCCTGTGGGTCCTCTTAAGGGACTTCTTCTGCTCCAGTGAGCTGCCCTGCTTCCCTGGGGCCTGCTCTGACTCTCCTGCTTGTGGTGAGTCCCTTGGACCTTGCTGGCCCTAACGTTCCTCCTTCTTTGTTCTCCACGCCAGTTGCAGCTACCAAGGCTTGTTGGTGCTCCTGCTGACAACGACCCCCTTTTCCTCAACTTCGAACATGGGAGAGCTCATCCACAGTTATTGGTCTTCCTCAGTGTCGCCTGGTCCGCACAGCTTCAGCGACAAGGTAACCGCCAACACATCTAAACCGTATGACATTGGCGGGCATTGCTCTTCTGTGCCTCCTGGTCACCTATGAGTGACATAGATGTTATACCCTCTGCTTACAGGTTCTCCTCTACAAGAATCCACCCTTGGATTCCACCTGAGTTTTGCACAGTCTTCTCCAGTGGCATCTTCTTCAAAGTCCTCCATTGTGGTCTATGGCGGTTTCTGACATCACTTTGCGCCAATGCATCCAACTTCCCTGCTGTAGGTTTACTGGTTCCTGAGGTTTACTTGGTTGGGGTGACGCTCCAATCTTCTATCTTCCACTTGGTTTCTTCAGGGTCCACTAGGAAGGGTCGTTCTTCTTAAAAACAGCAACCACGACTTCCTCCTTGACTTCTATTGGACATGCTGGTGTGTTTCCACTCTACACATATCCTCTATGAGGTTCCTAGGTACTTACCTTGGATGGTTGCTTGTGTCCCCAGCTCCTCTGGGTATTCTGGTCCAAGTCCTGACTTCATTAGCAGTTCGCATTCCACTTTTTTAATATATGGTTTAATCTCCCCCTGGAGGCCATTCTAATTGTGCTTACTTGCTTTATTGCAATTGAAGTGTTTTGGCTTTTAGTATTTTTTTCTCCGGGTAGGAGAATGATCAATGTGTTTGTGAGTCTTGTGTAACAAATAGACATATTTTTATATCCACACTGTGTGGTTCTTTTTCATTTAAACTATACTACATGATTAAACTGGTAAAACAAGTTTCTTAACACTCCTTCAAGATAAGCCTGAAGGCTGCAATCTACAGCTCAGCTACCACTTTGAGAGATTTCAAAGGTTATCAAAGACCACTCAAATCACCATGAGGTTGTCGGGATTAGTACAAGGTGCCTCACTTAAATAAGTGTGCATCATATACTGAGCCATCCTCCTACATGCTTACTCCCGGTTTTTGGGACACAGAAGTGTGTTTCTACATGGAAAGCATGCTATGTTGTTCAGGAGGTGTGGTTGAAAGGGTGTTGTCTTTGTTTTGATCCTATGTGGGAAGTGTTTTGATTGTGTGAGTGCGGTATCGTGTTACGTGATGCAGCACTTAGCAGTTTAGTGAATGAAGAAATGTGAGAGATAGGTGTGCAGTAGTGGAGGTGTTGGCACTAGGTCACTGAGTCTCTGCCCACCCTATATATAGGATGTTTAAAAAAAAAATCCTTGATATTGTATTTTTTATGCAATTACCTTATGTGTCAGGCTGCTTCACCTTCACTCCAGCATTGACAGGATCCCAACCAATGACAGGACGCCCAATGCGCATGTACAGAGTTTTTCATTAAGGCCATACCTTTTGCAGCCCTTGATTTTCATAATAAAGAAGCCACAAAATTGCTGTAGCCTGAGACTATAACATTCTTTCACACATGATGATGAATGCTGTAGCCCTGTGTGATGATGTCAGGCCTCTCTGCTCCCTCATCAAGCAGAATCCTCTGTTTTACAGCCGCCTAGCTTCAATATTTATGTGAAAGGGGACTTTCTGTCACTAGGTATGTTTTGGTACAGCTGATCGATGTTACTGATTTTTAAACTTGCATTAAGGCCTTCCCACCATGTTTTTCATTCAAAGATGCTACGCCTTTAGTTTAATGTATTTTACATTTAAAGAATTTATCTGTGTCTCTACCTATAATTGTCAGGCAATGGCATTAAACATTTTTCAGTATTTCTTGCAGTTAGATAAGAGACTTCCTGACTGGATGTGGGAGTGAGGGAGTGGAGTGAGATATATGGATGGTTCAGTAGTTGTTGAGGGCTTTGAGGTCTATATCAGATGAGTGAGGGGTGATTGGGGTTACCGGGTGAATAAATGTTGTGTGAAATGCTCCCCCAGCCACAACTCTTCCAGATGTTCACTCATCCTCTGCTTGAAAATTTGCATTCACAACCTTTACATGTTCACTGATATTTGTTATCAGGTTAATATCAGTAGCAGTTACTGTTATCATCAATGACCAGCCAATTGCAGGTAAAGCTAGAATTTTAACACATTGAATACACTTTGGAAAAATAAGCTAATTTTCACACTCAAGCAATACATTTTGGCCCTTTCTGCCCTGACACTTTCAAATTTCACCGACCATTATTGGTGTGCACCTTATGGGTTTCAGTAAGCTGGTAGCTTTCATGCCCCTTTATGGTATTTCTTATGATCACAGTCCACCTTAGCTTATTACTGCACTGGGTTGTTCATTTGGTGATAGTTTGTTTAAAAGTGCAGGGTCCTAAGCAGACATGGTTCAATGGGACACAGAGTGTAAATATCTGCTGGCATGGACTCCCATATCTGATTGTAATTTTGAGATGAAAAGAAATTGTCACAGTGTGTAGCCTGCTTGGACTTGCAGTGGTGGGCTAAGTTAGAGTACAACAATTGGCCTGTAGTGTGCAGAATAAGTTATTCCAAGCAAAAAGAACAAATGATGAACAGAATGATGATCAATGTCAAACATTCACCCAGTACAGAGGGCCTAAATCCATTGTTTCTTTGCTCCCCATGCCATTCCAGTTTAAACCCAGCCAATTGCAAATCGGTCTTGACCTGTTCCCCATGGGAACAGTTCAGCCCGAACTGCCAGGCCAAGTTCTCCCTGGACTAGAAACAAGCATCATAGGACCAGTTTCGGGGTCGCACTCCTCATCAGCCAGGCTTGCTTGACTCCAGTAGCATGGAGAGCATAGGACCCACATTTAGGCATACCCGTCCCACTTGGGGTGACAAAAGCAAAAAGAACAAACAATGGACAGAATGCTGATTAATGTCAAACATTCACCCCAGTACAGATATCTGTGCCTACAGAGATCTGCTCCCCATGCCATTCCAGTTTAAACACAGCCTTGTGCCAATAAGTATTGACCATGTTCCCCATGGGAACATTCCAGCCCAAACAGCCAGGCCAGGTTCTCTCTGGACCGGAAACAAGCATCCTAGGACTGTTTTTGGGGTTTCACTACTTATTATCCAGGCCCGCTTGACTTCAGTGGCATGGAGAGCACTGGACCCACGTCTGGGCATACCCGCCCCACTCGGGGTGAAAAATGATGTAAAAGGAACAAATTATGGACAGAATGCTGATCAATGTCAAACATTCACCCCAGTACAGAGATCTTAGCCTAAAACCATTGTTTTTTGCTCCCCATGCCATTCCAATATATACCCAGTCATATGCAAATCAGTCTTGACCCTGTTCCCCATGGGAACAGTCCAGCCCAAACTGCCAGGCCGGGTTGTTCCTGGACCGAAAACAGTCCACCTTAGCTTATTACTTCACTGGGTTGTTCATTTGGTGATAGTTTGTTTAAAAGTGTATGGTCCTAAGCAGACATGGTTGGAGGGACACAAGGTGGAGAGATCTGGTGGCATTGACTCCCATATCTAATTTAATTTTGAGATGTTAAGACATTGTCACAGTGTGGTGCCAACTGGGAATTGCAGTGGTGGACTAGGTTAGAGTCCTACAATTGGCCTGTAGTATGTGGCATAAGTTAGTCCATGCTTGTTCTATGGGTGATTGTCTGGTTTATTAGCTGATACGATGCTGAATGATGGACAAGACCAATAACAGATGTCGTGTGTGACGTAAGAACAGTGTAAGAGACTTGCCATGCACCTAGACTTGCTTGCTGTGTGTTATGGTATTGATGTTAGTACAGGCCAAAAGTGTTATACACAAATTTGTCAGCCCTTCATAATTTACTTTGATACGTGTAGTGGTGGGGTAATAAGGCTGAAACTGCAGATTGTACTTAAAGGTGTGATTATCATTCAGGGTTTTATCCCAGAGCTGTGGTGTGATGCAGTTATGTTCTGAAATGCACATGCTACTGAATGTTTTGAACCCGGGCTTGATGCCTTGTACTGAAAAATCAGTCTCTCCTGCGAATTACTTATAAGAGGGTGGTTTGATGATCCGTAGTACAAGCCTGGAAAACCTAAGTGTGTCCTATTGTGTTTTCATTGCATGAATATATCTTTTCGATATAGTGGTACTTTTCCTTGGCAAGCTCTGTGGACAATGCGGAGGACAATCAAAATTGTTCTTCAAGCTACAGGTAGACACTGAGATCGAGTGTTCTCTTCAGTGAAGGTGGAGATGGAGACCTACGAAAACATTTTGGATTAGTTGTATTTTAGGTATAATAATACTAGGTGCACCAAGATAGTTCTGTTGGCATAATCAAGCGTGGACATTATGAGTGTAACTATAGCTTGTAGCTTTTATTGATATAAGAAAAAAAACAAGTGAGATGGTGCACCCAAAGAAGAAAAGTCCAAAAATCGAACTTTTAAGTCTTCTTTTAATCCATATTCATAAAAAACGACTTTAGTCAACACGTTTTGTTCATGAAATAAACTTCTTCAATGCTTTTAGTCCAATGTATCACATGCCACCATACATATGTAAAGTGATAATAATCTTGCCATTTGCCCCAGTACATTGTAGTCTAAATTTCGTAAGGTTTGTGCCCCATAACTATTAATAGGAACACCATCGTCCACATATGACAAGTTAATTATTCCCTAAATCGACACCAGAATCTGTGTCTCACATGCGTTTCATATCCCAGTTGAAACTACAATTTACTGGCGCAAATGTCAAGATTATTATCACTTTACAACGGTAGGGTGACATGATATATTGAATTAAAAGCTCTGAAGTTCATTTCACAAATGAAACTGCAACGCAGTGCTTTTGTTGTGTGGAAGGTGTTTGTTTGGTACTTTGTTGATGTGGTATCAAGAATATTTAATTCAATTACTAATTTACTTTATTCGGTTTCAATTAAGAAAAGCCACAAAAGTGCATACATAGAAGCCAAATACATTGATAAAAATTGATACAAATTTAAAAAGACAAATATGTCTGGATAAAATAACTTAATACATAGGCATATTATTAAAAACCATACAAATATTTAGATATCCATCGAAAGTACAGTATAAAACAGAGTAAAAAGTACAACAGTATTCTATTATAGGTTAGTCCTATGGCTGATACAGAATTTCAGAAATTTAACAATATTTGTCACCAAGCATTCTGAGTCCATGAGTTGTAATACGGTAAGGGCAGGACGACATTGACGTAAGCCTAACATTTTTAGGTTTCGCCTGGCGTAGCACTGCGCAGCAGTGTTCGCGCAGGCGAAATCTTATGGCGAAACAGTATGGGGCTTTGTCCCGCCTCTCTCTTCCATTGGCTAGCTCCATAAATGGAGGCTAGCCATTGGAAGAGAGATCTGTCAGTCATTGTCCGAGCAGATTTGTGGCGTTCCAGCGATTTTTACTCATCCCGCCCCTTTTAGAACGTCATGCGGCGGTTGTTTTTTTTTTGGGGGGGACGGCATGTTTTGATCATTTGTTCGTGGCTGACGTGCCTCGCCTTTCCTACTGCTTGGTGTAGGGGTATGGTAATCCCCTTGTTTAGGAGGGTCGTGGAAGAAAAATGCAGGCGCTTGTCGTCCGCGCTGCCATTAAGTGCATGTCGGGGCTTTGGCGGGGGAGGGTGATGCGCTCCCATTGTTGTTGTCGCTCTGTTCGGGCGGTGCGGGTCTTGCTTGGGGGCTGGTTGGGAGGGTTAGGCCTGGTCCTTGTGGGCGGTTTGGGTGGGTGGGTGGTGGGTGTTTTTCCCGGGCCTCGTGTTTCTTGTGTCGCCCAGCTATGCCCCATGGGGCATCCTGTCTCTCGCGGGCCTTGTGCCTCCCCCCTTGCAGTTTGCATCCCGTGTGCGACTGGCCTTCTTCTGTCGAGTCCCCTCGCCCTTTATCTTTGCAGCGTGCTGTTAGGCCTGTGTTCGGGGGTGTGTGGGCCGGGGTGCTGTGTGCCGCTCAGGGTCTTGCGTTCACGAGTCCAGGGGGGATTCTTGCTGTGCCCTGGAGATTTTCCCTTGTTGTTCCTGGCCTGGGAGTGGCGGAGGGGTCCTCGCTGTGGTTCGGCCCCCCGCCATCTTGGGGAGCACGGGCCCTCCCTTGATGTCAGACTTAGGTGGGGGCTGCGGCGTGTCCCGGGCCGAGTGTAGCGGCGTGCCGGGGCGGACGGCTCCTTTTCCGGAGTGTGTTCTCCTTTCACGCCTCGCTGCGGGGCCTTTGGTGCACTTATCGTGCTTGCGGTCTTCCGCCGCCACCCCCAACCCCCCCCTTACCTTCTGCGGGTCCTGTTGACGGCCCGCCGGCCTGGTTGCCCCGGGCTCAAGTTCGCCTTTGTCTGCCATTGATTGCTGGGGTGCTTGCTCCCTCTGGCCCGTTCGGGCGCTTGCTAGGGGGTGGGCGTGGGCTGGCTTCCTCGGGTCCGTCCGGGTTCGTATCCTCGAGGGGGGGGGCGGAGGAATGGTAGGGGGCACTTGTGCATATGTGTATGTTGGATATCCATGATTATGTATCTTTAGCAGTGCTAGCCTCTTCTTGAGCCTGTTCCATTGTTTTATGTTTTGAATATGGCAACATTTCTCTTTCCAAGTGACACGTTAGACGGGGGGAGGTAGCTCAGTGGTCGAGCGCATGCTGTGCGTCGATGAGGCCTCGCGGTCATACCGCCCAGAATTTTAAATGTGTTGCCTGTTTGCCTACAACAACAGTGACTAATCACGGCATGCTAATGCTATTGATGCTCGCATGTGCAGGCCCCTGCTGTAATTGCAGGTACAATTTAATTATGACAGGTTTTGAACTGGGAATTCATCTCGAGGCTCGGCCTCAGCTCAACATCCCTTGTCTTTGGACTTATCTTTCGTAGGCATGCTAACGCTTCTGTTAGCGTTATCAGTTAACATGTTCGTCTGTTAACGCAATGGTTGGCGGTTCGAGCCCACCTCGGGACACTGACTTTATTGTGTTAATTATTTCATTTTAAATGTATGCGTTTTCTTTACCCGTAGGTGTCAGCACTTCACAATAGGAACATACTGATACATGAGAACATTACAAGTTACTTGCACAATTTCTGCATTAGCGGGGGAGATGTTTATTTATGTCAGTGATTGTAGCCATCATATGAGCTAACATGAAATTTGCCCCGAATCACACGTAGAACCTTTGTCACTGGTACTCTACTCTTCTCACTCTGGCCCTCCCCTCACCGCCGTACGTGGGAGGTTATACATGGCAGGGGGCTACACTGCTGCTGCTTGCGGGACCGGTATAAGGGTGCACCCTACAGCCCTGTAGCCCGAACTCGAGAGGGTCGTTTGTTGGAATCAGGCAGGGGACGCTGCCTGGTGTGCACGGTCAACATTATGTGCAGATGCGTGCCTACGATCAGCTAAGGGCGAGCAGGCACCGCGATCCCCGTGAAACACTGCTGCTGATGGACCCAGTTAGATGTGGGCACACCACATGCCTTTTACTCACTAGGGGGCATATTACCAACAACTAGCGATCATTATCGCTATGTTGGCTTAGCGGCAATATTTTTATCGCTGACCTGCGGCGATTTTTATTGCTTAGGAACCTTGCTATTATCAAGGTTTATCTCCTAAGCGATAAAAATCGGCCGAAATGCATGAATATCGCTGAAAAGTCAGCGAAATTCATGCATTACCGAGCTAATGCTCTTAGCCATGTTATCCACCTACCATTGGATAACATGGCTAAGAACTGCTCAGGGGCAGGTGTTAGCTTTTGGCGATATTCGCGAATATCTCCAAAAGTTGGTAATAGGAGATAGCGATGTTAGCAACTGTTTCCAGTCGCTAACATCTTGGCACGCCCACTTTGCATGTCATTAGTGATACATTTCACTGACATGCAAAGCGGGGCCCAAGATGGTCGCTATCTCCTACAGCCAGGTAATAGGGAGATAATTTTATCTCCGCTTTCTTGGCTTTTAAAGCCAAAAAAGCGGAGATAAACCCCCTTGATAATATGCCCCTTGATTTCTATAACAACATATATAGGAAATGTTGTCAAAAGCAATAAAAAAAGCTCTAACTTTTACAAAAGCGAAACCGTTGCATTGTAAATGCTTGTTAAAATTGGGATTAACCAGAGCTTTCTTGGTTCTACATAAAATTTACAGAAAAGGACCACGCTAATTAAAGATTGGGTTGAGACATCGTCGCAGGGGCAAGGTATTAGTAGCTTCGACCAATCATTAGTTTTGGGAAAGGTTACCAATCGTTGAAAAATACTAAACCTAAAACGAGTCAACAGAAACCTTTCGTAGCCACTCAGACTGCAGAACAAGTAAGGCTGAATAGCCATAGAAGATTGGATCAGCAGTGAGTGTTGGACCAAGCTTTTGTTGACTTCAGAGACCAGACGCAAGTCTTCCAGATGAGTCAGGTATTGATTTTTCAACCTTTTTCTTGATAGCTCTGGAATAAGTAGGGGATTGTAATACTATCTTTCGCGGCCATATAGAAGCCAACCGATCTTAACTGAATTTTCAAGTGCGAGACAGTCTTTCAATAGGCTTTGAGTAAAAACTAACTTAGTAGATGACCAAAGGCGGTGCCACAGTAGAATCGGCTGCATTTTTAGGATATCTGTAATGTATGGCAAACCTAGCTCTAGGTGGCAACCAAAGGTCGAGGTACCTCGCGGAACAGCGAGGAGGAACCTCAAAAAAAATTTCTACACTTTTTGGAGCGCTTCCACCTGTACATAGCCCCACACCCCTGCTCCATAGATGGCAGTATCAAGAATAGGCCTGAATCAATGATTACCACTAGGTTTCTTACTTTGCTTGATGATTTTAGGAGGCCTTTGAATTCCTATTGTCATATGGGGGAAAGACTGATATTTTTTTTAATTGTCTGCTGGTCATTATCTCCATCTTTCCATATTTAGGCTTTACGTAGCTACCTCGTCATCAATGTATCTATTGTGCGCAGGCAGTCATCAAGTTTAGAGTTGTAGCTGTCTTCTAGCCCATCTATTTTTAGAATGATTTTCATGTCATCTGCATAGATATAACAGATGATGCTACTTGATTTAATCAGAACTGGTAAGGCGTTTAGGTATATTTCGAGTAATAGAGAAGATATGATGGACCCTTGAGGGAAGTCAAAGTGTACGGTTTGAAAAGCTAATGTGAAAGGTAATAGGAACACTACACTTTATCATGTTCAGAGTCAGGAGGCAATCCCTTTCAAGGTATTTTCAAGTATTTCAGATGATGGAGTATTTTTGGTTGCATGTAGTGGTGGACAGTGTGAAATGCTGATAATGGGTCCAGAAGCAACGGGGCAGCCACTCCATTTTTGTCCTTGTAGGGTTTTAGGTAATCCCAAATTAATTCGATGGCTGACTTTATGCCTCTGGCTGGTCTGAATACAGATTGTTGTGCAACATCAAGTCACTGTCTTATGTCAATTTTAAAAGTTAAGTAAGCACTTCTCTTTCAAATATGTTTCCTAGGAATGGGCAAGTTGATATTGTTCTGTAGTTTACTTGACCGGATGGGTTAAGGTTCTTCTTTTAGAGGAGTGGTTTAATGTAGAAGACTTTTAGCTCAGATGAGAATTAACCTAGATTCAGGTAGTTGAGGAATAAGATTCCCAATGTGGAAGCTACCTCCCAATACAGATTATGCAAGGGATATCTTTAAAGATTTTTGGAAGTGCTGTGCCGGTAGGTGGTCCTGATGGTCTGCTTGTGATGATAATGTTAAGAAATCTTTTCGGAAAGGGTATTTTATTTAGCGGGAGAACATTTATTTTGTATCTTTATTTGGTGGTTAGATCATGTGTTATAGAAGCGTTATCTTTTTAATTTTTTAGATTAATTAGGTTATGCTTGTGATTGTGGTGTTTCCATATGTTGACACTCTGGAAAGCGGAATTCTGCTAGAATCGTATCAAGTTACTTAGAAGTCAGCTTCAATTATGTGCTTTAAATGGAGTTGTCTTAATCTGGTTCTGAAGACTCTCCTGCAGTTTATGCTATAGTGGCATAGTAAGATGTTATCTTTTTCATCTCTTGGCTTTTTACTCTTGTGTTGCTATAGTAGGTTGAGTTGAGTTTTCAATATTATAATGCTACCATTATACCATGGGGTTTTCTATTGATAGTTAACCCTGCATGTGGTCTTCATCAGTATCTACTTTGTGCAATTTAGCAGAGATTTAGTTGTAGAAGGAGTGTAGCCTTGAGGTCACATATTTATTGAGGTTCTTTCAAAATGGGAGTTGATGTTTTGGTAGTCTAGATATTTCCATTATTTGTATTAGCCTTTGTTGTTGGTGATGTTGATGTATTTGAAGTGTGGTTGTTGAAAGGTTTGTTCAGTCTTAAGGTACAGCTTACTAAGGAGTTGTCTGCCGCTGTGCCCTGTGTAACCAGGGGCAAATAAGAATAAAACTGAAGGGGGTCCCTGCATTAAAAAAAATTTTTTTTGAAAGACCTATTGTATATAACCCCTCATAGCTCAAGATCCTAATTCTACAGCAACCACATAATCAGTAAATATACAAAATAGACATGAAATTAAAACCAATATTACCATTTTTTTTACAATTTATTACATTGAATATATTGTTTGATATCAAAAATACAATGCCATACAGTAAAGATTTAGAAATGTGACAATCCACATGAAGAACAATAAAATGCACTAAAATACAAGTTGTCGACGCAGCGTTTCGGTTTTTATCATAACACCTTCATCAGGACAAGGTTCTATTTTAATAAAAGAAACATACAGTTAGAGACACAAATAGCATATATATATGTTTTGTTCAGCAATTTTCTCATAGAGACAACATTTTAAGCTAACAATTATTAAAAATCTAAGAATTAAAGTACTTGCAGGCATTAGAGCTTCCATTTTATTAGTGGTTTCCATAATTGAGTTATGTGGGGTCAAATGGTTATGTTGAAAGAATATAGCACAATTACTATTGGACTAGCATGACACAAGCTTATAGATGTATCATGTGCATACCTTTTTAAAACACATAGGGACCCCCTTCAGTCTTATTCATATTTCTCCTCGTCCCTAATTGGATACCAAAGGAGTCCTCCCTCTTTTTGAGATTTGTAAACCAGGGGCAAATAAGACATCCAGGGTGTATCTACTGGAGTGAGCTGAGCCAGAAACAATTTGTTGGAGGTTGAAGGCTTCAAGGTTGGCTGTCAAAGCAGTGATTTCAGTGAGGTTCCTCTTACCATACGTTCAGGTCTTCAAGAATGTATATGTAGGGGTGGTTTGAATGGGTCCTATTCATTAGATCTAGTAAGGCATCTTCAAAGTTTGGATTTCTGGGTGGTGGCCTATATATTGAATGGAAAAAATAAGTAATAGTTTGAGTGGGGTCATATTCTAACAGCAAGGATTCTCAGTTGTCCACTGTTGAAGTTTTTAATGTGTGTTATTTTTAGTGGTGTTATTTTATGGTGAAGCGGTATTTGTTTACGGATCTTTTATTGAAAAGTAAGCATTTTAGTTGTGCTTCATTCTTTTTGATGTGTATTGAGTGTGAGTTGTGGTCTAATAAGGGGGGGCAAGGGGATAGTAGGTATTGGTATGGTGTGGATGCCTTGTTGGCTGTCTGGTTATAGCTTGGGGTGGAGGTGCAGGTACCGTGTGGGTGTGGTGGTTTGATTTGTTGTTAAGAGGGCTATATTGATGTTGTGGGTGTTTCAGTAGCAGTTATATTCGCTCAGTAAATTTATATGAGGGTGGGTATTTAGGATAGTATTTAGGGGGTAGTAGTATATATACATTGCATACATGAGTAGTTGCTTGCTTGGTGCTTTGAAGGTGGAAATGCTGAGCTTCTGTCCCTTGGCTCTTCTAGGCCCTAACAGACCCAAACAGGCAGTGCCCTCAAACTGACACCCTTTACCTGGACACCCTAAATGATTTGCTTAAACAGGAGTGGGAGCTCTAGTGATGTGGTGACCTGAATGAATGGGAGCCCTATGCATGGGAGCCTAAAGGAGCCCAAGCACTAAGCCCCACAGCCAATAGAAACCTTAGACATGGGAGCCAGTAGAAACCTTAGCCCAACCAACCAACGGGAGGCCAAGCCAGCCCTCAGCCCTATATCCCATAAACCTAACCTTTAGAACCAATGTGAGCCCTAGCCTAAGCCTCACAACCAATGCAAACCATGGAAAAAGTTACAGGCCTGTGCCCTTGTACCAATAAAAAAACTAAGACTTAAATCCTAGGTCCAATCAGAAAATCTAAGGCTTTGGACCAGTCAAGCCCTAACCTTTGGACAAACCAGTTAACGCCTGTTATTTTAGAAATAACTTTACAAAAAGCTACATTATATATTTACAAGTAAAATAATACAAAACACACCTAAGCAGATAGCCTCTTGAAAAATAACTTGATTTTTATAGTACATATGGTCAGTGTCAGCTGTCAATGTCACAGGTCCTTGTCTGGAAAATAATGTGGCACAACAATTGAATTATTCGAACGGGGCACAGGATGGTGTGAGCTCTCGGTGCTGCACCTCCCACTGTTCATCATGATGGTTCCCATCCAGTAGCGCCTACAGTTTCCTTGGAGACACAAGGAGGAGTGTGGAAAGAAGAGGACCCTAGCCAGGGGGTAAGTAGTGTCCATCTCTGCTCAGGTACTTTGGTGGAGGGTTCCATGGCTTAAAGGGTGGGGGGCATAGAGGAGCTAGAGGAAACCTTGGAGATCTGTATCAACGGACTATGTGCACACCGGCCTGAAGACCAGCAGGGCAAGGTGGAGGGAGAACGAGTAGGCCTGGAAGAGAAAGGAGAGGGATATAGGACTTGTACAGGAGCAGTAGGTCAGACATGCATAGATTAGGAAATGTTTGGGGATGGATGATCGAGGGGGCACTGCAGCATGTTGTACTGGCAGGATTGAATTCAGCGCCCGACAATGGGAAATAACCTGATTCTGCCTCCCCACATCACTGAATGTATTAAAAGTAAACGCAAAGTACAGGTGAGAATGCACAGGTAAGCGGCCCATAGGTTGCGAATGCACAGACAAGGGTCTTGTCGGATGAGAACGCGCTGGCAAGGGTCCCATCAGGTGAGAATACACAGGTAAGGGCTCATCCGGTGAAATGCACTGGTAACAGGCCCATCAGATAACAATGTCCAAGTAATGGGACACTTGGATGAGAATGCACAGGTAAAGGCCCATCTGATGGGAATGTACAGGTAAGGGGCTAATCGGAGAAGAGGTGACTCATAGAGGCGTTTGCATACCAAGCTCTGTTGTGATACAACCCTGCATTTATTCCCCATGGACACCTTGTCTGACAATAAAGTCGTCAGAGCAGCTGTAAACAGCCCCACAGGCAGAAGGCCATTGTCTGGTAGCAGGAGATGAGTTACGTGCTAGTTTGCTTTTCAATACAATCTTGTGCTTGCCCAGTGCACAGGAATGGGTCAGGGTCATCGCTAACAAAACAAACATTACAGGAGCCTTTGTTGACAGAGCAAAACTACCAGAAGCAGCGGGGGTTCAAGTGACGTTCACTTCACATAGCTACGACCTCTGCTGGACTTTCACTCTGAGGAGATGTACTGTTGCAACCTCTTGTAAGTTAGTTAACGTGTCACCAGGCACTCCTGCCAAGTGATGAAAAGATGTTCTCTTGTGAGCCCCTTGGAAGCCCCTCTCTCTTTAGTGTTACCTATTCCCCACTGGCCCAGGGGTGGAACAAGATGCAATAAACTCCTTCGAGAGACCCATGCAAACGCAGTGTGCTCCAGGTCCCACGCATACGTTTTTATGTGCTAATATAGTCTTGAATATAAATTATTTGTTATATTTGCCGCATTTTGGACTCTTGGGTGTGTTCTAAAATGGCTGTGCATTATTTATCTGCTGCATGACGCGATACTACAGTCAGGATATCGTCTAAATCATGACAGAACCTCGACCATAACATATTGTCAAGGTAAGTGTGTATGCACCATTCACTCAGCCTTGATATCTGCAGGTCCATATTCTGACGGCAATATTGCGATTGATATTGGTAAAGTTGTGGCCTGTGCTCAATAAGAAGTCCGGCTGTAATTTGCCACAGTAATTTTAGTGACAGCAGAAATGTTGCTTGATAGTAAGAAGATGCATCCGGGCAGTGCAGGCATTCTCATTTCTAATGGCGCCGTCAGTCCAGCTTATGTTTGCCATATGATGCATCAGGTCAGTAACCACACATCTGCTCAAGATACAAATAAGGAGAGGGGGAGCATACGTCCTATCAATATGATGGAAGTGATTATTTTATTGTTATTTGAATTTTTTGTGAAGACCTACTGTCTTATGGGTGAGAAAGGCCCTCTCTGCAGCTGGCGGGAAGAGAGCACTATGTGCTTTTAAAATACCCCTCACACACTATGAATCCCATAGTGTCATGCTTCATCATAGGGGTCTTCCCGTCCCTCTACGGGGCGGGGCGTGCTACGACCTACGAACTACGCGGGAGCACTTGCGTGTTTGACGATAGGCTATGTGTAGTGTAAGGACAGTGATAAGTGATAGGGGTGTAGGGACCTATATACGTGAAAAAGTGGTATGGAAAAATAAAAATTTCCCTGGCTAGTCGAAAAAATTAATTTAATGGCTTCGCTGGCTGGAAAAGTTAAAAGGGGTCGATAAGCAGAACAAAACGTACTGTCTACTTGGTCGACATGACATGTTTCGTAGGCAGACCCCTCCCGCCTACTCCTCAGGACCTCTGGTGGTCCCTACTAGGAATACTCAATTTGTAAGTATATGTTGTATGCCTATAGTCCTAAAACATGGTAGCAAAAATCGGCTGCATGGTTTATTCCTCCGGGCTTGAGTGGGCCCAGTTGAGGCGTGAAAAAGCAACAATATGACCTCTTGTGGTCCAGTTTATTCAATAGTCCGTGGGTACGGAGTTGCTGCAGGGAATGGATTATAACAAAATTATAACAAAATAGATCTAGCGGTCACTACCCCGCAGACTTAATCCCTAAGACGCAAGCTCATGGGGCACGCAACTATTGAATAAACTGGACCACAAGAGGTCATATTGTTGCTTTTTCGTTGTAAAACTTAAGATATAAAGGTAGGCGTTGTAAAAGTATGCGTTGTAACGTCATACATCCAGTCACACAGACCTGCTATTGGGAAGGCTGATTTAAATCATTTGGGGTCTCAGATGGACTCTAGCAGGTGTCCTGCCAGTTCAAACCCCCCCTTGCCTCTGTCCCCATGTACTCTTCTGCCTCTTTTTAAGATGGCCCACCTGCCTTCATTGAATCGGCTGGTGCAGCACATGTTCATATGCAGAGCAGAATGCGGGGCTGGAAACCATGTGTTTGTTTGCCCTACTCAATGTAAAGTTTTCTCTGACACAAAAAAGTTCCCCAAAGTGAGACTTTGTGAAAGAAAAAATACCTATGTACTGATGCATAGGGATTTTATATCCTAAATTTGTGGGTCACTGTGACGTGGCAAATGCTAGCAGGGAAATCCAATAATGGCCACTCTGCCCTAAATACAGTGGGAGATAGTTACAGGGAGGCTTATTAGCAGACTGGATGTTTGGTCAAGGGTTTCCGATGGTGTCAAAAGCTGAGGCTTCACCATAAGAAATCCTTCAGTTTCACTAGTTCCACATGGGTTAGGGTAGCCCTGACATCTGTCTTTTTTTGGGACAAATGTCCTATATCCACAAACCTCTAAATGAATGCCTTAACTTATTGTAGAAAATGTCGCTCTGTATATGATAAGGAGAGGGTAGATTTGGGGACATCCGGGGCACATTATCTGATGATATGAGATTGGAGTAAGGAATGCGAGAAGAAATCCCAAAATTGGAGTTAGTGGTAAACCTTACTGGGGCACATTGAGGTTTCCACTGGGTGATACCTTTGATGGTGCCAGTTGGTGGCTGCTCTCTGCAAGAAATTAGAGTATTATTGAGGGGGGTGAGAACCTACCTCAAATATGAATTCCAATCCTTGTCAGGGTGAACCACTGAAGTCACTAAATAAACCTGTGCTTAGCCCTTTACTAGTTTGGCACAAAAAAATCAGGCTTAACTTATAGGCAATATGTAAAGTATTCATGCAGCACTCAACAGTATTAAAGTCACAACACAACACAAGAAAAACCCTAAACTAATTTTAAAAAATAGAGTACATTTTAGTAAATAAAGTAAAAACAAAATGTTAAAAATCTCCTAAGCAGACCCGCAGATATGCATTTTTAAACTCAAAATAGTGCCCAAAAACACAAAGAGCCACCCGAAGTTATCTGGTCACATTACACCGGGTCAACGTAAAAAGTTAAGGCTAACCTCGAAGTAGCGAGAATCAGATACAGGGACTAGGTTCGTCCTGGAGGAAAGATTACATTCTAACTTAGAAACATTTATGGAGGAAAAGTCTTCATGAAGGAGTCGTCTATGGGGCAAGTTGGATCCACATAGGGCTCGACAACAACGGCGAGTTGCTGTAGAGCCGGATCCTGGTGTGGTTATGGATAAAGGTGGGAAAGCTCCTAGTTGGTGAAGTCCAGAGTCCGTGTACAGGAGTGCCTCAATGTCAATTGGATGCGGCTCAACATCGTTCCCAATAAAGCCCTCTATATTAAGAACGGAAGTGAGATCTCCTTCAGCAAGGCAAACCTGCAAGCTGAGGCCAAATAGCAAATCATCCTTGACGGCTGCAGCTTTGACAGCAATCTCAGTCTGCCAGTTCTCCAGGCAGAAAATTGTACATATGTTTCTGAGTCCTAGTTCTGGCAGTTTAGGGACAGGTGGAGTGCACTCTATCACCAGCCAAGGGTCCAGAACTTGGGAGGCATAGCTATGGGTTAGGACTCACTCCAGCAGAGGCTAGGTGCAGGGTTCAGAGCAGAACCAGTTGGAACTGGTCAATGGGTCAGTTGCAGGGAGAGTGGCCTCTGTAACTCATATGGGAGGTTAGCCACTGACCTTTAGAGTCACATGGGTGGTTCTGGGTTCAAGGCATGTTCTAACTTCCTTCAGGGTCTTTAGACTGCAGGGCAGTTCTTCTGATACTTTACAGATCCAGGAGTGTTATGTGGAAAGAACTGTGCGGTCCACTTCTATGTCCAGTGCCACCCTGTGGGTAAAGAGCTAGCCTTGATCCACACACTAAACCAGTTCTAGTTAGATTCCCACCTTCCACTGAGCTTGGTGCCAGCCTTATTAGATAGAGAAAGGGGAGGTAGGCGTTTGTATGAACTTCATATGCTATTGACATGATAGGCATCCTTTAAAGCTCTTGAAGTGACTGGACCCAGCTCCCCGGGACCATCTTGCCAAAGGGAGGATTCCCTCACTCCACTTCCAGGGCTCTTTAACCAGTGCCTGGAACAATATACATCTCACCACAGGGATTCATCAAGGGTCCGGTGACAGATGGACACTGACAAGAAAGCGTCTCCTGAGCATAGTTCAAAGAGTTTGCTATGCGGAACTCCCCGAAATTACAAAAAAACTCTGGGCCCGATTCACAGAACTAACTTAAAACATAATCCTAAACTTACTACTTTTGGTATTCACAGAAGTTAGGATTTTGTCTTAAGTTTGTCTTAAGACAGACTTAAGACAGACTTAAGACAGACTTAAGTTAGGATTTTGTCCTAAGTCTATCTTAAGTCTGTCTTAAGACAAACTTAAGACAGAATCCTAACTTCTGTGAATACCAAAAGTAGTAAGTTTAGGATTTTGTCTTAAGTTAGTTCTGTGAATCGGGCCCTCTGTGAAGTTCCGCAAGTGGCGGAGTGCAGTGTGAACTGTATTTTGTGCTGGTATTCCTGCTGCTCGGGTAGAAATTCTACCCGAGCGGCAGCTCGTGAAGGCGAACTTACTGTTCGCAATCACGAACTTACTGTTCGCGATCGCGAGCAGAGAAAAAACTTCACTGTACATCGCGAAGCAGAGTTTTCTGCACTCCGAGAGCTCCGCGGAGTGCGGAGTGCAGAAAACTCGACACACTCAGCGAACATAGCAAAGTTCACCACCCAGGTCTAGCTGTTAGGCAGGAAGTTTACAATTTTTTGAAAGTGTCATATTCAAAATAGTAATATAAAGTCTGACTTGACTATTGCAGTGGATTTTAAATTACTATTAAAGTGAGCCTTTGAAGAATTTTTCTAGCTACTCCCAACCTCAATTCAGCATTTATTAAAGGTGATAGTGTAACCTGTTGGAGAGTCAGCCTTGCCACAGGAAAAAAACGACTCTGTGGGTGTTTTACTGGCAGGACATGTAAAACATAAATTATACATGTACTAGTATTTACAAACCATGCAACATAACTTTGAGCTTTCAGAGCCAAACTTAGGGGGGACTTACAAGTATAAAAAAGGAAGTTTTACATCTGGAAAATATTTGTTTTACCCGATCGAAATTGCAGTTTTAAAAATAAACACACAGGCTGCAGTGGCATGTCTGGAAACACGTTTTACAGAGCTACTTTAGTGTTTGGCAGATTAAGTGCTGCAGCCCACTAGTAGTAGCATTTTATTTACAGGCCCAGGGTACAGGTAGTACCATTTAGTTGGTACTTATAAGTGCGCTTCCAAGCACCTCCCACCGCGGAACTGCCTTCTGTTGCTGCCCTGCCCTGCCTCTACTCTGACGCGAGCCCGCCCATAGCCAGACCGGAGTTGCGATCGACCGTGAGAGCCGATGCACACAGCGACATGCGCAGCCCGGAACAGCGGATCACAGAGGAGTGTGAGTGCCGTGAGTGTGTGCCGCGGGTCTGGAAACGGCACCAAGAAGCACGGGGGCATAGTCTCCAGCCATAGCCCCGCATCTGAGCGCTGCAGTAGCCGGTACCGGCCAATTCAGCGGGTCCCCGCTGAATTGGCCGGTCCCCACTGAATTGGCCGGTATTGAACTGGGTGTGGCACGGCAGGCCAAGCGGTACAGAAGGGCAGAAGGATCGGAACTGAGAGCGCCGGTATCTGGAGCTGTACTCTAGGAAGGAAGTACCGGTCCCTCGGAGTGGCGGGGCAGTGAAGGAATGGCAAACATGGCACAAATCAGCTGAATAGCCAGTCTAGCCCAAGTTTTAACGAGGAGACGCCCAACTAGGGGCAGGAGCCTGAGAAGAAGCCGGAGAAGGGAGGCAGACCCAGAGAGGTAACACTCCATACGAAAAGAAGAGTGACCAAGGAGAAAACCCATAAGATCAGTAAGACGGGCTGGTGGGCAGTTGGCACATCAGAGGTAAGTGATCAGTGAGTGTGTGAGTAAAAGCTGTACCCCAATAGTAGTAACCCCCCAACACGTAAAATACATATAAACCAGAAGCCAAAAATATACAGGGAAGACCCTCAGGAGACAAGCCCTGAATTACGCCCCACAGGATCACACAAGCAAAAAGCACGATGGGACGAAAACGCAAGCAAAAACTACATAAGGAAGCCCGAGAAGATAGCCCTGAGAAGAGTGAGCTACTGGTGGGATCAAGGTCATGGGAAGATAGCCAGGAAAGTCAAAACCCCACGGAGGACAATAGTAAGGGGCAACAAAAGAAGAGAAAAGATAAAAGAGTAATCAAACAAGCCCCACAAGCTAAAAAGGGGTGTACTTCAATATCTATCCAGAAAAAGAACACTTTAGTCTCTAATCCCATAAAGGACTTTGTAGGCAAACTTTATAAATTACCAGAACAACCAGTAATAAACCTGGAAACGGAAAAGGAGCCCCGGTCCGAGAACGTAAAAAACATAGATACGGAAGAGGTGCATCAGGCAGAGAAAAACAGGAGGATAGACCCAGAGGAAGAAGAAATTGAAGAAGATTTAGGGGACCCCTTGTTAATAAATCTCTCCCTCCAGAGTCATAATCTAACAATGGCAGCACCTCCGCTATCATCTTCCCCAAAACTTTTTTTCCTGCAAACTTCGATGAATGAAGGACAATTGGGAAGTGAAAGTCGTGAGACTAGCTTTGTCTGGGGGGCTTCATCTAATCAAGTATTGCATCTCCGAAATGGGAAAAACAACTCAAACCAGCAGGACTCCGTAAGGACAGGGAGTCAAGCAAACCCAGAGAGAAACAGCCCCCAGGATTCGGACCTGTCAGCATCACCTTCTTCTTCTATAATGCGTCCATTTCTAACGATAATGGCATTACTCCTAGTCCTACTCCCTCGCCTTCCTTCGGTACAATTGAGGCCCCGCCTCCCACCCAGACCCACCCCCAGCATAAAAACTCTGCCCGCCCCCACCTCCACCTGTATATAAACAAGCCTAGCTAGCACTCAGTTGAACCGCACTGGGAGGGAGGGAGGGTCCTCGAAGGAAGGCGAGGGAGTAGGACTAGGAGTAATGCCATTATCGTTAGAAATGGACGCATTACCTCCCGTCCCTCCCTCGCCTTCCTTCGGTACAATTGAGGACATAGCAAGCAGAGGATAACAGAGACGGACAACTGAGTGACAAAGAACACAAAACAGTGCCCCAAACACAGCAGATCAACATCCCAGGCCTCCGAAAGAGGACAAGACTCCGCGGCCCGAACATCCACAGGAGGAACCACCCCCACAAGAGCAAGAGCCACCAATACTGCGGAACGAAACCAACCACCAGGAAGGCAAACAACACCTGAGTCGGACTAAGTGAACAAACCTCCACCCGGAAGTACCCAGCAACCAACAGGCACCACAGCAAAAAGGCGCCGGACAGTCAAACCGACCAAAGGAGCCACAGTCAAGGAAGGAGCAGGACCGAACACAGGCAAAACCAACCCGTGACAGAGCCAAAACGCCGAGTCACCAGAGGGACAAAGGCCGGAACCGGACCCAAAACAAACAGATCCGAACAGTCCAGACAGAAGGAAAACACCCAAGACAGGGCCCACAAAACCCCCAAGCGCCCCACAGGGGCGACGACAGCCCAAAGCAGAGCTGCAGACCACGCCGACTCCCCAAGGATGAAAGGCCAAGAGGACACCTGAGGACACGAACCCGTAACCAAGAACCGGAACATAGGCTGCCACAGTGCGCGCAGCAGGTCAGGCAGCCACCCGACCAGGCTCACGCGGGGGGCAAACCCAAAAGGCAAGAGTCGAAACCCAAGACCCGCAAGGGGCCCAGAGGGAGGACCGGACAGGACAACCAACCCCAGCAGCAAAGACCCCGAAGGGAAGGACCGGACATGGCGGGGAAACAAACACAGCAGACCCGGAAAAACAACCAGGCAACAGACCCCAGGCAACATGCAAGGAAGCCAGAAGCACCAAGAAGCCAGAAGACGCCCACCGCACTCGCAGAGGGGCCACCGACAACCCCAGAAGAGCTCCAGCTGGAGGGAACCGCCACACCAAAAGGAGGCCAGCACCACGGGAACAACACCCAGAGCAGAACACCAGGCCCAAAAGACCCACAAACACCAAGCACAGGACAGCCAAGAGGAGGACCGACTGGAAGCCCGCAAACCACCGCCAACCAGACCGGAACCCCCAACACAGCCGAATCCAGGCGCACAACCGGCAGGCAACAGGCACAAACCCCACACAGAACCCAGGGGAAGAGCCCGAAACCCCAAAGGGCACGAAGCCACCGGAAGGAACCTCCACTGAGCGCAACACAGCCCGGACTGGAGAGGAAAACAAAGAGCCCAAGGCCAATGAGGAGCAGCAGCAATCCCTGAGCACAGACCCACAGAGCCCGCACAGGGAAGGCCAGAGCAGTGGAGAAGCCGGGAAGGGGAAGTCGAGAGAAAACCCAGGATGAAGTAAGAAACCAGCAAAGCAGAACTGCCAGCACACAGGTCACCCACCAAGGCAGAGAGCTGACAGACCCAGCACCCAGACCCCAGCCCACAGAAACAGGACCCAGGCAACCAAGGACAAGGACCAGAAACAGGACCCATCCGACCGAGGCAGAGGACCAAGCCACTGGAACGACCACGGAGCCAATACCCTCAGAACCGCAGAGACCCCCGAAAGGGCACCAGGGCAAGCCCCAACGACACAACAGCCGCCAGCAAGAGGACCCCCGGGAGAGCAGCAGGAACCAGAACCGGAATCCGAACCGACCCCAGAACAGTCCAGCGACCGAAGCCACCACAAGCGGAGCCGGAAGAGCCAGCGAACACCCAGCCAGAAGGCAACAGCGGCCGAGCCACCAGGAGAGCACCCCCAGGGACGGACCGACAAGGGCAGCAAGGACAACAGACCCCAGAGACCAACCCAACAGGAGCCAGACGGACAGGCAGAGAAGAAGAAAACGAGCCCAGGGACCCAGAAACACCACAGAAGCCAGGTGCCCCAGCACCCGCAGCCACAGGACCGCCCGAGGAGCCCCAGGACAAAAAGGCCCAAACCCACGAAGGAAGAGAGACCAGGCACCAGGACAAGGGAACGCCGCATGAAGGAGAGCCACGAGAGCAACGGACATGCCGGAAGACCCAGGGCGAAGGCCCGAGGCTGAAGGGGAAGGACACAACCCAGAAAAGAAGCAGCGTCAGGGAAGCGGAGAGAAGCGCCCCCCAAAAACCCAGGGCATGCCAAAAAAAAACCCAGGCAGAGCCTGCGGAAAAGCAGCCCGAAAGGCCAACACATGGAAGGGAATCGGCCGAAGCCAGGAGCAGACCTCCAGGAGAACCGGAACAGGCACAAAGCCGCTGGACACCCCAGCCCCAGCAACAAAACGGAGCGGGCCCCAAACCCGAGCCCCACCGACAGGAACCCAGCAGATGGCACAAAAGGCAAGCAAACAGGACACCCAGTCCAGGAGAGCCACCCCGCAGGAACCGGACACGGGCACCGGCAGAGGAACCCTCCTCGAATCGGAGGAACCGGCACCAAGCTGACCTAGCACCCATGAACCACCGCACACAGGACCCCGCCAACAGAAACGACCCGCAGCCACAGAGGAGGAAATGCCAAAGACGAGCACCCACCGACAGGGAATCGGCCAGACAGCAGTGACAGGAACCCATCAGGGCACGGCACTCAGAAAAGGAGGCAGCAAGCCAGGGCGAACAAACGGCCAAAACCGCGATCACCTGAAAGCCAGGGGAGACACCCACAGTGGGGAGAACGGAGAGGCCCCAGTGCAAGGCACGCTGGAAAGGCAAGACGCCCGATCCCAGGCAAGGCAAACAGAGGGCCCAAGGCGGCGACACCCAGCCACCACGAGCCGCCGACGCCAACTCCATGAAACCCCACATCAAGGAGGGCACAGAAGAAGCAGAGAACAGGCCAACCAGCGCAACAGCAGCAGCCAAGCAGAACATCAGACCCACCAAGCAGCACGGCCAGGACAGAGTCCGGCAGCACAACGGGAGGAAAGGGGCGACCCCCACCAAGAAGCAAAGCCACTGGAGGAAGAGAGGGATGAGCAGCACAGAAGCAAAACCCCAGACACAAACCGAGCGTGTATAGAAACCTGAAAACCCTCCAGGACCAACACAGCGCAGAAGGAACACGGAGGGCAGAGGAGAGACCGCCATGGCATGACACACAGGCAACCGACAAGCAACTGCCAGCCGGGCAGGCCACCGTGGACAGAGCCGCAAAGACAATGCTCACAACAGTGGAAACAGCAAGGAAAAACACCAAGCACGGGCAATGCATGCCACACCCACAGCACCATACACCACACCAGCCTTGAAGGGCAAGCCCAACCAGAAGGGCCGGGAACAGCAAAGAAAGAATCCCACAGTCCCAGCCCGGCAGGAAAAGAGGAAAGCCCCCCATCCCCCAACCAGCGCAGGAGCTCAGCGAATATTCCATGACAAGAACCCAGAGCCCCACGCATCGCCAAAGGCGGGAGAAGGACCCCCAAAATCCCAGGAACCAGATGGGATCCAGCCCCTAACAGGATCCGCAGGACGAAGACGGGAGGGCACAGAAGGCACCCGCTGAACCCCAGAACACTGGACAGAGCAGCCTCACCCAAGTCAAGCAACATAAGCAGACACGAGAGGCAGAACACCCCCCTCGGAGCCCATGCGGCCAGGGCACCCCAGGGAGACCGGAGAACCAGCAGTAGAGGAAGAGGACACCATCAGGCCTCAACAACCTCCTGTGACCCAGTGGCAGACAAGCGCCAAAGGGCACCACCCAAGGAAACATGGAGCAGTGGCCGGAGCCGCACCCCAGGCAGCGAGAGCCCATGCCACCAAAGGCACGAGAACAGCCGCCAAGCCACAGTACCAAGGTCAGCACCGCAGGGCAAGAGAACCGCCCAAGCAGGATTAAAATAGGAAAAACGGGCACAAACCCGCCCTACCTGGCCTCCGGGAGGACAGTAAACGGGGAGGAGGCAGCCACGCAGCCCGACCCGGAAACACAGCCCCAGCCACAGGAGGACCGCCGGACACCGTCGGGGATTCCTGAGCCACCGCTCCGCCCCAAACCACGAGGGAGACGAGGAGAGGAGGCATCGCCAGGAGAACGCTGCCGAGGGCACCGCCGTCGCAGAGAACCGACACGAAGACTCCCCGGCACCGCCACAGGGAGGAACTGAAGGTAAGTCTCACTAGGGAGACAGAAAAAAACAAGTGGAGGTGGGGGCGGGCAGAGTTTTTATGCTGGGGGTGGGTCTGGGTGGGAGGCGGGGCCTCAATTGTACCGAAGGAAGGCGAGGGAGGGACGGGAGGTAATGGACCTTCTACTGATGTTACAGAAAACCCTTCAGGGAATTTTAGAAGTATCAATGTTAAATATTGGTGTATTAAATTCCCAAAAGGTATTTCTAAAAAAGATTGAAGAGGAGTTGGCAGGGATTAAAGGGCAAATGCCGCACATGTTAAGACCTGTAGGGACCCCACAAACAATAGATCAAAATATAGGGGGTAAAATATCAGAGGCACCAGATAATGTGTATATATCTAAACGCCCAATGCTAATAAAAAGGAGATGTGAACATGTAAGGGTCCGTACTAAAGGCAGGGCAAGCAAAAAGCAGACCCTGCTATCAGTGACTAAGGAAAATAGGAAGAACAAGGAATTGAGGGAAAGCTAAATGTCACTGCCCGGCTCTTTGTACCCATAGGACCCCCGGCAACAGAGGACAAAAGAATTGCACCGAGTACACAAAAGAAGTCCCAGAGTAGTAAGGACCCAAAAGAGAAGGTACCAAAAATTAAATTTGTAAACCAGAGAATAAACCCATCTATAAAGGGCCTATCGCAGAATGCCCAGAGATATAGTAACCAAAAAGCAACACTACAGACAGATGAGTCAGTCGCAGGGCCTCTAGGGAGGGGAGAGGTCAGTCAGTTAAATCTAGGATCCCTTAAGAAAGGAGCAGTGATAGGGAACAATAAATGGGTATATCTGGAACCGGCGCAAGCAGGCTTAAGGGTAAAAAATTGAGGACAAATGGCAGGGAAATAACAAAAGTATTACTTTACTCGGACTTGGTAAAAATGGCAATTATGAAAGCAGAAAGTGAGATCTACCAAGAAGGAGTAAGGTTGATCCCAGAAAAGGAATTAAGAGGAGAATTACAATCAGGAAGTAATTTTCTAAAGTGCCATGCAGGTCTTGGGAGGAGACAGGTGAGGCTACTAAAGGATAAGGAAGAAGAGGGTAACCGCCTGAATATAGTAATAAATAATACAGTAAAGGAGGACTCGTGGGGTATCTAGAGTCAAGGAAGCTATCTAGGAGACCCCTCGGAGATATGCTTAGATGGATTGGGTGAAGCTGGTGGTTTAAGTGAGATAGAATAGGAGGTGGGGGAGTTGCATAGCCTAAGTCTCTTATCATGGAATATAAATGGGTTAGGCAATGAGATAAAGCATGAACTCACAAAGAAACAAGTAAACAAAGTAGCAATTGCCTGCCTTCAAGAGACTTGGGCATGCAGCGAAACCCCCAGCTTTGAGGGCTACCACCAATTGAATCGATTGGCCAAGAGGAAAAGATTTTACCGCCCTTCGGGGGGAACCATGACACTTATCTCAACAAAAGTACTAAGAAATGCAGTATTGCTAGAAGTGAAATGTAAATGGTTATTGGCATGCAGGTTAAATCTCCTGTCCCTGGATAAGTAATGTGATATGATAACTGTCATAAATGTATACATGTAGTGGGACAATGTGGGAGAATATGTAACAGAGATGGGGAATTTTAAAGAGGACATAGACTCTTTATTAGAAAAGTATGCCTCTGATGTATTGATAATTATGGGGGATTTTAACCATAAGCTGCACCCAATGAAGGCTGATCGCTGGAATACAGTTCTGTTAGATGCCTATGGAAGTAACAATGCCAGCTTCCCAGTATGTGATCCCTTGAAACAGGATTTAGAATTGGCTAATTATTTAGGGGAAAAGGGTCTGTTCTGCCTAAATGGCAGATTTAAAACAGACTGCCCGGCAAAGAAGACCTTTAAAAAAGGTTTACAAAATTGCCCAATTGACTATGTATTCATGTTAGCCTGGAACTTCCCCTTAGTGCGGGAATTTATGTTACATCAAAGCGAAGGTAGCGACCATAATCCGCTACATTTGACGGTACATGGGGGAAGGATGGAACACAGAGAAAAGGTGATACCACAAGAAGTTGATTACCCAAAATGGGCAACAACAAGACTAACAGAGGAGTACCAGGAAAAGTTTAAGTCCTTTCAACTAAAGGTTGAATTAGTAAATCTCGGGAGTTATGATTTGGAATGGTACGAGGAGAAGATAGCCCAAGTAGTCCAGTGCCTTAGGATAGAGCTAAAAAACGATAAAAGAAAAGGTACAATAACCCGAGCTAGCCGACTGAAATGGTTCTCCATGGACTGCCAAACTAAAAACAGGGAGAGAAGAACAGAAGCGAGAAGGCAAAGAGAAAAGTTCAATCAAGAGAGGCAAAATCATCTCATTAAATTGAGATCTGACTTCAAAAAGATGGTCACCGACGCAAAAAGGGTATATAAAGGGAGATGTTGGGTAAATCTGCTAGAGTCAATAGAAACTAAGAATCTGAGACAATACTGGAAATTTATAAAAGCAGCATCTGCCCCCTCAGCTGGAGAAATGAAATGTGTAGTAGGGGAGGCAGCATGGGATCAATGCCTAAGGGAACTGTATGGAGCCCGAGTACCCCTAGGAGACATAGTGCCCAAAGATTGGCAGGAAATTTCAGAAGAATTTAAATGAGATTTTACGGAACAGCAAGTGGAAGATACGATAAAAAAGTTTCATCTAACCCGAGCCGCAGGGCCTGACAATCTCCCAGCGATAATTTTAAAATCGCAAACAAAGTGGTGGGCAAGATTCCTATCCCAGCTGTTTCAAGTAATAGTAACAGAAGGTAAAATGCCATTGAATTGGAAGGGTGCGGTAATAAGACCAATCCACAAAAAAGGCAGTATGGTTGAACCTCGAAATTACAGATTGATAATCCTACTGGATATAGGGGAAAAGGTATTTTCAAAACTCGTGCTAAATAGATTAAATGCATGGGTTGATGAGTTCTCAATCGTACCCATAGAACAGGGAGGATTTAGAGAGGAGCACTCCACAATTGACCACTGTTTTTCATTATGGGCAATGGCAAGAAAGTCAACGGAACAGAATGGAAAACTCTGCTGCTGTTTTGTTGACTTTCGTGCTGCCTTCGACTCAGTGGATCGGGTGTGCCTATGGGAAACACTTATTAATAAAAATATTCCAAAAGACCTGTTTGATTATAATAAAAGAATTACACCAAGGCAATTGGGCTCAAGTAATTAGGGACACCGAGGGTGCATTAACGCCAAAAGTACCTATTGAAAATGGCACGAGACAGGGCTGCGTATTGCCCCCCCCCGCTATTTTCTATATTTCTGTCAGATTTACCAGCTTGTCTAGAAGTGGAGGGTAGTGCCAGCCCAAGAATGAATGGTAACAAGGTGCCGTGTCTTTTATACGCGGACGACCTCGTAATAGTAGACCAGACTGAAATAGGCCTTCAAAGGTAGCTGAAATCTTTTAACGAATACTGTGTAAAGAAATTTTTAACGGTAAACTTAGACAAGACAAAAATTCTATGCTTTGGAAAGAAAGCGGTTACGTTTAATTGGTTTTTAGGTGTCCTTAAATTGGGATCCGTGAATGAATACCGCTACCTAGGGGTGTGGTTTGATAAAACATTAAACTGGCATACACATTTAGAAGCCCAAAAAGCGAAGGCACACACATCAATCGTTGATTTAAAAATGTTTAATCGTGATTATGGGGATATGCCTCGCCGACCATTATTAAAGGCATTCAGTGCAATGATACCACTGCAAGTACTCTGTAGAGCAGAGAACCTTTATTTGAGCGGTAAAGGAATCTGGAACTTGGAGGAATGGAAATGCCTGAAAAACATTTTATCCCTGCCCCCATCATCAATGGTCCAAGCAATAAGAACAGAATTAGGAACAACGGCTTGGGGGGTACAATCACAGATAGCAGTAAATAGATTTTGGAAACGGCTGGAAAAAGAAAAAGGACAAAAAGTTGCACAATGGTGTCGGAAAGAGATTAAATCAAGTAACTTAAACTGGGCAAAAATGTGTAGGAAGAAAGTGCTACAGACCTGTGAGAACTTAAATGTGGTCATATGCTGAGATTCGCTAAGGATAGAGTGTACAAAAAAAGACTTAAAATTTAATGGACAAGAAGTCTCTAGAAGATCTGATATAGAATACCTTGGCAAGAAAAAATCAGCAGAGTTCATGATGAAGTCTTGGCCAAACGAAAATTGGTTCCCTTATTTGGACACCCTACCAAACCCGTGGTATAGACAGGAGATCCTAAGGATGCGAATTGGGATCAACCCGTCGTTAATAAATAAATAAATTAGAGCTAAAATGTTGGATCCCAAAGGGTGTTGTAAGTGTGGGCTGGGCACAAAAGGGGATTATGTGCAGGTCCTACTGGATTGTATAACCATTTTAGAACTACAGAAACGGTGGCTGCGTCAAATATTTTTAAAATATGGTATAAGAACACGAGCGCAAGCGACCAATCTCCTTACAGAAATGCCAGGTCTTGAAATCGCAATAGCCCTAGGGAAGTTCATAAAGGTAGTACAGAGATTCCTAACAAGTCAGAAATAATATTTTTAAAATTTTTATTGAATGAATTTATACCTTGTCTATGTGAAATTGGTGGTTTTATTAACCCGTAAGGGGTAAGGTTTTTTACTAAGGAAGTTTTACTCTATGAGTATCCCCTTTTAAATGATATGTACCCAGGGTGAAAAAAATTTATGAATTGTTGGAGAATATTTTAACTTGTAATTATTCTGTATTTTACTGTGGAATATTTAAAATAGTATTTACTGCAATGCATTTGTTTAAAGATTACGAACTAAATAAACATACTTTTGACTTGACTTGACTTGAAATGTTCCAATTATGTATATGCCAATGTTCCCATGTTTAAAAGAGAGAGCGCAAGCATTTTAGAGCTGGTTTGCAGGAGTGAAGTGTGCAGAGTGTTCTAGCTAACAAAAACGGGTTCTGCAAATGAAGGAAAGAAAGGATTGTAGGTTACTATACAGCGCTCCCTAAAACACCCCTCCCACAACACCACCTCCTAATAACACCTATCAGTGTATGAGCCAAGCATGTAAAATATTTTTTCTCTCTCAGAGGATCTTCACTGATAGTCATAAGCACTGAATAGTCCCACACTCGTGCCGGGATTGCGGATCTTTTCTTTGCAATATTCCATCTTAAGTGTAGATATTCACCTTTCTTCAGCAAGGCCTGGAGAGACACTGAAGACATTAATGTTTTGCAGCCCAGGAGGAAGGCTACATTGGCCAATTGGTTCCGATTGCATTTAGAAAAGTGTAACAACTATATTAAGTAATTCAGGTAGCTAATTGGATTGTTAAATTTAGTGTTTGAGTCTCATTCATAAACCTTTTTTATCTTTAAAGGCAAAAACTGAAAGAGAGGAGGATAATGTAGCCCCATTGGATGCCATTATGTAAATCTGAAAAGGGTGTCTACCTTTGAGGGATCCCAGGCCACTAGTATCCCATCATGCCCTACATTTAAACCAAAGAGACCTCCCACGACACAATTAACGTCTGCTGATGAATGCATGCAGAGGAGCGAAATACACTCCAAGAAATGCAAATTACACAAACATGGGACAAAATTCACAAACGTGTTAGAAGACTGGATATATGGATGGGTGAAATACACGAGGAAATAAAATGTATAAAAGGGTGAGTAAATTACAGAAGTAGTTGAGAAAAATTTAAAAAGAAAAAACAATGGGTAAGTGGAGGAGCATAATACAAAATTGTCTGAAGCAAAACCATTAAAAGAGGAATAAACTACATAAACTTATCAGTAAAATACACAAACAAATGTATCAAAATCATGAAAAGATTAGTAAATTTTTTAAGGGCATTCTAGGGCAAGATGATCCGCTACACATCATGAAACGCCCTGTGCAGTGAGGCTGAGAGATGTCTTCGGACCTCTTTTTCCAATGGATACTATTAAAGATGGGTCTAAAGAAAGTATCCTGTAGAAAGTTAAGCAAGTTGCCCAGTAGAAAATCCAGCAAACACCAGAGGATAGCACGCTTTATTCTACTTTATGAAGGCGTTGCATCTTCTTCATCGTGTTGAACATTATTATGCAAAAAGTGACACAAATGCTCCGATGTCTTAGCGATAAAGTGCCAAACGAGGTGACATTTTCCTTGAATATGGATCACATTAGCTAAGTATCTACTTCCTCTTACCAAATATTTCTTACTCCACAACATACATAATCCACCACATGTTGGGCCTCATTTACAATATTTTGACTCACAGTAGTGCACCAAGCATTCCTCCTGTGCTTCCATGCATCAAAATGAAATGGCAGGAATGAGCCGTTTCTACAAGGGTGCACGGACAGAATATTGAGTTGCAAATATCGACCTACCATAATATCGAGTTGCAAATATCGTGATACAAGAATATCGACTGCAAGAATATTGTAGTCCAGAATATCGACAGTAAGGTAAGAAATATCTTTTTTTTAATATCGAAATCAGTAATATCATAAGTAAAAATATTGTTGTTTATAATATCGATTTTTACATTAGTGTGATGTATTTTAGTATGTATTATAAAAGTATGTGATCTAATTTTTTCTGTCTAAGTACCGTATTTTTTAAAATGTATGTTTTATTTTTTATGTTAAATAAATGTCGCGTTTTAGTTCTGTGGCGGGTTGTGGTATTATAGGGCAATAGGGTGAGAAATAATTAATTATAATAAATTGAACATTCATTTTATTTCAATTACATTTTGCATTTTAGTTCCATAGGGGGTAGTGGGTTTACAAGGGAATATGGTGGGAAGTAACTTAATTTAAAAAAGGCAATGAATAATTGTTATGTATTAGTATTTATAAACCATTTTTAATAATTAAATATTAATTGGCTAACAGTTTAATTAATTAATTAATTGATGAATATGTTAATTATGTTATCTTTTTATTTTTTTTGGAGCAGGTGGTGTGTTTATAGTGGATTAGGGTGGGAAGTAATTTAGTTCTAATAATTAATACATACTTTTTATTAATCAATATTTATGTATTTAATATTTTACTTTGTTAATTGTGGTGAATAATTTATTGATAATAAGGTATTAATTGGTCATTCATTTTTATTATTTAATTGTGGTAATTGTGCCATTTTTTAGGAGTGGGTTGTGGGTTGAGAGGGGAGTAGGGTGGGAAGTCATTTGTAATTTAATTTTAACACATTTTAAAATATGTTTTATATAATATTTATTTAATGTTGTTTTATAGTGTTAATTGTGTGAATTAATTTATTATTAATTGTTTTTAATTTGCTTTTTGATTGTCATTAATTGAGTGATTAACTGTTAATTAATGATGTTAATTGTGTCATGTTTTACGACATTGGTGGTATAATTTATAGGGGAATATGGTGGGAGGTAAATTATTTTTAAATAATTAATTGTTTGTTAATTAATGCTAATTAATTTGCTGGAGTGTTAATAGTAAATTATTCCCCTCCGCTATCCAACACTTTCCCTACTGTTGCACTTGCTGGAATGGGAATGGTAAATTATTCCCCTCCTATATCCAACACTTTCCCTACTTTTGCACTTGCTGGAGCGGCAAGAGTAAATTATTCCCCTCCACTATCCAACACTTTCCCTACTGTTGCACTTGTTGGAGTGGGAATAGTAATTTTTTCTCCTTTGCTATCCAACAATTTCCCTAACTGTGGCACTTACTGGAGTGGGAATAGTAAATTATTCCCCTCCACTTCTGTTGCACCTGCTGGAGTTCAAATAGTAATTTTTATCCCTCTGCTGTTGTATAACATCTTAGGACCATATTGTAATTTTCCCGATGCATACCCTTATATAGGTATAAATCACTGTATCCTTATATAGGCATAAGAATCATAACCATATTTAGACATAGCTCATGCAGTCCAAATACGGCAGGGCTACTTCCACTAGGTCTGAAAATCTACAACGATATCTTGGAAAACTCAGCTTCAGCAGCTAAGGACTTTCCCTTGCTCGAATACTGACTTGTCGAATAACTCTTGGCGTTTTCAAAGAACTGAGAGTCTTTATGGCGTTATTATGTCCACCTTTACGTCAAACTCGGCAACTTCAAGGTATAAATATGCCCACACTTGCCTTAGCAAGGACACTGTGGTTTGGAGCAGTTTGACTATCTACATGCCCGACGCGTCCTGCTACTGCAAGTGCAGAAGGAAGCCGACCCTCCAGCAGACGCACTGAGAGAGACGCTGTCTTTTCTCCTGCTGAGAAATCCAGCTCCAGTGTTTCCAAGCTACCCTTGTGGGTTGTTGGAAAATTGAGTCCTGAGCCTGACCTTCTTCATTCCAAATCAAGGTACGAAGCTGATTAGACCCTAAGAGAAATCTTGGACTGATTCTTGGCAAAAGAATACTACATTTATGCTACACCACACTTACTTCTTCCCTTGTACTAAGCTTAGGTTAGGTACATCAGGTTAGGCGTATTTAAGAAGCCTCTATTATTTATGAATGTACAATACAATGCTCTTACAGTATTATTTTATTCTACTCTTTTTACTGTATGCATTATATTTTACAACCAGTTTTACGATTGTAGAAGTTCATTTCTTATGCTTGAGAAAGAAGACTGTTCAATAAATCCTTTTTTTGAAAATGCCTGTCTATCTATTTCTCTGCTACTCTAGTGAAACGAAGCATGCATGATTGACTGAGTAAAATAACTATCTATTGTTTCCACAACTCTAAAGATCAGTTTTATCTTGGGGAAACAAAGTTGTCATGTTTATGCGGTTGTCAGAAACGAATCCCTTCTTGTTTATTCGAGAACGTTTCTAGTGACCTCTGAGCTAGCTGGCACTTACAATTAAATCTATTATATTCGATAGAGACCTAGTAGACCTCAGTCCTACGTCTAATCTATAGGATATATTATTCCAATGTGCAAAGCCTATTGGGAATATAGGAACTACACTACATGGCGCCCAGCGTTTGGTAAGGCACTAATTTAACGCTAGAGTAACTCAGTCGGACTTTTCACAGAGACCCCTTTTTCCCGTAAAAACTCCAATAGATGTCTGGAGTGGGTTAAAGGATAAAATATCCGCCATAAACTAAGTAGGACGAAAAATCCTATGTATTGGTTTTGGTTTTGTTCAACATTGAAGGATACAGTGTTCCAAAATATTGTGCACCTTATCTTTATTTCCTCAAAACTTGCTCTGCAAACTTTCATTAAACAATGTCGAATAGCAACAACACCAAGGCCGATGGATCTGGAAATCCTCGACCAGGTTTTAAAACGTCAGGGTTTAATGAAGTTGACGTGGATGCTATAATCATCCCGGAAAACGTAGAAAAAGCCATAGCTATAAAGCTTATAGAAAATGGCCTATCACCAAGAGGTGGTAGAGTCATATTTGTCATAGAGGCACATAAATATTGGTAGACAGAGGTATTCTATTCATGGATTATCTTTCCACAAGCAAATCCAACAACACATGTGTTCCACTTCTACAAGATGGAGGAACCTCCAGCGGAATACGCTGCTTTCGAGGACGTTGAAATTCCACTAACTTACCAAGAGCATCAGCTCTGGTTTAAAGGCGTCTTACAACATTAAAATCACATTACCAGGCTCGTTCCACTAGGTAGACCAGGAGCAAGATGGCCGGTACTAGCCAGCTATACACCACAACCTCACATTGAATGAATGACAGATGTAGAACTGTTAGCTCAGCTGAAAAAATTAATTAAAATACATAGACAATTGGTACAATATGTCATGCAGACTCTAACAGTCCAACCTGCTATAAGAATTCCACAGCACACCCCTCATCAGGGGAACACAAACAAAATCACACCACAGACTATACAATCAGTCATTGGTAAATTGCCCGCAAAAAGGGAACAAATTCCATTCTGGTTAGCCCAGAAAAATACTCAAATAGAGGCAGTATTTCCCAATAGTACACCTCATGAGAAACACAGGATTCTAACAATCTGTTTACCAATGGGGATAGCACCACACATGGAGGACTGTGACAATTGGGGTACAGTCTTTGCTTCAATCTACACAAAAACACATGGTGTCCTATCTATGGCGGTAATACCAGATGGATTCAAAATGAATACGGACCAGAACCTGCCTTGAATCTTGGTAGGAAATTACTGAAAGATTTCAAACAGGTCTCAGCTATTTTATTAGCTAACATTAAAGGTGAAGCAGCATCTGTGGCAATCCGCCAAAAATTAAAAGAACTCGATATTACTGAGCAACCGTATGAACATGCCAGAATTATTGAAAAATCCTATGAAGAACTAGGAAGAGATAGTTTGGAAGGGAAACCTGTAAAGCCCGAACTAACAGGAAATCCTGAAAAAGTTTTTATCAAAAATAATCTAACTACTCCAAAAAAACAATGGGAAAATAGTAGAGAGTCAATTCCTAAAGAGAAACGCTCTCAGTCCAGAGGTAGATCTCCTCAAAAGTCGCACTCTGAAAAGAGGTATGACCACAGAAATAGGGATAATTTGAGAAAACCTGATAGATATAAAGGTACTGATACTTGTTCCTCTCATACCTTTCAGACTTCCTCGCAGAAATCCGAAAGAAGAGGACGATCAGAACACAAGGAAAAACGCGTGAAGTCCAAAGACAATCAAGACGTTCCAAAAAATAAGAAAACTCAATTCTCCAAAAAGAAGGTAGCAAGTGTTAAAATCAGACATGCCGAGGATCTTGAGGGCACAACTCAAGAACGGGGAGTGGGCCCAGACAATGCTGGACAGCGCAGCAGAGGTCACCATAGCTCGCAGGATCCTGAAAGATCATCTGGAGACTGTGGATCTGAATGAATACATTCAGGTTGAAACTGCAGACACCAGGGTTAGTGTACCTCATAAGTTATACGAAGGAACACTCCGGATAGAAGGGGACTTAACTAGGGAAATAAACGCAGTCTTTTGGGAAAAACTATCAAAGGGTTTTGACATTCTTCTGGCTGAAAAAGACTGGCCACCTGAATTTGTCAGGGAGTGCCCACATGGCAAAGAGATCATTATATACTTAGTATGCTCGGGTGCACAGCAGGTTATAGAATGTTTGTACAGTTTATAAGTTTGTTGGTGCCACACAAGTAACGTCAAGTGTCCCTCGGCGTTCAATTATCAAGTAAGAAAAACGTGCGGTCAGTGGATCACTGGTCTCATCCTTGTATGCACTCAATGTTCTTCCCAAACATTTAGGAGTTCCAAACGATTTTATTCATCATCTGTAATATTTTATTCACAATATGTTTTCATTTGTGATTATCATTTTGTACATTCATGGCAGATTTTGGCTCTTAGGTTCAGAGCATAACACCATCTCATTTAAATACATCCAATGCATTTCGGGGCCATATTGCGCCCCTTCATCAGGGAAAGGATACTGTGGTAGAAAAGAAAAAGCGCCGTATAAGTATAATATGTTTTTGGGAAAAACGTGGGTGGGGCGTGGGGGGACAAACTAACGTGACAGGTTATGGGGTCACCGTTACAAAAGCCGTGATCCAAGTGTAGTGAAAAAGAAATGAAACACGTCACGTTTTTCCTAAAGAGATCATTATCCCAGCCTTCTCTAATCATATTCCTATTCTTAAAAAAATAACCTATGCCAGAAAATGGGCTTGGCCAAGGCTCCAGCATTATATAAAAATCATGTGGGATGTGATGATGACTCTCCTCACCATAAAATCCAGTTAAAAATCAACCTACTGCTCAGGGGCACTATCCAGTAAAGCAGGAAGCTAAAAAAACAAGTCAGGGAGATCTTAGATCAACTTGAATACCAGGGGGTGATTGAAACATGCACCTCGTTCATGAACAATCCTTTGTTTCCTGTCTCCAAATCAGACAATACATATCGTCTAGTTTTGGAATGCAGACATTTAAACTCTTGTTGCAAAACTTTTGCAGTACCAAATTCACACAGAGCAGCACTGATGAATAACATCCTTCGCAAAAAATACAAAACAACATTAGATATTTTGAACGGTTTCTTCTGTCAAAACATTGCACCTGAAAGCAGGTACTTGACCGCTTTCTCAATAATGGGGACACACCAACACTTTTGTCGTCTTCCCCAGGGGTTCAAGAACAGTCCTGGATTATTTTCAACCAGAGTAACAGAGTTACTACAAACGTATGATGAAGAGGCATTATCTTATGTCAATGATATCTATCTTACAGATGATTACTTCGACAGGCACTTGACCAGGGTGAACACCATAATACTTGGATTCGCTTCAGAAGGGTATAAATTGAACTTTAAAAAATCAGGAATTGCCCACCTCAACGTCCTATTCTTAGGATACAAACTTTCAAGTGAAGGCAAAAGCCTGGCAGCAAACCTTTTAGAAAAATGCCCGCTGCTCCAGTCTCCAAAAATGCTGAAAAACTTACAGTCAATTTTAGGATTCCTGAATTTTGGAAGAACTTACATTCTAAACTACACAGAAAGGGTTAAACCTCTCTACGAATTAATCAAACCTGATTTCAAGCCTACTAATTGGACTCAAAAACACACAGAAATGTTGCGATCAGTGGAAACAGACATGTTAGCAACAAAACACTTAAGAACACGTGACAATGTATGCAACCTTGTAATCCGAATCATCTCAGGGAGATGCGGATTCACATACCTAACCTTTAATGAAGGTGAAAAGGTACGAATAGTTTAAAAATCACACTTGTACACACAAGCTGAAATGAAATTCACTTCAACAGAGAAAATTCTGACAGCCGTTCAAACTGCAGTATCAAAAGAGAGAGCTCTCGCACAGGGTAAACGCATAAAAATCGTTACTCCTGTACCTGCCTTAGAGGCAGTGACAAAGGCAAGCATTCCAAATGCAAAAGCTCTACATCCAAGATGGATAAATGAGTTAACTCTCTTGCTGCAACAGACATTGAATATGTTTTTGACCCTTATTTGAAGACACAAGAATTTCTCCAACACGAACAAGAATGTCCTCTGCCCGCTGAAATTCTACCTTTAGACCATTACGGCTGTATAATATATACAGACGGATCAGCACAGCCCGCAATAGGGGGTAAACAAGCTTATAGTGCAGTATGCGTGATTGTTAAAGGTCGCTGGCGTGATCGTAAATTCAGACCTATGGTCACAAAAACTCAATCTCTCGGAGACTGTACAGCTCAACGAGCTGACCTCCAAGCTTTCAAGATGGCGCTTGAAAATACCAATCACGAATTACCCACCCTCATAGTGTGCGATTCGTATTACTGCGTTCAGTCTTACAATGAATATCTGCAGAACTGGGTTCAAAATGGATTTAAAGATGCAAAAGGTGGCACAATCAAGCATTAAATGCTTTGGGAACTAGTAGTTCTATTACAGAAAGAACTACAAAAGACTCACGTGGTCCCTACACTGAGTCATCAGTGTGATGGCGTTCACTTTGAAGGGAATTCATTGGCTGATGAAGCCGCCAAGGCAGCTGTGCAAACGGCTTCCGTAGCTGCAATCACTCGTTCAAAAACAAAAATAGACGGCGAAAAAATGCTAGCTGTCAATGCCACGAGCAAAGGCATCGGAGCTGCATTACCTCTAAATTATCCACTTGAATATACATACATAATTGATGCAAACTGTGTTCCTTGTGCTCGAATCCCAGGAGTGGGGGATAGAGTAATCCCAAACAGGAACCGGAGAGGTGCTCTGATTCATGATGCACATATGGGAGAGTGTCTGATACATCAAGGGATCTCAAAATCTCTACTAGAATTGGAGGAGATGTACTGGTGGCCAGGGATGAAAGCTCACATGTACGAATTTGGAATTAATAGCGATGACTGTTACAACTATCACAGCCTGGAGCACCACCAGATTCCTGACTACAGTATAGCCAGCCCGGTATAGCCCAGTACAGTTAAATAGCATTAGACTATCAACGCTTAAATGTCCCTATGGACAAAAGCGGTCCTACTGACACTAGGACAAGATTCATTTGGATGTGGCCTCAGAGCTCAGCTGACGCCCAAACTGTTATAAAAGATTTGCGAGTCTTTATCGGCACATAGGCAATTGACATGCTACATTCTGGCCAGGGTCCTGCATTTAGCTCTAGGGCTTACAAAGAGGCCATGGCCAGCTTGGGTGTTGCATTGCGGTTTTCGAGTCCATTCCATCCTGAGGGAAATTTGTTAGTGGAGAGAAAAAAACGTGACATAAAGCAATCTATAACAGCTAGGGTAATAGGTTCGGCTGATGGGTGGGTCAAACATCTAATAAGTGTCCAACGTAGTATTAATAACCTGCTAAGAAATTCTCTGGGTGGAATCACTCCATATGAAATCCTTTTTGGTACTAGAATGTTGGTTGAAGACCTCGATCGTCATACTTCAGTGGTGGAACAAAAACCCTTTGATATCAAAGATCGTTTGGCTGTTTTACAGGACGTAAATGAAACAAGAAGCAGTCTAAGCAACACCAGTGAAAAGCCAACGACCCCTGAAGAAATGCCACCTGTCCCAGCAAGACCTGTCTGGATTCCAAAAATTGGGGATCTGGTCAGAGAAAAAATAGCGGACAAGAAGGAATTTGGGCCTTCTTACAGAAAACCAGTACCTGTACTACCAGTCCACGGATCAAGAACAGTGTTACTGCCGCCCCTTGCTGGAAAAAAGGATAACAGGTCTGTATCAATTGACCTGGTAAAACCACATCATGTGGCCATTATGAAGTAGGAGGCCCAGTGGACTCCCAAGATGTAGCAGACGACCAAATCTTGCTACTATTCAAGAGGTTCAACCTGAAAGACTCATCACCTTTGATGATTCTGCAGTAAAAAAGGACTATGCAACATAGCCATGGAACTTGTGCCTCTTGAAACCAAAATAGCAGTTTGTCAAGACACTCCCGTCTCCAATGAAGTAGCATCTGACTATACAAACATGTCAAGGGAACAAGCAGCTCCAGCGATTTCAAATAATCTGGATGCAATGCCAACTATTGACAGAACTGCCTCTGGCTATTTCATCAACTTTGATAACTTTTCTGAGGATCCCAGTGAACCTGAAACAAAGCCAACAAACAAAGCCTTCAACGAACAATTATCAGAACTTTTTCACCAGCTTTCAAATTCATATCTGGTTTCACCATGGGTTGAATTTTGGATTGTGTTAGGTGTACTTTTTCTCCTACTATGGCTGATTCTCGTTTTAAGTTTGGGAAAGCTGACAGATGGAAAATACAGTAAAATGGACACAGCAAGTAAGAACATCAACTTGCTCCTGAAGCCACCCAAATCATCTCATCGTGAACAACGAGACCGGTCATCAGTGTACATCACAGCGGTTCCCCTACATAGTGGAATAGCATGGGATAGAACTGATAATGACATCTATGGCCCAGTTGATCTGCTGAAAATTCCACACCAATTTAAGGTTTCCTTGAGTGACTTTGTTTTACCTAGTACATTTTCTGATGATTGGGACTTTGAAACTGTTCTTAACATGATGACAGATTTAGAAATGTCAGCAAAATTTGCAAAACACGAATACTTAGAAGGTTCATCAAGTTGTGAATAAATGTATTGTTTTAATCATTTTGGCCATCATTACCTGCATAAATCTGCAAACCCTAGAAATGTTTTAATTTATAGTCAATGGGAACATTGTCCAACACCGCCAAAAGGTAGCTCTAAAACATTCTACAGAAAATTTCCATATGTTACAGGTTTTAATCTCACAAACCCAGAAAGATTTTACTTCAAAAATGTTAATAAGACAGGTATGAAAAGTATGTTGACAAACACTAAACAAATTTATTCTGTGGCCTTTTATGCTCAATTGTCCACACTAGGCTTTCACTTTTGGAAAGACAACATTGAGACAAAAACTGTTTGGGGCACAAAAGACTGGCAGGTACAATGTTTAGAAGCACTGTTCGGAGCCTGCATCATCCGAGAACAAATACTGTTCTTAAATGAAACTGTTCAACAGACATCTTGTCTTGGCTTGGCTAAGATAAAAGATGTAAACAAACCGTCCATACCTAAGCCCACACCTGATAGTAATAGAGCAACAGATGAGGAGGTAGACGTAAACTATGTTTTACAACAGAACATGACAAATCATGAATGGAAAAATGGTTAATCTTGCCCACAGACATGAATAACTGTCAAGATAGATTCCTGAACAAGACAGAAGGGTTTACAGTAACTAGGCCAGATCCAAGATATATCCAGAGCCAACATCCAGAGATAATAACAACTTACAGTGTAGGAAAACTGTGCCTTGACTTATCTTTACTTAAAGATGGCGTTGATTTACAAGACTTATTACTTGGACCTCGTAATCCACGTCATAAACGTTTCATATATGCCGGTATATACGCTGCTTACAATGAAGCATGGAAAGTCACGCAAATGGAAACAACTGAAAGAATACGAGAAATGGATTGTATTAATTTAGAGAAAGCACTCTCTGTAGTTGACAATGGGTTAACAACTCTGTTGTCCAGAATTTATTCTTTGGACAGCATTGTATCCTCTGCAATAGACATAATGGAACAGGACTTGCTAATGTTACAACATGGCTAGTCTCAATTAGGTTCCATAATGCTGTAGGTTGGATGTTACAAAACCTTTGTTCTGGCTATGTGCCTTGGCGTCTAATCAACACTACGTCATAGTTTACTGTATTTAACCTTACAGATAAACAAATCTCTTTGGCACAGAGGGGAGCAGACTATACGGTGCTGAGTATAGAAAAACTTGTGAGATTACCATTGACCGTTTCTGAGAAACCATCAGTTGAATGGATAATACATGGCTCCATCACGATACCAGTGATGATTTTCCAGTTTCAGTGTTGCTTAAAACACATACCAGCAGCCCTGTATGAAAGGTTGTGTAAAGAATACATTAAGTCAACCTGGGATTTACCATACACACACAAATGTTGGAGTAGGGGAAAGGAGGTATTTCTTAGTGGTAAAAATTGTAAAAACTCACTAAGCGGTACACTATTGTGTCAAGGTATTAATTTACACGGAGCCGGCGCGAGTTCTTCAAATAACCTTTCTTGCCACCTGCACGGTTCGCCCACAGCGGTGAGAGATCCAATTTTTAGGCAGCTTTCCAATATTAGAAACATTATATTAAATGATCACAGTTGTTGGAATGATGCCAGGAATTGCCTATCTCGTTAGCGTGTCAGCCAGGGTCACTTGTTGTAGGCAAGTATTGTTTCCTAAAACTAATACAGACGGGGAGTCACCACTATGGCCTTCACTGAACATCTCTTCGTTATGAATTGATACTTTAAGCAGAATGAAAGCCATTCTTTTGCAAATAACTGTGCCACTTACCTCGTCCGGAGAGACGTATGATCTGCAAGTTGCAAGGACTTCTGCCGAGATTCATGCATTATTATCAACAAACTGCCCAATACATTTTGCAGAAATGTTAGGTCGCATCTTAAAAATGTCTGATACCAGCGGTATTGTACATATATTTAAGATGATTTTTTCTGGACTGTTAGCACCCTTTGAAGCAGTCCTGGGCATTTTTCCTAACTTCGTGCACTCTGTGTTCGGTGGCCTGCCTCTCATCATGGGACTCGTTGCAGGGATCCTATTTTTATTCCTCCTGCTCAGTTATGGCAAGTTCAGCCACCAGCGATACCCTAATCATCATGGAAAATGCTCTTTTGGCTATGCAGTATCGTTAACACATAACACAGTGTAGGCGTGGGGTTAGGGATGACCGGGACATCAGGTACAGGGTTCAAGGATGGTTTTATTTTTAGGGTTCTTTTAGGACAGGACATAAGAGTTCTTCTATTCCTGAAGGTCAGTCTCTCTCGTGCGAAAGCGCTGTGGTCCGTGGCGACGGTCTTTTCTCCCTTCCTGTTCTGTTGGAGGATTCTTCACACCGGATTCAGTCGTCTCCGTGTCATGAAAGAGAACCAACAAGAGGGATGCCGTTAGTGCCGAGTCCTCTATATGCGGTGCACCAGGAAGGACCCGGGGGAAGTGTGGGAGAACCCTGTGAAACTTTTCGGAGTATTTACAGTGCTCTGTGACTAACGGGTATGGCAAGGGAGACGGAGGGGAAGGTCAACAGAATGGAGTTTGACGACAAAGGGAAGAGACACACAGGGGTATTTACAACTACTCGGTAGCGCTCCTTCTCCCCACCCAGGTTGCCCAACGCCGCCGTACCTGTGACAGCCACACTCCTCCCTCGGGAGTGTGGCACGGCGGTTCACGGGGTCGTTGGCCTCCTGGCTCTCTTCTGGTCACTTTTCTTCCTTCCCTTCCGCGTTGTTCCTCCGGACACTCGTTCGCCTCTTCTCCTCTGCCTCTCCGTTCACGCCTCTCACTTCCGCTCGCTTCCGCCTTCTCCTCCGGGGTGCGTACACACCCCGTGTACATGACTTCCTGCCTTTTGCTCAATCCGCTGTCGCTGACGTCACTCGGGGCAGTGTCTTCGTTCTCGTTTGCATACGCCCACTTAAAGGCGCCGCTTTCTTCTCCTTCGGTGTGTGGGTCGTCTTCCCACTCGCCGGTCTGTGAATAAGGGTGAGATGTGCTTTCAGAGGTGCAAGGGTCCCACCATTCCTTCTTGCTAGACCCTACTTCGTTACACCCCACCCCCCCTGGTTTCTCCCGATCGGGGAGAACGGGCATCCTGGAGAGGAAATCAGCATTCCCGTTGTTCTGTCCTTTTCGGTGTACGACCGTGAAGGCAAACGGTTGCAAGAAGAGAAACCAACGCAATATCCTGGCGTTGTGGGCACGATTCCTCTGCATCCACTGCAGCGGTGCGTGGTCTGAATACAGAGTAAAGGCCTTTCCCTCCAGATAGTACCTCAGTTTATCTATCGCCCATCGGATGGCGAGGCACTCCTTCTCTACTGTCGGGTATTTCTGCTCACGTGGTTGGAGTTTCCTACTGACATAGAGCAAGGGATGTTCGTCCCCGTCCTCTCCTTCTTGCGACAATACCGCCCCTATGCCTGAATCGGATACATCTGTTGCAAGAAAAAAAGGTTTCTCGAAGTTCGGAGGTATGAGGACCGGACTTGTGGTCAGAGACCTTTTCAAGGCCTGGAAGGCTTCCAGAGCCTCCATGGAGGGAGGATGAGGAAGGGTGTTACGGACGTTTTTCTTTAGTAGGTCTGTGAGGGGGCAGGACAGGTCTGCATAGTTCTGTATAAAACATCTGTAATACCCTATGAGGCCCAGAAACGCCCTCAGCTCTTTTTTTGTGGATGGAAATGGCGTATGGGTTATGGCCTTGACTTTTTACTCCTGAGGGGCTATCACTCCTTCCCCTAGCATGAACCCCAGATACTTGACTTTTGGAAACGCGGCTCTTGATTTTCTCGCGTTTACATGGAGTCCTGCTGCCTGTAGGGCAGTTAGTACTCTATCGAGGTGCCCCAGATGTTCGCTCCATGTGGTGCTAAAAACAACAATGTCATCAAGATACACCGAGCTGTATCGGGAGTGAGGAGCCAAAACAGTGTTCATCAACCGTTGGAAAGTGGCCGGGGCTCCGTGTAACCCGAAAGGGAGAACATTGAACTCGTATAGGCCGTCTTCTGTAGCAAAGGCCGTCTTGTGTCTATCCTCCTCCCTCAACGGAACCTGCCAATACCCTTTGGTCAGGTCCAGTGTAGTGATATAACGTGCCTCTCCTATCCGTTCTATGAGCTCGTCCACCCTTGGTATAGGAAAGGCATCGAATGAGGACACGGCGTTCAATGCGCGAAAGTCCATAAAAAATCGGGTCGACCCATCGGGTTTAGGGACCAGGACAATCGGGGACGCCCAGTTGCTCTTTGACGGCCTTATTACGCCTAGCTTCAACATTTCCCGTACTTCTTTCTGCACGTCTGCCCTTTTTGCCGCTGGGATGCGGTATGCCCTCTGCTTTACAACCTGCCCTTCCTTGGTGCAGATACTGTGTTCTGCTAAAGGGGTGCATCCCGGGGTGTCTGAAAAGATCGGAGAAAAGGGTTCTAATGTTTCATACAGCTCCTTTCTTTCGTTCTGGGTCAGCTCGGTATTCACCGGTAGGTGCTCCAATGTGGATTCCGAGCCACCAGTGGGTAGGGCAAGATTGGCTTGTCGAGGAGGATGTCCTAACCATTTCTTAAGGAGATTGATATGGTACGTTTGTCTCCTTGTCTGTGTCATTTGCAACCGGTAGGTTGTGTGCCCAATGGTTTCTATCACTTTATAGGGCCCTTTCCACTCGCTCCGGAACTTGTGGGTGGAGGAGGGAAGCATCACCAGGGCCCAATCCCCTATTGTCAAGGTTCTCCTTTTCTTTCCCTTATCATAGTTCCTTTTTTGGGCTATTTGGGATTTTTCTAAGTTTGAGTACGCCAAATCCCTTAGCTTCCCTAGTCTTGATCTTAACTGCTGAGTGTACTCCAGCAGGGACCTCTGTTCGGCGGCCTCCTCCTTCTCCCAGGCTTCCCTGGTGATCTCCAAAAGAGACCGTGGTTGTCGCCCGTACAGCAGCTCGAAAGGGGAGAACCCCAGACTGCTCTGTACCTGTGCTCTCACCACGTAGAGGGCCAGAGGCAACATTCTGTCCCAGTCCTTGTTTTCTGTGGTTAACAATTTCTTGAGGGTTGTTTTTAGCGTCCGGTTGTACCTCTCTACGAGGCCATCCGTTTGTGGATGGTACGCGGACGTGCGTATGTGGTGGAGGTCAAGCATCTTACAAACTTCTCCCATCATCCGAGACACGAAAGGAGTTCCCTGATCCGTTAGGATCTCTCTTGGAAACCCCACCCTTGAGAACAGCTCTATCAGTTTGTCTGCTACGTTCTTTGTGGTGGGTGCACTAAGGGCGAAAGCCTCGGGGAATCGCGTATTGTAATCCAATACCACTAGGGCGTACGTATGTCCTCTTGATGTGCGGGGTAAGGGACCGATCAGGTCCATCCCAACTCTCTCCCACGGGTTGCCAATTATGGGAAGAGGCTGCAGGGGCACTGCTGGTGGTCGGGTTAAATTCTTCTTTTGGCATACCTCACATTGCATACAATATGACTCTGCCTCCTTGTAAATGCCTGGCCAATAAAACAGCCTCAGTATATTCTGCGTCGTTTTCTCCGCCCCACTGTGCCCCGCGGTTAGGTGCGTGTGGGCGTAGAAAAGGATCTGCTCCCTAAAGTCCTGGGGAACCACTAGCTGGGCTGGATCACCGGCTTTGCCTTCTCGATATAGGAGGTCATTGTTTGTGCTAAATCTGGGGTATCTCTGGGTGGTGCTGTTCTGGGAGATGTGGGCCGCCTCCCACGCGTTCATGAGGGAGGGATCGTTGATCTGCGCGAACTTGAAACCCCTGTCTAACACCCAGGGTTCGATAGCCAGGTAATCCCCTATAGGGAGGCCTTTCAGTTCCCTTTTGAACATTGCCAAGAAATCCGGGTTGTCCACCCCAATGATTAATTCCTCCGGTAACGTCCTAACTACTCCTACTTTGACGGAACATGGTTTCCTGCCTATGGGGTGTAAGGTGATACGAGCCATCGGGTATGGTCTAACGTCCCCGTGTACACATCGTATGTGTACAGTGCCCTCGAGGCCTACCTGGCTGGGGTGTAATAGTCGTTCCTGAACTACTGACTGCCTACAACCTGAATCCAGTAAGGCTTTCACTAGGTTTTTATTCACACGTACCCTCACATAGAATGATGGACCCATCTCAGCTGTGTACATCACGGCTTTCGGGATGTAGCCGACCTCCATAGGTTCTTCAGGGGTTCTTCGTTGTGGGCACATCCGGGCTATGTGGCCCCACTCTCCGCATTCGAAGCACTGGGGTACTTTTGGGATGGGAACTTCCGGTTTGTAGGGCCGGGGCTTGAAGGGCTCGGGAGCTGTCTTCTGTTTCTCGACTTTCGTAGGGGTGGGCGTACCTTTGCTCCCTTTCTCTGTATCCCAAGGAAAAGTACGAGGGGCTGCCCTGGTGTAGTTGGCTGCCATTTCTATGGCTTGGGCTGCAGTCAGCCCAGGGTGTTGTCTCAGCCATCTGTGGGTCCCATAAGGCAGGACCTCCATGAATTGCTCAAGTATGATGCTGGTCATCACTTTTTCCTTGCTTCTGCTGTCTGGACGAAGTCACTTCTCTGCGGCCATCTTTACTCGTAGATACATGGTCTTGGGGTTTTCTCCCGCTATACCCTTCTCTCTTCTGAAGCGGAGTCTGTATGCTTCAGCGTCCATCCCTAAGTGATCTAATATCACCCCTTTAATGTCTGCATAGGATGATGTACCGGATTGGTTCGCTACCTGGTAGGCGGTTTGGGCTTCACCGGTCAGTAGAGGGGCCAAGAAGAAGGGCCATTTGTCTTCTGGCCAACCACAGGCCCTGGCTGCCCGTTCAAAATTCACTAGGAATGCGTCTGGGTCTTCTCCCACCACATACTTCTGTAGAGCCACCCCCAAGGGATGAGGTCCGAACGGTCTTCTGTCCGATAGGGATGAAGTGCTTGGAGCCTGTGCCACCTTTTGTAGAGTGTCCAACTGCTGTGACATGGAGGCACGGAACAAGTCCCGATCCGCGTCGGCTGTGCTGATCTGTTGGCTTACCGCCCATTCCAATTTCTGTTGTCCCTCTATTAGGGTCTGTATTACCTGTTCCATGGCCATTGTCGCTTCTGAGGGAGGGGATCCCACTTCTGACACCAGTGTAGGCGTGGGGTTAGGGATGACCGGGACACCAGGTACAGGGTTCAAGGATGGTTTTATTTTTAGGGTTCTTTTAGGATAGGACATAAGAGTTCTTCTATTCCTGAAGGTCAGTCTCTCTCGTGCGAAAGCGCTGTGGTCCGTGGCGACGGTCTTTTCTCCCTTCCTGTTCTGTTGGAGGATTCTTCACACCGGATTCAGTCGTCTCCGTGTCATGAAAGAGAACCAACAAGAGGGATGCCGTTAGTGCCGAGTCCTCTATATGCGGTGCACCAGGGGGGACCCGGGGGAAGTGTGGGAGAACCCTGTGAAACTTTTCGGAGTATTTACAGTGCTCTGTGACTAACGGGTATGGCAAGGGAGACGGAGGGGAAGGTCAACAGAATGGAGTTTGACGACAAAGGGAAGAGACACACAGGGGTATTTACAACTACTCGGTAGCGCTCCTTCTCCCCACCCAGGTTGCCCAACGCCGCCGTACCTGTGACAGCCACACTCCTCCCTCGGGAGTGTGGCACGGCGGTTCATGGGGTCGTTGGCCTCCTGGCTCTCCTCTGGTCACTTTTCCTCCTTCCCTTCCGCGTTGTTCCTCCGGACACTCGTTCGCCTCTTCTCCTCTGCCTCTCCGTTCACGCCTCTCACTACCGCTCGCTTCCGCCTTCTCCTCCGGGGTGCGTACACACCCCGTGTACATGACTTCCTGCCTTTTGCTCAATCCGCTGTCGCTGACGTCACTCGGGGCAGTGTCTTCATTCTCGTTTGCATACGCCCACTTAAAGGCGCCGCTTTCTTCTCCTTCGGTGTGTGGGTCGTCTTCCCACTCGCCGGTCTGTGAATAAGGGTGAGATGTGCTTTCAGAGGTGCAAGTCGGTCAACTTTCATCTACTATGGTAGACGATTTCTTTGCCAGCCTTGACGACTTAATGTTTTCTCCTGACACCGAGAATAACTTAGCACACATTTCTTTCGAACTCTGAAATTCGACCTTCACTTTTTCAAAACAAAAACCTCTAACTTTGGAACTGTATTTTTCTACCATTTGATTTGACTTTTTTCCAAAATGACATGAACTTTGGCACCAAGCAATCTGCTTAAAGTAGAACTATTCTTAGAGAACAAGAATTCTTTGAATACCTCCTAGGAACAATATTGACCTAATCCACAAACCAAAATAGCTTGTATATTCTGCAATGAGATGGTCTTGAATTTATTTTTTTCTGTAACTAAGAGCCATTTCATGAATGTAATCTCATGATTGATTGGGTTAGCATTTCCCATATTACAATGACATCAGTTCCTTTTAATGAGTACTATGCAAATGCTAATTTGTCCGTGAGCAACCATTTCAAATGCATTTTATATGAATTTTTGGGATTGTAAACACATGCTCTAGATTATATGTTTTAGTGCTTGAATTTAGATGAACATGATAACGTGGAGTGAATGTGGTGTATAATATTTTAGGACCCTATTGTAATTTTCCCAATTCATGCCCTTATATAGGTATAAATCACTGTATCTTTATATAGGCATAAGAATCATAACCATATTTAGACATAGCTCATGCAGTCCAAATATGGCAGGGCTACTTCCACTAGTTCTGAAAATCTACAACGATTTCTTAGAAAACTCAGCTTCAGCAGCTAGGGACTTTCCCTTGCTCGAATACAGACTTGTCCAAGAACTCTTGGCATTTTCAAAGAACTGAGAGTCTTTAATGACCATATTATTTCCACCTTTACGTCAAACTCGGCAACTTCAAGGTATAAATATGCCCACACTTGCCTTAGCAAGGACACAGTGGTTTGGAGCAGTTCGGCTATCTACTTGAGCGACACGCCCTGCTACTGCAAGTGCCGAAGGAAGCCGACCCTCCAGCAGATGCACTGAGAGAGACCCTGTCTTTTCTCCTTCAGAGAAATCTAGCTCCAGTGTTTCCAAGCTACCCTTGCGGGTTGTTGGGAAATTGAGTCCTGAGCCCAACCTTCTTCATTACAAATCAAGGTACGGAGCTGACTATTCCCTAAGAGAAATCTTCGACAGATTCTTGGCAAAAGAATACTACATTTATGCTACACCTCACCTACTCCCTCGTACTAAGTTTAGGTTAGATACATCAGGGTAGACGTGTTTTAGAAGCACCAGTTAAGTACTTTTAGCCTCTATTATTTATGTATGTATTTATCTATGGTTAAGGAACCATGCAATGCACTTACAGTATTATTTTATTCTACTCTTTTTACTGTATGAATAATTTTTTACAACCAGTTTTACGATTGTAGCAGTTCATTTCTTATGCTTGAGAAAGAAGACTGTTCAATAAATCCTTTTATTGAAAACGCCTGCCTATCTATTTCTCTGCACCTCTGGTGAAACGAAGCATGAACGATTGACTGAGTAAAACAACTATCTATTGTTTCCACGACTCTGAAGATCAGTTTTATATTGGGGATACAAAGTTGTCATGTTTATGTGGTTGTCAGAAACAAATCCCTTCTTGTTTATTCGAGAAAGTTTCTAGTGACCTCTGAGCTAGCTGGCACTCACAATTAAATCTAATGTATTCAATAGAGACCTAGTAGACCTCAGTCCTACATCTAATCTATAGGATATATTATTCCAATGCGCAGAGCCTATTGGGAATATAGGAACTACACTACACTGCTATCCAACATGTTCCCTAGTGTTGCACTCGCTGGAGTGGGAATAGTAATTTTATCCCCTCCGCTATCCAACACTTTCCCTACTGTTGCACTCTCTGGAGCTGGAATATTAATTATTACCCCTATGCTATCCAACACTTTTACTACTGTTGCTATCCTTGGAGTGGGAATAGTATTTTAACTCCTACGCTATCCAAAACTTCCCTACTATTGCACTCCCTGCAGTGAGAATTGTAAATTATTCCTCTCTGCTATCCAACACTTTCCCTACTGGAGTACTTGCTGGAGTGGGACTCATAAATTATTCCCCTCCACTATCCTACCTTTTCACTACTGTTGCAGTTAATGTAGTGTAAAATGTAGTTTACATTTTTTTTAAATATTTTCTTATTTGAATTTATTACATATATATTATTTTTATTTTTATTTTACAGGTGTTTGGATATATATATACATATGTCTATTTCACATTGTATATGTTTCTAACAAATTACATTTACTAAAATAATTATTTATTAATATTAAGTAAATATACATATATATTATATGTTATATATATGTATGTGTAATTTATTTTTACATTATATTTATTACTTATAATATTAAACTTTTTTATTAATTCTAACTATTTTTTTTATTTGATGTATTATTGAATTTATTTGACATTATTTTTTTTTAAAAGTATATTTTTAACAACAGTTTTAACATCGATATTTTTTGTTGTTGATATTTTTGTACTTACCATTATGTAGATAGGAGGTCGATATTTTTGACAATGATATTTTTGTCACAATATTTTTGTAGGTCAACATTCCTGTTGTTGATTTTTTGTCAGTGATCGATCTACAAGGTATAGCGCATTCCTTCTCCCCTATGCTGGCGTACAAACGGCAGCTGGGCACCCGTACAGACACCCTTGCATCATTTTGCAATGGTGCCTGCGCTGAGGGAATGAATATTTTTGTGCTGGAAGGGACACCTTCCTGCACAGAAACAGTAATTAAGAATGCAGCACGCATTGAAAGAGGAACAACGTGGAGAAATAAAAGTATTTGTCCTCATTGCAGTTCTTTATGCCTCACCCGGGATGGCGTAGGATTCTGGTGCATTCCCAGGTTTACAAAATGTTGTAATTCAGGGAATGCATCAGGCTTCATAGATGTTGAGTGCGAACACCCACAGCAACACAAGTGGAACGCCCCTTTCACGTGGAGTTATGCATGAAAGGGAAGCATATTTACTAGGCCATGAAAGGCACCGCAGGATGGCCTTACGCGGCGTTATAAATGTGAGCAGGGACGCTTCGCCACTGATGCGTCAATAAAAGTGAAGCATCTGAGGTGCAATGGGCTTGTAAATAAGCCCCGATGTTCTTCTGAGTGTGAGTTCTCAACATCCTGAAGTGAAGATCTTTTCAAATCGCTGGACCACAGGTTACTAAGAGGAGACTATGGGGCCTATTAGGATGGCGGACGGACCTGTGTCTGTCCGCCACCCCAGCGGTGGAGGGACCGTCCGCAGGGGCAGCGGGGGTCCCTCCGTGCGAATTAGGATGTGACCCCCACCCTGGCGGTCACATCCTGTATTTTTAACATTACGGCGGGTGCTGCTTAAAGCAGCACCCGCCGCAATGTTAAAACTGCAAGCAGTGCATTTGCATGAACAAAGCGGCAGGCACTGCGCGGTGCCTGCCGCTTCGTGCATGCAAATGCAGGAGGGTACCATAGGTACACCCCATGTGCACCCCCCCTTCACCCTGGGGGCCCGCAACGGGCCCCCAAAGAAAAGACCATATGCCTTTTCGTGGCATCATTGCCGCCACGGAAAGGCATGTCCCAGGGCAAATCCTAATATGGCTGGCGGTGTCTGATAGACACCGCCACCATATTGGAGCTTTTTCGCCGCGGTCTCGCAGCGGAAAAGCGGCGGATGGTCTTCCCGTCCGCCGATGACCCCCCAGCCATCCTAATCTGGCGGGGGTCTTCACACACACCGCAGCGATGAATCCGCATCCTTCGGGCCGGCGGTGGCTTCCGCCGGCCCAGAGGATGCGGATTCACCGCAATCATAATCGGGCCCTAAGAGCAAGATGGAATTTTTGTTCAGAAAAGTCGTGCTGGAGACAGCTTGATCTACTTGTTCTGTCTGAAGATAATATGATTTTTTGTTCAAGAAGATAAAAGGAAGGAAAGTCCACCAGACTTTTCAATTAAATATTCATTATGCTTTTGCGTTCTATCCTGTCTCTCAGTTTCAAGTTCTCTTATTTTACTTCCTGGTTTATTTTGTCCACAATGATTATTTATTAGTATTCCGCTGGTAGGGTTCACTTTCTGCCAGTTTTCCCAGTTTTCCTCGTATTTTCAGTTTATAGCATCACTTTTTTCTGTCTGTGTTACCTATTTTCACACACATGCATGAGACTGCATTTTCGTATTTCTGCTCTATCGTGTTCATGGATTCAGTTGCTCCTGGCTCCTCTCTCGGTTCTGTCCTTGACTCATCCCTTCTCTTGGGTCCCTCCTGTTGTCTCCGCCCGTCATTGGTCCCTTCTTGCACTTGATGGTCCTTGCTAAGTTCCTGTGATTGTCCTTGAGCGGATGTAAATGTAAATGTATTGCGACTTATATAGCGCCCGTATCACCCGAAGGCATCAAGACGCTTTTCCTTGTGAGATAACCCCTACTGGGTATCCCCAGGGTGAAAGCCAGGCATCCCGCAGCGGGTGGGCCGCCGTAGTGGAGATTAAGCAACTATTGCCCAGAGTTGCAGCGTGGGACCCCATGATTAGAATAGGCACCGAGGCGAGAATTATCGAGTCCGTGGACATTTTTGGGCTCAGGTCCCTGCTGCGTCGGGAAGTGAACCCTGGTCCCGGGCCAGACCTCTGCATCAGGGTCTGCCGTTCTATTCAGTGAGCCACACTCCTGCACCGTATTCCTGCAACTTAGATGTGCAAAATGGTCATAACAGTAGCAGATTGGAAAGAGTTTTTGGCGCTTTCACAATAATAGTGATAAGAATTGGGAAAGTAACATGTGAAGCCTCTAATACAGCTCAGGTACAGTGATTGACATTAATTAAAGGGCCTCCAGGGCAGAGAAAAGAACATTTTCCCTTGTCAAGTTCTACAGCTCTCTACATCTGCAGAAATAGTCATGCCAGCCTGGTTGGACTTGGACATGTGTTGTGATATCGCTCACAGGATGACCCCTTTAAGTGACTGCAGAGGTAAGGATTAAGAGTGTCCCATTAAAACCCACACACCTGTATTCTCGCATTGTGTAGCACTTCACAAACCTGGCAAAGCTGAAAAGAGCCCTGATTGGCCCCAGTTCCAGGGCACCTTTTTTGCTGTGGATTCCTGAAGGGTGTGGGATGTGGGTTGTCCCACATGGAAATGTTCTTTGATGTGCTTGAGTGTTGGGTACATGCTACCCATATGAGGCAGCCTTCGTTAGCATCGCATGCATGTGTGTCTCATGTTTGCCCCTATTGCTGAAAGCTGTAGGTAGTGTCAGATGGCTGTCCTAATGCAAATGATCAATGAATGTATTATTAACAATAGTTGTTGATCATCAGCACTATGTGAGGGGAACTTATGCACCCTAGCCCCAAGAAAAGAAAACACTTTGGCTCAGGAAATCCCTCTGTCCTGCCGCGTGTGTGCTACCGGCCTGGTTGAGGTTCTGGGTATCCCCAGCAGCAGGGTTCAGGGTGCAAGGTGCAGGTTTCAGGGTGCAGGATGCAGGGTGCAGGGTGCAGGGTTCGGGTACAAGGTGCAGGGTTCGGGGTGCAGGGTGCAGGGTTCAGGGTGCAAGGTGCAGGGTGCAGAGTGCATGATTCAGGGTGCAGGGTTCAGGGTGCAAGGGGCAGGGTGCAAGGGGCAGGGTGCAGGGTTCAGGAGGCAGGCTGCAGGGTTCAGGGTGCAGGGTTCAGGATGCAGAGTTCAGGTTACTGGGCACCTTCCAGCATTCATCTTCTTTGCCAGGCCCTGTTAAAATCCTAGAGTACCGCCACCTGAATCTAGCATGGCAGATGATTTTATCACTCATAATTCACATGTCATTTCTCTTGCCATATTTGCGAATCAATACCATGGAGGCGAGAGAAAAGAGACGAGAGCCCACCGTCTGTCCTTTGATCATAACAAGAGATTTACCTGTACCAGAATGTATTGTTTTACAATTTTTAGTGCAAACGTTTTAAAATCCAACTGGCTTGAGTATTCTGATTTTTGTTTTATTTTGTGACTGAGTAAACGTTTTATGGTGAGAGCCTGGGCTCAGACGTGATTGTATTTGTATCGTCTAAACTGCTCCTAGAGTAAGTGGAAAGTCATTTTAGTTTTAGTGCATTTGACACATTAACACAAATTCGGTGCAAACTATTGCACTGGTATTAAAGAAACTGGAGATGGTGCTAGATATCACCACAGTTTTAATAGTTTCTGCCTCTGGACTGTTCCCCTAAGGAACAGGGTCAAGACTGATTTGCATATGGTCAGGTTTAAATTGGGGTGGCATTGTGAGCAAAAGAATAATGGATTTAAACCAGATCTCTTGACTGGGGGTGAATGTTTTGATTTGTTCTACATTCCGTCCATCAATTGTGTGTCTTTTGCTTTCTCGCCCTAAGTGCGCAGGGTATGCCCAGACGTGGATCCCAGGCTCAATGTGCCACTAGAATCAAGCTATCCTGGCTGATGAGGGGTGAAACACCAAAACTGGTCCTTGAATGCTTGTTTCCGGTCCAGGGAGGAGCTGGCTTGGCAGTTCGGGCAGGACTGTTCCCCTGAGGCACAGGGTCAAGACTGATTTGCATTTGGTCAGGTCTAAACTGGGGTGGCATGGTGAGCAAAATAACGATGGATTAAACCCAGATCTCTTGACTGGAGGTGAATGTTTTGATTTGTTCTACATTCCGTCCATCAATTCTGTGTCTTTTGCTTTCTTCTTCCAATTAAGAGCCAGCCCATTCATTCTCATCCTGCCATAGTTCATGTTTGGTATGTCCTCATTGTGTGTGTTTTTTACAATCTATGCTTAGCTAAAAGCAGAAATGATTGGACCATATTAACAGGCATATGTACAACAACTCTGTTGTGGTTTGCTTCTTTATTACAAAACTATACCCTTCAAGTCATCCTGGACCCATTGCTTCCAGAATAGCAGACATAGGAGCTGATTTGGACTTTGGTGGATGGGGTACTCCCTCACAAACATGATGGATTTCCCATCCACCGTATTGTAAGTGCCATAGAATATAGTGCACTTGCATTACAGCTCACGGGATATCCATCACAATGGAGTATCCTATCCGCCAAAGTCTAAATCAACTCCATAGTTTGTTGCCTCCTCCAGGGCTCAGCTGTGTCTCTGCCCCCATTCCATCTCTATATGGCCCACCGGCGGTTATCTCCCACAAAATTGGATAAAATTGCAGATGATACGCGGTCCCACCTCAAGCTTGAAGATAAGCCAGCTGATCCATGAAGCTTGTCTCACTCCCTTTCACAGGTTCATCAGTGAAAGTGCACTGATCCCACAGACCACTTTCTAGCCTGAGTTCTGGTCAGTTGAAATGACATTTTTCTTTGATATTTTGCTTTTCTATATGCTGTTTTGTAGTTAATGTTGTTTGGACTTGGGGTTGCCTGGGTCTTTCATTTGATATTTAAAAATGTTGTTCACAAACTTGACTGCATCTCTCATCTTTATGTAGCAGTGTTTGCCTGTGTTGGCAATGTATGCAACTATCTGTAGTTTAATATCACACTTATGCTTACTTGTGAATAAGGTACACATGGTCCACAGAATAGTGACCCCTTCTGGAGGAGAGAGAATGATTGTAGTTTTGTACTTGTCACTGCTTCAAGTGTCTCATGTCTGTTTGTTGAGTTTGTCTGCCTTACTCCTTTTCATACAATCTGTCTCTTTGAATCCATCTGTGATTGCTCTAGCTCTCGGTGTCTGCTTTTTTCTCTCTCAATCATGTCCCTTTGATTCTCCCTTTCTCTCATCCTCCCTCGCTATGTTCCCTGTTTCCTCTATCTCTACTTCTTTCTCTTCCCTCCCTGCTTTTACTAGCTTCTGTTTCCAGGGCTGGACTGGCCATAGCGGGCACCGGGCGTTTCCCCGGTAGGCCGCTAGGGTGGGGGCCGGTTTTGGCCCCCTGGGGGCCGTTTTTGTTACCGGGGGTTGGTAATATCACCCCCAATAACAAAATCAGCCGAAACCGGCCCTCGCAAACTGCTCGGCTGCACTCCCCTTCACCCGGGGGTGGGGGGGGTGAATGGAGAGGGGGAGCTGAGCAGTTTGCCAGGGCCGGTTTATGTTCCCAGTCTGGCCCTGTCTGTTTCCCTATCTCACACTCTATCTCTCAGCTTCTTTTATCTGTTCCCCTCCTTCCTCCATTCCTATCTCACCTGCTTCACTGTTTCTTTTCTCCTGCTGTTACCAGCACTCTCACATCGCCCCATCCTTTTATTCTACAATACTATTAGATTATTTGTGTCTTTGTTGCTCCATTCACTGTTACCAGCTGTGACTTTTTATTTTGATAGTTTTATAACATTGCAATGGTTTTTAGTAACTATGCAAAATAAAAATAAACTTGAAACTGTTACCAGCTGTGTGTCTTTCTCCTGCTTCTCCCCTGCCTGCCTTCCCTTTCTTCATCTCTCCTGCGCTTTCATTCCCCCCACCCAGCAGCAGTTCACCATCCTTAGCCCTCTCGGTATGTGTCTGTCTCCCACCTAGACCTCCAAACAAGGAGCGTTGCAGGGGTGTCTCTGTTTATAATTATTACCACAGTGGTCATTCGCACTACAAGGTGCCTGTACACAGCTCACTGAAGAATGGACATATACTACCAAGGCAACTCTGTTTTCAGCAAAACAAACTCAGTGACAACGGTGTCTAACAACATGTGCCCTCAGAGCAATGAATGACAGGGAAAAACAATGTGTTTTGTCACGATCAGCCACTGGACCATGTGACTAAGCACCAGCATGAATACTTTCAGTATGTTTGCAGCACACTTGCAGTGTCATACTCTTGTCTCAGGACAATAAGATAACCTCCGATTTGAATTTAGGGGCAAATTTAACAAAAAGTCTTGCAATGCAGTGAGACAACCTGCAGCGCTGTGTGACAGGGAGAGAGCGGGAATGCGTCAAATGTACTAAGATATGGCACATTCCGGCTCCCTCCCTTCGCTGGTGCACTGTATGCTGCCTTTAGTCAATGCAGCCACCCTTGTGCCATGGTCTACGTTAGAAGCAGGACTGTTTTTATACAGGAAGGGAGACTTTCTTTCACAAAAACAATTCTTATGCAGCATTCAGAACACGTAAAAAGAGGAAATATTGAGGAAAAATGAAGATACGTCTGCCTCTGTTGGTAAGGCGTACCATTTTGATGCATTCCCAGGTTTACAAGTCGTAGTAAATATGTAATGTGTCAAAATCCATGGTTGGCTGCATGGGAACGCCCATGATCCACCCATGAAATTCCTTCCCAACACAGATTAACGCCAGGCAACGATTTGCACTACCTTGTGTTACTCCGGATTTACTGAGCCACGCAGAGCCACGCAAGGTGCTTCCTCTGGGAAAGGTTCCAGACACCTGCATGCTCGATACGTTTCTGCTGAAACTTGTTGTTACTAACCTTCTCCCATTGACTCCTAGTAGATAAAAATGTATATATTCTATATATACTGAGTCAACTTGCACAGGTTATAGCACGCTGCTGCAACTTACCACTTTCTATCGTGAGGCCTGGTCAGTGGAATTGACAATTGTCTTTGATATTCTGCTTTACTACATATAGTATTGCAATAAACATTGTTTGGATTTAGGGTTGTCTACATGATTTATTTCATATTTAGCAGTTATATTCACAAAGTTGACCGCATCTCTGTTCTTTATGTAGCAGTCTTTTGTGTTTGCAATGTATGCAACTATCTGTATATTAATATCACACTTATGTTTACTCGTGAATGGGCTCCACAGAATAGTGACTCTTCCTGGATCAGAGATACTGTTTGCAGTATTCTACTTGCCACTGATTGAAGTGTCTCATGCCTGTTTGTTTTTTGTCTGCCTAACTCCTTCTCATTCAATCTGCCTCTTTGAATCCGTCTGTGATTGCTCTATCTCTTGCTGTCTACTTGTTTCTCTCTAAATCATGTCCCTTCAATTCTCCTTCTTTCTCTCATCCTCCCTCGCTATATTCCTGTTTCCGCTGTCTCTACATCTTTCTCTTCCCTCCCTGCTGTTTGTAGATTCTGTTTCCCTCTCACACTCTGTTTCTCAGCTTCTTTCCCCATTTCCCGCTCCACCCACTTTTCCTGTCTCACCGCTTCACTGTTTCTCTCCTCCTGCTGTCACCAGCACTCTCACATCAACCCACCCTTTTATTCTACAATTCTATTGAATTCTTTGTGTCTTTCTTGCTCCATCCGCTGTTATCAGCTGTGACTTTTTATCCTGATAGTTTTATAACATTGCAATGATTTTTAGTAACTATGCAAAATAAAAATAAACTTGAAATGTGAAAGTGTTACCAGCTGTGTGTCTTTCTCCTGCTTCTCCCCTGCCTTCGTTCCCTTTCTTCATCTCTCCTGCGCTTTCATTCCCCCCACCCAGCAGCAGTTCACCATCCTTAGCCCTCTCGGTATGTGCCTGGCTCCCACCTAGACCTCCAAACAAGGAGCGCTGCAGGGGTGTCTCTGTTTATCATTATTACCACAGTGGTCATTGGCTCTACAAGGCGCCTGTACATAGCTCACTGAAGAATGGCCATATTCTACCAAGGCAACTCTGTTTTCAGCAAAACAAACTCAGTGACAACGGTGTCCAACAACATGTGCCCTCAGAGCAATGAATGACAGGGGAAAGCAATGTGTTTTGTCACAGTCAGCTGCTGGACCATGTGTCTTAGCACCAGTATGAATACTTTCATTATGTTTGCAGCACACTTGCAGTGTCATACTCTTGTCTCAGGATGATAGATAACCTCCGATTTGAATTTAGGGGCAGATTTAACAAAAAGTCTTGCAATGCAGTGAGACAACTTGCAGTGTTGAGAGAGCAGGAATGCGCCATATGTACTAAGATATGGCTCATTCCAGCTCTCTCCCTTCGCTGGTGCACTGTATGCTGCCTTTAATCAATGCAGCCACCCTTGTGCCATGGTCTGCCTTAGAAGCAGGACTGTTTTTGTGCAGGAAGGGAGACTTTCTTTCACAAAAACAATTCTTATGCAGAATTCAACACACATAAAAAGAGGAAATAATGAGGATAAATGAAGATACGTATGCCTCTGTAGGTAAGGCGTACCGTTTTGATGCATTCCCGGGTTTACAAGTCATAGTAAATATGGACTGTGCAAAAATCCATTGTTGGCTGCATGGGAACGCCCACGATGCACCCAGGAAATGCCTTCCCAACACAGATTAACGCCAGGCAACGATTTGCACTGCCTTGGGTTACTCCAGGTTTACTGAGCCCCGCAGAGCCATGCAAGGTACTTCCTCTGGGAAAGGTTCCAGACACTTGCATACTAGATACGTTTCTGCTGAAACTTATTGTTACTAACCTTGTCCCATTGACTCCTAGTAGATAAAAATGTCAACTTGCACAGGTTATAGCACGCTGCTCCACCTTACCACTTTCTATCGTGAGGCCTGGTCAGTGGAATTGACAATTGTCTTTGATATTCTGCTTTACTACATATAGTATTGCAATAAAAATTGTTTGGAGTAAGGGTTGTATACATGATTTATTTCATATTTAGCAGTTGTATTTGCAAGTTGACCACATCTCTGTTCTTTATGTAGCAGTCTTTGAGTTTGCAATGTATGCAACTATCTGTATTTTAATATCACACTTACGCTTACTCGTGAATTAGGGACAGGGGCTCCACAGAATAGTGACTCCTCCTGGATCAGAGATAATGATTGCAGTATTATACTTGCCACTGATTCAAGTATCTCAAGCCTGTTTGTTGTTTGTCTGCCTCGCTCCTTCTCATTCAATCTGCCTCTTTCCGTCTGTGATTGCTCTAACTCTCGGTGTCTGCTTGTTTCTCTCTCAATCCTGTCCCTTTGGTTCTCCCTCCTTCTCTCATCCTCTCTCCCTATGTACCCTGTTTTCTCTGTCTCTATGTCTTTCTCTTCCCTCCCTGCTGTTTGTAGCTTATGCTTCCCTATCTCACACTCTTTCGCTCAGCTTCTTTCCTCTTGTTCCCCTCCACCCACTTTTCCTGTCTCACCTGCCTCACTGTTTCTTTTATCCTCTGTTACCAGCACACTTCTTGCTCTAGTCTCTGTCCCCAGCTGTCTGTCTTCTTGCTTTTCCCCTGCCTTTGTTCCCTTTCTTGCTCTCTCTTGTGCTTTCATTCCCTAATATCCCACCCCTCCAGCAGCAGTTACCCATTTCTAGCTGTTAGACATTGCCCATCTTAGGGGAATTTCCCCCAAACTCTTTCCTTTTTGTCCTCCTGGTTTTTGCTCACTCTCTTCTGCTGACCCTAGGAATCTGGGCACTTTCCCACTGTACTGCAGTAAGAAAAGTGCGTGCACCCTTCCTTCACAGGGTGCTTACTTGATTGGTTTAGGTGTCATACCTGTAAGTGCACATATCAAGGACGGGGGCGGCACAGGCTGAATTGGCGACATAGCAGATTGTGCCACCCCCAAATAAGGTCTCGTGCTCAGGTTGGCCTGGCTCACTGTGTGGCCAACCCTGAAGGAGCTGTTTCCTACCACCACAACGGAGTAGGTGAGGTACCGGGTAGGTACTTCTGTGTGTGTCCTGCCCTGGTTGGATGAACCCCCATGTGAGTTTTCCCTACATAAGAGGTCAGCTGTCCCCATGGGGGGCACCTCCAGGGTGTGGCTGATACCCTTATTATGGTCATACGGTCTGGGGCACTTTCCCACTGCCAAGGCAGCATGAACGTGCACATTCTCTTCCTACACGTTAGCAAGAGTTGCTTGTCCGCGATTTCCAAACATAGGTAATGTCTGTCAGTGCAGGCTGGTGTGTGTTAACACTCGCACCTAGGGTGGTGGTAATTCAGTGCAGGCAAGTGTGTGCACTGGCACATGTTATGCTGTAGAGCCTGGCTGGGGGATTGCATTTGCACCAATGGCATCTGTGACTATGTGGTAGTCCTGCCATTGCAGGCTGCGGTGGGCACTTGACCCGATGTTTTTCTCGGTGCGTTTCCAGCCTGCTTTTGCAATTTTGGGCTGAGGTATGATGTTTTCTACATGCTTGGTCAGCCTGTCATTGCAGACTTGTGTGTGCATTGCCCCACTAGTGTTTCCTAACACGTATCCAGCCTGCCACTGCAGGCTGGAGTGCACTTTGCACACATGATGCTTCTTCATACGTGACAGCCTGCTATTGCAGACTGGTGTGAGTTTTGCACCGCTGGTATTTTCCAAATAAGTGCCCAGCCTGCCATTGCAGACTGAGGTGCGCGTTGCACATCTGGTATTACTAAATATGTGGCCAGCCTGGCAGGACAGACTGGTGTGTGCGTTTTCCCCATGGTGTGCCTAAACCTGTGTCTAGCATGCCGTTGCTGGTTGGCTCCGACAGTGTCTCTGAATACATGTCCAGCCTGCCATTGCAGACTTCTACCTTGGGCAGCAACATTGGATTGTAGTGGGGCAGCCCCACCATGTTTAATTTCATTGGATTCGTAGTGACATCCCTTTTCCAGTGGTAAAGGTGGCTTCATCATGATTTGCTTAGAAATGCCACTACTAAAAGGTGAGAAAGCAAACAACACACAGATGATGGATGGGACGGAGCAAATCAAACATTCACCCCCAGTCAATGGATCTGGTTTAAATCCATTGCTCTTTTGCTCGCCCGGTCGCCCCAGTTCAGACCCAGTCATATGCAAATCAGTCTAGACCCTGTGCCTCATGGGAACAGTCCAGACCGAACTCCCAAATCAAGTGCTCCCTGGACCAGAAGCAAGCATCCTGGGACCGGTTTTGGGGTATCACCTCTCATCAGCCAGGCTAGCTTGAATCCAGTGGAACAGTGAGTCAAGGACCCACGTCCGGGCATTCCTGGAGCAAAATAATCATGGATTTAGGCCCAGGTCTCTGTACTGGTGTGAATGTACAAGTGGAACTGGTATGCCCAGAGATGGATCCCGTGCTCTCCATGCCATTCATATGATTCGGTCAGACTCCCGTTGACTTCAGTGGGAGCCTGTGTACCGAATGCCTACACAGGCTCGCATTGACAAAAAGGGTGGTTGGGGATAATTGTGCACCCTTTGGCGGGCACCCATTGGTGCCTGCCATGCTGTGCATGGTTGGGAAAAGAGGACCCATGGCCCGATTTGGAGGCCCCCTTGTGAAGGGGGCCTGATACAGGCCCCCAAAGACCAATTCCAACAGCCTTTTTGATCCGGGAAAACCAAATTGGAAAGGCTGTCCGAATCGTTCATCGTACTTGCTTGCTTGGAAAACCTACTCCAAAGAGCTGTACGAATTGGCTCCCGAAGGCTCTATCTCTTCGAACCAATTTGGTTAGTGCTAAGGCTTTCCAGGCATCATACTTGGTCGTTCTGAACTGTGAACAATTCGGTCGGAAACAAGGTCTCCGGATCAGTTCAGGTAACTCTGAATCCGATTAGAGCCCTTCCAACCAAGATTGAAACGGGCCTTAAGAGTTTTATATTTATTGTCAATTATTAGGGTTATTAAAATATATGTATAACATAATATTTTATGTTATGTGAAGTACTTTCTGTACTGCTATACAGACTGGAGTGGGAATAGTAAATTTTACACCACCTGAGTCCAGACCTTTCCCTACTATTGCAAAGACTGGAGTGGGAATGCTAAATTTAACCCATGGAGTTGGAATAGTAAAGTTTACCTCTCTGAAGTCCAATGCTTTATCTACCATTGTACAGACTGGAATGAGAATAGTAACATTTACCACTACAAAGTCCAATGCTTTCCCTACTGTAGAGTAGACTGAGTGGGAATAGCAAATTTTACGCAAGATGAAATGGGACCCCCTCAGATAGTTATTTCAAGGTCAGGGAAAAAGAGGGGAGCAAGGCAATCTACACTAGACAGTTCCCTTCACAAACTATATTTCTTTTTCTTGCGATTCACATAGAATTCAAAAGTGAGCCGGTTCAATTAAAAATACCATCAATGCTTCATTATTTTTTATGGCTTTTTCCCTTCGATATTATGTGTAAATACAATGTTTTTGTTTGTTTAATTTTATATTATTTGTTTATATACGATATGTTTTGCTTTTGTAATATGTTCATTACTATTTTTTATAGATAGTTGTTTATATTAAATTAATTAGATACTTTATTATAATGTTTTGAACTTATGTTTTAATATTTTTGATTTTCATTTAAATCTAGAACTAAATATGTATGCTTTTTATAGGGGTAAATTAAAATAATTAGATGAAAAATATATAATTTAAAATCTATATTTTTATTAATAGTGTTGTTATATACATATTTATAAATATATATGTATGTGTGTTTTTATGAGTATCCATTTATATATATTTTTAAATACTATTTAAAAATATTCAATTTACTTTATCTTAATATTATATGTTGAAATATTTAAGATTCAATACTTAGTCTCATTATAGCATAAACATTTATATTTTGTATTATTTTTTACGATGTGAGTGTGAACAATACTTTTGTTCTTATATTTTTGTAGTTACCATTGTAAGTATAGATAGAAGATATTTTTGTCATCAATATTTTTGATACAATATTTATGTATCACAATATTGATGTGATCAATATTTTGTCACTGTTCCCACCAACCCCTGTTGACCCTGCTAAGAACCTCAGGATCATCCTGGACACAAACCTCTCCGTGAGCACACAGTTCAATGCTGCCACCTCATCATGCTTCCACATCTGGCAAATGCTACAGAAGATTTTCAAGTGGCTCGTTCTTACCACCAGATGAACATAAAAAATGTGCCATGTCGCATCATATTTACAAAGTGACGCATCTATGTAGATGCGTAATTTTTTAAACACCTGTGCCTCATTATACCTGCTCCAGGTATAATTAATGCAGAGTGGGCATTTTGACGCAAGTAATGCTCGTAGAAGTGACGCAGTGCAATCTATGAGATTTCACTGCTTCACTTCTAGGACCTAAATGCGTCAATATCTTATCCCGGCCTTCACTGCGTCATTTTTACGAAGCTTACTTGCATCAGAATGCCCACCCCGCATACATTGCGGTTTATTTATGAGCCTGTGCATCACTTTTGCGCTGCCGGTGCGTTACTTTTTGTGACGCACTAGTGCTGTTAATAATGTGCCATGTTGCTTCATATTTACAAAGTGACGCATCTAGGTAGATGCATCACTTTGTAAACCCCTGCGCCATATAATACCTGCACCAAGTATAATGTGTGCAGGGTGGGCAGTCCGACGCAAGTAAGCCTCATAGAAGTGACGCAGTGAAATCTATGAGATTTGACTGCACCACTTCTATGACGCAAATGCATCAATATCAGGTGTAAGACTGAAACAGGCACATTTGAAATGGGACTTGCCCATGTGAAATGACCCATTGATGGAATTGCGTCACTTTCGTGACACACTCCAGCAATGTGTCATTTTTTGCGCCTACATATAAGTATCTGTAACTCCTTGCGACATGATGCGTCATACTGTAAATACAACGCATCAATGGTGTCCCAGGGAGGGCACAAGGAAAAGTGATGCATTGCTGTTTTCATGCAGCGATGCATTGCTTTTCATAAGAGCTGCATATGATAAGCCATCTGCTGAGGATCCGTGTATCGCTCATTAACATTGTTCCAGGTTCTAATCTAAGCGTATGTGCACATTTTGTGATGGAATACATTGAAGATTACATCAACATTGTCAAACGGTCTGTCCAGACTCTACATTTCTTAGCCAATATTGAGAGCGGAAACAGTGCTTAGACCTTAATTCTGCTTTGGATGGTAGTGTCCACTTAGGCACAAGTTGGCTCATGCACCCATTTCAGCACTACCCTCTGTGCACCATTTTCACACTGGTGTGTGGGTTTTGCCTCTGTGTGTTCTAACTGTCATTGGAATGGATACCAGCCTTGTGTGAATGCAACAGAGACCACAAGTGAGTTCACTGAAGCCAGGTTGTCTCGATTTCCAGTAGTAAACAAAGGTTAAGGCAGAAAAAGTAAATGCAATCCTGCACGTAAGCTTGTGACCCTCTCAGCCATTCATTTGGGAGGGGGGCAACGTGAAGAGCGTGTTTGATGAACTTAGGGGATATCAACTATAGTTTACCAGTTATGCATTGCATTTAGTTGCGGACACTTCTTCATTTCTGAAGATTCATAGGGGCTTATTTATGAGCCCTTGCGTCACTTTGCACCAATGGTGCGTCACTTTTTTTTGTACAGCACCAGCAGGGTAAAAAATGCACCATGTTGCATCATATTTACAAAGTGAAGTATCTAGGTAGATGCGTCACTTTGTAAACCCCTGCGCCACATTATAATTTCATCAGGTATAATGGGCCTCATTTATGAAAAATGACACATTGCTGCGTGAAATCAGCGACGCGTCACTTTTCATTGCTCCTTCCTTGCGACTTGCTAGATGCATCATATTTACAGTATGACGCATCATGTCTTAAGGAGTTACAGATACGTCAGTATTTCTGACATATTTGCAGGTGCAAAAATTATGCATTGCTAGAGTGTGTCACAAAAGTGACGCAACTCCAGCAATGGGTCATTTCAGGAGGGCAAGGCCCATTTCAAATGTGCCTGCGTCAGTCTTACACCTGATGTGAGGCAGGCGTAAGATATTGATGCATTTGCGTCATAGAAGTGGTGCTGTGAAATCTCCTAGATTTCACTGCGTCACTTCTATGATGCTTACTTGCGTCGGAATGCCCACCCTGCACACATTATACCTGGTGCAGGTATTATGTGGCGCAGGGGTTTACAAAGTGATGCATCTACCTAGATGCGTCACTTTGTAAATATGAAGCAACATGGCACATTATTAACAGCACTGTGCGTCACAAAAAGTAACGCACCGGCAGCGCAAAAGTGATGCACAGGCTCATAAATAAACCCCAATGTATGCAGGGTGGGAATTCTGATGCAAGTAAGCTTCGTAAAAATGACGCAGTGAAGTCCATGAGATTTAAATTCGTCAAGTCTAGGACGCAAATGCGTCAATATCTTAAGCCTGCCTCACAACAGGAGTAAGACTGACGCAGGCACATTTGAAACGGGACTTGCCCATGTGAAATGACCCATTGATGGAGTTGCGTCACTTTCCTGACACACTCCAGCAATGCATCATTTTTGCGCCTTCAGATACGTCAGAAATACTGATGTATCTGAAACTCCTTGCGACATGATGTCTCATACTGTAAATATGACGCCTCCAGCATGTCGCAAGGAGGGTGCAATTAAAAGTGACGCATCGCTGTTTTCACGCAGTGAGTCATCACTTTTCATAATTGAGGCCCATAGATTCAGGGGGCAGATTTACAAGCTTCTTGTGCCTCTTTGCGCCACCATTGTGTCACTTTTTTTCACACAACAGTAGCGCAAACAATGCACCCTATTTACAACATGGTGCGTCTAGGGAGATGCGTCACGTTCGAAAGCCCTGGGTCACATTATACCTGCATCAGGTATAATGTATGCAGGGGAAACGTTCCTACGCAGGAAAGCCTCGTAAAGGTGACGGAATGAATTCTACAAGATTTCACTACGTCACTTTTAGGACGCCACTGCGTCAAAACCTTACGCCTGCTTGAAGCAGGCCATGGTGCACCATATTGTAAATACAGCACATCCATGGTGGCACCATATTGTAAATACGGCACATCCATGGTGGCACAAGCATTTTTTAGGGTGGTGCAAGGAAAGTGACGAGTCACTTTCCTGTAAATCTGCCCCATGGTATCTATTGTTCCCTGGGCCAGGTTTAAGGAATTCTATATAATACACATTGCACTTTGTCTAGTGATCTAGGCTTTCAGCAACAACCGAATTATAAATGGTGGTTGTCTATTTAATGCCAAAATCAATGCTCCAACAGCTGCATGGTATCACTGAACCCCTCTACTCTTGTAATTATAGCAATTTTAAGAAATTTTGCAAGCATTAATGTACAACGCATTTTATCCTGCAGCACTTACTTGTGGTAGTGCAATGGCTGGGTCGGTAGAACAATACTCCTCCTACTATAAGCCTTTTCATATATTGTGATATTAAAGTTCATTGGATAAGTCGTAAAACAATGCTCTTTATTTTTCCATATGTCACGGTACATGTCATTTTGTAAATGCAAAAGCAGTTGACTATCTCTTACAATCACGTGCTTTTCTAGTTGTTGTTTTTTTAAATTGCCCTTGCTATATGTTATAGTTTTAAAGAACTGGAAAAACACACTTTACTTAGGTCTCCTGTCTCAGGGTTATCTGGGGTGCTGCAGCACCTCACGCACCCTTAGCTCCTGTGCCTCAGCCAGATGGGCAAAGGGGAGATGACCCCGTCCTTCATTGCTATTGGTTACGTGGCGCTCTGCACGAGGCCTGTGAGGTGGTACGTGGGTTAGGAGAGGAAGACACACAAACAATATCATATAATTACCCACACCAATTCCTGTTCTACTGATGCACGTGCTATCTCATTAAAAACCAGGCGGAGGCGATGTTGTACCACTTGTGGCCACCCCTTCTCTAACAGACGCAGAAGAACTTGTATTAGGTCCCCGGCTGCAAAGGAAAATAGCTGTCTTTGCGTGGACATTTCTCTACTTCAGACAGGATTTCCTGTCAGCGGATGTGGATCTCATACCGTGACGCGACTTTGGTCATTTTGGCGTGACAGCTATACATGGCATTTTTCATGCTTTGGATGTCAAATAAACTACATTGCTTCCTGTCAGTTAGAGTCGAACCAGTAAGTCATTTTATTTCTGTCAAAATGCACCAGTCATTGTGCCGGCTTCTGTTAAAGTGCATCTTCTCCTTGCCTAGTGCGGAGGGGAATCCTTCTTTACTGTAGTGGTATATTAACTCCGATAAAACTGTTAATTCTAACTAGCTGGCACGTTTCCCAGGTCCATGTGTAATGTACTGCTCCATTCCAGGTTTTTTTCCTTTGAATTCTGGGACTTGTAGTCCTGCTTTGTAATGAACTAATCAAGGTTTCAGGTCCCATAGTTGAAGGACAAAGCTGGCAGGCTTACAAACCCATCAGGGAGAAATCCCTGCTTTTATCAACTCTAGAGCAATGAATATTTGTCGTTAATTGAGATTAACCTGGAGCTGTTCATCACATTAATTTATCATCACAATTTCAATAGTATCTTCAGTCAATAATAAATGTTGTTATGATCTTAAAAGGTTTATTAATCAGATTTTTTAGTAGCTCATCTTTATTGAGTCAGCATTGGAATTCATCAATATCAATCATTAGTTTAGTCAATGATCAAAAATAAGTAATCAATCATTTTAATCAATGTATAAAGCGCATTCCATAAAGGAAAGAATCCTTAATCCAGGAATGAGGATGGTTAGAGTAAAAGGTGTCGGTCAGAACCACTAAATAGTTACAATAAGAGAGGCCACAATCATAAAACTTTGCTAATAATGTCAGTCCAGATTCAATAAGCAATCAAAGCAGATCTTACCATGAAGAGAGGTTGAAGAAACTCAGGCGAGTCTCAGCATGAGCAACTTAGATATTATGGGCAGGGGAAAGTATTAAATGAATGAGGTAAGCTACTCTAGGAACATGCATTATTGTAGACAGTATAATCTAAGCATATTGCTTCTTCTTTCTTTTGTCAGCCAATCAGCTTTCAATGTCTTCATGGGAACAGGATCACTCTTTTCTCTTCTCACTAGGAATACAATAGTTCACAAACCGCAACGTCGAATGAAACATTTTAATCAAATACAAAGTTTAGGTTTCTGTCCATTTTCACCATTTATTTAACTTTAGGAAATTGCATATCAAGTATTAGCGACTACATTACCTCACTAAAAGACAAGTTGTGTATTCTTGATTTTTAAGGCTCCCAGTTTTCCATTTTTACAGATAAATACAGATAGAAAACAATGTTTTTTTCTGTCTGCACGTATTTTTAAAAGGGTACAAACTACAGAAAATGATGCTTCTTGTGGGTGACTCAGCCTGCTGTCTTTCGTGCTTTCCAGCACAACAGCTGAGCAGAGAGACAGCAAGGGAAGTTTTTAAACACTTTCACTAATAATAGGCATATGTTAACATATAATTGTATTATAATGCTGATATTTACATGTGGACTGTATTTGGCTGCCTAATTTGCTAAGATGCAGCAGATGGCAAAGTTTGAGTGTGTGGTTATTAGTTAAATAAATGTGGAAATATACCATTTTATGACTCTATTTATTCTAAGAACACAAAATAAATATTGATAAATACCAATAAGATGGTCAAAAAGAAATATGGATAAATACAGATGAAAATGTCAAAAAAATAAATTACATAGAAAGGGAAGCCCAATTTGTTTATACAGCGTTCTATGTGTAAGTAGAAACATTTGCAGAGTTAAAAGAAAACTATTTAATTCAGCTATTGTACATTATGAAAAATATGCCTATGGGAAGGTCAGAAAACACAATATTTAACATTTTCTATACCAGGTCCACTTGTTAAAAAATGCTGCTTCAGCTATTCAAGTACATATAAATAGGACTGCCTACTACATTACTTTGCATTTTAAAGCACTTATTTTCTTTTAAGGCCTACATGTTGATTCTGCACATTATTGCATTCATTTTCTTGACGTTAAAAGTACTTCTGCAACTACATGTCCCATAATTGAAGTAAAAAAACAGCACTATTGTGATGCAACTTTAGCAGTCAATGCTACCAGCAGCATTAACTATATATAAACAAGTTATTCTAAATGTCTTAGTATTATAAGTAAGGCTCCCTGTTTTCCGTTTTTATTGATTTTTAAAGATAAATACAGACAGAAAGCATGTATTGACTTGCCTGTATTTATTTTTAAATGTGGATAAAAACGGAAATTGGATTGCTTTTTGAGTAATTCTAAATACTGTCTGCCATGACTGCCAGGCCAATTGATGTGTGGATTGATTGATAAGGGGGTTAAAAAAGAAAGAATTTTTAGTAACGAGGCTTCAGCTGCAGTAGATTTGCACAAGGTTAATACCTGAATTTGCATATTTTCATATAAGTGCTCTGATTTATCTTCTGCAGGTGTTCACAGCACTGAAACCTGGCAGACATACAAGCATGAGTGCATATTTATCGGTTAAATATATTTAGCAATATACTAATTTCAGCTTAAGTTTTGCACAAACCCCCCAAAAATATGGATAAATACAGATTAAATATTAGCAAAAAATAAATATGGATAAATACAGATGGAAGTTGCAAAAAAATAAATGCCATAAAACCCGGGAGCCCTAATTATTAGCTGACGGGTGTAGAAAAGAGGGTTTTACAAAATCCTAAAATGTGTAAAAATAGACATAATGATAATGGCTTGTCTGATACATCACTGTTGCTGGGATTCTGCACATATACAGAACTATGCACAGGAAAACAGGACCTCCGTGAATAGGGGTGTACCAACCTACCACATTAGTACCCAAAATCCCAAACTGACTAGCTATAGTGTCTCATTCTTTCTCCGTCTACCGCGAAGCTACCAATGATTAGACAACCCAGAACACGTCACTCTCTCTTGGGAATCATGGGAGCCAGACACTCTTTCACTCACTCACTCATACTTGTCCACAATGCGAGTAATCAGAGAAGTGGTATAGTTTAAAATGTTTATTTCAACTAACATGCTCTATGGTGCAGTACACGTGTCAATACTAGCAGCAAAATGCATAAACACAATAAAGTCAGCATTGTTACAATACCATAGAATACAGACGGGGATATCATGTTCTAAAAAACAGTGGAAAAGGACTAAACTACCTAACCACCCTCCCTGTGGCAAGAGATAGTTTATTATAAAAAGAAGACCTCTGGGCTTTGTCAGCAGACCCCCATACCTCAAGGCCTACATGCAATATTCACATCGCAGGACAAGCAATGCTCTTCTCTTCGGAAAGGTGTCTCTCCAAGTGTGTCAAAACATGTTGCGCTTGCAATATTAAAGTACACAATTTCTAGTAGTGCATCTGTGTGCAGCATGTTATGTCTAGGTGCGAGGGACTGACCAGAACGAAATAACAAGAGGCATTTTAGTGTTCGACCTTTAACATCATGTGCAGACTAAACCTCAGAGCACAGCAGAGAACGTTCAACGTAGCCTGTTCTCAAGTGAAAGGGACATAAACAGAGTCTTGTGAACAATATGCATGCAGTTTTGTGCGCAAAAGCAGCCTCATGGTGGCAAAGCTCATGCTAACTCAGCAAATGTCGACAATGGACCTATAAGCTATACTACACCCTCCCGTTTGTAAGTCCATCGTATGTAGGCACAGTAAGAAAACAGAGTGCAGAAAGCACGAGCAGATTTTAAATTGATGTGTCCATAAATTTGGAAATAGTAAAGACGAAAGTCTATATAAAAAAAATAGTTTTTGGAGGAAGTAGAAAGAAAAAAAATAGTGGGAAAATGACATCCGAAACTCAAATGATGCCGGCTGGCCATGTGCGTGATTAAGCCATCAAGGTGTAGGTGCAGAAGAATGCAATACCCTCCAAAAGGCCATCATTGTCATCGGTAGAAAAAAGAAATGCCATCCAATTTAGCAAGATGAAGGAAAAAGAGGGCCTATCATCGAGGAGGAGTGGTAAACATCGCTGAGGGCTCTTAGCGTGATTCTGTTTATCGCCGTCAAATGCTGAATTACATCGTCTAGTTAGCAGCATATTATCAAGGCTTTGCAAAATGGCGATGTAATTCCAGTGATAGACTGCGAGAAACAGAAACATCACCTGAAATCCAGTGATGATAATGGAGATGCTTGCTGATAGGGGAGTGTGGTCATAACATGGCGATCCACCCCCCATTATTAGCATAGCTAAGTCGAAGTAAAAGCAGACATAAAATGCATGCGATAACCGCGGTTAGCGCGTTTTTTTACATCGCTGGGGCCGCATTGTTAATAATGCAAAGGTCTGTCTGCCACCTAAATCATGAAGACATTGTGAGGAACGCCCATTTAGCATGTCATTAGCGATAATATTCGCTGACATGCAAAATGGAGAGAAACCGGCTACTGCATCAAGGAAACACACAAGAGAGATGTTTATTTCGCCGCTTTTCGGCTGAAATTGTCTGATAAAGTGGCGAAAATGGGCTGGTAAATATGCCCCAAGAGTGTCCTTCATGGATGGGTGACTCCATTAGCATTGCAGGACAACTTGCGTGATATTCAATGTAACTTTGAAGTAGGAGATGTGCCATTAACCAATCCCAGAACAGTCCTGAACATGAGCAACTTAAAGGCTCATCAGCTGGTCGAAATCTGGGTCCGGACCTGATGTATTGGAAAGGCATAAATCCAATACCCACGTAAACTGACAGTGGAGGCATGAAAAAAGTGAAATTCGCAAATTTGAAGCATAATCCATAAGACACGCTGAGTGTCGCAAGTGGCAGTGTACTGAAGCATTCATGCATCTGGTCACAAAGCAATTGCATCGGACCTGTCTGTGCAGCACCGCAAGAGGAGCAGCCATTGCATAGCAGGCATAGCAGGAGCAGGATTACAGTGGCTAATGCCCCTATTAAGGGAAAACTGTCAAAGACACTGGAAAAGATAGAATGAATGAAAGCAGGTATTACACCAAATATAGTCTGAAAAGAAGACATGAGGCCAGAACACCAAACATTAAAAAAATGTGCAAGGCCTTGTGTATTCAACGCATTGAAAATACAATGTATTAACTGCCCAAAATGTAGTGGGAGGTTTGCATTAAAAAGTGTTTGAATTTCAGTGGCCGCGCTGGCCACCTGGAGGGTGAAGGTTCTTCGTGCAGAAGTCAGTGCAACTTCTTCTTGCATTAAAAGCCCCTTTAATCTGCTCAGCTTGTTGAAATCTGCTTTCAAAGTTGGTACTGAAGGCCAAACTGAACTATCCAGCGGCCCACGCGGGGGTGGAAAAAGCACATTATTGCAACAAGTTACAAGCTGTGAAACTGTTACAATGTATGGTATGCCAGCAAGCAAACCACAGTATTCTTGGTTATTTATAAATAAGATAGCTACCATTAGTAAGCAGAGTGAACGTGTATCACCACATCACCCATATAAACATGAAAGATATACTGTACTTTAACGAGCTCTGTCGGACCATGAACTTGAAAATCTACTTGATCCGAAACGATACCATCTGAAATTGGGAACACTAAAATGTTAACACGAGTCTGATCACGCTTCATGATGTGGGAAAATTAATGGGGTGCCAGAATACCATCAACAGAGTTCACAGCAAAGCGTTCAGGCAAGTAGTGACCATTGATGAATAGGAAAAAAACAGTTATAAATCCAATTGACATAAAAAGAAAAATCACGATTAGGATCAACCAGATGTATGTCCATGGAGGAACCAAATAAGTCTGTTTAAATCTGCATAAAAAAATGAACAATTTTGTTGGGTCCCTTAAGGAGGTGGAGGTTGAGTCATAAGAAGAACTGCCATGGTGCATAGGACTATCCGGCAAATCATGCAAAGACCCACTTGTGGGATATGCGTATTCAGCCTCTGCAGAAGCTGGGGGAGTTTCCAAGTACTTTTAGCCACAAGACATATTCATCGCATTCTGAGGTGAGCCGACGGGAATACCGGACCCTGTCAGTCACCTCATTCTTTTTTCACTACATCTGTTAGCACGTACCATTGAATTATACTTGTTGTGTTTTCTTAGTTTCTCTAGTGCTACTGTTTATTCCCACATTTATCTGTTTCACACCATTTGCAATACATGACATTGTGAGTTTGTCTCCCTGAGTGTTTTTCCTCATAGGGTTTTCTTCCTGCAGCTGAGTACCTTTATTCATTCCTTTTCCGACATCACTCTGGCTAGCTTCTCTAACCATAATTTCTGTCATCTTACAGTTGCTACCTTTCAACACACTCACTGGTGCTCTTTACTCACATCACTTTCGAAAACTTGATGTCTGCATGTATTTTTGATCACAGCTCCTTTGCACCTGGATGTATTTGATCACCAGCTGTTGTGTAAATTTGTTCCACCGTTATTTGTTCGACATCATAAATAATTTCAGAAATATTTGTTTTAGGTGCCCCTGTTGAAGGGACCCTCTTGTCCTGAAATGCATCGGGCTGCGCATTAAAAACAGATGAAGCATTGTATAACCATGTTTCTGCATTATCAAAATGTGACAATGGAATAGCGCACTACATTAAGAATGTTTAATGTCATGCATCTTTAACCATTGAAATATTGTTTTGAATTATGAATGTTATTTTTTCATTTGCATTAATTTATTTATGAGCAAACTGAATACAATTATTGTATACATATCAGTCTATTTTTATTGATTGCTTTGAAACAATAGGGTTTGTTGGATACAAAACCTGTGAACAGTGCATGGAACTTAGCAGATTTTCCTGCTATATTTTTTGTTTTCCTTCACTTGCTATCCGGTTTGACAGCGTATACTGTACCATAGCACCTATTTATTAAGATTTGATAAGAATCAGTAAGCATTAGTATAACACAGAGTGCACCTGCAACCCCTTTACTCTAGAAATTGTGGGACATAAAACAGCAGGCGTCCCACTACTCGGAATTGGCCAGATGTTGTAGCTTGACATTGTCCACTGAGATGTACCTTTGCGACCTGGAAGAGGTGGTAAAATGACTGTTCGAGTACCCTTTAGGACGAGCACTAGAACCCGTGCATGATAAGAGGGACCAAATTATTTTTTGTTCTCCACCTTTTTTCGGACCAGATCTCCAACTTTAGGAAACCAACTGACCACAGGATTCAGGAGTGCAGCTACAGTTGCTGAGGACATATGTTCAGTAGCTAGGCCGGCACAGGTATTTTGTTGTTTCAGTAACATAGCAGAATGCATATCTACGTCAAAAGTCACAGTATTCGCCACAACATCTAGACCATCAAGCTCTGGCACACAAATTTTGATGCCAAAGAGCATCTCGTATGGGGTCCACCCACCCAGAGGTCTTCTAGGGAGAATATTAAGTGCACGTTGGACTCCATACAAATGGGCTAACCCGTTCTTGCTAGTACCTAAGACTCTAGTTGTCCAAGGATTGCTTTAAGTCACGGTTCATTCGCTCCACAATTGAGTTGCCCTCAGGCCTGTATGGCTACGAAAACCGCACTAGCACCCCCATAGACTTCATCGCATCATTGTACGCCTTAGAGTCGAATGCTGGACCTTACTTTGAATGAACGGTGCCACAGGCAAAAATCCCTACAAAGACACGCAAATCTCTGATGACATTTCAGGCGTCAGCACTGCGTTGTGGCCTCACCCAAAGGAATATAGCGCACAAATCAACTGCAACTAAAATGTATTTATATGCAGAATCAGATGAAAATGGACCACAGTGATCAAGATAGACACAAGCAAAAGGGCGATCAGCAACACAAAGCGGTGTTTCTGGTGGAAATTTTACTGTAGAAGGCCTGATTTGTTGACAGATGTCACAAGAAAGTACATAATTACTAGTCTGTTTATATAAACCATGCCACCAATAACGTTGCTATAAGATAGAAACAGTTGCAGATATACCAGCATGGGAAGAAGCCATGCCTTCATGTGCGGTTTTGATTAAAGTGTGTCTGCGGTCCGCGTTGGGAATCAGCCGATCTCCAACATCTGTAATTCTAGTAAAATGAACTTGTTCAGGAGTTAACTGATAAGAATACTTTGAAGGGAAACCTTTTTAGTAATTGAGGCCCTCTTTAGTAGCAGCTATTGCTGCCAAAATGTCTTTGTCAATCTTACTCATGGATCTAGTAACGGCTGCTATGGAACACTTGGCTACTGCAGATTTGGCTGCTTCCTCAGCCAAACAATTCAGAAACATTTGTGAGCGGGAGATGTTGTTTAAGATCTGCCACCTGAGCCTAAGCGCTTTATGCTTAATTGTGCTGCCTTTATAATCTTGATAATCATTTTGAGACCAAAAGAATAAGTTGGCATTGAAAGACTGTACACAGTAATAAGAGTCACAGACCATCAAGTCGAAACATTTAGATCAGCAAACTCGAGAGCAAGAACCAGAGCGCGCAGCTGGGCCAATTGAGCGGTACAGTCTCCCAGTGCCAGAGAGTGCACTATGTTACACTTGAATTCACCATTCACCTTCGTACCTGTCACAATAGCACAAACCGATGAATAAGCATGTTTAGAACCATGGCCGTTTACGCCGGCCCATCAGTGTAGAGGATACATGCGTACTCCTCCAAAGAAAGCAAAGACAGGGGAGGTGTATGAACGTGTTCATATTGCAAGAACTCCTGTGTCTGAAGAGAGGGGTCAAAGATAAAAGTGACATCAGGGGAAGTCAAGGAAGTAGCACATTGTATCCAATGGAGATGTAAAGCTTTTGAGTTTGGCACACTAGCCTTCGTCACTGCTTCTAGAGCAGGGTAAGGTGTAACCACCAAAATGTGTTTACCCTACGCCAGAGCAAGTTCCTTTAGGACAGCTATCTGCACAGCTGTGAAAACTTTTTCAACAGTTGATAACCTCATCTCGGCCGTAGTTTACAAGTGTGTGATTTGTATGCAATAGGTACTGTGTCTCCTTCATTGTACATCAAGTAAGTGAAAACTACTGTGCTGGCACGATTCATATTACCAGGTTAGTGTGGTTAATATGCGTTAACAAGTACTTAGATTCAAGCAAATCAGATTGCCAAGAAAGTAAAATAGCAGAATGTTCCGGTAACCAGCTGTTTTTTGAAAATGTACGTTGTATCAAGGCATAAAGCGGCTTGATAAGCTGGCCAAATTCGGGAATATAAGAACGGCAGAAATTCAAAAATCCCAGCAAAGATTGAAGTTTTTTCAGTGTATTTGGAGACTACAAGGGTGCGCATTTCTCCAGAAAGTGGGGAGCCGAGCCCCGACCTTCATTGTTTAGCTCGTAGACCAAAAAGAGCACCGTATAACACGCGATGTGGGATTTAGCAAAATTTAATTTGTATCCGTAGTCTGAAATTACAGAATTATGCAGTCCACATGTCACAGATATGGCCATAATTCGTTGTCTGTGAGATAAATATCACCACATACGAGTATGCATCTGGGTCTATGCTGTCCAACAGAGAGACAACACATGCGGCGAAAACTCAGGGGCTATTCTTATACCCCATAAACAAACGGCTGTAGTTCTTTTGTTTTCCACCGGCCATGAATGCGGTCCATTGACTGCATTCAATGGACAGTTTGTGGCTGTAAAAACCATTGGAAATATCAAGTGTTGTTTTATATTTTTTTATAAACTAAACTGTCTACTACAGCAGAGCTATGGGTATTCTGTACCGCAAAGGTCCGACAATGAGAGTTTAAATGCCGGTAATTAAAAACTATATGATAAGACCCATCGAGTTTAGATACAGTAAAAAGCAGATTATTCATTTGTGACACACTTGTTTCAATCACTTCTTGATACTCCAAATGAGTGAGAATATCAGCGATGGGACCTTTGGGGTTGTGATTGAGGCATGGACCACAATGGAATATCATGTGGTGGTGAATCTTTATACCAGCCAACCTGATTACGGTACAGTGTCGGTGCCAGGGCCAAAGCCCACTCAGCTGCAAAAACCTCTGAATGCTCCTTGGGGACATAATGCGAAGTATCACGTTCTCCCCGCGAGCTGCAGCCAGAACAAAAGGTGGGGGCTAATCTGCTCCCGCTAGTAAACTTTCATAGGAAGCGGTCAGATTCTCCCCAAAAAAACCTGTGACTACCCGCTCAATGTCACACTCTATACAAAAAAACATATTATACAGCCAATCCGGGGGGGGGGGGGCAACCCGTGTCACGATGTCACTTCACCAAGACCTCCTTCTTGGCGCTGCATGTTCCAAAATCCTCCCTGAATCAATCAAAGCGACAAGATTATAATAACCCTGCCGATCTGAATGATCCCTGGGGGAAAGGGGAAGTGGAATGAGAAAACAAGACAAAACACAGGACTCTATCTTCAGAGGAAGTCGTGTAGTGGTTTCTCAATTGGAAGTGCCTCTGAACTCTTTTCTAAAGGATAGGAAATGGAACAACCAAATGTGAAAACAACACATTTATATATATATATATATGGCAGACTGGTGTTGGGTTTGATTAAAGAGTAGAAACACCGCAAGACTGGGTCTCGTCTCTTCCTTTTCGTTTTGGCGGGAATGCTGAAATAAGGTTGAAACTTACCGAATATATATATATATATATATCTATATATATAAATATTACCTACTGGCGGTCGCCAGTAGGTAGTTATAGTTAGGATTGTTTTCCATAGGGAATCCGCAACATTCTATTGGGAATAACTTTGGCGCAGATTGAGGGATCTGCCTGTAATTTTCCTCAAATTTGCCTCACGGTGGTCCGCTCCTTCCCTGCAAGTTTGGGGGTGATTCGTCAAGCGGGGGTCGAGATAAAAGTGGGGTCCCAAAACATGTTTTCCCCATGTTAATTTCCATAGGGCGGTTGGACCTACAAGTCCATAGGGCGGTTAGGTACCTACAAGTACATCCCACACACACCCACACCCACACGCACACACCCCACACACACACCGACACACACCCACACACACACTCCTCACACACACACACCCACCACACATCTCACACACACACACACACACCCCAGACACATAACCCTACACCCCCACACCCACACACTCCCCACACACACCTCACACACCCACACCTCCACCCACACCCAAACACCCCACACCGACACCTTACACATTCACACCCACACCCACACCCACACACCCCAAACACCCACACTCACACACAACACACCTCATCCCCCCACCCACACAAACACACACACACACACACAACTCACAGACACACCCCACACATCCCACACCCCCCCTTCACACACACACACCACACAGACACACCCACACATCCCACACACACACACACATCCCACACACATACCCCCCACACCCACACCCCCCCACACACACCTCACACACCCACACCTCCACCCACACACCCACATTGACACCTTACACATCCACACCCACACCCACACACCCCACACACCCACACTCACACACACCCCTCACCCCCAGTCCACCCACACACACACACACACACACCTCACAGACACACCCCGCACATCCCACACACACACCTCTCCCCCCTCCCACAAACACACACACACACACCTCACAGACACACCCACACATCCCACACACACACACACATCCCACACACATACCCCCCCACACCCACACACCCCCCACACACACCTCACACACCCACACCTCCACCTATACCCAAACACCCCACACACCCACACACACACCTTACACACCCACACCTCCACCCACACACCTACACCCACACACACACCTCACCCCCCCCACACACACACACACCTCACAGACACACCTCACACATCCCCCACACACACACCTCACCCCCCTCACACATGGGGAAAACCAAGTGAAACAGTAAAATAATAATTTAAAGTGCTTAGAGGTAGGGTAGCTCTGCATACAGTTGTTGTGTTGTGTGGGTGATATAAGTACCAGCGTGTAGGTACCAATGCAAAGTTTTAAATTCAATGTAGACTGTCTCCTCTGTAGATAATTTGCATGTTGTTACAGAAGTTATTGTGGTATATGGAATCTATACTATAGTCTGTCAGGAAAGCAGAAACAACATGGAGGCAGGAGATGAAAAAGAGATGTCAAATACACATTGGAGATAATAAAGTGGGAGAAAGGATGTAACTATGAGCAAAATTACTATGTAACACAAAAAAGTTGCATAGTATACTATAAGTCTCACTTTATATTATAATCATTTTAGTACTACTTCATGAATTACATATAAAAATGAATAATGTCTCGAACAATTTTTGATTATTAAATATAAATTTATTTTTCTGATTCTTTTTCAAAATTTAATAAAACGTCTAACAATATATTGTCTGGAATGTCCTCATTTTCATTCTGTGATTCTATTGCTTCCACACACTCAAGTAATTCATGGTCCAGAGACTCATCCATAAAGTCAAAGTCATCATTCTCAGCAATGTCATGAGTGATGTCACTGACCATGTCATGAGTGATGTATTATGTGATGTCATCAGCAGTGCATTGCACGCGCAAGGTATAGTGAGTCCAACTAACTATAACGTGGGAATTTCAATGGTTTTATGCGAGTAAAACTTCCAGCTAACTATAACAGGTGTGAAACCTATGTTTTTTTCAGTGAATTTATTAGGTTTTTTAAATGCTAATTCCTAACTATAACTGGTGTGAAACCTATGGTTTTTTCAGTGAATATATATATATATATATATATATATATATATATATATATATATATATATATATATCCAACAACGTTTTCTTCCAAAAAGGGAAAACACGGAGCCGCAAACACCAACCAAACTCTTCGATCAAGTTTCGATTAATTTATTCTTAAATCCATTTCAATTTTGGCACAGACATAACCAACTCGTTTCGATAGCCTCCTCTATCTTGATCACGGTTAAATTGTTACTGTGTTCTCGTGTGTTTTAAAATAAAAAATTTTTTAAAAATCAGGTGACAGTGGGAAACCCTCCCCAAACAGGAAACACATGACATAGCAACTTCCTGAGTCCAAGTTCAGTGACTTAGGAATTCTGAACAATGTAGTTCATAATCAGTTTGTGAGTTACATTCATTTCTTGTTGTTGATACCTCTCAACATATACTCATAATGTTTACCATGTACTCATTTAACATTGCTCACATATATAGGTAAACACAATTCTTGCCCTCCAGTGGCCCAACATTATTTGAGGCCGTCATTTGTTCAGAAATAGTCCCTTTTAATAAATTTGTGTTTATTGTACCTCCTTCCATTCCGTAAGGGGTCGCTATTAACATATCACGTTGTGTGTAATTTTTAACAGAGTTACTCATACCCTCCAGTGGGTTGACAGAAAAAATCTATAATTTTAATTCGTGATGGTTCTATTCTTTCATAATTGTATGTTTCGTGGGTGTCAAATTTGGTGGGCGTTAGTGAAGGGTGTTGTTATTTCAGTGAAAGTTAAAAACCCTAACTTAGTTCTGTGGGAGAAGGGAAGGGATGGTGAAGACCAAGGAACTATAGTTCTTAATTTGAGGTTTTATTATAGATGTATGTACAGTTCCTCTGATTGATTCAAACCGAAAGGAATCATGGTTCTAAAGTTCAGGATATGTCTTGATTCTTTCTGACGTAAGAGTTTTTCCCGGTGACCTCCTCTGTCAGATAGTCTCATTGTCTCAATTCCGCAATATTTCAAAAGTTTCCAATCTCCTCCATGGTGGCTTTCCATGTGTTTTGATACTGCGTTACTTCTGTCTTTATGTACCGTAGCTCGAACATGTTCTAATATTCGCTTTTTCAATTCACATATAGTGCTCCCTATATATTTGAGTTTACAGGGGCATTCTATCATGTAGATTGTGTACTGGCTAGTGCATGTTATTAGTTCTCGTATTTTCCAAGTCTTGTTATTTGCCATTGGTATTTCCTTTGTGGGTTTGGCAATTTCACATGCCTTGCAGTTATAACACTTGACAAATCCACATGTTTTTAACCATGATTTCTTTTTGTTTATGTTTTTGAAGTGACTGTGAATTAATTGGTCTTGAAGATTTTTCGCTCTCCTATAAGTCACAAGCCCATTCTTTTTCCGATGGTTGAGTCCAATTGCAGGATTTTCCAATTTTTCTTTAGTATATGGTTTATTTTTTTCGATTCCTGGCTGTAATCCAGAATCAATCTTATTGGTTCTTCCTCTGTTGTTAATTGTTTGTCGTTTGGTTTCAAACATTCGGACCTTTGTTTTTGGTTTACTCTCTCCCTACAGTTATTGACCATTGTTTTACAGTATTTCCTTTTCTGGAAGCGTTTGATGGTATTTGCACTTTGTTTCTTCCATTCCTCCTCCTCGCTACAAATCCGTCTCAGGCGGAGGAATTCCCCGTAGGGAATACTGGAGATTAATGATGGTTGGTAGAAGCTTGTTGCCTCTAGAGTCGCATTTGTGGCCGTGGCTTTCCGGTGTAATGTTGTTTCCACATGATTGTCCTTGATGTACACTTCCGTGTCTAAAAAGGTTACTCGATTTTTACTGGATTCATATGTGAATTTCAAGCACGGTGTACTGTTGTTCAAGATATTAAAGTACTGTTGGAAATCACTTTCGGTCCCATCCCACACAATAAATAGATCGTCAATGAACCTTTTCCAGGTTACTATGTGTTGGGTGAATTGTTGATTTTGGACATTCCATGCCCCTTCCTCCTCCCACCAGCCCATAGCTACACACGTGTAGCTTGGACTGAAGGAGAAGCCCATCGCGGCTCCATTTTTTTGACGGTATATTTGGTCTCCAAACAGGAAGATGTTATTGGTCAATACTGTTGAGATTCTTTCTGTCAACATCTCATTGTGAATTTTGTAATGGATGTTGCGTTCCCTTAAGAAATATTCACAGGCTTTTAGACCCAATTGGTTGTCAATGTTTGTGTAGAGCGCTGTAACGTCCATTGTGATCATTAAATAGTTGGGTTGCCATGTAAGTTCTTCAAGAACACATAGAAAGTCTGTTGTATCTTTGATATAAGATCTTAATTTTTCCACATGGGGGTTAGGAAGTGAGTGATGAAATTTGACATTGGTTCAAAGAGTGAGCCCTTGGCTGACACTATAGCTCTCCCTGGTGGTTTAGTGGGGTTCTTGTGTATTTTTGGTAAAAAAAAATTGTCGCAGTCCTAAGAAAATCCACCATCAGATATTTTTTCTCCTCGAAATCAATTAGGCCTTTGGCTTCCCATGCATTTAATTTTAGCTCCATTTCTCTTTTGATTTTGTCAGTTGGGTTTGTTTTGAGTTGTTCATAAAAAAGAGAATTGTTTAGTTGATCCATGGCTTCCGTGGTGTATGACTTTCTGTCCCATAACACCACATTTCCCCCTTTATCTGCCATTTTGATTTCGAAACTCTGATCATTGCTCAATGATGTCAGAGCATTTCTTTCCTCCGTTGTCAGATTATCTTCATATTTCATTTTAGTTATTTTGTATAGATCATGTGTCACCGCTTCTTGGAACATGTCTAGTTTGTTGCCCGGGGTCAAGTGTGGGTAGAACTTCGATTTTGCTTTCTTTTTGCTGGTTCCCGGCCCCATTTGGGGATCAATGATTCCAAGTTGGCTTCTTGTCCCTTTTCGCTGTTGATATTCATCAATGTCAGAAACGTTTCAGCTTCTTTTACACATATTGAGGTGGTGGGTTCCGGTGTTGTTTTTATGATTATAGGTTTGTTTTTTCTTTCCATAAAATATTTGGCCAGTTTCATTTTCCGTATATAAAGGTAGATGTCTATTCTAGTTTGGGCCATATCCATTCTCTGCGTTGGGCAATAATTGATCTCTCGTTTTAACAAGGAAATTTCTGACGATGACAATTCCCTTTGTGAAAGGTTTACTACTTGGAGCTCCTAATTCATTTGCCCCTCCTTTGTTTCATACCGCATGTCTCTGTACCAATCTTTTCATTTGTACTGCTCCCTCCTCCATCCTCGTCTTGTTGTGGAGTTTTTTGATATTGTTGTTTGGATTGCCAGGGTTTTCCTCTTCCCCTTCCTCGTTGTTGTCTTTGCGCCCCCTGGTTTTGTTCCCACTGGCGTTGCTGGAGAACGAGGCGCATATCCCCTAAAAAAATCTTTTTGGCTTTATCCATGGTAGAATCATCTTCACTTAATTCATTAGATGTTATGGATGACATACTTGAGGCTGAGGTAGTTGTTGTTCACCTTGTTGTTTAAAGGGATCTAATTTACAGGCAAAGGTGAAGATTCGCCCCTCTGAGTAATCCTTGGCATCTCTTATGAATTTGTTGTGTTTCCTTTGTCTCACCACTTCCTCGTGTTTTTCAATTTGTTTGTTGAGGTCTTCTTTGAAACTTACCATCTCAGGGTTCAGTTTTAATGTGTCGATTTCCTTTTCCATTTGTCTTAATTCATCTTTGATTTTTTCCAATGCAATTTCGATGTGTTTGACAAATATTTTTATTAGTCCTAGGGAGGAGTTTAAAATATATTCGCCCCATTCCTGCAGTAGATCATTTGTGACATCTTGTTGACTTGGCATCAACATTGTACGTAGTCCCCTCGTGACCCTTTGCACCTCCAGATATTTTTCCAATGTAATCAGTTCCCATGGTTTATTTATTTATTTCTTGTTTAATTTTTCCCATGATCTTAATTTGTTTTTTGTGTCATTTTTTCCGGGTTCGTTTGTTTTGTCCCAAACCTTGTCCATGTTCCCTTTGTCAAACATAGTTGACACTTGTTCCTTCCTTTTGGCCTCACGTTTATCCATAACGAGCTCTGTGCTTGGGTTGTTTTGAATTTTTTCTTATATTTATAAGTTCAGTGATTTCGGATGGTTGTTAGGTATAGCTCGGGCCACAATGCCGTTACCTCGGTGTCCGTTACTTTTGCTCCATCCTCGTTGGGATATTTCAATTGAACAGTAATTCATACACACTACGGCATTGGCTTCCGAAATACCTGCTGCGTAACCGGATGGCTTTCTTTCGCCGCTAAACTGCTCCGTTGTTTTACAAGGGTGATAACGATCTATAGCAACGTGAGAAGCCACACGTTCTTACCTCGGGCTTGATCTCCGGGGCAGGCGTGGGACTGCTTCTCCGCTGCTCCGTATCGTCACCGCTTTCACTCATTTTTTCTTTTTTCTGTCCGGTGAGCACCGATGGGGATATTTGCAAACCAACGATATGGCTCTCTCTTCTCCCCAAACCGGGCGCTGCTTTGTAGGGCGTCGCTCCTGCGGTTGAGCCCAGCCGCTTTGTATTCCAACAACGTTTTCTTCCAAAAAGGGAAAACACGGAGCCGCAAACACCAACCAAACTCTTCGATCAAGTTTCGATTAATTCATTCTTAAATCCATTTCAATTTTGGCACAGACATAACCAACGCGTTTCGAAAGCCTCCGCTACACAGTAACAATTTAACCGTGATCAAGATAGCGGAGGCTATCGAAACGTACTTGTTATGTCTGTGCCAAAATTGAAATGGATTTAAAAATGAATTAATCGAAACTTGATCGAAGAGTTTGGTTGGTGTTTACGACTCCGTGTTTTCCCTTTGTGGAAGAAAACGTTGCTGGAATACAAAGCGGCTTGGCTCAACCGCAGGTGCGACGCACCTATGAAGCAGCGCCCGGTTTGGGAGAAGAGAGAGCCATATCGTTGATATATATAAATATATATATATATATATATATATATATATATATATATATAAATAAAATATATATATATACATATTCACTGAAAAAAACATAGGTTTGACACCAGTTATAGTTAGCTGGAAATTTTACTGACATAAAACCATTGAAATTCCCACGTTATAGTTAGTTGGACTCACTATAACGTGTGCGCCTGCAATGCACTGCTGATGACGTCACATATTACATCACTCATGACATGGTCAGTGACATCACTCATGACATCACTGATGACATCATCCAGTGAATGTGTGTCTTTCTGAAAAATAAATATGTTTTATATATGTATATGTAAAGGTCGATGGAAGAATAAATGTTTAAATAAGTGTCTATATGGATGTTTTAAAAAAAAAATTGATTGGTTAACTGGCTTATTAAGTGTATCATAGTGAATACATATATTAGCGAGTATTGTTTAAATATTTAAATGTTTGTATCAGTGTTTCACTTTGTGTATAAGTGGCTGCATGGGTTGGTGAGTAGCTGCATGTGTGTGTATATTGGTTATTAGATTTTTTTTAGTATCAGTATGAGTGTCTGTATGGTTTGGTGGGGGTGTTACTTAGCACATAGATGCATCAATGACTGACTCACTGTTTGTATGTGTTTTGAAGACAGCACATGTGCAGGACTGTATGGGTGGATGAGTGTGTATATGTGTGTGTTAGTGAGTGAATGACTGTCTCACTAGTGTCTTTATCAGTAACTACATATGTTTTAGTCTAGTATATGTGAGTATTGATGTATATAAGTGAGTATATGTGAGAGTGAGAGATTGAAAGAGTTCTTGCTTAAATAAGTATGTGTTTCTATAAGTGATTGTTTAAGAGAGTAAGTATGTGTAAGTTTCCTTAGAAGTAAGGTGGTAGTGTGTGTATAGCTGTATATGCAAATAAATGGATGTTCAATAGTTTATTTGCATGTGTGATTATGTGTGTGAGTAACTTTTGGATGACTGTCGGTGTGTAACAGGATGTATAGGTGTTTCACTACATATGATGAGTGAATATATGTATGAGTGACTATATAGAACTGTTGGTGAATGAGTGGATGTGTATATAGATGGTGGTATTACTGAATTGGTTGTTGTAACTGGTATGGGTATCTCTATTTTTTTGAAAATTTTAGTTTCTATTTTTGAATATGTGTTTCAAGGGTTACATTACACTGAAAGGAGGTCTGTCACTCTGTCAAAAGGATGGTGTCATCAGTTATGTCATGAGTGATGTCACTGACCATGTCATGAGTGATGTAATATGTGACGTCATCAGCAGTGCATTGCAGGCGCGCAAGTTATAGTGAGTCCAACTAACTATATCGTGTGAATTTCAATGGTTTTATGTCAGTAACATTTCCAGCTAACTATAACTGGTGTGAAACCCATGGTTTTTTCAGTGAATTTAATAGGTTTTTTAAATGCTAATTCCTAACTATAACTGGTGTGAAACCTATGGTTTTTTCAGTGAATTTCATAGGTTTTTTAAATGCTAATTCCTAACTATATAAGGCCTGAAGCCTATGTTTTTTTCAGTGAATTTCAAAGTTTTTTTTAATGCTAATTCCTAACTATATAAGACCTGAAAGCCCACCAGGAATCTCCAGTATGCGCCAGGGGACTGCATTGCAGAGAGGTGTAATGAAGCCACGCCCCTTTTTACACCTCTCTGGAACGCAGCCCCCGTGCATGTTTGAAGAGGGGGAACTAATTCCCCTTGCATACTGGGGGCCCCTGGGGGCCAACTAGCCCACCTGGAACCTCCAGTATGCGCCAGGGGGCTGCATTGCAGAGGTGTAATGAGGCTATGCCCCTTGTTACACCTCTCTGAAACGCAGCCCCCTGCCGCGTTTGCAGAGGGGGAACTAATTCCCCTTGCATACTGGGGGTCCCTGGGGGCCAACTAGCCCACCAGGAGCCTCCAGTATGCGCTAGGGGGCTGCATTGCAGAGAGGTTTAATGAGGCCACACCCTTTTTTACACCTCTCTGCAACGCAGCCCCCGTGCATGTTTGAAGAGGGGGAACTAATTCCCCTTGCATACTAGGGGTCCCTGGGGGCCAACTAGCCCACCTGGAACCTCCAGTATGCGCCAGGGGGCTGCATTGCACAGAGGTGTAATGAGGCTATGCCCCTTTTTACACCTCTCTGCAACGCAGGCCACTGGCGCGTTTGCAGAGGGGGGACTAATTCCCCTTGCATACTGGGGGTCCCTGGGTCATATCTGCCCAAACACCGATATTCCGAACGATTGAAAATGACTTTTCTTGAGAAACATTTGGATTTGGATTATCATGTCCTATACTTTGGAATTTTTGAAAGACTGACTTTGAGGATGCTATAAATTACTCAAGTCTGCCCGAATTGTGTGGGTAAAATTGATACCTAGTCACTTTGAATAAGAATGTACTTACGTCTCGTCTAACATTTGGAAGAAATATCTAGTTATATGACAACAGGATACCGACATAACTTGAAGGAAATAAGAACGCCCTAAAGAAGTTCTGTTGTACAGAACGAAACGTTTCTGCTGGCTGTGGTACATAAACTTAAGGAAAATAAAAGCATTTGAATATACACCAAGATTCAGCGCTTCAATAAGGACTCTAAGTGATATGATTTGATTGGACTTATTGTGCAAGAGGTGCTGTGCCAAACTTTGGAATATTCTCCACTACTCTCTACTACTTACTCTCTCCTACTCCACTACTCTCAAATACTCACTCTCTACTACTCATTCTCTACTACTCTACTACTCTCTACTACTCTCTCTCTACTACTCACTCCCTACTACTCACTATCTACTACTCTCTACTACTCACTCTCTACTATTCTCTCTCTACTACTCACTCTTTACTACTCACTCTCTACTACTCTCTACTACTCACTCTCTACTTCTCACTCTCTACTACTCACTCTCTACTACTCACTCTCTACTACGCTCTCTCTACTACTCACTCTACTACTCACTCTACTACTCACTCTCTACTACTCACTCTCTACTACTCTCTCTCTACTAGTCTCTACTACTCACTCTACTACTCACTCTCTACTACTCTCTACTATTCTCTCTCTCACTCTCTACTACTCTCTACTACTCACTCTCTACTACTCACTCTCTACTACTCTCTACTACTCACTCTTTACTACTCTCTACTTCTCACTCTCTATTGCTCTCTACTACTCACTCTACTACTTACTCTCTACTACTCTCTACTACTCACTCTCTACTACACACTCTCTACTACTCTCTACTACTCACTCTACTATTCACTCTACTATTCACTCTACTACTCTCTACTACTCACTCTCTGCTACTCTCTCTACTGCTCTCTACTACTCTCTACTACTCACTCTCTACTCTCTATTACTCACTCTCTACTCTCTACTACTCACTCTCTACTTCTCACTCTCTACTACTCTCTACTACTCACTCTCTACTACTCTCTCTCTACTACTCACTCTCTACTACTCACTCTACTACTCACGCTCTACTACTCTCTACTACTCACTCTCTACTACTCTCTCTCTCTACTAGTCTCTACTACTCACTCTACTACTCACTCTCTACTACTCTCTACTATTCTCTCTCTCACTCTCTACCACTCTCTACTACTCACTCTCTACTACTCACTCTCTACTACTCTCTACTACTCACTCTTTACTACTCTCTACTACTCACTCTCTATTGCTCTCTACTACTCACTCTACTACTTACTCTCTACTGCTCTCTACTACTCACTCTCTACTACACACTCTCTACTACTCTCTACTACTCACTCTACTATTCACTCTACTATTCACTCTACTACTCTCTACTACTCACTCTCTGCTACTCTCTCTACTGCTCTCTACTACTCTCTACTACTCACTCTCTACTCTCTATTACTCACTCTCTACTCTCTACCTCTCTACCTCTCTACCTCTCTCTACTAGTCTCTACCTCTCTACCTCTACCTCTCTACCTCTACACCTCTACCTCTCTACCTCTCTCTACACGCACACATATACACATATATATATATGCATATATATGCATATGCATTTATATATATGTATGTGTATGTATATACATACATATGTAAACATATATAATCTGTATATCTATATAAATACAAATATAAATGCATGCATACATATACATATATGCATACAGATGCATGTTATTTACATGAAAGTTTAAAAAACACTAATAAAAGCAAAGCTAAAAAGCCACCTCATTACAAACAGAATGGCTTTAACTTAAACGAGGGCGAGATCTATTGCATTTTCAATGCTTGTTTACTTTGGTTCCATCAAGAAGGCATTCAGATGTGTCACACATTTGCCATAAATTCTGAATGTTAGCACTCTAGTTGCTCATTAGATCACTGTAGTAAAGCTACTGCTCACCAGGGAAGTCTGCTGCTGGTATTCAAAGTGCATGTTTCAGTCTGCATGTCAGAATTTCTTTAATGAAATTGAAGAGGATTTGAGAAGTCACTCAAAATGTGCCCTAATTTTTCTTTCTGCAGCACTAATCATACTTTCTATGGCAAAATATACCCCCTCATTTTGTTCCTTTTTAAATTAAATGTTTTAAGAGTTACCACTTTATTCCAATCAAGATGGCTTCAGGTGTGCCATACCTTTGTAATAAGTAGGACTGTTAGCGCTCTAGTTGTTCTTTAGAACACTCTGGGACATCCTATCATTGGGCTATACTTGGGCTACATCTGGGTGATATTTGGGCTACATTTGGGTTCTTTTGTCTCTGGTGGCCATCTTGGGAGACTGCATGTCAGAATTTTTTAATGAAATAGAAGAGGATTTGAGAAGTCACTCAAAATGTGCCCTAATATTTCTTTTTGCAGCACTAATAATACTTTCTATGGCATAATATACCCCCTCATTTTGTTCCTTTTTAAATTAAATGTTTTAAGAGTTACCAATTTATTCTCATCACGATGGCTTCAGGTGTGCTATACCTTTGTAATAAGTAGGACTGTTAGTGCTCTAGTTGTTCTTTAGAACACTCTAGGAGGCTGCAGTAGAACACAAAGGAATCAACTGACAGTCTCTGTCCTTGTTGGATGTACATGTTTTACTGAGAATGTCAGACTTCATTCTCACATGACTGAGAAAGATAATGTGAATTTACAGAAAATATGCTTTCAGTTTAGCTTATAGATCCCCTTCCAAACCACTGTGGGAAAATCATGAGATATTAGTTTTCTTTCAAACATGATTCATGATATCACAGCAGAAGGCTTTTTCACATGGTAAAATCACCTTAGAACACACCACAATTCCTAAAATGAGTATGGTACATCAACAAATGATTTATAATGTAACTAAAGTCCTAAAACCCTCTATTAACTACAATGCTTTTTAATGAGGTGCTATCATGTATATTGGTCCCAAGATGGCTGCCAACACTTCTTGGATGAAGTGCTGACAGCCAATCAGATCAGATGTGTGGTTAGGCTCCGCCCAGATATATATATTTTTTTTAACCTAAATTACTCAAAATCCACTGGAGCACATATCTTGAGACATAGCAAAGGCACATCGGGCTACCAGTCCCTACAATTTTGCCAAGTTTTGTGGAAATCCATTCAGCCGTTCGGGCTAAAAGTGAGTCCAACCACCCTATGGAAATTAACATGGGGAAAACACGTTTTGGGACCCCCCTTTTATCTCGGCCCCCGCTTGACGAATCCCCCCCCCAAACTTTCAGGGAAGGAGCAGAGCGGAGCGGGCCATGGAAATTTGCGAAGATTCGTCCACCGGCGCCAAAGTTATTCCCAATAGAATGTTGCGGATTTCCTATGGAAATCAATCCTAACAATAACTACCTACTGGCGGCTGCCAGTAGGTAATATATATATGTATATATTAACATGAACAAGTGCCTACCAATATCTAGCAGAGTTCCAATATCTAGCAGAGTTCATGCGCACACTTCAAAGGAAATAACTTTTAACATCCTTTGAGGAACTCTATATTTCTATGTAGAAAGGAATAGTGATTATCAGCATTGAATATTACTGAACTTGTAGGGTTAGTTGGTTAGTTGTATAATCACTGATTATTGAACGTTAGATCATACCTTAATTTCCCAGGGATGATGAGATCAAATGGGTTCCTGAAAGTATAGTAAGAAAAAACAGACACAGTACAATATATGTGTACTTCTCATCAACATTAATTCCTAAACCTTCAGGAATTTATTAGAATTTACTAGACTTGCTGTATATGTACTTTCTCTTCAGTGCGTCAAAGATTAGGCAGGCATGAATCTTCGTTATGTATTTTACACCAACCTGTGCTCCAATGGATTGACATAAAACAGAGCGCTAAAGTTCAAGTATTAATCAAACCAACAGTAATCAGAGCTTTAGTAAATAATCAGCTTTGTGTTTCCTCACACAATACTGATGGCACCCTTTCCTAGGAAGTGCAGCGGACGAGCGCAGCGGGCGCGCCGGCGGCGCGCCGAAGGCTCCCCTAAGGCGAGCCCGTCTGTGCCCGTCCGCACTGGGCCCGCGCTTAGCGCCATAACCCCTGGTCCACAACACTCGGTACCCATGCCGGTCCACTCCTATAATCGTGATACTTTGTTGGCACTACGGGGCTTCGACAAATCCGCTAACTGTATTACATTGGATTTGCGGGAAGAGCTACAGACCACTCCCCACTTCTGCTCTAATTGTATGCAGGCTCTCCCCAAACCTCTATGGCATGTCAGTACCCATATCTCGGCCCCATTTAAATCCCTGGAAAAGAAAACACCAATTATGGTAAAATGTATGCTACTTAATGCCAGATCGCTGGTGAAACACAGCACTGAGCTGGCGGAACTAATACAGGAATCCGAGGTGAAGATGGCCTTCATTAAGGAATCATGGACAGATGCGGCCTCAGGCCCAGATATTGTCACAGCCACCCCTCCGGATTATGAGTGTTTTGTCCTTAACAGAGCAAAGAAGAGAGGTGGTGGACTTGCCATAATCTATCACAAATCATTTAGAGGGTCCTTTCATTGTGGCACCACAGACCTATTCGAAGCACTTGATTTTAATCTCACGCTTTCCAACCACCAAACCCTCAAAGGCTGTCTCATGTACAGGCCCCCTGGACCTAAAGCCCCTTTTTTCTCAGGACTCACCAACCTGTTAGAAAAAGTAGTAGGTGTCAACACTTTCACTCTGCTAGGTGACTTTAATTTTTATCTGGAGAAGGAGTCAGACCCAGATACTCTAGAGCTGGTTGATTTGCTGCACGGGTTAGAACTAAATCAACGGGTCAGCGGTTCGACCCACAGGGCAGGACATACATTAGATGGTATTTTTTCTAACCATCCCCACCTAGAGATGACGGGCGTTCGCCAGGTCTCCTGGTCGGACCATGCGGCTATCCACTTTGAAATTAGGCTAGTCTCCCCTGCCAGATCAGACAAGGTCAAAAACCCACCCAGAGTAATTAGAAAGTGGAAAAACGTAGAAGGAAAGGTACTGGAGAATCTGCTGAGATCCTCAATGGTGCCTCCCCCAGTTGAGGTGGAAGAAGCTGCCACAAACTATACGAACTGGCTCGAGGCAGCCTGTCTTCACGTATCCCCTCCTAAAATATATCATTCCACACGTTTAAGTCCCTCAGCCCCCTGGTTCTCGGAGCAGATCAGGGACCATAAAATACGCTGCAAAAAACTTGAAAGATCATGGCGGAAAAACTATAGAGAGGAGGATGAAAACTACTTAACACTGAGCTGAGAGGCTACAAACAGACGATCCAAAAAGCGAAACACGACTACTTTTCTAAACGCATTAAGGAAGCCAGCAACTCCCCCAAGGAACTCTTCCAGGCAGTATCATCCCTGGTAGCCCCCAAGCCAGCGGAGATTCCCCCAAGTCATGAACTCTGCGAAGACCTAGCCAAGTTCTTCCAGAACAAGGTAAGAAAGATATTTCTCCTGCTAGACAAGCAAGTTAAAATTGGGTCCCCTGAAACCAACACTGAAATAAACAGTATCAAAATGACCCTACTCAATTTTGCCACAACCAATGATGAGGAGGTCGGGAACAGACTACCAAGGATAAAATCGGGCTCCCCGTCAGACCCCTGTCCAGCCTCGGTGGCTAAATTTGCCCCCGCGGCTATGGCCGCCGGTCTCACCCCATTGTTCAACGCTATGCTGGACAAAGGGGAATTTCCATCATGATGGAAACAAGCCTCCATACTCCCTCTACTCAAAAAACCTAACCTAGACATAACCGATTTGAACAACTTCCGACCTATTGCTAGACTATCCCTTCCAGCGAAAATTATGGAGGTTATCCTAAACACTCAGCTGAGTGCCTTCCTGGGGGCTGGTCAATGTCTAGACCCTTCACAGCACGGATTCAGGGCGGGCCATAGCACCGAAGCCGCACTGACTAAATCGGTAGAGAACATAAGAACAGTGATGGATACAGGAGGCAGAGCTGCTCTGATCCTGCTGGACCTGTCTGCGGCCTTCGATACGGTCCACCATAAATTATTGGTGGACCGGTTGAGGGCCTGTGGGATACAAGGAAAGGCCCTTAAAATCTTGCATGCCTTCCTATCCGGAAGGACTCAGAAAGTAGCTCTAGGCGCCTTTGAGTCCGACCCTTTTGTACTCCCCTGCGGAGTTCCTCAGGGGTCCTCCTTGAGTCGTACTCTTTTTAATGTGTATGTTTCTCCCCTGGCGCCAGTGATCAGATCTTTTGGCTTCCACTTAACATCATACGCAGATGACACACAGATAGTGGTGTCACTGCTGCCGGGAGAAATGGACAACACAGCAGATAGGTTCAGAGGCTGCATGCGTGAAGTTAGCAATTGGATGGCAGGAAACTGCCTTAAACTGAATTCAGCAAAAACCGAAGTTTTGCTATTTGGTTCCAGAGATAACTTCTGGTCCCCTCGTTGGTGGCCAGAGGAAATGGGGATTCCTCCATCGCCGGTCACGAAAGTTAAAAACCTGGGCGTCCTGATGGATGACTCCTTATCCTTCAGGCCTCAAATAAATGCCCTCTCTTCAACCATCCATTAAATGCTTAAAACTATATGGAAAGTTCTGCCGGTTCTTGCGGAAGAGCATAAAAAGACAGTGGTGACTAGTCTAGTGATATCCCGCCTGGACTACTGCAACAGCCTGCTCTTAAATGCGCAACAGGGAATTCTTAATAAACTCCAAATTTTGCAAAACGCAGCTGCACGCTTGATCACAGGATCTTCCAAACGCGACTCGGCTGCACGGGACCTGGTGAAGCTACACTGGCTTCCAGTTCGGAAGAGAATAATTTTCAAATCTCTTTGCATGGTCTTCAAGGCACTCAACGGTCTGGGCCCTGAGTGCATGACTTTGCTTTTCCACTGGTACAAACCGGTAAGAGCCCTCAGGTCGGCCGATCAAAGGCTGGTGGTAGTCCCCAGAGCCAGGAAAGCTCGTTGGGGGGGCAGGAGCTTCTCCTTGGAAGCGGCGAAAGCCTGGAACGCTCTGCCGCCCAACCTCAGACAGATGCCGGACCTTTTATCTTTCATAAGAGCTTTAAAGACCTGGCTTTTTACAAACTAATTTTTCTCTGACCTATCACACTCAGTCTTAGTCAGACAGCGCCAGGACACCTCTGGGTAACAGCGCGCTCTAAAAATATGAAAAATAAATAAAATAAATAAATAATACTTGAATAACGTCTTTACTATTTGCACACAATACTTGAACAATGTCTTTACACTGTGCAGGGTTCGTTTGTTGAATATTGCTGTCTTCCTTCTTCAGACGCAATATTTAAAAAAAAATCCAAAATGTTTAAAGAGTAAAAAAGCTTACCGGTATCTTTTCCTAGCTTTGAATTCTGATTTACGCTATTTGCCGTTTTAAGCCTTCTAATATTTTTTTCTCTTCTTTCTGCAGATTAGAGGAAAGCCCCAAGCAATCCCACCTTTCCAGGAAGATGTCGAGGAGGTCTCTGGAAGGACTCGGGAAATGAAGCAGCCGAAAATGCAGCACTCGCAGGGGAGGACAGAAACTGGTTCAAGACGGCGTCTTCTATCAGGTGAGTTCCAGCAGGGATCCAGAATCAGATGCGGAGATCTTGATGGGAGCGCGACGAAGCGAAGTGGGAGGCGGGTGGGCTTTTTATAATAAGCTGTGCACAAGGGTTTCATTAACACTGCGCTCTGCATGTGAAACCAACTGCCGGTTAAAATACGGGGCCCACCTGTACAACACCATTGAAGGTACAATTTGGAAAAAGTAACAACAAGCATTGGCACTGCATGATGGAAAGGCAACAAGCATTGGCACCCAAAAAACGGAAAGGCAATGTAATTCTGTTAACTGTTAACAGTATAACAGTATGACACTTATGATTAACCCTTAACAGATCCTCCCCCCAAAGTTCTTCTCACAGGACAGGGTTTCTCAGGATGTAGGGCATGAAAGGCCTTGACTAATCTTGGGACATGAACATTGTTTTCGGGTTCCCAAGAGCTTTCCAATGTTTCATATCCTTTCTAATCTATTAAGTAATACAAATGCCCTCGTATGCGTTTTGAGTCTACAATCTTCTTAACCTCATATTCTAGGTTATCTCCTACAAGTACAGGTGGGGGGGCATCAGGTCGTATAGCTGGATTGTGTGGCTTAAGTAATGACACATGTAAAACCGGATGAATAGCATAGTCACTGGGTAATGTTAATCTGATGGAAACTGGATTCAAGGTTTTTTCACTTGGGAATGGCCCTATAAATCTTGTTTTTAATTTTTTTGTACCTTCAATCTGAATGTTTTGGGTTGACAACCAGGCTAGTTCTCCTACCTTGTAAGGCGGTGTTGGTAACCTGTGTTTATCACCTGATTTTTTCATCTTAGTTTTGTATTTGGCTAAACTCTTTTTAACCTGTTCTTGAAATGTCTGTAGTTCGATCAATCTTTCTGAAACGGCTGGCATAGGTTGATCAATATCTGGGAACGTGATTGGAATAGATCGTGGGTGCAGACCAGTTAGGAAGTAGAATGGTGAACAACCTAAAGCTATGTGAACGCGGTTGTTATATAATAATTCTGCCAAAGGTAATACCTTATCCCAATGTGCTGATTGAATAGAAATTAGACATCTTAGGGTTTGTTCTAGGTACTGGTTTACCTTTTCGATTTGGCCATCAGTTTGAGGATGGAAAGCTGATGATAAGGCTAATTCTATTCCTAACTGATGACTGAATTGATTCCAGAATTTAGAAACGAAGTGAGGGCCTCTGTCTGAGATAATTTTACTTGGAAGGCCATGGAGCTTAACTATGTTGGTCAAGAATATGTGACTGAATTCTGTAGCTGATGGTAGTTTCTTTAACGGAATGAAATGTCCGATTTTTGATAACAGATCTAATACTACCAGGATAGTGGTCATCCCATGAGATTCTGGTAAATCAGTGATGAAGTCTAGACTGATTGTGTGCCAGGGTAGAGGAGGAATGGTCATAGGTTTTAAAAGACCTCTAGGAAGTGAATGTAGTGATTTTTGTCTTTCGCATACTGGACAGGCTTTTATGTATTCCTGCACATCGGTTTTCATAGCATTCCACCAAAATCTTCTTTGACATAATTCAAGGGTTTTAATAATTCCTGGATGTCCAGCAATACCAGAATCATGACTCCATTCTAATACTTGCAGGCGTAATTCTTTGTTAGGAACAAACAGTTTATTCTTATGGAAGAAAAAACCTTCTGGTATGGTATGATTTTTCTGAGACAGCCACTGGTTCTGATCCATTGCTCTTTCCCCCTTTTTAATGCTTTCAAGGAATTTATCTGAATTGGTGACTGCAGCTATTTTCTCAGTAGGAATAATATTGGGCGTTTGTGTGTCTTGGTCATTGTGTTTATTGCAAACCAAATGGGACAGAGTATCAGATAGAAGCTGTTTTTGTCCAGGGCGGTAGGTTATCAGAAAGTCAAATTTACTAAAGACCTGTAGCCACTGCATTTGTCTTGGGGTGAGGGCTTTCACAGTGGAAAAGAGCTGTAGCTTCTTGCAATCAGAGAATATAGTGATTGTGTGTTTAGCTCCTAATAGGTGATGTCTCCATTATTGGTACACTGCTGTAATAGCTAATAACTCGCATTCAGCTACGGTGTAATTTTGTTCTGCGGGTAACAGCTTTCGAGAATGAAAAGCTATTGGGTGTAAATTCCCATGATTTTATTTCTTTTTGCATTAACACACCACCCAAGGCAGTTTGGGAGGCATCCGCCTCGACGAAGAATGATCTATCTGGATCCGGATGAATTAGAATGGAGGCTGATGTAAATGCGTTTTTTAGCTGCTCAAAGGCCTGAGCTGCTTCTGAAGTCCATTGGAATCTTTTTACCATTTTTAACAATTGTGTGATAGGTTTTACAATTTCGGAACATTTTGAGATGAAACGCCTATACAAATTAGCAAACCCTAAAACTCTTTGCGTTTCCTTTACTGATTCCGGGGTGGGCCAGTTTAGGATTGCTTCCACCATTTTTGGGTCCGTGGTTATCCCTTCGGGAGAGGGCAAGTAACCTAGAAACTCTATTTTTGCCGTGTTAAAAACACATTTCTCTAGCTTTATAAATAAAGAATTGTCTCGTAATCTTTGTAACACGGAACGAACATGTTGTGTGTGTTCTTCCGTGTTCTTGGATTATATCTGTATGTCATCAATGTATACTATGACACAAATGTCCAATAGATCATGCAATACTTCATTGATGAAATACTGGAATGCAGCTGGGACATTGCAAAGACCAAAAGCCATTACAGTATACTCAAATTATCCATATTTAGGGGCTCATTAGGATCGCGGACGGACTTGAGTCCGTCCGCGACCCCAGAGTAGGCATCCGCATGGGTAGCGGCGTTCCCTCTGTGAAGATTAGGATGTGACCGCCAGGGTGGCGGTCACATCCTCTATCTTTAACATTGCGGCAGGTGCAGCTTCAAGCTGCACCCGCCGCAATGTTAAAAATGCATACATTGCATTTGTATGCAGAAAGCGGCAGACACCGCGCGGTGCCTGCCGATTTCTGCCTACAAATGCAGGGGGGTACCATGGGTACCCCCCATGTGCACCCCCCACCCCCCCTTCATCCAGGGGGCCCGCAACAGGCCCCCAAAGTGAAAATCCGTATGCTTTTCCACGGCGGAAAAGCCGCCGTGGAAAAGCATCTCTTTTACACTATCCTAATATGGCTGGCGGTGTCTGATAGACACCGCCAGCCATGTTACAGCTTTTCTGCCGCGGTTGTAAGTCAACCGCGGTGGAAAAGCGGCGGACTGAAACCAGGACCCACCAGCCATCCTAATGTGGCGGTGGGTCTTTGGTGGGACCGCAGAGGATTTTCCGCATCCTCCGGGCCGGCGGTGGCTTCCGCCGGCCCGGAGGATGCGGAAAATCCTCCATCCTAATGAGCCCCGTAGTACGGAAGGCAGTTTTCCACACATCTCCTTCCTTAACGTGAACGAGATGATAAGCCCAGCGCAAGTCCAATTTAGTATATTTATTTATTTTTTTTTTTTCACATTTTTTAAAGCGCACTGTTACCCGGAGGTTTCCTGGCACTGGGTGATCACTCATGTGCGTGTGCTGAGGAGTTAGTGAGTAAAGAGCCACGTCTTGAGGGCTCTCCTGAATGCCAACAGGTCGGAAAACTGTCTGAGGCTCTGCAGCAGTGCATTCCAGGCCTTAGCCGCATCCAAGGAAAAGCTCCTGCCCCCCCAACGAGCTTTCCTGACTCTTGGAACTATCACCAGCCCCTGTTCAGCTGACCCTAGGGATCTTGCAGGCTTGTACCAATGGAAGAGCTGCTTCATACATTGGGGGCCTCATGACCCTTTCACTTGTTTTAATAAAACAGGAATGATAGGTAGAGGATATCTGTTTTTTATGGAAGCTTTGTTCACTGCACGATAATCGATGCATGCTCTCAAAGCGCCAGACTTCTTAGCCGCGACGAAGAGCGGCAAAGAAACTGGCGAAGTAGAGTGACGAATGAAGCCTAATTCCAATAATTCGTCCAGGAAGGATATTAAATATTGATTTTCAGGCTCTGTAAGAGCGTAGATCCTGCTACAGGGTAAAGTGGCTCCGGGAATCAAATCTATTCTACAATCGTAGACTCTATGCGGTGGTAATTTGTAAGTATGGACGAAGTTTGCGAACTCGTGGTTCGCAAATTTGTGCGAAAGCGAATTCGCGTTCTGCATAATCCACGAATTTGTGCGAGTTTGCGGATTATTCTTTTTTTGCATGTTTGCGTGCACTTTGCGTGTTCGCGGGCCTCTTGCAGCGCAACGACCGCAGAGTTACCCATGCAGTCATACATGGGTGCGGTCATCTTGTTCGCGTTGCTTATTTCTGTTTCCGGGTGCTAGTTGCATGCTCGCGTTGTGCGCGGGGCGCGATTACGTGGTCGCGTGCGTTTTTGTGTGCTCGCGGGGGAAATATCACGCAAACGTACGCATGCGGTCCCCAATGGGCGCGGCCATCTTGTTTTTCATTCATTGCTATGGTTCTGGGCATGCTATTTCAATCCTCCCCTAATCTTTACAATCCTTTGTTTCTTTGAACTTTTTTGGATCTTTTTTACTCATTATCTATCCCTCTCTTTTTCTACATCTATATTTTGTGTTTTTTTCTACTTTTGGTTACTTTAAACTACTTTCTTTAACTCTTTTGTTTTATGTACTTTTTCCCTATTCTTTCCTATTTTTTATTTAACTTTCCTGTCCAGGACCATGGCAAAGGGAGCCAGGGAGAGCAATGGGAAGGTTCCCGCACCCCGTAGCCAGCTCCCTTGCGGGCGATTAAGGGGGAAGGATGTGGTGGCCAGGGAGATTTTCAGCGTGGTGGAGGTGGCGGCACTTATATTTTATGTTCAGCGCCACCTCCCGAAGACCATGGCAGCAAGGGGCAGGCCAGTTTCAGGGTATGTCCTCCGGGAGCATCGCCAGCTGTGGAATAAGGTGTGCCGGGCCATGCATAGGGAGTCCGGAGTCCGGCGCACCTATGACCAAGCGACGCACCGGTGAGCAGACGTCTTTGACCGGGAGCAGGACCTGCTCCACCTGCTAGGTGTGGAGATCCCTGGCCTTGGTGAGTAGCTATTTAATAACTACTTTGTTTTCTTCTGCTCTGTGTTATATTGCTAATATATGTTTTTCCCGCAGAGCAAGAATGCTGCCGATTCGATTACATTGCAGGTAATTAATGTTTAAATAGCTTCTGTGATTGCAGGTGCTCGCCTGCTCAGTGGTGTTGCTTCTATGCTTACTTGTTTGCGACTTTGTGCTCATTTGAGCAGAACTGCGTAATGCTAGAGAGACTAGAGACTCAAGTCTAGTCCTTCCTTTGTACTCCTGCTGGCACTAAGAAGAGATAGTGGTGGATTGATAAGTTGAGTATATAATGACTTGTTATTTAGAAGTAGGACATTTTTAATGGTCTGCAATCATGATGACGGACTGTGTCTGTCACGTCGCATGCTGCTGAGTGCTGGCAGTCATAGTATAACATTTTTGTTGTTGGTGTAGTTAGTGATTTACATAACTTTCCAAGTAGACGGTCTGCAAATCCAGCAATACTGTACTATCTATCCTAGTTGACCAGATCAGATAGGCCAATCAATACATGTAGTGCAATTGTTGGTAATTTGGTTCCCCTAGATAATTTTAGATTGTGGTCAAAGAAATCAAATATTTTTAAAAAACAATCATCAATGTTTGTGTTTATTTCATGATCATCAGCAACTCCCAGGCGCAAGAAGACTACATCCCAGACTCCGGCGCAACAAAGTGGGCAGGAACGGTCCTCTGCAGGCTCTTCTGCTGGCCCCAGTAAGTTGTTCTGATCTTAATATAATTATACTTCCCTAACTTTTACAGGTCCTATTCATTCCAAACTGTTTCCTAATTCTATTTTTTACAAAATAGTCTATGACCTTCTTCTAGACTGTTTCTACATTCTTATCCTGCCTCTCTACCATCACTCTCAGTACTACTATTTACTATTATTATGAGTCGGTCTGTGTAGGTAGCTAAGCTTGCCTAGTTGGCAAACGGTGTTAAACGAAATTCTGATCCAGCAATAGCTCTAGGGGCACTGAGTGCAGTCCTCTGGGTTGCCCTTGCTGTCTATTCCCGTCTTCTTAATGTTAGTGCTTTGACAATTTCCAACAACAAAATGTCAATGTCCACCAAGAATAATCTAGTAGTTGGCTTTTTGATTTTATAGTAGCACATACCATACCACTAGTGTTTCAGGGACTATTCTGCACATACAGAAGTATGGACAAGAGAAATAGGACATTGTTGATGATAGGTGCAGTTCGACTTTTCACATACCTCAGTCAGAAGTAGCTGTGCGGGACTCAGGAGCCCTCACTTTGTTAGAACTTCAAGTCCTCCTGGTTGTGATGAGGAGTAGGTGGTTCTGTCTCTTCCATTACGAGACAAAATAGGGGGTGGTTTATGGCATCTAAAAATATGACATGTTTTTTCTAGGCGTCACAACAACGGATGCGTCACTTCCCACCACCAGTGCCAGGGCCAGCAGCGCAGAGGGGTCCACTCCAGGGGCGAATGCGGCGGCAACACAAGTGTCACCAGGAGGAGCTGCTGCGGGGGATGGCTCAGCAGCGGCGGACGGTGGTAAGTTATTATACTCCTTACTTATTGACATTTTAGAGTAGGCTCGCAAAGGGGTGTATGATGTCCAGTACAGTAGACAGTACACTAGTAGAAGTACACTGTACTGTTATGAACAGTTACTAATTTAGAACTACATTTTTTCCAATCACGGAGAATACAGTCACCCTTGACTTAGCCATAGCATTAGCGGCGGTAGTTCTCAAGTAAGCAATGGCCCCCTCTATGTGAATTCAACTCAGCTGTGAAACTTTTATCGTGAAGCCAAGTCAGATCAGATGAACTTGAGGGATGTGATGTACTAAAAGGGAAAGAAGGGTGTAAGGAAGGACGAGCGAGTCGTAACATTAATGACTGTAAAGAATGATACATGTTTTTGAATGCATGCAGAGGTGGCTGATAGGAAGGAATCAGATGCATGGCTGCTTGAAGCAATGATGGTTGGAGGAGAAGAAAAGATGACTGCCTGTGTGGGTGAATCAGAAAATGCATGTGTGGTGTGCATTGCAATATATCATTTGGGTGAAACTCAAATGCAAGTCAAGACGGCGGTTTACCAAATAAAAGGAAAAGGGTGTTAGTTGGTTGTTGAGAAAAAGTAAAGTTGGTACAGTTGAGACATTAAGAAGAATGATAGACGTTTACTTTGGAAGCCTGGATGGTATCTTCTTCCTCATAGATAGCAGAGGTGTATGTAGAGCAGACGCTCAGTGGATGAAGAGTGTTACTTTGTTTGAACAGAATGTCCGTGCCAGAGTAGCAAAGCAGCGGAAATCCAAATTTCAGCTGTGTCAATCATGGGTGGACTATCGCTGTTGTTCACTCAATCTATCACAACAAAGCACCTAAAGTCATCCATCATGTAAGCAGAGATCATGTGGTCTGCTGGATACATGATCAGAAATGAATAATCTTCATTTTTCTTTTGTAGTACTGAAGGCCCGGGGGGGCAGTGCGAAATATAAATTACATTGAGCAGTAGCCCTTGATGTAACCGAGTATGGCCAGTGCCACCCCTATAGAAAAGTAAGAGCTTCCCTATCCCCACCTGCATGTACTGCTTAAAGTAATGCGAGTCTGCGTGATCATGGCTTGTGTCTGTTTTTCTTGGGTACAAGCTGACTGAGCTGGCATTATGCCGGCTACCACAAGTTCAGGTACAAGTAATTTCTTTCGCAAAACTAGAGAAAAAAAGAAAAAGATTGGTGTACTCTCTGACTCTCTGACTATGTAGTGAGTCCATAGTGCTTCTAGTAGAATTACTGAAACTCCCACTAATGTTACAGGCCTACAAAGACGGTGGAAATATACATGGCAAAATGTTATACTGTGCTTGCAAATTGCTAGTGTTACTGTGAGACAACTTTCTGTTGAATTATTTTGTGTTATTGTTAAAGAGTATTGGTTATAGTATTTTTCTTTCTTTCTTCATATAGATGCTCCAAAAAAGCTCACCCGAAAGGAGATGGCTGTCCGGGCCAGGGCCCGGAATCTGGAGGCCATTTGTGCCGAATATCGCCGGCTGTGGGCTCGGTAACAGGAGGAGGAGGCAACAGCTGCATCCTCCTCCAGTGCCACCAGCCAGCAGCCTCCAGCATGGCGCCTTGGTATGACAGCCTCCTGCCGCCGCCGCTCAGCTGCAACAACACCAGCAGCTGCCCCCCCAGAGCCTGGATGGCACGTCTGCGCCACTTACGCCGCCGAGTGGACTACCTGGAGCGCAAGATGGAGAAGCAGCAGCAACAGCTCCGGGACCTCAGCAAAGAGCTGCGGGACCACCTGTCCACAGGACACCACCAGAAGTGACTGTGTCCCTTGCCCCTTTTTTAAAGACTGTTGGGGGGTGGGAATCGGGAGTTCGGGATTCTTTGGGACTTTTCGCGGGACATTTGAAATGGACAATTGTTGGGTTAGGGAGGGGGGTGGTTTGGGTCTTTGGGACTAGTTTATTTTTGTTAGAGTAAATAATATATAATTATTTATTTTACATATTTCAACATAGTGTACACGTTCATATTATTTTGTGGGGTGGGCGGGGGTTACTGCACATTTGGTTTCCTCAATTTTGCCAGCATGAATTATCTAAAACGTCCAAAAATATACAAAAGTGCCACTAACAGAGTTAGTGAATTCAATTGGCCTACTAATACTTTACTAGTACTACTGTCAGTCTCTCCTCCGAGTCCTAGCCCATTATTCAACCTCTCCAAAATGCTTATCTTACCTGTGATTCGTGTTTGAGAATAGAGCTAGGCACAGGGCTGGCTGCATGGCAAATGGTGATTACGGTTGCACATGAAATCCATCCAGGACAGAAATTCCATTGTTGTGGTGGTAGTAGGAGTGGTACCACACTAGCAGTAGCAGCATATGAAAAACAAATGAAAAAAATTAGACATTGAGTGGCCTGAGAGGAGTATTAGAAGGAACAATATATTCGTAGCCTAAGCAATGCTGTAAATAAGTATGGGAAAAAAATATTGCATGGATGATTATGGCTATATCAAGAACAGTGACAGAGCAGCGTAACAAGTCTTCTCGATATGTAGGAGGATGATGTTGACGATGGATCCAATCGATGGGGGGCATGAAATTCAGAATTTATTTTAAAATACTCATTGTTGTTTTTTTAAGCAGAATTACAATATCCTAGGATTCATCTAGCTGCCCTAAAATTGATTTGAGGAGGTTGCTTGCACCTTATCCTCCCCAGCAAGTGTGTGGAATTATTGTTGTCATTTAGTCACACCTCAATGAAAACCACACAGCCCGGGGGAAGAGGGTTAGGGTTTGAAAATTGGATGGGAATGGGGTTTTTTGGGAAAGTTTTGTGGAGAGAAGAAAAAAAAACACAGCATGGACAAACAACAAATGAAGATAAACAAATCTTTGAATACGAAGATATCCATAAATCTTTTAAGGGACATAAAAGAAGTGCATGCACTACTGCATGCATGAAGTTGTTTGCTAAATGGATGGTTAGGTTACTTAAACTAAGTAGTACTTTCTACAACTTACTAACTATGGAGAAACAATGTGACTTTACAGGGCTGCAGTAATTACACAATTTAATTTGCCTATCTGCCCTCAGAGAGAATAAACAACACTTAGTACATAACATTAGTTTTAAAAATAGCAAAGAAAAACATATACAATGGCTGGAGGGATGAATTTGAAGCAGAGAGCAAACAAATGCACAGAGCCACACTCATAGAACTTCACAACAATAACATTATTAAAAAGATAAGGAGAAGTGAAGAGGATACTGTAACTGTATGTTGTAGTTGTCCTGTTGAATTTGGGAAGCTGCATGCATCCAGCCATTCCTCCTAGTCGCAGTACTCCTCCATTCCTTCTGACGCTCCGTCGATCAATCTTGGTGACCAGACACACTGTCTACTGCCTGCCTGATGCGGAATTGCGGATCGCTAATGGTAAGCCTGAGTTAATCGTTTTCCCCATTGCACAGGGTAAAAGCCGGCCTGTATTTGTTGATGGAAAAACAGGAAGTGATATTAAAAGACCACGCAGAAAAAAATATAAGGTATGCTATGTAGTGCAAAAATAACCCTTTCAGTTTCAGAGGCGACAGTATTACATACAAGCATCATTTCAAAAGTACGTACTCTGAGTCTCCTTTTGAAGGATAGTAATTGTAAGTATGGGCAAATTTTGCAGATCTGCGGTCCGCGAATTTGCGCAAAATTGCAAAAAAAACACGAATTCGCGGATTTTCCCGCAAACTCGCGAATTTTTTGCCAATTTACATAACTATTACTGGAGTACTTTCTACTGGCTAATCCAGTAAGTGCTAAATCATTGGGTAAATGTATAGTGCTTTTCGTACACTACAGCTGCGTAAAGTGCCAGAAGAGTTGTCTCCAGTGACATCTGCAATAACGCATTACCGGCAATGTTAGCCTATGGGCCGAAATGCACCTTAGAAACAGGACCAAATCACCTTTCCCCTCAATTTACAGACAAACTACTATTTTTCCCCTAAACTAGACCTTCCCACCGTGCCTCCCAAACCCCTAAACCCATTCCCAAATATCTAGAACACCTCCAAATAGCCCCCCAAAAAAAATCAATACTGCTACCTCGCAGGCCGCCAATTTAAGCCAAAGGCAAAAATGCACCTCAGAAACAGGGCCAAATTCCCTTTTTCCCTCAACCTACGACCAAACTACTATTTTGACACAACAGTAGACCTTCCCAGCAGTGCTCCCAGACCCCTTAACCCACTCCCAAAAATGTAGAACACCCCCAAATAGCCCCCTAAAAACATGCAATACTGCTACCTTGCAGGCCGCCAATGTAAGCCAATGGCACAAATGCGCCTCAGAAACAGGGCCAGATTCCCCTTTCCCCTCAACTTATGACCAAACTGCTATTTTGACACAAAATTAGACCTTCCCAGCAGTGCTCCCAGACCCCTATACCCACTCCTAACAATCTAGAACACCCTCAAATAGCCCCACAAAAACATGAAATACTGCTACCTTGCAGGCCGCCATGTAAGCCAATGGCAAAAATGCACCTCAGAAACAGGGCCAAATTCCCCTTTCCCCTCAACCTACAACCAAACTGCTATTTTGACACAAAATTAGACCTTCCCAGCAGTGCTCCCAGACCCCTAAACCCACTCCCAGAAATGTAGAACACCCCCAAATAGCCCCCCAAAAACATGCAATACTGCTACCTTGCAGGCCGCCAATGTAAGCCAATGGCAAAAATGCACCTCAGAAACAGGCCGAAATTCCCCTTTCCCCTCAACCTACGACCAAACTGCTATTTTGACACAAAATTATACCTTCCCAGCAGTGCTCCCAGACGCCTAAACCCTCTCCCAAAAATGTAGAACACCCCCAAATAGCCCCCCAAAACCATGCAATACTGCTACCTTGCAGGCTGCCAATGTAAGCCAATGGCAAAAATGCACCTCAGAATCAGGGCCAAATCCCCCTTTCCCCAAAACCTATGACCAAACTGCTATTTTGACACAAAATTAGACCTTCCCAGCAGTGCTCCCAGACCCCTAAAACCCACTCCCTTAAAATGTAGAACACCCCCAAAGAGCACCCCAAAAACATGCAATACTGCTACCTTGCAGGCCGCCAATGTAAGCCAATGGCAAAAATGCACCTCAGAAAAAGGCCCAAATTCCCCTTTTCCCTCAACCTATGACCAAACTGCTATATTGACACACAATTAGAATTTCCCAGCAGTGCTCCCAGACTCCTAAACCCACTCCCAAAAATCTAAAACAGCCCCAAAATAGCCCCCCAAAAACATGCAATCCTGGTACCTTGCAGGCCGCCAATGTACGCCAATGGCAAAAATGCACCTCAGAAACATGGCCAAATTCCCCTTTTCCCTCGACCTACCACCAAACTGCTATTTTGACACAAAAATAGACCTTACCAGCAGTGCTCCCAGACTCCTAAACAGACTCCCAACACTCTAGAACAGCCCAAAAATAGCCCCCCAAAAACATGTAATACTGCTACCTTGCAGGCCGCCAATGTACGCCAATGGCAAAAATGCACCTCAGAAACATGGCCAAATTCCCCTTTTCCCTCAACCTATGACCAAACTGCTATTTTGACACAAAATTAGACCTTCCAAGCAGTGCTCCCAGACCCCTAAACCCTCTCCCAAAAATTTAGAACACCCCCTAATAGTCCCCAAAACCATGCAATACTGCTACCTTGCAGGCCGCCAATGTAAGCCAATGGCAAAAATGCACATCAGAAACAGGCCCAAATTCCCCTTTCCCCTCAGCCTACGACCAAACTGCTATTTTGACATTCAATTATACCTTCCCAGCAGTGCTCTCAGACTCCTAAACCCACTCCCAAATATCTAGAACACCCCCAAATAGCCGCCCATAAACATGCAATACTGCTACCTTGCAGGCCGCCAATGTAAGCCAATGGCAAAAATGCACCTCAGAAACAGGGCCAAATTCCCCTTTCTCCTCAACCTATGATCGAACTGCTGTTTTGACACAAAATCAGACCTTCCTAGAAGTGCTCCCAGACCCCTAAACCAACTCCCAAAAATGTAGAACACCCCCAAATAGCCCCTCAAAAACATGCAATACAGCTACTTTGCAGGCCGCCAATGTTAGCCAATGGCAAAACTGCACCTCTGAAACAGGCCCAAATTCCCCTTTTCCCTCAACCTACGACCAAACTGCTATTTTTACTCAAAATAAGACCTTCCCAGCATTGCTACCAGACCCCTAAACCCTCTCCCAAAAATGTAGAACACCCCCTAATAGCCCCCCAAAACCATGCAATACTGCTACCTTGCAGGCCGCCAATGTAAGCCAATGGCAAAAATGCACCTCAAAAACAGGCCTAAATTCCCCTATCCCCTCAGCCTATGACCAAACTTCTATTTTGACATTCAATTATATCTTCCCAGCAGTGCTCTCAGACTCCTAAACCCACTCCCAAAAATCTAGAACACCCCCAAATAGCCGCCCATAAACATGCAATACTGCTACCTTGCAGGCCGCCAATGTAAGCCAATGGCAAAAATGCACCTCAGAAACAGGGCCAAATTCCCCTTTCCTCTCAACCTATGACCAAACTGCTATTTTGACACAAAATTAGACCTTGCCAGCAGGGCTCCAAGACCCCTAAACCCACTCCTAACAATCTAGAACACCCCCAAATAGCCCCGCAAAAACATGCAATACTGCTACCTTGTAGGCCGCCAATGTAAGCCAATGGCAGAAATGCACCTCAGAAACAGGGCCAAATTCCCCTTTCCCCTCAACCTACGACCAAACTGCTATTTTGACACAAAATTAGACCTTCCCAGCAGTGCTCCCATACCCCTAAACCCACTCCTAACAATCTAGAACACCCCCAACTAGCCTCCCAAAAACATGAAATACTGCTACTTTGCAGGCCGCCATGTTTGCCAATGGCAAAAATGCACCTCAGAAACAGGGCCAAATTCCCCTTTCCCCTCAACCTACAACCAAACTGCTATTTTGACACAAAATTAGACCTTCCCAGCAGTGCTCCCAGACCCCTAAACCCACTCCCAAAAATTTAGAACACCCCCAAATAGCCCCCCAAAAACATGCAATACTGCTACCTTGCAGTCCGCCAATGTAAGCCAATGGCAAAAATGCACCTCAGAAACAGGCCCAAATTCCCCTTTCCCCTCAACCTACGACCAAACTGCTATTTTGACACAAAATTAGACCTTGCCAGCAGTGCTCCCAGACCCCTAAACCCTCCCCCAAAAATTTAGAACACCCCCAAATAGCCCCCCAAAACCATGCAATACTGCTACCTTGCAGGCCGCCAATGTAAGCCAATGGCAAAAATGCACATCAGAAACAGGCCCAAATTTTCTTTCCCCTTAACCTACAACCAAACTGCTATTTTGACACAAAATTATACCTTCCCAGCAGTGCTCCCAGACCCCTAAACCCTCTCCCAAAAATGTAGAACACCCCCTAATAGCCCCCGAAAACCATGCAATACTGCTACCTTGCAGGCCGCCAATGTAAGCCAATGGCAAAAATGTACCTCAGAAACAGGCCCAAATTCCCCTTTCCCCTCAGCCTACGACCAAACTGCTATTTTGACATTCAATTATACCTTCCCAGCAGTGCTCTCAGACTCCTAAACTCACTCCCAAATATCTAGAACACCCCCAAATAGCTGCCCATAAACATGCAATACTGCTACCTAGCAGGCCGCCAATGTAAGCCAATTGCAAAAATGCACCTCAGAAACAGGGCCAAATTCCAATTTCCCCTCAACCTGTGACCGAACTGCTGTTTTGACACAAAATCAGACCTTCCTAGCAGTGCTCCCAGACCCCTAAACCAACTCCCAAAAATGTAGAACACCCCCTAATAGGCCCCCAAAACCATGCAATACTGCTACCTTGCAGGCCGCCAATGTAAGCCAATGCCAAAAATGCACCTCAGAAACAGGCCCAAATTCCCCTTTCCCCTCAGCCTATGACCAAACTGCTATTTTGACATTCAATTATACCTTCCCAGCAGTGCTCTCAGACTCCTAAACCCACTCCCAAAAATCTAGAACACCCCCAAAGAGCCGGCCATAAACATGCAATACTGCTACCTTGCAGGCCGCCAATGTAAGCCTACGGCAAAAATGCACCTCAGAAACAGGGCCAAATTCCCCTTTTCCCTCAACCTATGACCGAACTGCTATTTTGACACAAAATTAGACCTTGCCAGCAGGGCTCCCAGACCCCTAAACCCACTCCCAACAATCTAGAACACCCCCAAATAGCCCCCCCAAAAACATGCAATACTGCTACCTTGTAGGACGCCAATGTAAGCCAATGGCAAAAATGCAAATCAGAAACAGGGCCAAATTCCCCTTTCCCTTCAACCTATGACCAAACTGCTATTTTGACACAAAATTAGACCTTCCCAGCAGTGCTCCCGGACCCCTAAACCCACTCCCAACTATCTAGAACTCCCCAAATAGCCCCCCAAAAAACATGCAATACTGCTACCTTGTAGGCCGCCAATGTAAGCAAATGGCAAAAATGCACCTCAGAAACAGGGCCAAATTCCCCTTTCCCCTCAACCTACGACCAAACTGCTATTTTGACACAAAATTAGACCTTCCCAGCAGTGCTCCCAGACCCCTAAACCCACTACCTTAAAATGTAGAACACCCCCAAATAGCCCCCCAAAAACATGCAATACTGCTACCTTGCAGGCCGCCAATGTAAGCCAATGGCAAAAACGCACCTCAGAAACAGGCCCAAATTTTCTTTCCCCTTAACCTACGACCAAACTGCTATTTTGACACAAAATTAGACCTTCCCAGCAGTGCTCCCAGACCCCTAAACCCTCTCCAAAAAATGTAGAACACCCCCAAATAGCGCCCCAAAAACATGCAATACTGCTACCTTGCAGGCCGCCAATGTAAGCCAATGGCAAAAATGCACCTTAGAAACAGGCCCAAATTCCCCTTTCCCCTCAAACTACGACCAAACTGCTATTTTTACACAAAATTAGACCTTCCCAGCAGTGCTCCCAAACCCCTAAACCCTCTCCCAAAAATGTAGAACACCCCCAAATAGCCCCCCAAAAACATGCAATACTGCTACCTTGCAGGCCGCCAATGTAAGCCAATGGCAAAAATGCACCTCAGAAACAGGCCCAAATTCCCCTTTTCCCTCAACCTATGACCAAACTGCTATATTGACACTCACTTAGACCTTCCCAGCAGTGCTCCCAGACTGCTAAACGCACTCCCAAAAATCTAGAACACCCCCAAATAGCCCCCCAAAAACATGCAATACTGCTACCTTGCAGGCCGCCAATGTAAGCCAATGGAAAAAATGCACCTCAGAAACAGGCCCAAATTCCCCTTTCCCCTCAACCTACGACCACACTGCTATTTTGAGACAAAATTAGACCTTCCCAGCAGTGCTCTCAAACCCCTAAACCCACTCCAAAAAATGTAGACCACCCCCAAATTGCCCCCCAAAAACATGCAATACTGCTACCTTGCAGGCCGCCAATGTAAGCCAATGGCAAAAATGCACCTCAGAAACAGGCCCAAATTTTCTTTCCCCTCAACCTACGACCAAACTGCTATTTTGACACAAAGTTAGACCTTCCTAGCAGTGCTCCCAGACCCCTAAACCCACTCCCCTAAAATGTAGAACACCCCCAAATAGCCCCCCAAAAACATGCAATACTGCTACCTTGCAGGTCGCCAATGTAAGCCAATGGCAAAAATGCACCTCAGAAACAGGCCCAAATTCCCCTTTTCCCTCAACCTATGACCAAACTGCTATATTGACACTCACTTAGACCTTCCCAGCAGTGCTCCCAGACTCCTAAACCCACTCCCAAAAATCTAGAACACCCCCAATCAGCCCCCCAAAAACATGCAATACTGCTACCTTGCAGGCCGCCAATGTAAGCCAATGACAAAAATGCACCTCAGAAACAGGGCCAAATTCCCCTTTCCCCTCAACCTATGACCAAACTGCTATTTTGACACAAAATTGGACCTTATCTGCAGTGCTCCCAGACTCCTAAACACACTCCCAACAATCTAGAACACCCCCAAATAGCCCCCCAAAAACATGCAATACTGCTACCTTGCAGGTCGCCAATGTAAGCCATTGGCAACAATGCACCCCAGAAACAGGGCCAAATTCCCCTTTCCCCACAACCTATGACCAAACTGCTGTTTTTACACACAATTATACCTTCCTGGCAGTGCTCCCAGACCCCTAAACCAACTCCCAAAAATGTAAAACACCCCCAAATAGCCCCCCAAACACATGCAATTCAGCTACCTCGCAGGCCGCCAATGTTAGCCAATGACAAAAATGCACCTCTGAAACAGGCCTAAATTCCCCTTTCCCCTCAACCTACGACCAAACGGCTATTTTTACTCAAAATTAGACCTTCCCAGCAGTGCTCCCAGACCCCTAAACCCTCTCCCAAAAATGTAGAACACCCCCAAATAGCCCCCCAAAACCATGCATAACTGCTACCTTGCTGGCCGCCAATGTAAGCAAATGGCAACAATGCACCTCAGAATCAGGGCCAAATCCACCTTTCCCCAAAACCTATGACCAAACTGCTATTTTGACACAAAATTAGACCTTCCCAGCAGTGCTCCCAGACCCCTAAAACCCACTCCCTTAAAATGTAGAACACCCCCAAAGAGCACCCCAAAAACATGCAATACTGCTACCTTGCAGGCCGCCAATGTAAGCAAATGGCAACAATGCACCTCAGAATCAGGGCCAAATCCCCCTTTCCCCAAAACCTATGACCAAACTGCTATTTTGACACAAAATTAGACCTTCCCAGCAGTGCTCCCAGACCCCTAAAACCCACTCCCTTAAAATGTAGAACACCCCCAAAGAGCACCCCAAAAACATGCAATACTGCTACCTTGCAGGCCGCCAATGTAAGCCAATGGCAAAAATGCTCCTCAGAAACAGGCCCAAATTCCCCTTTCCCCTCAACCTACGACCAAACTGCTATTTTGACACAAAATTGGACCTTATCTGCAGTGCTCCCAGACCCCTAAACCCACTCCCTTAAAATGTAGAACACCCCCAAATAGCCACCCAAAACATGCCATACTGCTACCTTGCAGGCCGCCAATGTAAGCCAATGGCAAAAATGCAAATCAGAAACAGGGCCTAATTCCCCTTTCCCCTCAACCTATGAACAAACTGCTATTTTGACACAAAATTAGACCTTCCCAGCAGTGCTCCCGGACCCCTAAACCCACTCCCAACAATCTAGAACTCCCCCAAATAGCCCCCCAAAAACATGCAATACTGCTACCTTGTAGGCCGCCTATGTAAGCCAATGGCAAAAATGCACCTCAGAAACAGGGCCAAATTCCCCTTTCCCCTCAACCTACGACCAAACTGCTATTTTGACACAAAATTAGACCTTCCCAGCAGTGCTCCCAGACCCCTAAACCCACTCCCTTAAAATGTAGAACACCCCCAAATAGCCCCCCAAAAACATGCAATACTGCTACCTTGTAGGCTGCCAATGTAAGCCAATGGCAAAATGCACCATAGAAACAGGCCCAAATTCCCTTTTTCCCTCAACCTACGACCAAACTACTATTTTGACACAAAATTAGACCTTACCAGCAGTGCTCCCAGACTCCTAAACACACCCCCAACAATCTAGAACACCCCCAAATAGCCCCCCAAAACCATGCAATACTGCTACCTTGCAGGTCGCCAATGTAAGCCAATGGCAAAAATGCACCCCAGAAACAGGGCCAAATTCCCCTTTCCCCACAACCTACAACCAAACTGCTGTTTTGACACAAACTTTGACCTTCCTAGCAGTGCTCCCAGACCCCTAAACCAACTCCCAAAAATGTAGAACACCCCCAAATAGCCCCCCAAAAACATGCAACACATCTACCTCGCAGGCCGCCAATGTTAGCCAATGGCAAAAATGCACTGCTGAAACAGGCCCAAATTCCCCTTTCCCCTCAACCTACGACCAAACCGCTATTTTTACACAAAATTAGACCTTCCCAGCAGTGCTCCCAGACCCCTAAACCCACTCCCAACAATCTAGAACACCCCACATTACCCTCCTAAAAAACATGCATTACTGCGACCTCGCACAGGCCTTAAAATCGTGCCAAAACACACTCTGAAACTAGGCCCAAAACACCCCTTTTCTAACATGGATTTTCTTTAAACCACTTGCAATCAAAACTAGCCATTCTCAACTCTCATCCCAGCTAAGCAAATTCACTAAGAAACACCTACAGCACATTCCAATCGCACCCTGAAAACACGCAATAATCGAACATTAACATGGGCGTCTATGGCAGCAGTTTCCCTTTCTCGACTTTGCCTAAACACACCCTTCCCATCAATCGATTCCTCCCAAATTTCCTGCACAACCACCAATTCCCCCTCCCTACCACTCACAGAAGCCCCGTTCCCCTAGCTCAACTGGAACACCCCAAACACACTTTCTCCTTGCGCCCCCAAACCGCTCTTTGGATAACATGGCAAATCGAGCCTTGACAAAAAATTGCTGTTTTCAGCACTTCCACTGCTTCGGTCCTCTTGAAACTTACCAGGACACTTGTTTCAGCGATTCCCAAGAATCTCAGCAAGGGAGAACAAAATCAATCCACTGGAAGTTGTACGACTTTTCACCCATACACATGCGCCACAAAACACCAAAAAAGGCCAAAATTCGGCCAATTCTGGACCAAAAAATGTAAAACCCCCTAAAACCTTGCCAACATCATTATGAATGAGCCTGCATCGGGCCCTCAGCCGTAGACTCCGGGGACCCTACCAAATTCAACCCAAAAACCCTAGTAAACCGCACTGAACCACCAAAACAGCCCTAAACCCTAAAAAACTCCCAAATTCCCTCAAACCTAGCCCTCAACCCTACACTGGGCTGGCCTAAATCCGCCCGCTCGCGAATTTGCGAATTTTCGGCAATTTCGCGAGATTCGCTGATTGCAAATTTGCCGGAAATCCGCAAATTTCGCGAGTGGAATGGATTTTTGGCCCATGCTTATAATTAGCACACAGCAGGCCAGGGCCATGGAGACGGTCAAGAAAGGCACCACTGAGTAAAGCAACCTGTTGTAGCATACCTAGGCTCTTTGACACAGACAGACAAAGCATATCTAATTGTATGCAGCAAGCCACATAGCCCCAATTTTACATGAACTGCTGTCTGGACTCTGCCTGGCATAACAACACTACACTGCCTTGACCACTCCATACCTTGACTAGACAGACATGTAGTTCTGCTGTAGTAGTTGTTGTTGACTGGTTTACCTGTTTGCCAATCACAAATTGGGCATAGTTCTTACGTAAACCGACAATGATGATCCATCCATCCCAGTGGGTGAGTGTAAAGAAAAAAGATATATTATTTACTTTGATCATCAACACTCATCATAAATCATCATGTTATATTGGCAAACAGTGAGTCCAAGGACAGTTTGCATATTGGAAAATGCAACGTAGTGGCCCCTGAAGTTGAAGTACAATTTGAATTAAACAAGGTAAAAAAAAGCAGAGTAGACTTGAGTTACATTTAGTGTGTAAAAGATTAAATAATAACAGAAGACATATGATTCATTTCATGCACAACAAACAAACAGCAATTGCTTTCATCAGAGCCAGACAGCCATTGCTGTCCACTGCATGCCATCTTCTCATTATTCATTACCTGTTCCACTTTTTGTCCGCAACTTGTTCTGAAAGTGAAGGCCCACAGGGCAGCCTCTCCTGTCAATTTCAGAAGTAACTGTCAGCAATCAGCATGTAGTCAGTAATTCCAGTCCCACTTGAGGGCACTCGTCTACGAAGACAAAGTTTCTTGATTCTGCGTAATCCAGCCATCTGCCTTGAGGGAAATGGTTAGGGGGAGTCTGGAGGAAGAGGATAGAGGAGCATGATTGAGTTGTGAACTTTTGAACCTCAGGAATGCAGACTGCAGCACCTTCAAATCAATGAGGAAATCAGATGAAGACAGTGCTGCTGATGGACTTGTTGTGATTAGGTGATTAGAGTTTTGTTGTGGTAAAAGTTGCAAAACAAAGAAAGACACACAGGAATAAAAGTGAATAAGGCCGAAAAAAAAGGAAGTCATTTTCAGGCCTCGGTGTCAGGGAAGTAGAGCTCGTCCTCAAACCCTGTGAATTGAGACGGGAGTAGGTCAGCTAACAGAGAAGAATTTCCATTACCTAAGTCGGTGTCCTCGTCTTCCTGCGTGCATTCACGTATTTTGTAATCTGGTGGTATGAAGTGCTGATTCATCTTGATCCATGTTAACCTCTCCACATTTTTAAGCAAGAGGCGGGTCCTTTTTGAAGTTACAATGGCACCAGCAGCACTGAAAACACGTTTAGAAGACACACTTGTGAGTGGGCAAGACAACTAATTTAGAGCCAGGTTGGTGATCAGTAGCCATAGAGGCCTTTTCCCATACCAATACAGCAATGGGTTCTGATTAACAAAGACCTCTGTTGGGTCATCCAGATAGGCCTGCACCATCGACTCAAGGTTCTCCAGGGTTGCTCCACTTTGTGTACCATCTAAGGCCTTGATGAGTTAGCCAATCCGCTTCCGACAATATTATGGCTGGGCCTGGTGCAGGTAAGGATGATGATATGGTTGCTGGTATCGTTAACGGCTGTGAGGGAAAGTGACTGCCTTCGGCCACAGATTCAGAAGTGGACCTTGACGCCGGATGGCCTGCTAATTCAGTAGTACTTCTGCCGGTTCCTTAAATTTTCGGCCGCTCTTTTTCAAACCGAGTGGCTGACAGAGCTAGCCAATGTTTGTACTTTGAAACATCTGCTTCATTAAAAGGAATGAATGCTTTGCTGGCCACGGCCTTTTTGTACCGTGCATCCAGAATAGGGGCACACATGTAATGTTGTTCTGTATGTATTGTTTTAAGCCTTTCATTGTCAACTAGGCGACTTAATAACCTCTCCGCCAACTGATATGCGTCTTGCTTTTCAGCATCATCTCCAAACTTTGAAGACACCGCCTTCAGTTGGTGCTCTAGCATGCGCAACAATGGGATAGCTTTGCCCAAAGAACAGTCCTCCCTGCTGACTTCACGCGTGAAGACCTCAAAAGGACGAAGCATGTCTGTCAGGCTTTTAACTAGCTTCCATTCTTCCAACTCTAGCCTCATGTCTTTCATAGTAGAACCCAGTGCAAAGACATACTCATTGATTACCACCCACTGCTCAGACAGATGCTCAAGCATGTAGAAGGTTGAGTTCCTACGTGTTACCACCTCCTGGATGAGTCCTCTGACTGGCAGTCTACGTTCACGTTGCATGTTCCTCAGCTTCTTCCGGGCCTTAAAAGAAAGGCTGAAATGTGAGCAGATTCTTCGGCAGGTGGTCAGCAACTTGCTGACTGTGTTTTCTTTTTTCATGAAATTTTGCACAACAATGTTAATACAGTGCGCCAAACACGGCACTCTGAAATAGCCACCCTCATGCATGGCCTTAACTATATTACTGCCATTATCCGTGGAAACATAACCAATCATGCGCTTTCTTGGATGCAGCCATTCATAGACCTTACTCTGAAACTCATCCAAAATGTTTTGTGCAGTATGAGATTTCTCCATGGCAAACATGGCTACTGTTGCATGTTTCCGAGTAGCTTGAAAAACTGTGTCCGGGTCAACACCTGCATGTAACTTGTCTGAAACCCCTGCAAAAGAGACCCATTGTGCAGTGATGCACATGTAATCAAGGGCTTCGCAACTGGTCCACATATCTGTTGTCAGGTGGATAGTGTAAACAGCACTCTTGTACATAGCTGCCCCAATCACCTCCAGCACATCTTGATGTAGTGCTGGAACCGCAACTCTGGCAAAATAGGACCGGCTAGGAACCTTCCATTTAGGGCAGACTGTTGCCACAAATTCTGGAAAACCCACCCCTTCCACGAAAGAAAAAGGGAGAAGGTCCAGCGCTAACATTTTAGCCAGCATTGCATTATAAAGACGTGCTGTAGGGTGGTTGCGTTCAAATGTAATGTAATGTAATTTGTACTTGTAAAGTGCACTAATACCCAAACTGGGGTGTCCTGTGGCTGTAACGCATACCGCTGTGGAGCCCTTCCTGGCTTTTCCCTGTGAAATGTCCACTCCTGGGCACCCCCAAGGTGAAGCCAGGCATCCCAGCGTTGTTGGGGCCGTTGTGGAGATTAAGCAAGCTATTGCCCAGAGTTGCCGAGTGGGACCCATGATTAGAATAGGCACCGAGGCGAGAATTATCAGGTCTGAGGAAATTGAGCCCAAGACCCGCCGGGGCGGGAATTGAACCCTGGTCCCGGGCCAGACCCCTGCATCAGGGTCTGCCGCTCTAACCCTTGAGCCACACTTCTCCACAAATGGCGCATCCGACCAAAAAATGCTTTTAATAGTGGTCTGGACCGTTTTCATACGTGGTGATGATGATGATGATGCAGACTTCTTCAACCCAGTTAGGCTCATTGATGTACTTTTTCGCATTGGTGTCTCTCCCAGACTCTTAGTGTGCCTCATACATGTTGCAGAAGTAGAGGGTGTGGGCGCTACCACTGCAGTGCTGCTGCCAGGGGTACTAGGTGTACCAAAAAAAATGTCTGTCGCTTCTTCACTTCCCCCCTGCACGATTAGCCCCTCGTCACCATCAGATGCAATAGGAATGGATACATTTGGATTTGTTTTCCTTTTGGCTTCCCGGATCTTCCTTAGGTGCGCATCCCAAATGATAGTGTGGTGTTTTTGGAGATGACCTCTCTGGCCTCCGGTACCATAGTTGGTACCAAGCTTACCCCGACTAACTACAATTTTACAAATCGAACAAACTACCATGTTTTCCGCCTTTTTGCTAACACTAAACAAGTCCCAAACTGGGGACTGGAGATGTCTGCTGGTGGTGGAGGTGCTACTTTCAGTTTCAATGCCAGATGAAGTGGAGGATGGGTGTGGCTGAATTTGACTCTGTTGTGCACTTACAGCATCACTACTTGAGGTAATGGAGGTCGAGCTGGATGCAGGTCCCTGCCGGCCCTTCTGACGAGAAAAAATGGCAGCTGTAGGTCGTGTTGGTGTAGTAGTTAACTGCATTGGTTGTGGTACCAGTGCCACACCGCCCACATCCCGCGCAGCAGCAATTTGGAATAGGGTAAACATGTCTGTCTGCTGCATGCCCGCTGGGGCTGGAGTGAATACTGTGATGACTGGGTCATCGTCAGACTGTTCATCAGCAGCAGAAAACCTCACTTCTTGTTCGTCATCATCACCCATAACTGAAAGCCTTGCGGGAACCTTCCTTTTAGGCTTAGCTACCTTTGTCGGCTCATGGCGTGCCTCACTCTCAGATTGCATTGGTGGGTTCCAATCAACATCAAGATCATCAGAAGGAAGGGGGCTTGAAGAAGAACTTGTAGTAGCCCTCCTTGACCTTTTTCTTGCTGGGGATCTGAAAGACAATGGATCATCATCAGTAGGAGTGGCTTTCTCGGATGATACCTCCGCTTCAACCTCGATTTCCTGATGTGCCCCTACTTCTGGAGGAACAAGCATTGTGGGCAGTTGTGCCGCTCCATGCGCCTCTAGTTGCGCCTCTCCATGCACCTCTCCACGTGCCTCTTCTTGCGCCTCTACTTGCACCTCTACTTGCGCCTCTCCTTGCGCCTCTCCTTGTGCCTCTCCTTGCCCCTCTCCTTGCACCTCTCCTTGCACCTCTCCTTGCACTTGTACTTGCGCTTGTACTACTTGCACCTGTGGTTGTTGTTGCGACTGTGATTGTTGAACACTTGTCAGTTGAGTTACACCCTGCGTTGATTGGATGCTACTTTCTTGCGATGAGCCAACATCACTGGTCGATGGTGATTGAGCAATTAAAGTGGCTGCCTCTGCAGCACTAATGGACTTGGACCTAACTTGGCGTGGTGGCACTGAGCCCAATGAAGCGGAGGTGCTGCTACCAGCATGGTCCCCGGCAGACCCCGTTGCTACAGGCGTAGGGTTTTTTTCCCCAAAAAATGTGCCGGTCGGCACACCAGTCTCCTTGGTAAGTGGCGCCACTTGCTTCTTCTGCTCCTTCTTACTGGTAACTTTCTTGGTAGAGGAGCTACGGCCACCTTTTTTTGGGCCCATCTTCTTCAGATGTCAGAACAGCAGGTCGCAGTTGCACGAGTTGCAGAGTTGTCTGTGGCCACACGTGACATCACGTGACGTTGTGCTGCACACACCGCAGCAGGACTTCTTCCTGGCACTGATGAGGAACGATGAGGCTGATTCATCTTTGTGCACCTAAAAGCAAACGAAGCCAGAGGAACGTCAGTTAAATAAATGTTGCATATGTCGTGCTTCAATTAATAGTTTGCAACTAGGCATTTATTACTATTACAACACACCCCAAAACGGAAAGACCAAAAATAAAAATTGCACATTTATTTCTAATAAAAAATAGATGTTTACATTAATAGAAGAGAGACCACACAGAGAGAATTGTTCATGCACCACTGAGTACCCCTGGGCATAATGGATGAAAGCAAGGCATACTGGGTACAGCAGGCCTATGGCACAAAGCACACTGCCTGGCTTCAAAATGGCCCCTTGACTCCCTCCCACATGGCCAGGCCCTGCCTGGATCAGGCCTCAAAATGGCCCCCACCCACATGGCCAGGCCCCAACAGCACCCCAAAAAAGCAAGAAACACACAAAAATCACCACAATCCAATGCCATCCCTGCCCTAAATGATGTATAAATTCAAGACACCCCACAGAAAGACTTGGTCCATGCACCACTGAGTACCCCTGGGCATAATGGATTAAAGCAAGGCAAAGGGTGCAGGCCTAAGAACACTGCCTGGCTTCAAAATGGCCTGTTGACCCCCAGCCACATGGCCAGGCCCTGCCTGGACCAGGCCTCAAAATGGCCCCCACCCACATGGCCAGACCCCAACACCACCCCAAAAAGTCAAAAAACACACACAAATCACCACAATCCAATGCCATCATGCCCTCAATGATGTTTAAGTTCAAGACACCCCACAGAAAGACTTGGCCCATGCACCACTCACTACCCCTGGGCCTACTGGCTAGTGTGGCTTTTTATGGGCACCCCAAAACAAATATCCGCATATAGTGAGCTAAAATTCAATGACATAAATGAGATTTAAGTTCAACAAAACTCACAGAAACAGTTGTATCATGCACCCATGACTAACCCTGGGCCTACTGGATACTGTGGCTACCCACAATATATTTTTTTAAAGTTGTGAAAAAGTTTTAAAATTGCCCCAAACAAACAATACCAACTTACTTGTAAAATCTCAAATCCAAAAGTGATCCATAGCCCAAAAAGTCCTCAAATACAAATATCCAGCAGCAGCCACAAAGAGTAATCCTTCCAGCTCCAGATCCAAATGAAAAGTGACAAGGACATGGACAAAGCACTGGGAGGAGCCTGCTGGACATGAACAGGAAGTTGGAGACTTTGGGGCACTTCCTTCCTCCCACCCCCCCCCAAAAATGGACTCCTTGCACCAAAAAGTGCAGCCAAATGTCAATCTGAGGAGTTATTTTGATCAAAATCATCATTTTCAGAAGGTTTATGCTGCCTGCGGTGGATTTCTTGTGCAGAATTTCAATTTTTGCAAGTTCGGGAAAGCGAGCTGTTCAAATCTCCCGCCGGAAGTCAGCTGCACGCCGCATCTACGTGTTCGCAATTGTTTACTCCCGCAATACGTGATCGCGGGCCCTTATGACGTACTCGCCTTGTCAAACTCTCGCTTGCAAGATGGCGGGTGGCGATGACATACTCGCGGTCGAAAAACTCTCGCGCGATCAAGCAGTAAGATCCAAAATGGCGCAGCACACGCAAACCGGGAGGAAAAACAACTCGGGGAACTCAGAATCATAGTAAGTCAACACCGCGCGCGCGATATTGTATTTTTGAAGCGTGACCAAGCAAAAAAATCCGCCAGCTTGCTAAATGCGGATTGTTGGGCAAATTTCCACGATTCGTGGACCGCCAATTTGCCAAAAATCCGCAAATTTCGTGAACGGAACAGATTTTCAGCCCATACTTAGTAATTTGGTCGCTTTAACAGGATCAAATACATCTGAAAAGTCTCGGTATTCTTCAGGGATACTACAAGGTTCTTGGTTCAAGATGGCGCAAAAAAGAGGCATCACGGGATCTTTGGTTTCCTGATAACAATGAACCCGACAGTAAGATAAACCTAATGTTACTGTGTGCTTAACCCAATCAATTTTTGGGTTATGAAGCTCCAACCATGGAACTCCAAGAATTACCCCAAAGTTGGAGGGTCAATTAGGTCAAATATAACATTTTCGGTATGTCCATTATATGCTACGATTGTGAGCGGAACTGTGTGAAATCTGATTAGACCTGAGGATAAGGCTGACCTGTCAACAGCCCAAACTGGCTCAGGTTCTTTTTTTGGAAACTTGAGTTATATGTACAAGTTTGGCAAACTCTAAATCATAGAAGTTTCCCGTTGCTCCAGAATCTAAAAGGACGGGTATGCTATGTCTTTGCTGATTGGTTAGATTGAAAGTCAGTCGCACAATGAAGTGTCTAGGAGTACGGTTGATAACATTAGTTGCATAGTGAGAGATCTGCCTTTCATTCTTTCCCGGGGAGACGATCTCGACTCCTGGAGAATTTTAGTTTTCTTCTTGTTTGAGTGTGTCACTGACTACTGCTACTGTCCTCTTTTTTGTGGGTTTTACAGGACACTCCCTAGCAAAATGTCCTGATCTCCCACAATACAGACAAAGGTTTCCTTTACGTCTACGTTCTTTTTCTTCCACAGAGAGTGGACCTTTCAAGCCGCCAATCTGCATTGGTTCTACATGTGATGTCTTATCTTTTTCCTGAGTTTCTTTCTTTTCAATCTTAAAATGTAGGTTTCTAATGTCTCCTCTGGGTCATTCAGTCTTTCTCTCTCCTAGTCTGTGATCAAGTTTGACTACCAAATCCAAAAACTCGGTATAGTCCTCGGGAAAATTAGCAATATGTGCTAAAGAATCTTTTGGGTCTTCTCTAAGACCCCTGTAAAATAATGATATCCTTTTATCTTCGGGCCAGCGAGTCTCAGCTAACAATCTATTAAAGGTGGTCATGCAGGTTAAATGTAAATGTAAATATAGTGCATTTTGTAAAGCGCACAGCTGCCCCAACTGGGCATCCCGGTGCTGTATAATGCTGTGGAACCCTTCCTGGATCTCCCTGTGAGATGCCCCTCCTGGGCACCTCCAAGGTGAAGCCAGGCATCCCAGTGTTGTAGGGGCCGTTGTGGAGATTAAGCAATTTATTGCCCACAGTTGCAGCGTGGGACCCATGATTAGAGTAGGCGTTGAGGCGAGAATTATCGAGTCAGCGGACATTGAGCCCAAGACCCTACCGCGTCGGGACTTGAACGCTGGTCCCGGGCCCAATCTCTGCTTCAGAGTCTGCCGCTCTAACCAATGAGCCACACTTCTCACACTTAACAAATCATTGGTTTCTTGACAGAGATTCAAGAGATTATTATCAGAGGCCTGAATGAAAACATGCTTCGTGAATAGATTAGACATGGCTGTCTTAAAGTTAACCAAATTATGTAGTAGGGGATCATCAGAATCTACTGGAGGCATGGCCCAATTGGCTGCTACACCCCCTAGTTATGAGATTATAAAGGCTACCTTAGACGTATCAGTAGTGAACACCTGGGGTTTACACATAAAATGGTGGCACTGACTCATAAAAGTCGAGTAACAACTGCTGTCACCGTTGAATCTTTCTGGATTGGCCAGGGGAACCGGGCTCTGGGTTATTACATTTACCTATAGTTGTTGTTGTTCTGATGTTTGGCCTGACGCATTACGTGAAGAGAAAGTTGATGAGCCAAACGTTGGAGGAGCTAGAATTAGTTTTTCAGTTTTCCAAACCGGATCTCTCCAATTAGTAAATCCTGATCTAGTCCTATCTGATTCCTGTCGTAGGCTCTGATTCTCCACCCGCAATTCCTGCATCTCCTCCTTTAACTTATGAACTAGTTGTGTTAACTATTCTGTATTCATGACTTCAGAACTCAGAAACAAAAAGGAAACAAGGCATAGGGATTGGCTTCGCTTTCTGTCACAATGTCACTTCACCAAGACCTCCTTGTTATGATTGTTTCCTTCTTGGCGCTGCGTATTCCAAAATCCTCCCTGAATCAATCAAAGCGACAATATTATAATAACCCTAGCCGATCTGAATGATCTCCGGGGGAAAGGGGAAGTGGAATGAGAAAACAAGACAAAAACACTGGACTCCGTCTTCAGAGGAAGTCGTGTAGTGGTTTCTCAATTGGACGTGCCTCTGATCTCTTTTCTAAAGGATAGGAAATGGAACAACCAAACGTGAATGTCTCGAAAACAACACACTATATATACATATATTTATATATATATATATATTACCTACTGGCGGTCGCCAGTAGGTATATATAGTTAGGATTTTTTCTCTATGGGTTTTTTGAAAATTCTATGTCTAATAACTTTGGCGTTTGTGGACGGAATTGGCTGAAATTTTCAGGAAAATGGCACATTTTGTTTCTGAGCAGCCCTTGAAAATTTGGGGGGGGTTCGTCAAGGGGGGGCCGAGAAAAAAGGGGGGTCCCAAAACGTGTTTTTAACATTGAGTTTTCCATAGGGCGGTTGGCCTCACTTTTAGCCCGAACGGCTGAATGGATTTGCACGAAACTTGGCAAAATTGTAGGGACTGGTAGCCCGATGTGCCTTTTGTAGGTCTCAATATATGTGCTCCAGTGGATTTTGAGAAATTAACGTTTAAAAAAAGATATATATCTGTAACAGCGGACCGGGCAGCGCACTGGTTCGCGGACTTTTCGCGCAACGGAGCTTTGTGAAGCGAAGCTGATTGGTTCTCCGGCGTCTGTCAACATTCCAAACAGTCCGTAGCGGCCGCCATCTTGTCTCTCGGTAGGATCGAGAGACAAGAGGAGGTCAAAACAAAGGGGGAAATAACTATAAGGGGGCATAGTAGATCCTCGCTGACCCCCTAGGTTTGATGTGGAGGTTTTAAAAGGGCCCCGCGGGGCAAAAAAAAACAAAATAATAATAATCGAACGGCTGAATGGATTTGCACGAAACTTGGCAAAATATTAGGGACTGGTAGCCCGATGTGCCTTTGCTAGGTCTCAATATATGTGCTCCAGTGGATTTTGAGAAATTAACGTTCAAAAAAAGATATATATCTGTAACAGCGCTCCGCTTCGCGTACTTTTCGCGTTACGGAGCTTTGCGAAGCTGATTGGTTCTCCGGCGTCTGTCAACATTCCAAACAGTCCGTAGCGGCCGCCATCTTGTCCCTCGGTAGGATTGAGAGACAAGAGGAGGCCAAAGCGAAGGGGGAAATGACCATAAGGGGGCATAGTAGATCCTTCCTGACCTCTTAGGTTTGATGTACCATTTTGCCAAGTTTGGTGTAATTCCGTTCAGCCATTCAGGCTGTAGACGTATGTAAATGTCCTATGGAAAATTGCATGGGGAAAACACATTTGAAAGTGTTGAAATTTAGAACCAATTAAAATGTTACTTTGGTTTTGTATTTGTGTGTGATGAAAGTTAATTGGTTATGTATATATGTCAAATGAGAGGAAACCACAGCCATTTTGTGATACTACTGTCTGAGGTACATTTGTGAGGAATTTTTGGTGGTGAATTTCTGGTGTTTGATTTACACAGTACTAACACTTCTGCTACTTTTAAAAAGGTGAGTTGTTAATTTGTAAGGGGAACTATGTTGTACACTTGAAGATAATTTGAAAAATGTTTTCTGTTATTTATTTGCAGTCCTTCTGTTATACTAAATACTTGATAAAGTTAGTTTTATATTATGTATTACTAAAAACGATAAATGAAAGTGATTATTTTTTTCTGCAATTTACAGCAAGCAATTTCAAAATAAAATGGCTCACAATGAAGAGACCGTGGCAATTTCTTTTGAATTGTCCAACACATTGAGTGAAATTGAGAGCACCAATAATGAAATATTGTCACAAGGAGGACATGACTTGTATGATTCCATTAGATTGATTGAAATGGACAGCACCAAGAATGAAATATTGTCACAAGGAGATGACTTGAATGATTCCACTACATTGATTGAAATTGAGAGCACCAATAATGAAATATTGTCACAAGGAGGAGATGGCTTGTATGATTCCATTAGATTGATTGAAATGGACAGCACCAATAATGAAATATTGTCACAAGGAGGAGATGACTTGAATGATTCCACTACATTGATTGAAATTGAGAGCACCAATAATGAAATATTGTCACGAGGAGATGACTTGAATGATTCCACTACATTGATTGAAATTGACAGCACCAATAATGAAATATTGTCACAAGGAGGAGATGACTTGAATGATTTTTTTGATCAATCTCTTGATGGCGAATTTATCGAGTGTTTGGAGACCATAGAGTTACAAGAATCATCATTGGAGACTTTTAATGAGGACATTGCTGATGAGGACATGTTACTAGTTCTTTCAAATTTAGAAAATTCTGAAGAATAAATTTATATTTAGAAATCAAAAATTGTTTGAGACATTATTCATTTTTATTTTTAATTCATGAGGTTGTAGCGAAGTGATTGTAGTATAAAATGAGACTTATAGTATAGAGTGCAACATTTTTATGTTACATGGTAAGTTTACTCATATTTACTTCCCTTCTGCCACTATATTATCTCCAATGTGTATTTGACATGTCTTCTTCATCTCCGGCCTCCTTTCTCTCACTGTGTGTCTCCGATGCATCTTATCGCTGGTATTTTGTGTAATTACAGAAGAGAGTAAAATAAAATAGTTCGGAACGTGAAAAGGGGGCAAAGTAGAGTACTCCTCACCCCCTAGGCCTTTTTAGGCGGTCCCAAAAGGATCAGTTTCTGCTTTCCTGAGAGATTATGGTATGAGTTCCATATACCACAATAACTTGCATTACAACATGCAAGATATCTATCTCCTATTACCAACTTTTGGAGATATTCGCGCTAAGCGCGAATATCTCCAAAAAGTAACACCTGCCCTGAGCAGTTCTTAGCCATGTTATCCAATGGGAGGTGGATAACATGGCTAAGAGCATTAGCTCGGTAATGCATGAATATCGCTGAGTTTTTAGCGATATTCATGCATTGCGGCCGTTTATTATCGCATTTGCGATAAACCTTGATAATAGTAAGGTTTATCTTCGATAATTTCTGACGATGCTTAGTGGTAAAAAATTGGTTGGTAAGCATCGTTAGCGATAAATATCGCTTAACTTTGGTAATATGCCCCAACGTCTGTTAACGTTCGATTCGAAGGAAATGAGGAAGTGTTGAAAAACATTGTCTGCGCCATCTTGCCTTTTTTGAAATGCCACACTTTTGTCGTGCACGGCAGCCATTTTAGGTGTCTTGACCAGACCCACTCTCTGCACGCTGTCGATTCGTAGCATGGCTCCTCACCCACGCAAGCATCTTCCCTAGGCACTGGTCACCACCGCTCTCTGTCTTATGCATGGGCAATAAACCTCCCCCCATCTGCGCTGCTCTTCCCTGAGAATCACACTCTGTGCCGGCCCGACACCTCCCTTTCGCCCTATTCACTACCGCACCCTCTGACACTACTCTTTCTCTGTGTCCGATTGTCCAGGCTATCAGCTAGCCCTGCAGATGTAGTTTATGGCCCCAGCTGTAAAGAATCACCCCTCTTCAAAGGAGTTATAGTAGATCAAGGCCCACACTCGATGAGATCCGTCACACCACACGTGTTCCTACTATCTGAAAACCATCCTGTATTGTGATTGGGGAGGGGACCGAGCCTGAAGCGGAAGATTCCAGGAATGACTCTTTGTACATCAAAGTTTTTACAATTATGTGTCACATTAAAAATATATAGCACTCCAACAAAGTAGTAGGAATATAAAACTTTAATAACATATAAATATATACAAGAAAACAAAAACAGTAAAAACATTTAAACAACGAAGAGACCGTGGCAATTTCTTTTTAATTATCCAATAGATTTATTGAAATTGACAGCACCAATAATGAAATATTCTTGTCAGTAGCGGTCTGTTGTGCGAATAGTTCCAAGGCAGCAGAACGCGCTGAAATCTAGATGGCACGAAAGTGATGTCTAGTAAGTTGCCGCCCAGCAAAAAACGGCGTGGGGCGCCGCGGGGGTGAGTGAGTCCAGTAGGCACCACAGCTATTCTTACCGGCATTGCAGAATTACTGCTGGGGACAATGCCTGTGCTGTAGCAGGGTCACAGCAGAAACAAAAAGGATTCTGTTGAAGATGTTGTTGGTTTTCAATTTGAAAACAGTTCTGGTGTCAACTGCTATGCTAATGTAGTGGTTAATGTTTTGTTTTCTCTAGAAAATGTAAAAGAGGGGGAGGCAGTCCAAAGTTCCGTTAAAAGGGCAAAGGAAAGGATCGGTGGTTTGAACTATCAGTCAAAAAGGGGAGGGGGTGCAATAATTTTTCCTACCGGGTCACACTGTGCTTTCACCGGAAGTGAGGTCTGCAGGATTCTAGTAATTCAAAGTGAGGCTGGCGCCAGCATGGGAGCGCCGACGTCCCGCGGATACAGTTTCGTCACTCCACGGGCGATCATGGCAGTCATTCCCCATCGGGGGTCGGAGACTCCCACGGCTCCTCTAGAATCTTCAAGGTCGTGGAGGACTACGGTGGTGGAGTCAACCAGTGACCGGGCCATTTCTTTATGCTGGGCCCGCTCTTGCCAGGTCGACCGCCATTTTGAGAGTTCGGCAGCTACCGGCGATCGCGGGGTCACATGAGCGGACAGGCTCCACCCTGCCGGGCGAGACGTTGCAGCATGGCCACAGTGGAAGAACCGTTTTCCGGGCGCCTGGAGCGCTGAGGGTGCAGCTGGGAAGTCTCCACCTGGGGAGGCGGGAGAGGCCTGTTCGCACCGTCTCTCCCTCCCAGTGCACCCCACGGCGTCTCGCTTGAGATTTGTTATGGCCGGACCAGGCGATGAGGACGAGGGGGGGGTCGGAGGCATGTGCAAGACATCCCCCCCCAGTGTTGTCGCAGCCATTATAAAAGAAAGAAGTGTCCCGTCCGTCTTCGGGCCGGGCTTCCGGTGGATGTCGGCCGGACGCCCCTGGCTCTGGCCCCATGAACGGGTTTCTTGGTTTATCGGCTGCAGCCGGATCCCGTCGGCCTCGGCCCCCCGACCGTTGGTGGTCGGACCGGAAGAGCATGTGGCGGGACTACCTGCAACTCTCAAGGGCCACCGCGGCCGGACTGGGAGAGAGAGGGGAGGGTCGAGGAGACATTCCCCCCCCCTGCAACTGTTCAGCGTTGTAAAGGCAATCCCCTGGCCGGGTCCCGCTGGCCTCGGCCTCTCCTTCGGCTACACCCTACGTTAGGATCTCCTGGCCGAGGCGTGGCAGCAGGACCTGCCTTATATGGGCTGCTCCCGGCTGGGCGTAGCCGGAACCCTGCCCCACCTTGGAAGTTTCCAGAGTGGGGGTGGATGTTCTACTGACTTGCATTTTCCCTAGTCTATCGATTTTTTTGGCGTGGCAGGCGGTGGGACAGCGAGGGGTGATTTGGTTTCTCTTACTGTTTTTCTGGTCTCTCACCACTGGCATATTTTAACGTTTTCTTGTTTCTAGGACATTAATAGGTTTTATCATTACGTTATGTTATCGTTTCTTTGTTCGTTGTTTAATAAAAGTTCATGTTCATCAGTGGCCTACTGATTTTCGTTTTCCTATTTTTTTCTTTCCAGGTTGTTTCATGGTAAAGTTTCTGTTAACAGGATACAGTGATCACTTCGTTATTATTGCATATGTCCTTTTCACTAGGGGTGCTCTCTGGTCGGGCCAGATGACGTATCTCTAGTAAATGGTCCGGGTGAAAAAGGTGCATCAATCAGTGGGGAGTAGATAGGCATGACAGATTACAACGGGGGAGAACGGTCCGCATTACGTACCCTTTCACTACTTGCAAAGATTTTCCTACGTTTATTTGCAAACAGGGAATACCTCCAAAAAGAACTAATTCCCAAACAGTCAATGTTCGGACAATCAATCAATCAATGAGGAATGAAATAGGTACGACGTGTTAAAGGCTTGCGTTACCTACCCTTCACTATCTGCAAAGGGAGATAGAATATTCCTATTCTTCCTCGTTTGCAGGTAGAGAAGATCCTTAAGAGAATTAACTTCGAACAATTCAATGCTCGATTGAAACAATCAACAAGGGGTACTGTGAACACAAATGAACGCCGCTTATATACATACGCATTGCTATTTTCAACAGGTTGTTCCTAATGTTTCTATTTTAGCGAGGTCAAAAGAGATCCCATTAGTGGCCTACTGATTTTGCTCGATTCCTTTTGTTTTTTTACACGATTTTTCGCTATCTGCAAAGACTAAACAGAGTATTGCGACTCTGTGCTTGTTTGTAAATAGAGAATGAACCAAAGAGAACAATCAATCAAATGGAGAGAGAAGCAGGCACGACGGATTACAAAGGGGGCAAAGGGCTGCGTTAACTACCCTTCACTATCTGCAAAGAGAGAGTACTCCTAATAGAAATGAGGGGTGGGGGGCAGCAATCAAAGCAGATCAGTGTGCATAAACACGAAAATGTTTTTACTTACCACGTACTTGACATTCGACAGCTTATGATATTTGCTATTAAAAAACCATTGAAATTCACTGAAAAAACCATAGGTTATAGACCATATATAGTTAGGAATTAGCATTTACAAAACCTTGAAAATTCACTGAAAAAACCATAGGTTATAGACCATATATAGTTAGGAATTAGCATTTACAAAACCTTGAAAATTCACTGAAAAAACCATAGGTTATAGACCATATATAGTTAGGAATTAGCATTTAAAAAACCTTATTTTACTCACACAAAACCATTGAAATTCCATATATAGTTAGTTGCACTAACTATATATCGCGCACCCGCAATCCACTGCTGATGATGTCACATATTACATCATTCATGACATGGTCAGTGACATCACTGATGACATCACTGATGACATCTCAAATGACATCACTGATGACATCACTGATGACATCATCCAGTGACTGTGTGTTTCTGTAAAGTTTAAATATGTTTTACATATTGAAGAATATGCATCATGGGAACAGGGCAGACCAGACTACAAAAGCCAATTCTTACACTGGGAAGGAAACAAGCTTCCGGGGACCGGTTTCTGCCATTTCAGGCGTCTTCGGCCCGGCTTGCTTGAATCCTGATGGTGCAATGAGCAAGGGTCTCACATCTGAGTATACCCTTCCACGCTTAGGGTGGACAAAATTATTTACAACAAGGGGTGGTGATGGACAGAGTCTCTGAATTAAGCAGAGTACTCTCACCCAGTCAAGAGATCAGGGCTAGATCCAACACCGTTTTTTAGCTCATTGCACCATCCCAGTTTCAGAACCTGGCTGTATGCAAATTAGTCTGTCCCTGGCCCAGTGCATCATGGGAACAGGGCAGACCAGACTACAAAAGCCAATTCTTACACTGGGAAGGAAACAAGCTTCCCGGGACCGGTTTCTGCCATTTCAGGCGTCTTCGGCCCGGCTTGCTTGAATCCTGATGGTGCAATGAGCAAGGGACTCACATCTGAGTATACCCTTCCACGCTTAGGGTGGACAAAATTATTTACAACAAGGGGTGGTGATGGACAGAGTCTCTGAATTAAGCAGAGTACTCTCACCCAGTCAAGAGATCAGGGCTAGATCCAACACCGTTTTTTAGCTCATTGCACCATCCCAGTTTCAGAACCTGGCTGTATGCAAATTAGTCTGTCCCTGGCCCAGTGCATCATGGGAACAGGGCAGACCAGACTACAAAAGCCAATTCTTACACTGGGAAGGAAACAAGCTTCCGGGGACCGGTTTCTGCCATTTCAGGCGTCTTCGGCCCGGCTTGCTTGAATCCTGATGGTGCAATGAGCAAGGGACTCACATCTGAGTATACCCTTCCACGCTTAGGGTGGACAAAATTATTTACAACAAGGGGTGGTGATGGACAGAGTCTCTGAATTAAGCAGAGTACTCTCACCCAGTCAAGAGATCAGGGCTAGATCCAACACCGTTTTTTAGCTCATTGCACCATCCCAGTTTCAGAACCTGGCTGTATGCAAATTAGTCTGTCCCTGGCCCAGTGCATCATGGGAACAGGGCAGACCAGACTACAAAAGCCAATTCTTACACTGGGAAGGAAACAAGCTTCCGGGGACCGGTTTCTGCCATTTCAGGCGTCTTCGGCCCGGCTTGCTTGAATCCTGATGGTGCAATGAGCAAGGGACTCACATCTGAGTATACCCTTCCACGCTTAGGGTGGACAAAATTATTTACAACAAGGGGTGGTGATGGACAGAGTCTCTGAATTAAGCAGAGTACTCTCACCCAGTCAAGAGATCAGGGCTAGATCCAACACCGTTTTTTAGCTCATTGCACCATCCCAGTTTCAGAACCTGGCTGTATGCAAATTAGTCTGTCCCTGGCCCAGTGCATCATGGGAACAGGGCAGACCAGACTACAAAAGCCAATTCTTACACTGGGAAGGAAACAAGCTTCCGGGGACCGGTTTCTGCCATTTCAGGCGTCTTCGGCCCGGCTTGCTTGAATCCTGATGGTGCAATGAGCAAGGGACTCACATCTGAGTATACCCTTCCACGCTTAGGGTGGACAAAATTATTTACAACAAGGGGTGGTGATGGACAGAGTCTCTGAATTAAGCAGAGTACTCTCACCCAGTCAAGAGATCAGGGCTAGATCCAACACCGTTTTTTAGCTCATTGCACCATCCCAGTTTCAGAACCTGGCTGTATGCAAATTAGTCTGTCCCTGGCCCAGTGCATCATGGGAACAGGGCAGACCAGACTACAAAAGCCAATTCTTACACTGGGAAGGAAACAAGCTTCCGGGGACCGGTTTCTGCCATTTCAGGCGTCTTCGGCCCGGCTTGCTTGAATCCTGATGGTGCAATGAGCAAGGGACTCACATCTGAGTATACCCTTCCACGCTTAGGGTGGACAAAATTATTTACAACAAGGGGTGGTGATGGACAGAGTCTCTGAATTAAGCAGAGTACTCTCACCCAGTCAAGAGATCAGGGCTAGATCCAACACCGTTTTTTAGCTCATTGCACCATCCCAGTTTCAGAACCTGGCTGTATGCAAATTAGTCTGTCCCTGGCCCAGTGCATCATGGGAACAGGGCAGACCAGACTACAAAAGCCAATTCTTACACTGGGAAGGAAACAAGCTTCCGGGGACCGGTTTCTGCCATTTCAGGCGTCTTCGGCCCGGCTTGCTTGAATCCTGATGGTGCAATGAGCAAGGGACTCACATCTGAGTATACCCTTCCACGCTTAGGGTGGACAAAATTATTTACAACAAGGGGTGGTGATGGACAGAGTCTCTGAATTAAGCAGAGTACTCTCACCCAGTCAAGAGATCAGGGCTAGATCCAACACCGTTTTTTAGCTCATTGCACCATCCCAGTTTCAGAACCTGGCTGTATGCAAATTAGTCTGTCCCTGGCCCAGTGCATCATGGGAACAGGGCAGACCAGACTACAAAAGCCAATTCTTACACTGGGAAGGAAACAAGCTTCCGGGGACCGGTTTCTGCCATTTCAGGCGTCTTCGGCCCGGCTTGCTTGAATCCTGATGGTGCAATGAGCAAGGGACTCACATCTGAGTATACCCTTCCACGCTTAGGGTGGACAAAATTATTTACAACAAGGGGTGGTGATGGACAGAGTCTCTGAATTAAGCAGAGTACTCTCACCCAGTCAAGAGATCAGGGCTAGATCCAACACCGTTTTTTAGCTCATTGCACCATCCCAGTTTCAGAACCTGGCTGTATGCAAATTAGTCTGTCCCTGGCCCAGTGCATCATGGGAACAGGGCAGACCAGACTACAAAAGCCAATTCTTACACTGGGAAGGAAACAAGCTTCCGGGGACCGGTTTCTGCCATTTCAGGCGTCTTCGGCCCGGCTTGCTTGAATCCTGATGGTGCAATGAGCAAGGGACTCACATCTGAGTATACCCTTCCACGCTTAGGGTGGACAAAATTATTTACAACAAGGGGTGGTGATGGACAGAGTCTCTGAATTAAGCAGAGTACTCTCACCCAGTCAAGAGATCAGGGCTAGATCCAACACCGTTTTTTAGCTCATTGCACCATCCCAGTTTCAGAACCTGGCTGTATGCAAATTAGTCTGTCCCTGGCCCAGTGCATCATGGGAACAGGGCAGACCAGACTACAAAAGCCAATTCTTACACTGGGAAGGAAACAAGCTTCCGGGGACCGGTTTCTGCCATTTCAGGCGTCTTCGGCCCGGCTTGCTTGAATCCTGATGGTGCAATGAGCAAGGGACTCACATCTGAGTATACCCTTCCACGCTTAGGGTGGACAAAATTATTTACAACAAGGGGTGGTGATGGACAGAGTCTCTGAATTAAGCAGAGTACTCTCACCCAGTCAAGAGATCAGGGCTAGATCCAACACCGTTTTTTAGCTCATTGCACCATCCCAGTTTCAGAACCTGGCTGTATGCAAATTAGTCTGTCCCTGGCCCAGTGCATCATGGGAACAGGGCAGACCAGACTACAAAAGCCAATTCTTACACTGGGAAGGAAACAAGCTTCCGGGGACCGGTTTCTGCCATTTCAGGCGTCTTCGGCCCGGCTTGCTTGAATCCTGATGGTGCAATGAGCAAGGGACTCACATCTGAGTATACCCTTCCACGCTTAGGGTGGACAAAATTATTTACAACAAGGGGTGGTGATGGACAGAGTCTCTGAATTAAGCAGAGTACTCTCACCCAGTCAAGAGATCAGGGCTAGATCCAACACCGTTTTTTAGCTCATTGCACCATCCCAGTTTCAGAACCTGGCTGTATGCAAATTAGTCTGTCCCTGGCCCAGTGCATCATGGGAACAGGGCAGACCAGACTACAAAAGCCAATTCTTACACTGGGAAGGAAACAAGCTTCCGGGGACCGGTTTCTGCCATTTCAGGCGTCTTCGGCCCGGCTTGCTTGAATCCTGATGGTGCAATGAGCAAGGGACTCACATCTGAGTATACCCTTCCACGCTTAGGGTGGACAAAATTATTTACAACAAGGGGTGGTGATGGACAGAGTCTCTGAATTAAGCAGAGTACTCTCACCCAGTCAAGAGATCAGGGCTAGATCCAACACCGTTTTTTAGCTCATTGCACCATCCCAGTTTCAGAACCTGGCTGTATGCAAATTAGTCTGTCCCTGGCCCAGTGCATCATGGGAACAGGGCAGACCAGACTACAAAAGCCAATTCTTACACTGGGAAGGAAACAAGCTTCCGGGGACCGGTTTCTGCCATTTCAGGCGTCTTCGGCCCGGCTTGCTTGAATCCTGATGGTGCAATGAGCAAGGGACTCACATCTGAGTATACCCTTCCACGCTTAGGGTGGACAAAATTATTTACAACAAGGGGTGGTGATGGACAGAGTCTCTGAATTAAGCAGAGTACTCTCACCCAGTCAAGAGATCAGGGCTAGATCCAACACCGTTTTTTAGCTCATTGCACCATCCCAGTTTCAGAACCTGGCTGTATGCAAATTAGTCTGTCCCTGGCCCAGTGCATCATGGGAACAGGGCAGACCAGACTACAAAAGCCAATTCTTACACTGGGAAGGAAACAAGCTTCCGGGGACCGGTTTCTGCCATTTCAGGCGTCTTCGGCCCGGCTTGCTTGAATCCTGATGGTGCAATGAGCAAGGGACTCACATCTGAGTATACCCTTCCACGCTTAGGGTGGACAAAATTATTTACAACAAGGGGTGGTGATGGACAGAGTCTCTGAATTAAGCAGAGTACTCTCACCCAGTCAAGAGATCAGGGCTAGATCCAACACCGTTTTTTAGCTCATTGCACCATCCCAGTTTCAGAACCTGGCTGTATGCAAATTAGTCTGTCCCTGGCCCAGTGCATCATGGGAACAGGGCAGACCAGACTACAAAAGCCAATTCTTACACTGGGAAGGAAACAAGCTTCCGGGGACCGGTTTCTGCCATTTCAGGCGTCTTCGGCCCGGCTTGCTTGAATCCTGATGGTGCAATGAGCAAGGGACTCACATCTGAGTATACCCTTCCACGCTTAGGGTGGACAAAATTATTTACAACAAGGGGTGGTGATGGACAGAGTCTCTGAATTAAGCAGAGTACTCTCACCCAGTCAAGAGATCAGGGCTAGATCCAACACCGTTTTTTAGCTCATTGCACCATCCCAGTTTCAGAACCTGGCTGTATGCAAATTAGTCTGTCCCTGGCCCAGTGCATCATGGGAACAGGGCAGACCAGACTACAAAAGCCAATTCTTACACTGGGAAGGAAACAAGCTTCCGGGGACCGGTTTCTGCCATTTCAGGCGTCTTCGGCCCGGCTTGCTTGAATCCTGATGGTGCAATGAGCAAGGGACTCACATCTGAGTATACCCTTCCACGCTTAGGGTGGACAAAATTATTTACAACAAGGGGTGGTGATGGACAGAGTCTCTGAATTAAGCAGAGTACTCTCACCCAGTCAAGAGATCAGGGCTAGATCCAACACCGTTTTTTAGCTCATTGCACCATCCCAGTTTCAGAACCTGGCTGTATGCAAATTAGTCTGTCCCTGGCCCAGTGCATCATGGGAACAGGGCAGACCAGACTACAAAAGCCAATTCTTACACTGGGAAGGAAACAAGCTTCCGGGGACCGGTTTCTGCCATTTCAGGCGTCTTCGGCCCGGCTTGCTTGAATCCTGATGGTGCAATGAGCAAGGGACTCACATCTGAGTATACCCTTCCACGCTTAGGGTGGACAAAATTATTTACAACAAGGGGTGGTGATGGACAGAGTCTCTGAATTAAGCAGAGTACTCTCACCCAGTCAAGAGATCAGGGCTAGATCCAACACCGTTTTTTAGCTCATTGCACCATCCCAGTTTCAGAACCTGGCTGTATGCAAATTAGTCTGTCCCTGGCCCAGTGCATCATGGGAACAGGGCAGACCAGACTACAAAAGCCAATTCTTACACTGGGAAGGAAACAAGCTTCCGGGGACCGGTTTCTGCCATTTCAGGCGTCTTCGGCCCGGCTTGCTTGAATCCTGATGGTGCAATGAGCAAGGGACTCACATCTGAGTATACCCTTCCACGCTTAGGGTGGACAAAATTATTTACAACAAGGGGTGGTGATGGACAGAGTCTCTGAATTAAGCAGAGTACTCTCACCCAGTCAAGAGATCAGGGCTAGATCCAACACCGTTTTTTAGCTCATTGCACCATCCCAGTTTCAGAACCTGGCTGTATGCAAATTAGTCTGTCCCTGGCCCAGTGCATCATGGGAACAGGGCAGACCAGACTACAAAAGCCAATTCTTACACTGGGAAGGAAACAAGCTTCCGGGGACCGGTTTCTGCCATTTCAGGCGTCTTCGGCCCGGCTTGCTTGAATCCTGATGGTGCAATGAGCAAGGGACTCACATCTGAGTATACCCTTCCACGCTTAGGGTGGACAAAATTATTTACAACAAGGGGTGGTGATGGACAGAGTCTCTGAATTAAGCAGAGTACTCTCACCCAGTCAAGAGATCAGGGCTAGATCCAACACCGTTTTTTAGCTCATTGCACCATCCCAGTTTCAGAACCTGGCTGTATGCAAATTAGTCTGTCCCTGGCCCAGTGCATCATGGGAACAGGGCAGACCAGACTACAAAAGCCAATTCTTACACTGGGAAGGAAACAAGCTTCCGGGGACCGGTTTCTGCCATTTCAGGCGTCTTCGGCCCGGCTTGCTTGAATCCTGATGGTGCAATGAGCAAGGGACTCACATCTGAGTATACCCTTCCACGCTTAGGGTGGACAAAATTATTTACAACAAGGGGTGGTGATGGACAGAGTCTCTGAATTAAGCAGAGTACTCTCACCCAGTCAAGAGATCAGGGCTAGATCCAACACCGTTTTTTAGCTCATTGCACCATCCCAGTTTCAGAACCTGGCTGTATGCAAATTAGTCTGTCCCTGGCCCAGTGCATCATGGGAACAGGGCAGACCAGACTACAAAAGCCAATTCTTACACTGGGAAGGAAACAAGCTTCCGGGGACCGGTTTCTGCCATTTCAGGCGTCTTCGGCCCGGCTTGCTTGAATCCTGATGGTGCAATGAGCAAGGGACTCACATCTGAGTATACCCTTCCACGCTTAGGGTGGACAAAATTATTTACAACAAGGGGTGGTGATGGACAGAGTCTCTGAATTAAGCAGAGTACTCTCACCCAGTCAAGAGATCAGGGCTAGATCCAACACCGTTTTTTAGCTCATTGCACCATCCCAGTTTCAGAACCTGGCTGTATGCAAATTAGTCTGTCCCTGGCCCAGTGCATCATGGGAACAGGGCAGACCAGACTACAAAAGCCAATTCTTACACTGGGAAGGAAACAAGCTTCCGGGGACCGGTTTCTGCCATTTCAGGCGTCTTCGGCCCGGCTTGCTTGAATCCTGATGGTGCAATGAGCAAGGGACTCACATCTGAGTATACCCTTCCACGCTTAGGGTGGACAAAATTATTTACAACAAGGGGTGGTGATGGACAGAGTCTCTGAATTAAGCAGAGTACTCTCACCCAGTCAAGAGATCAGGGCTAGATCCAACACCGTTTTTTAGCTCATTGCACCATCCCAGTTTCAGAACCTGGCTGTATGCAAATTAGTCTGTCCCTGGCCCAGTGCATCATGGGAACAGGGCAGACCAGACTACAAAAGCCAATTCTTACACTGGGAAGGAAACAAGCTTCCGGGGACCGGTTTCTGCCATTTCAGGCGTCTTCGGCCCGGCTTGCTTGAATCCTGATGGTGCAATGAGCAAGGGACTCACATCTGAGTATACCCTTCCACGCTTAGGGTGGACAAAATTATTTACAACAAGGGGTGGTGATGGACAGAGTCTCTGAATTAAGCAGAGTACTCTCACCCAGTCAAGAGATCAGGGCTAGATCCAACACCGTTTTTTAGCTCATTGCACCATCCCAGTTTCAGAACCTGGCTGTATGCAAATTAGTCTGTCCCTGGCCCAGTGCATCATGGGAACAGGGCAGACCAGACTACAAAAGCCAATTCTTACACTGGGAAGGAAACAAGCTTCCGGGGACCGGTTTCTGCCATTTCAGGCGTCTTCGGCCCGGCTTGCTTGAATCCTGATGGTGCAATGAGCAAGGGACTCACATCTGAGTATACCCTTCCACGCTTAGGGTGGACAAAATTATTTACAACAAGGGGTGGTGATGGACAGAGTCTCTGAATTAAGCAGAGTACTCTCACCCAGTCAAGAGATCAGGGCTAGATCCAACACCGTTTTTTAGCTCATTGCACCATCCCAGTTTCAGAACCTGGCTGTATGCAAATTAGTCTGTCCCTGGCCCAGTGCATCATGGGAACAGGGCAGACCAGACTACAAAAGCCAATTCTTACACTGGGAAGGAAACAAGCTTCCGGGGACCGGTTTCTGCCATTTCAGGCGTCTTCGGCCCGGCTTGCTTGAATCCTGATGGTGCAATGAGCAAGGGACTCACATCTGAGTATACCCTTCCACGCTTAGGGTGGACAAAATTATTTACAACAAGGGGTGGTGATGGACAGAGTCTCTGAATTAAGCAGAGTACTCTCACCCAGTCAAGAGATCAGGGCTAGATCCAACACCGTTTTTTAGCTCATTGCACCATCCCAGTTTCAGAACCTGGCTGTATGCAAATTAGTCTGTCCCTGGCCCAGTGCATCATGGGAACAGGGCAGACCAGACTACAAAAGCCAATTCTTACACTGGGAAGGAAACAAGCTTCCGGGGACCGGTTTCTGCCATTTCAGGCGTCTTCGGCCCGGCTTGCTTGAATCCTGATGGTGCAATGAGCAAGGGACTCACATCTGAGTATACCCTTCCACGCTTAGGGTGGACAAAATTATTTACAACAAGGGGTGGTGATGGACAGAGTCTCTGAATTAAGCAGAGTACTCTCACCCAGTCAAGAGATCAGGGCTAGATCCAACACCGTTTTTTAGCTCATTGCACCATCCCAGTTTCAGAACCTGGCTGTATGCAAATTAGTCTGTCCCTGGCCCAGTGCATCATGGGAACAGGGCAGACCAGACTACAAAAGCCAATTCTTACACTGGGAAGGAAACAAGCTTCCGGGGACCGGTTTCTGCCATTTCAGGCGTCTTCGGCCCGGCTTGCTTGAATCCTGATGGTGCAATGAGCAAGGGACTCACATCTGAGTATACCCTTCCACGCTTAGGGTGGACAAAATTATTTACAACAAGGGGTGGTGATGGACAGAGTCTCTGAATTAAGCAGAGTACTCTCACCCAGTCAAGAGATCAGGGCTAGATCCAACACCGTTTTTTAGCTCATTGCACCATCCCAGTTTCAGAACCTGGCTGTATGCAAATTAGTCTGTCCCTGGCCCAGTGCATCATGGGAACAGGGCAGACCAGACTACAAAAGCCAATTCTTACACTGGGAAGGAAACAAGCTTCCGGGGACCGGTTTCTGCCATTTCAGGCGTCTTCGGCCCGGCTTGCTTGAATCCTGATGGTGCAATGAGCAAGGGACTCACATCTGAGTATACCCTTCCACGCTTAGGGTGGACAAAATTATTTACAACAAGGGGTGGTGATGGACAGAGTCTCTGAATTAAGCAGAGTACTCTCACCCAGTCAAGAGATCAGGGCTAGATCCAACACCGTTTTTTAGCTCATTGCACCATCCCAGTTTCAGAACCTGGCTGTATGCAAATTAGTCTGTCCCTGGCCCAGTGCATCATGGGAACAGGGCAGACCAGACTACAAAAGCCAATTCTTACACTGGGAAGGAAACATGCTTAATTCAGACACTCTGTTCATCACCACCCCCTTTTCTGAATCGTTTTTGGCCACTATAGGTGTGGCAGGGTATACTCAGACATGAGTCCCTTTCTCACTGCTCCATCAGGATTCAAGCAAGCCGGGCCGAAGAGGCTGAAATGCCAGAAACCGGTCCCCGGTAGCTTGTCTCCTTTCTGGTGAAGAATTGGCTTGGTAGTTTGGTCTGCCCTGTTCCCATGATGCACTGGGCCAGGGACAGACTAATTTGCATATAGCCAGGTTCTGAGCTGGGATGGGGCAGTGAGATAAATAACGGTGATGGATCAAGCCCTGATCTTTGGACTGGGTAAGAGTGGTCTGCTTAATTCAGACACTCTGTTCATCACCACCCCCTTTTCTGAATCGTTTTTGGCCACTATAGGTGTGGCAGGGTATACTCAGACATGAGTCCCTTTCTCACTGCTCCATCAGGATTCAAGCAAGCCGGGCCGAAGAGGCTGAAATGCCAGAAACCGGTCCCCGGTAGCTTGTCTCCTTTCTGGTGAAGAATTGGCTTGGTAGTTTGGTCTGCCCTGTTCCCATGATGCACTGGGCCAGGGACAGACTAATTTGCATATAGCCAGGTTCTGAGCTGGGATGGGGCAGTGAGATAAATAACGGTGATGGATCAAGCCCTGATCTTTGGACTGGGTAAGAGTGGTCTGCTTAATTCAGACACTCTGTTCATCACCACCCCCTTTTCTGAATCGTTTTTGGCCACTATAGGTGTGGCAGGGTATACTCAGACATGAGTCCCTTTCTCACTGCTCCATCAGGATTCAAGCAAGCCGGGCCGAAGAGGCTGAAATGCCAGAAACCGGTCCCCGGTAGCTTGTCTCCTTTCTGGTGAAGAATTGGCTTGGTAGTTTGGTCTGCCCTGTTCCCATGATGCACTGGGCCAGGGACAGACTAATTTGCATATAGCCAGGTTCTGAGCTGGGATGGGGCAGTGAGATAAATAACGGTGATGGATCAAGCCCTGATCTTTGGACTGGGTAAGAGTGGTCTGCTTAATTCAGACACTCTGTTCATCACCACCCCCTTTTCTGAATCGTTTTTGGCCACTATAGGTGTGGCAGGGTATACTCAGACATGAGTCCCTTTCTCACTGCTCCATCAGGATTCAAGCAAGCCGGGCCGAAGAGGCTGAAATGCCAGAAACCGGTCCCCGGTAGCTTGTCTCCTTTCTGGTGAAGAATTGGCTTGGTAGTTTGGTCTGCCCTGTTCCCATGATGCACTGGGCCAGGGACAGACTAATTTGCATATAGCCAGGTTCTGAGCTGGGATGGGGCAGTGAGATAAATAACGGTGATGGATCAAGCCCTGATCTTTGGACTGGGTAAGAGTGGTCTGCTTAATTCAGACACTCTGTTCATCACCACCCCCTTTTCTGAATCGTCCTATCCGTAATAGCATAAGAGCTGGGGAGATCTTAACAGTAGTATGAGTGATCATGGTGAGAAAGTTTTCTATACCTGTCAAAAATTGATGCAGTTTACTACAGCTAAAGAATATATGTATATTGTCAGCATTATCACTACCACACCGAAAACATTTGCCATCGTATTGTGTGCCCCACTTTGCCATCCGTTCTGGAGTGTAATACAATCTAAATAAAGTTTTGTAAAATTGAGCTTTAAGATTAGCAGACAAGAAAGTTTCCTTAGACATCATGATCACATCTCTTATTGACAAATCCGGTTCCCCCAGCTGACCCTGCCAATAGCCATTATATTTCTGTAAAGCAACTGATCTATACTCCATCAACATTTTATACAGGATGCCAATTTTTTTCCGGGTTCAAATTGCCTCAACCAGATCATTAAAAATTGGTTGAATATGCTTTCGAATACAGAAATCACACACTTGAAGATATTTTAAAAAAGACGTATGCGGTAAGTTATATCTTAATGTTAAATCTTCATATGTATATATGAGCCCAGTAGGTGCAAACAGATCACCAATTAACATTATACACTTATCTGACAAGTTTTTAGCAACTCAATCCCAGAAAACCGACGGTAATATTTTATCCGCATTGAAAGGTGTGTAGTATGTACTATTCCCTAATTTCATCATTCTGGATACCTTTCTCCAGATTTTGAAGGCTGCTTCCAACACTTTAAAGCGGGTTCTTTTATAGTAATTACCTTCCAATTCCTTCATTAAGCAACCGCTAGCTTGGTCCCCCAACAATAGAAAAAATATAGACGGTGCTTCAGCAGGTTCCTCTACCGGCTCCCCAGTTAAAAAAAGTCGACGTCTTTGCAAAAAACATACATAATAGTAAAACAAAAAGTCAGGAACCCCTCGGCCTCCTCTTTCAATTGGGAGTATCATAAATTTCATCGCACGGCGCGATTTCCCTGGGGCCCACACAAATTTAGCACATACAGATTGTAGCTGTTGCAGATAATTAACTGGAATCTCAAGGGGAATAGCCCTAAATAAATATAACACTTTTGCTAGAATACTCATTTTAATAATATTACCTCTTCCGACTATAGTCATCTGCAGCTGCCCCCATCTATCTAAGGCCTGTTTTATATGTTGTATTGTAGTATTCCAGTTAATATCAACTATGTCTTTCATATTTGTATTCATTTTAATACCTAAATATGTGACTTCCGACGTGACTCTAGAGTCATCAATTTGAATATTGTCAGTACACAAAACTTGAGTTTTAGAAGAGTTTAATTTGTATCCAGAAACTGAACCAAACTCCTGGGCCAATCGCTCAATCTCTACTAAATCCTCAACAGGATTCACTGTTGCCACCGCAATATCGTCCACATATGCGAAAACTGAGTGCTCACTGTTTTGCACAGTAAATGGCTTGATATGCGGGCTGTTAGACAGTTTATTTAGAAAAGGGTTAAGGAATAAAGCGAAAAGTAGCGGAGAACAGGGACACCCTTGCCTAGTCCCCCTTGTAATTTTAATCATTGCCGATTTAATGCCCATGGCAGATATTCTTGCATTAGGTGCGGTGTACAACACCTGGATAGCAGTTAAGAAGTTTTCTCCAAATCCGGCTCTCCGCATAACCTCCCACAAATAATGCCATTGTACGCGATCGAACGCTTTCTCAGCGTCTAATAGGATTAATTCTAATTGACGTTTATCTGCCTGCGCATTGTCGAATAACTTAATAACTTTGTTTATATGTGTGACAGTCCCTCTATTAGGAATAAACCCATGTTGACTCAAGGCGACTAATGGAGTAATAACCTTTGAGATGCGGTTTGCGAGAATTTTAGAGTAGAGTTTGCTGTCGCAGTTAAGTAGCGAAATCGGACGATATGAACCGGGCAACTCTGAAGGTTTACCCTTTTTTACAAAAACCACAATTGTGGCGTCATCCCATGATTTCGGTGACCTACCCAGTTGTGCAACTCTAAAAGTCTCGAGCATAACGTACTTTAAATTATCAAAAAACAAGTTGTATACTGTAGTGGGCTTGTCCCACAGGTCCATGTAGATAGGAAGACACAGGATACCAGTCCAGATACTACATAGACTTCGCCCGGAATACAATGCGGGCCCGCAGTCTTCCCATTCGCCAGATTTTTTATAGCTAGTTCTAATTCCTCCATAGTAAACGGGCTATCTAACCATTCCTTGTCACTATCTGTTAATTTTATAAAGGTCCCTAGGTCTGGTAATGAGTCTGCGCCCCAAACATTTTCCTGAGTGTATAATTTTGTATAAAATTGGTGTAAGATAGCAAGTATTTTCTCAGGATCTTCTTGAATATTACCGTTTTGATCTTTTAATTTAGTAATTAAACGTGATGATTCCTGCATTTTTAACCGTAATGCTAAAGATCTACCAATTGCCTCCCCGTACTCATGAGATTGTCGTTTATATACCAAATATTTCTTAGTAATCTCCTTTCTCCAAACCCCCGATATCTTAGCACGGCATCGTGCCACTGTATCTACAGATTCTTCAATTCTGACATAATTATCATTTTTTTGAATTTCCTTTGTCAATTGCTCCTCCGCAACTTTTAGTGCAGTATATAAATCTCGTATTTCCGCCCTCAACTTATTCTGATGATAATTCTCATAGCTCGAACCCTCCCCTCTGAAACATACTTTAAATGTCTCCCATACCATATCTATACTAGCGGAGTGCAGATTAGTATTAATAAAGTCCATTATCCACTTTGATATGTGTGTTCTAAATTGATCATCTAGACACAGTTTCCTATCAAACGTAAATCCAGAACATTTATTAACGATCTTTAACTTGGGTATTTCTATTACTATTGGCGAGTGATCAGATGATATCCTTGGGAATAATTGTGCAGAAGCCCCAGTCAGTAATGAGAGGGGTACACAAAAATAATCTAACCGGGCAATTTTCTTATGGGGAAATGAATAGAACGTATATCCCGGAAGCGTTGGATGTAGCTTGCCCCAAACGTCAATTAGACCATGATCAACTGCCAAATTATGGAGCGCTTTGAACACCCGTGGCTTGCACCCCTTATATTTATCAGGCCCACCTGCGAGCTCTACTGTATTCAAGTTAATATTCAAGTCCCCACATATTATCAAAGGTACAGTCCAATTTGCTAATTCAATATGTAATCCTTGTAGAACTTCCGCCTCATCTAGGTTTGATCCATAGATTGAGCACAGAGTTAATTGAGAGTCCCCGATCTTTAATTCCGCAATAACCCATCTACCCCATTTATCTGTTGAGGTACGCACTGTAGTACAATATTGTGTCTTAGCTGGAATCATTACCCCACGAGTCATAGTTGTTTGTTGTGAAGCAGCAATAAGTGAACAACCTAAATCAGATACTAGAAGTCTGTTAGTCCAGGATAAGTGTGTCTCCTGGAGACACACGATATCTGGTAGGATATATCGTATCTCTGATGCGACCCTCTTCCTTTTATTTATATAATTGAGGCCAGAGACATTCAAGGAACAGATCTTAATACTACATGACATCAGCATGTATCATGACAATCAGGCAGTCTATAGAGATGTAAATTATATTTCTCAGATACAGATAAATGAAAGTGGTATTACTTTTTTCTTTAATGCGGTCTCCTTGTTTCCAACGTGGTTTTTACCCCCTTTACCCACCACCAGACTCCCCCTTTACTGAGGCGTTAGGACTCGTGGTCCTGAAGATGGAAAGCTTCCCAGCCCCCCTGCCATTGACCCACAGGACTGTACTATAGACAGAAAAAAAAAATCTTTTTTTTTTTTTTTGATACATAGCCAGAGAAAAAAATTAAATACAGCTAAAGGGCTAGAAGGCTACATAAACAGTGCGAATTAACCAGCGTATATTACATTCCTTCCAATTAGACCTAAATGTCCTACATGGCATGTAAAAATTCCTTTGCCACAGCCACACTGGTAAAAAATCGTGTGTTCTCTTTATGAATAACTTTCAGTTTCGCAGGATTCATAATATATGCTTGCGCACCCTTACTCTGAAACTGAGTGACCAGTTGGCGCAATAGCCAGCGGTTCTCCATTTTACAATAATAGGGCATAGCAAAAAATGTCAAACCCTTCCCCCATACTTTTCTCATTAGACCGGGTATGCAAAAATACTTCCTCCCTAGCCAGGAAGCTATTAAATGCAACAATAAAGGGTCTGGGCCTAGAGTCAGTTTGTCCGGGGCAAAGATGAATATTAAAAGGGAATCTGTGCGCCCTCTCTATTTCTCTCTCCCAGTCCCATTTAGCAATCTCGGGAAAAGCATTTCTAAATAGTTCAACAATAAATTTACGCGGATCCTGTCCCTCTTTTCCTTCCGGAATCTGCATAATCCTTAAATTAATCCGGCGTGCGCGATTTTCAAAATCTGCTATTTTCCACTGTATGTAATTTTTATTCGCACTCAGTGATTCGGTAGCAATCTTTTGCCGGGCTAGTTCATCCTCAATATTCGAAACTCTTGTTTCGACCTCCGTAAATCTTTCCCCAAAGTCAGATTGGGATTTTGCGAGCCGCTGTATGGAATTTTGCAACTTCCGACATGAATTCTGTATTCGGTGACTCTCCTGCTCCGTTTTATCCATGTGGTTCAGGACAATTTGATAGATTGTGGACAAAGTAATGTCTTCCTCCGCAAGTGCCTTCACCCCAATGTGAGTCAAGTACGGCTGATGCCCACCTTCCGTAATGATTCTCCTCCATCCCGTACTGTCGCTGAACTATCCTCATTGTTATCTGTGAAGTCATCTGGCTCCAAATCACTTTCATCAGCCATACACATTTGCTTAGAATACTGTGCCGCTAGGTCTTCACATAATGAGACAGAATTCTAAGAGAGAGAGTAAAAGTCCGCCGATTCCGCATCATTTCCCAGAGACTGTGCCTCCAATGGGGGATGTTCCACTGCTTGTTTTTGTACTACAATCTTAGAGGTTAAATGCTCTTGCTGCTGAGTATGTGAAGGCGGTAAACTACCCTCTACCGGTATAGCGCATTTGTCGCTCAGAAAAGAGTTATTAGTCTGAATGTCTCTACGCGCTGAACCTCCAGAGGGGTTGAAGCATTATCCCTTGTTGCCGCCGTTACCATTACATTGATTGTTGCATTTATTTCAGGTAGTGCCTCATTATTTACCGTATCATTTATCTCCTCACCCTCTATATTGAGTCCAGCCTCCAATACCTGTTCTGCATTATCCTCATGAAGCAAAGTTTGTGGCTGAAAGGTAGTATTTTTTCCTCTGCGTTTCTCCTCTGCAGCGGAAAAAATTGTGGGAATAGTTCTGGTTTCAATAAAATGTTTACTCTTACCAGCATTGTTCTGGCGTTTCTCTAATACCTCCATGGCAACAACTTTAGGGTTTTTTCTGCCCTCTGAGTCCATCTCTCCGCCGAGTACCTCTTGAACCTTCTGCTTCCCTCGAATACCTTTCGGCGGCATTGCTTGTCCGTTACACTCTACACCTCCACCTCTCGCTTGAACAGCAGCGCAATGCAGCTGCCGAAAACCTCTGGCACCTGTGAAGGTAACAGCCCACCAGGTTCGCCGGAGTTTAGCGGAACAAGCAGCAAACGCCAAGAAAATGTCCAGCATCGAAGGTTATCCCGGCAATATCAAAGCTCTCAAAGAAAAGGGACTTCCTGTGAGTTTCGCCTCCCAGCCAAACGTGAACTTTTACTGCAACCTTCTCCGCAGCGCTGAAAACCGTTCCATGGCTCCTCTACTCCTAATCCACACACGCGGGCGCCATCTTGCCTCCCGCACCCGCCGATTTAAGCCTTCTGATGTTTTTTCCTCTTTTTTCTGCAGATTAGAGGAAAGCCCCAAGCAAGCCCTCCTTTCCAGGACGACGTCGAGGAGGTCTCCGGAAGGAATCGGGGAAATGAATCAGCCGGGAATGCAGCACTCGCAGGGGAGGACAGGAACTGGTTGAAGACGGCGTCTTCTATCAGGTGAGTTCCAGCGGGAATCCAGAATCAGATGCGGAGATCTTGGGAGGCAGGTGGAGTTTTTATAGTAAGCTGCGCACGAGGGTTTCATTAACAATACGCTCTGCACGTGGAACCAACTTCCGGTTATAACACTGGCACACATGTCAGAGAAACAGCCCACATGTCAGAGAAAAAGCCTCATATGGCCAGAAAATACCCTATAAGTTTAAATTTGAACACAAGAGAGAAGAACCCAATAAACCCATGAAGATTAACCTTATGATTCAACACGTTGCCATCTCTGCCTAGGTAGACGTTTTTGTTTTTACTTCAGTAGCAAAACAGATCTTAAGTTTAGCAGTTTTTTTATTTTTTATACCAACAATGATACCAGATAGTGATAGTTGATAACTGAGATTTGGGATGAGACATGCTGGTCACAGTGTACAAGAAGAACTTGTGAGCATCGATACAACTTTAGACTGCTTTAGGCACAGCCATTCAGCATGTTTTGAAGCATGAAATGTTTTTTTATGGATTAGTCTCTGTGCAGCTATAACCCTTGCCACTTGGTAGTTTGGGTGAGCTTTAATAGAGGCAAGTCATAATGGGTTATGTAATGTTACTGTTCTTCAAAAACAAGACAGTGAGCAAAAGCCTTAAATTTCATATGGTTACTACAATTACTTTTGGAAAAGACCTTAGAGATTGGGGTTGCCACTCAATTATAGGTCTGCGGTGCGGCAAGACCTCATGGCCTACTATTGACCATTGTGCAAGCTTATGTGTGGAAACAGTGACTTTGTAGCTTAATGGATAATGACGACTGGCCCGATTCTGAAACATTCTGTTGTGACTTATGTTTTAGAGTACTTATGGCTTATTGTTTACTAAGCCAGGTCTACTCCTGACTTGCCCATTCATTGCAGGAGAATGATTGGTACAAGGGCAAATCATAGCCAGTAAGCAAAATCTTTATGGATCAAGTCTATTTAGTAGCTGAACACTCAATGAAAAAATAGGTCTGGCCTTGGGTGTCTTTTCTTGGCATGATTTGTCATTGAGTTTTGTTTGTTGGGTTCATAGTAACCGGTCCTCATTGCTTTTTAGCATTCCATAGGTGTCAGGACTCTGTATGCTTTTATATCGGTGCCTAATTTAGTGAAGTAGTAACTCCATTGCGTAAAAGCAGTGTCCAACCTTGAAATGGAATGTTTCCAATTGAGCATTGGGAAGATCAATAACTATTGGCATTATGTACCACCCTGCACCTTGGCTAAGCTCAGTCTTTTATAGCTGATGTTCCCACTCTTATAACTTACTAGCAGCCCGTCCCGACGTTGTCCGGGTATGAATTGCTGCCGGCCAGTTGTATATTGTTTTGTAGGATTTCGTTTTGATAGCATTTCTTATCTGTGACCGGCCTGGGAAACGCTCCGATTCACAGTGCACTGCTGATGCACTTAAGAGTGCGCGTTCAGTGTGTGAACTTGAGTTTCCCTACTTTATTTTTCCTTGCAATATTATATAGCGCAAACTCGACAACATGGCATGAGCACAATTTACATTACAGAAGAACACATTCATTTGTGGTAGGCACGGGGAGACAAAGCGATTTGCCTGGAATCACAGGATGTTGAGCTGATGCCGAGATTCGAACGTAGCTCCCCAGCTCTAAAGTTCGCAATTCTAGAACTTGTGGTGGGAGGTGTGTCTAAAAGTGTATGTCGGTGCTGGCCATCAATGAGAGAGACCTGTGCATTTTTCAAATGGGTGGTGAAAAAATATGCGTATGTTGCTGGAGATGTGCGCCGCCGTGCCACCAATGTACTTACCGGGGGAGGGTAAACACCCATTATTCCGCAACTTTCTTTCCGCATACCATCACTCCGCATACTTTCATTACGAAAGTACCATGACTCCGCAATGCCATTATAACGAATGGCATTACATTTTATATGCTTTTACCACGCATACATTTACAACGAAATTCGTTGTAAATGCATGAATGGTAAAAGCATATTTTTCTTTTTAATGTTTGGATAAGGTAAGTATGGGTATAGGGGTATATGTTTTGGGTTACTGAGGTATATGTTTTGGGGAGTTTGGGTATTTTAAGGGTTCAGATATAGTTTTGGGTTATGGGGTACAGGGGTAGTTTTAGGGTTTAGGGATAGGTATGGGTTTTGGTGTATAGGTGTATTTTTAGGGTTCAGGGGTAGGTTTGGGTTTTGGGGTACAGCGGTATTTTTAGGGTTCAGGGGTAGGTTTGGGTTTTGGGGTACAGGGGTATTTTTAGGGTTCAGGGCTAGGTTTGGGTTTTGGGGTACAGGGGTATTTTTAGGGTTCAGGGGTAGGTTTGGGTTTTGGGTTACAGGGGTATTTTAAGGGTTTAGGGCTAGGTTTGGGTTTTGGGGTACAGGGGTATTTTTAGGGTTTAAGGAAATGTTTGGGTTTTGGGGTACACAGTATATTTATAGGGTTAAGATGGGTTAGTGTTTAAGGGTGTTGGGGTATTTTAAGGAGTAAGGGTGGGTTATGAATATGGGGTGCAGGCGTATTTAAAGGGAGCAGGGTGGGATTAGTTTTTAGGGTGTAAAGGGTAATAAAATAAAATAATAAATACAAATAATATAAATAATGCAATTTAAAAGAATAAATGTTTTAATTAAATTTAAAAAAATGTGTATATATATATATATACATATATATATATATATATTGTCAACACGTTGCCTCCCACGAAGCCCTAGGAGGCGAGTTCGCACACAAACATTTGGCAAAATCCTTTTATTTTCTGGATGCACGGACCAAAAAGCATTTCCCTACGCGTTTCAGCATGAGCCTTGTTCACGGGAATCCGTTGCTTTAAATCGGCACTGTGGTATGTCCCACCAAGCTTTAATTACACCGCCCTCATTCGGCCCGCCCATATTGGAGCAGAGCATGGTGGTACCAGTAGTCCCGAACAAAAATCAGTCCTTGAATAGGTTACATGGTCCGTTTCATAACATCATTGCTGAGGGCCAATGTTCCCTGCAAGGCGCCTATTGACATCAAGAAGGGCCCAGAAACGCAGTGTATCTGCGGTGGCACAGACAGCCCGTGTGAGATCCTCTAGACTGCTTTGCCAAATGTTTGTGTGCGAACTCACCTCCTAGGGCTTCGTGGGAGGCAACGTGTTGACAATATTTTCACGGCACTGCCCAGTGCCGGTAGGAGTTTGGCACCACCAGCAAAACGGCACAGAGCAGTCTAGAGGATCTCACACGGGCTGTCTGTGCCACCGCAGATACACTGCGTTTCTGGGCCCTTCTTGATGGCGTTGTTAAAATCCAGTCGAGACTGGATAAGGCCCTGGATGGCAACCTGTTTGCCTCCATCGGAAGGAGATGGAGGACCTTCCTCAGCAACCTAAGGAGGCCAAAGCAGGTGGCTGCAAGCTTGGTGGCTTGGGTGCCAAAAGACAGAGATCTGTCCAGCCATACCCCGAGGCTCTTGATATTGTCCTTCGGGGCTGGGGGGAGTCCCAGGCAGGGCGGCCATAGAGTACTGAAGGAGGTGGGGTCGGCAGGGCCAAGGAGCATTAGCTCTGTTTTGTCCCCGTTCATTTTGAGTGAGGAGGCGGACATCCAGCTCTTGACCTTCTCTAAGCATATCTTGAGCCCTCCCCTAGTAGTCAGGTTGGCTTCCTGCGCTAATGAAACCACCAGCTGAGTGTCGTCAGCGTAGGATATGATTTTAACTCCAAACTGACGAGCAACCTCCGCCAGGGGCCTCATATAGATGTTAAAGAGAGCTGGGCTTAGTGAGGAGCCCTGTGGGACTACTGCATGCTCTTTTCCAGGTTATGCAGCCCTCAGGTGGGTCAAGATGCTTTCTATGTGTTTAGAATTCTTTATGTATCACAAACCAATTAAGATTTAGTTGTTTCTTTCATGGGGTTCTAATTCTAATTGCAATAATTTTAAAACTTTTTAAACCTATGTGCACCCACTACCCATGTGATCTACAAATTTCTAAAAACATTATTGTTGTTCCAATACAAACAGGATATTTCAAACCAGTGCAGAAAACAAAAACACAAACTCAGTTTTTAAAGATGTATATACATTTCCTTCCTCAGTTTACAGTTGCACGAACATGTTCAAGTATTAGTTTTTTAAGTTCACATATGGTGCTACCGATGTATTTCAATGCACATGGGCATTCGATGACATATATCACATATTGACTTTTGCATGTGATTAACTCTTTTATCTGCCAAATCTTGTTATTTGGTAAGATTGCCGTGGTGGTATTTTTTGTAATTTGGCAGACTTTGCATTTTTGACATTTAATAAAACCTTTGGTCTTTAACCATTCTGTTCCCTTTTTGCGATCTGGTTTCTGATGATGACTGTGTATCAATTTATCTTTCAAGTTATGGGCACGTCTGTAGGTGACATTAATATGTTTGCCCATGATTTTTCCGGCTGTAGGATCTAATTGTAACAGCTTCCAATTTTTTCTTAAAATCTGGACAATCTGTTTGGATTCTTTAGTATAATCCAAAATTAACCTTACTGTTTCTTTCATGTGTTGTTCCTCATTAGATGTTGTTTTTATTTTTATTTTCTGTATGTCTTCCCTTTTCCTGTCGTTTGCTCGTTGCCATCCTTTTTTGATGATCTTTTCCTTATAGCCCCTTCGTTTGAATCTCCTGATTGTGTCCTGGCTATGATTCATCCATTCCTCATTTTGCGATCAGATGCGTCAGAGTCTCAAAAATTCTCCATATGGGATATTTGCAATCACAGTTGTTTTATGAAAGCTTTTTGCGTGTAAGGTGGCGTTTGTCGATGTGCTTTTCCTGTGTAGGGTGGTTTCTATCCTATTATTTAAGATGTACATTTCTGTATCTAAGAAGATTACCCTTTCGTTGCTGATTGAGTATGTGAATTTGAAATTTGCCTCTGTTGAGTTTAAGATCTTAAAGTACTCTTCAAATTCCTCCTTTGTCCCATTCCACACAATTAGAAGATCATCAATATATCTCAGTCACTTTGTGATCTTATTTACAAATCTGTCATTATTGGGGTGCCACGCGATTCCACCACCCCATGGTAAGGCACGTATATCCCGGGCTGAAATAAAACCCCATTGCGCACCCTTTCACTTGCTGGTATATTTCTTCTCCAAAGAGAAAGACATTCTGTGTGAGGCACATCTCTATCATGACCATCAGCATTTGGTTATGAGTGTGAAATTGAATATCACGTTCTTTCAAAAAGAAACTACATGCTAGTAATTCTATGTTGTTGTCAATGTTCATGTAAAGGGATGTCACATCCATTGTTATAAGTTGGTATGATGTTTGCCACAGGAGATCTTCTAAATGTCTTAACAAATCTGCAGTGTCCTGTAAGTAAGAATTAAGATTCAAAACAAAAGGCATTAGGAAAAAATCTATGTAACACGCCATTGGCTCCATTCACCCCTTCGGTGCTCATGACGAGCTCAGCTCGTCATGGCATATACCTCTCAGGTGCTCATGACAAGCTCAGCTTGTCATGACCACACCCGTTTTGGTTGCTGTCCAGCACAGCAGGGGAATAGCTCTAGCAGCCATGTGGTTAAGGATCCCTTTGCCGAAACGATCGGCCATCCTGGTGGTTTATTTGGGCTTTTGTGTACTTTGGGTAAAAAGTACACTGTTGCTGTTATTGGATGGTCTACCGTCAGATATTTTTGCTCATCCTCATCTATAAGATTTTCAATTTTCCATTTGTTTATCTTTTTATCCAAATTTTCCTCATATAACGATGTTGGGTTAGTTTCCAATTTTCTATAATATTATTTGTTCTTTAATTGATGGTGAATTTCTAATTCATAATCTGCGGTATTCTGGATGACCATATTCCCGCCCTTATCGGCTGTTTTAATTGTTATCGATTTATCATCCATCAGATTCTTTAGAGCTATCCTTTCTTCCTTCGTTAGGTTGTCATTATATTTAGACCCTTTGATCTTATAAATGTCCTGAATTACAGCTTCCTGAAATAAATCGATCTTATTTCCATGTGGCAGCTGTGGATAGAAGCGTGAAGGTCGTTTTTTGCCACTTAGTCCTATACCTTTTTGAGGACATACAGTGTTTTGAGACATGATATTTTGTTCAGCCATTACATCAAGATTTACCAGTGATATCAAAGCTGGCATATTCTCTGTTGTTAGTATGGGGTCCTCCAAATCTACTTCACTTTTTTTCTTCTTCCTTTTGGTAAAATTTGCCATCTCCTGCTCCTCCAGAAAAATCTTGGCCATTTAAATTTTTCTCACATATTTATACAAATCCACACGTGTCTGTGCCATGTCCATCATTTGGGTAGGGCAGAAATTGATTCCATGTTTCAGAAGAGAAGTCTCATCTTCTGTGATATTGCGGGTAGATAGGTTCATTACTACTAGTTCCTCATTTCCTTGTTCACTGTTTAATAGGTTCATTTGGCAGTCTTTTGACGCATGCTCCTGGTCTTCGTTCCAATTTCCTCGGAGCCACTTTCTCCTGTTGCTTCTCCTTGTTGTGTGTTTTTCTTTTTTTTTCTGTTCCTTTTGGGGCCCAAGTGCCCAAGTGCGTCCCCTGCCTCTGTCCTTTGGGGCTTGGAATTGACCCTGGTTTTGTTCCCATTGTCTCTGTTTTAGGACTAGTCTCATGTCACCTAAAAATCCCATTTCATTTGTGCCCCACTTGGGTCTGATTCATTTCCACTGGCTTCTGTAGATGTGAGAGATGTTATGCTGCTGGAACTCAGTGTCGTTTGAGTTGGGGGTTTGATCATGTCAAATTTTCTGGCATATGTGAAGATACGTCCTTGCACGTAATCTTCCTTGTCCCTCCAGTTTCCAGATCTTCCCGTAGTTTTTTCATTTCAGGATTCATGTCTATTTCTGCCAGTTCCTTTTCAAGGTCGTGTAATTCAGTTTTGATTTTCATTAATGCGATTTCGATGTAATTAACCAAGATGCTCATTAAACCCAAAGAGGAGTTCAGCACATGCTCTCCCCATTCTTGTAATAATTCATTACTTGCATCCTGTTGACTCGGCATTAATCCAATTCTAAGACCTCTGGGTATTCTTTGCACCTCCAAGTTTTTTTTAAGGGTTGTAACCTCCCACCACTTGTTTATTTCTTTTTTACTTAATTTTTCCCATTGTCTTAGTTTACTTCTTGTGTCTGTTTTTTTCGAAGTTTCATTCTTTTGATGTATTCTGCGCTGTGTTATCCCGTTCAAATAATGTATCAATTTCCTCTGACCATTTTGCATCTCTTTTTTCCATTTTCCAAATATGAGATCTGGATATTTATGTTGCTTATTTTTCCGTAGATGTTAAGTGTCTTATTTTTAGATTTGATAAAATATTATTCCTGCCCGTGTTTATGTTGAAAGACCATACGTTGTTACAGGCAAAAAGCAACCGCTACCTTCCATTGGATTGTTATTGCGGTATTAAATTTGTACAACTTGGGCTTTACTCACGGAGAAAACCAGCTCGCAAACCGGCAGTATTCAGATTCCCGCCGGATTGATACTTTGTAGCCACTTGCAATTCAAAAGACAAAGCTTTCCTACACGGATGTCAACCGTGCTTACCTTCACCCTCCGGTGGCGCTCCGCCGGGTCGTCCCGTGTATACTCTGCTTTTTTTTCCCTCTCTTCCGCTGTTTTCCTTTGTAACTGGCGAGCACAATATATATATATATATAAATACACATATATACAAACATATATTTGATGTTTTTTTAATGTACTTTTACAATGTATATGACTTTACCACACATGCATTTGCGTTATAATGGCATGCGTGATAAAGTCATATGCGTTGTGAAAGTTTTAGAAATGATGTCTTTGCGGAGTAATAGTCCCGCGTTATAAAAATTGCGGAGTGATGGTATGCAGGATGTTGGTTTGCGGAATATCATCACATATTCCCGGGGGAGGCATAGTCCCTTTCTTGCTATTTCCGTGGAGGCGGGACTTGAGTCCGGATGTGCGTGGTGCGAGGCCTGTGCGCAACAGAAGTGGGAAATCTCCAGTGTGCGCTTCAGGCGTCACCGGAAGTTAAGGCAAGATTACATTTCCTTCACAATGGCCCCTGTTTGCGCTCCTTCCGGCCCTTGGGAATAGCGCCATGCCTGACCTCCATACAGTAAAGCAGGTGCACATCACTGGGAGCGCGGGGCAAGCACACCCAGAGCTGGAATGTACAGAACCTGGGAAGAAAAACCAATGAAATATTGGGCACAACGCTCGCTTTTTTTTCTGTAATCCCGCGCCCGGCACATGCCCACGCCCCCAGCACACGCCCGCAGCACACGATATGAGACATGGCATGTAGGGCGGAATGTACCACATGCCCCCCAGCGTTTGTCAGGCCCCCAGTACACGCCCACAGCACAACGCAGACACGCCCACAAGGGACTACTTTGCTGGCACGGTTCTCTTACCTTTTAAATGTATATGGTGGGCGTCTGCATATCTTATGTCCTTCTGCAGCAACTGCCCTTTCCAACGCTGTAATGGGTGTTGTGATTGGTGCTGTGGTTCCTGAGATTACCCGCCTGAAAGGTTTGGGCTCTCTCTTTATTATATTAGTATAGATTTATTAACGGTAGGAAAACACTTTTCATATTGATTGCAAATTTAATGTGTACAGTTAGATGTACGAGACTGACAACCAAGGCCCTTTTAAAAACATTTTGGATTCAGTAACATAGGCAGACTCTTTGAATAGTTTACACGTGCTTGTCATTCAAGTTTGTGAAGCAGGAGGTCATGTATGAACCATAAAGCTACTACTGCTAAAACATAATAAACCTTGTCCGAAAACAGCTAATCACTTGTGATGGTATCCAGCAGTAGCGGCTCCTAGAGGAATGCTGCGGGCGGTGGGGGGTAGTAAACTCCTGCATATGTCCAAACAGAAGTAAGTATATAAATAAATAAATAAAACAAATTACATAGCGTGCGCTGCTTCGCCAATTGGCATTGCAGCGCACACCACTTAATTATTTAATGTATTTATTTACTTGCCTTCGTTTGGCCGTGTGCTTGAGTTTGGTACCCCCACCCTGCCCCTCCACCACCCCTTAGCACTTCCTGGAGGAGCAGTTACTGGTATCCAGGTGCGCTTCAGTACACAGTTCAATCTGTACAATATATATAAACAACACCTTGACAAAAAAAACTTACCTTGAGTTTAGCTTGCCACCAGATGCCAACATATTTAACAAATGCTTAAGGCGCATGAAGACTCCTCATTTGCCGTTCTAAGGGAAATCCATTTTTAGTGGTGGATTGTGTTTCAATACAACTTATGGGTGATGGTTTTCTTTGACTTGCTAGCCATCAGTCATGTGTCCATGGTTCGAAATTAGATGCAGTCTTGTAGGGCATACTCATTGTTTACATGTATTCTAGTGGGTTGTATGTTCTTTCAACGAACTCCGTTGTAACGCATGCCTTTACCACGCATGCGTTACTACGGAATACTATTTCCACGCTTATCTTTCTCCACGTATTTTTCCGTGGTGACGTCATACGTAGGAAAAAAGAAACGGCCGTTTCCTTCCTCTGCGACGCCGATTGCCTGCACATCTCGTCTAAAGGTTAGTGGTTTTTTTTGTGGAAGCCCCCCCCAACCCCCCTTTTTTATTTGTACCCTTTACCACACATGCCTTTACTACGTACTTCGTAGTAAACGTATGCGTGGTAAAGGCTGTCGTTGTAACCACGCATGCGTTGTAATGCATGCGTGGTTAAGGTTTTCGTTGAAACGGCCTCGTTGTAGTGGCCGTTTCCCATCCTAGTGCTGCATCTGAAGGTAGCTCGAAAGGTGCTTCCATTTCTGAGTCCCACATATTGTCAAGTTGTGGTGGGCCCTTCAGTGATTTAGTACCACTTAACAATGCTTGTAGCACTTTCCTGTAGTTATTTTTTCATGTAGTGAGATGAACAGGGAAAGCAGCCTAAAACTTCCTCCTAACCAAACACACTGGCTGAGAGCAGTAAAGTAGAAGGAAAATACTTTTTAGGTCGAGCCTACTAGAGAGCATATGCACTGGCAATTGTGAGGCATGTAGTGACTTACCAAGAATATGGAGGGGCCTGGAAGCTTACACAATGCTTGCCATTGGTTGGTTTTCTAGTCACGTATTTGTCTGCTGCTTATGCTTATGCTTATGCGTGTGTCCCTCCTGTGGTGCATTCCTGCTCTACCTTCTTTTTGATTTGCTAATATCTGCTTTTAATTCATCCACTATTTTGTTCTTCTATTGAGTGTTTTCAAGCTGTCTCCCTTCTCTACTTCTCTCCCTGTGCACTTGGCGTTCCTGTCTGTCGCTATAGTGCTTCACACCACCCTTCAGCATTGTTTTCTCCCACCAGCGTCCTTTTTCTCCCCCTTCATAGTTCAACTCCCCACCAACAACCTCGTATTGCTTTAACCCAATACCTATGTTGCTTTTCTACCTCTCCCGCCTGCCTCATGTTTTATTGGTGTCGGCCCCTCCTTCCCTGTGTTTCTTTGGCGTCTCCCTCACTCCATTGTATTGCTTTGATGTTCCCCCACCCTCCATCATATTGCTTAGACACCCCATTGTGTTGCTTCTGTGTTTCCCTTCCTCCTCTGTGTTGCTTCTGCCGCCACCCCAACTATTTCCCTGAACCTCACCAAGGCTTGTTCTCATCTAAGGTCCTCTATTTGTGCTCTGCTGTTTAAATAGTCCAAAGTGTGAGTGCTCTTCTGTCAGCTGTGTATCCTATAGATGCTGTTGTGAACTCGCTGCTTGTCCTCATTGTACCTTATTTCCAGTCCTGGGCACGTGTGATATTCCTATTGATGTCATATGCTTGCCTGCCACTTCACAGGTTGATCCAGACCAGAAATTACTTTTTCAAAAACTTCAAGCATTTCAAAGGAAAAATTAGGATTACGTATGTGAAACTAGCATAGTAATGTGGAACAGCTGAAACTAGGGGAAATATATGTTGTTTCTTGTTTTCTAATTAATATAGTCCAAACATTGCATGACTTTTTAGTACACTATTTATGTAATGTAGTGACGCCGTTTTCAAGTACACGACAAGATCATTACGTACTCCAGGCTTTCTCCGGATGGAAACTGATGATTATCATACAGTTTTCATTTGAATTATTTTAGGTTTTGTGATGCATTAAGTAGTCGGATTTATTAAATAAATACTCAATGGCACACTTAATGTTGAAAAGAGCACCTTTAGGCTCCGTCTAGGCACTGCACAATGTAAACCCTGGTTAATGACGACTATTAACCACAAATTCATCCCTCATTTGCTTGCACATTTCAGAAAGAAGCTGCACAAATAATCAAGTATGCATCATGACACTCCTGCCATTAATCAATATGTTTTTTATTGCATCACCGACCAGTGCAGTCAGTAAAGGCATTACTTCAATAACATTATTTTTATTCATCATTCAATTTCTTTTAGGTTGGGAACTTGCCCTTTTTGGTCATGAATTGCATTCCTAGTGTTCATCAGCTAGCATGAAAGCCCACACTTTGGAGTGTGTGGCCTTTCACCAGTGGCACATGAAGTAACAGTAGATGTTATAGTACCCAGGATAAAGTGCTGCATGGCTAAACACTATATAGGACCCAAAGGCGAGACCTATTTGCTATGCCAATGCTTACTCACTTCAGCATCTGTTCTACTTTTAAGCTACAATTCTCGTGCGGGTTGTGCAGGTTCCTACTGGCCACATATTGGGGCTTATTGTGAAGCCCATTGCACTGCCGGTGCGACACGTTTGTCTGTTGGAGTCAATACTGTCTCGCTCTCAACAATTCACCACAACCAAATGTCAATTTGTTTCCAACATTCCAAAAAGGTTTAACCAGAGGATCGAGAGCCAACCATTTTCCATCTGATATTTAAGTTTAAAAAAGACTGTATCCTTTTCCTTACTGCTCTCCCACTCATCCTTTGACAAAGCACATTCTCTCATCCAGCATACTTTAATAATGTCATTTACTTCGCGAACATTCCTCCTTTCTACAGACAACCTGCAAAAGCAGGCTGATGTTTTATTAACAAGACCAGATAAGTATAACAATTGGAAATACATTCCTCTACTGCCTGCGTTGTGGGAATGATTGTTTAAGCGCAGGTGTCCCTTCCTGCACATAAACAACCTTGCATGGCGTTTTGCTATTTCTACGTGTGCTGCGCAATGCAGTACACATAGAAACAGCAAAATCGAGGAAAAATGAAGCATTTCTCCTCATTGCACCATGGTAAGACCAGGGATCTTTTGGTCTTAATGTTGGCGCTGCCCCATTTTTATGGCCCCCCTTGTAAATATCGAGCAGCATCAAAATTAGTGAGTGTTGCGGCGGACTCCCACTTCAACACCCATTTCCCACCCCTTTCAGGCTAAGTATATCGTGAAAGGGTGCCTTATTTACAAGGCCTCGTTAAGTGGATTAACGCTGCCTTGAAATGAAGGCAAAGCCGTAGCCACTAGAATGTTTAAAAAGTGACCTTGCTGGGAGCGATAGGGGCGAGTAAATATGCCCCTTATTGTTTCATCATTTTTCTTTTCATCCTTACTAAAAAACAAAATATCTTCTTGTTAAAACAATGTGTGAGGAACACCCTCTAGCACTATCTTCCTAACCCTCTAAATGCATGCAGCAGCAAGTTCCAAGCCAAAAGGCATCATCACAAACCTGTATGATCCCAGAAGCATTAAAAAAGATGTTTGGGCTTCTCATGAAGCACCACCTGATGACAGGCAGACAATAGGTCCATCACACTGAATAGGTTTTCCGCCAATCAACATGGGGAGTTTCCCAGAAACATGTAGCAATCCATCCAGATACACTTATTTACTTCCCGGAGGTCAACACACTTGTTTATAGGCTTACTTCCATCCTAGGTGCTAGAACTACAGGCGCCAACCATTTAGAGGACTCTATCTCCTCAGTAAAATTCAGTTGCAGCAATCTATCCAACTCAGTCTTAAGAGGTTCCAGCATCACATTAGGAACCTTACACATCTTATGGACACTAGGTTTCACATTTTAGAACAATTTTGTGCTCAAAGGTCTTCCACAAACACAGGTTAATTGTAAAATACTTCATGAAACTCTTGATAAAAATGTTCGCCATCAACTTCAACATCCACCAACAGCACTTGTTCATGAGCATTAGAATTCAAAATAATGCCCATATCTCTGTGGTGACCTCAACCCACCAAATTGTCCCCCTTTTTGACTACATACCCCACCCCTGTTCTTTTTCTGTCGTTATGAGAAATTTTCATTACTACATACCCTAAGACATCAATTTTCAAACCAGCAAAGCTGACAGGATTTACGTATGGGCTTTCAGGTAAATTTATTTACTGTAAATTTCCTGGCCCAAATTCTGTTACCAATCATGGTGCAAGGTGAGCCAGAGTGGGGCAAAGCAAGTAATGTTTCCCCTCCCACATCAATATTACACTCAGTCATTATCAAACCTCCAGCATCCACCATAGGGATACATGGGCATATTACCAAGCAATAGCGATAATTATCGCTATTGCTTGGTTAGAGACAAAATTTTAACGCTGAGCTGCGGCGATTTTTACCGCAGATAAACCTTGGTATTACCAAGGTTTATCGCAAATGCGATAAAAAACGGCCGCAATGCATGAATATTGCTGAAAAGTCCGCGATATTCATGCATTACCGAGCTAATGCTCTTAGCCATGTTATCCACCTCCCATTGGATAACATGGCTAAGAACTGCTCAGGGCAGGTGTTAGCTTTTGGAGATATTCGCGCTTAGCGCGAATATCTCCAAAAGTTGGTAATAGGAGATAGCGATGTTAGAGACTGTTTCCAGTCGCTAACATCTTGGCACGCCCACTTTGCATGTCATTAGTGATAAATATCACTGACATGCAAAGTGGGGCCCAAGATGGTCGCTGTCTCCTACTAGCTGTCGCTAACTGGTGTTAGCGACAGCTAGGTAATAGGGAGATAATTTTATCTCCGCTTTCTTGGCTTTTAAAGCCAAAAAAGCGGAGATAAACCCCCTTGATAATATGCCCCATAATCCTTTACAATTTACATACTCAAGCGTAGTGTCCCTTAAGACCTCACATTTGCAACAAAAAAAATTATTAGCAAAACAATTCACACTATTAGATAAATGGGCAGAGCTACTACATCTAAAGCATTTTCCTTGAATATCTTTAAAACCTGTAGATTGTAACACCCGTAGGGATTTTTAGCACCCTTAGGAGTTATTCTTTGCCCTGATAGATTCACAGTCAGGGTTCATATCATTGTCAGAAATTTCATGCATACTAATTTGCATGCAACAGTGAGTTTCGGTTCAGGCTTGTTGACCTCTCATCTCCTTCACCCAACCAGATGTATTCTCCATGCTTTCAAACAATGATGACAGCTTCTTTAAGTAATGTTTTTTTTAATAAAGTGAATGTTGCACTTGGTTAGCCATTCTGGATTGTTTATGTGCAGTAAGGGACACCTCTCACTCCAGGTGCCCTACTTCACACCCTCTAGAGTATAGGCCCTGCCCCATACTCACTTTTACTATTTAGTTTTAGAGTCACTTTCTTTTCGTATAGAACCAATGCCATCCCACGAAACTGTGACTGATCTACATGTTCTTGTAATATTGTACAAACTCCCAGCTTCACGTAACCAAACTGTAATGTTCTGATGATTGCCATAGATGTGTTTTAAATTAAAGCAAGCAAAGGAAAACGTCTTCATTAACAGACTAGGCAGAGGAGAAACTGAAGGGATGAAGGTCTGTCAATTACAATGTTGTGATGGACCATTTGAAAGATTGACCACTTCCTCTCTCTCTCCCATTCTTTCACCTTTGCATTCCACTCTAAAGTTTTTTTTGTATTCTGATTCCTCTCTTTCAAGTTTCAAGTTGCACCAGGAGAACAGGGACCCGAGAATGAGTCTGAAACAGAGAGATGATTGTGATGGCACAAATAAATGAGGTAAATTCAGAATTATTCTTGCAACAAAGGTTTATGTTGCTTCATTTTTTCAATAGTAGAATGCATATCACAAAAGCCTCTTTTTCACTTTATAGCTTAGGTTGATATGGCGTATAAGTGGTCCAGTGGGGACCTCGGGATGTAATTACCTTCTGAGGGGCACTCACCATCCTCTCCGATGACCATTTGCCAACCCATGCCTCACAGCTATCACATTGAGCTTGTGCGTTGTCCCTTGACAGGCCAGTGTGGTGGAGGTTCGGGGGCGGGGGGCAGGGCTGAGCATCTAAAAGAGTTCCATTGCACTCTGATATAGACACAGGAAGTGCTCAATGGTCATCTCTTCCCACCAGGTAACCTGTGCACTCTTGTAATCCTAATAGGAGTGGACCCAGTTGCCAGACAGTCAGACAGTCTAGATCCTGGAGCAGGTAGGAGGACACCCTGTGGTCCTGTGTGATAGGGGAACATTTCTAGAATAGGTTGCACCATGACGGACAAACCGGCTTGCCCTGATAGTTTCCTTCTATCAGCTATTCACCTGGTATCATCAGAGTAATCCAAGATGGACATTTGCCTTAATGCAGACTGAAGCCTGCATTCCCTTGGGTCTGGCTGTCGCCACTAGCAAACACCCTGAGGATAAGAGGGTGTTTAGGACCCCACAGAGTGAAAAACCTTCTCTCTTTCTTCCTCCTCTGTTCCCAAGAGAGACAGAAAGTTGTCCTACAGTGTCAACTTTTTCCCAGGGATTGATGTATGCTCCATGCTGCAGATGTCTAAAGTCTGGATGGACCGATTTGCTTTCCCTGGCACTGTTGGGTGTTGACTGCCATGGCACCCAGTTCAAGGCGAAGCCCTCAAATCTTTTGCCTTCCTCATCCAGTATGTGCCACCGTGCAATCCTGGACTGCGTGTGGACAGAATATTGAGGTAAAAAATTTGAGTTGCAGAAATATCAATGTTTTAATAATGTGACACAGAAATAAAATGTGCAAAAATATCGCTGACCAAAATACAAAAATTTGAAGGTAATGAAATAGCATTTTTTCACTGTCTTTATGTGTTTAAATAATATTTTACTTGTATATGTTTTATATTGTTTGTGTAATTGTTAATGTTTCTAAATGCTGGGCCCGATTCACAGAACTAACTTAAGACAAAATCCTAAACCTACTACCATTTTGGTAGTCACAGAAGGCACTTACTCATTGATGAGAAGTGCCTTCTGTGAATACCAAAATAAGTAACTTACTAATTTTGAGTAACTTACTAATTTTGGTACTCACAGAAGGCACTTACTCACTGATGAGTAAGTGCCTTCTGTGAATACCAAAATAAGTAAGTGCCTTCTGTGAGTACAAAAATGAGTATGTGCCTTCTGTGAATACCAAAATGGTAGTAAGTTTAGGATTTTGTCTTAAGTTAGTTCTATGAATTGGGCCCATAGTTTGTCATTTTGAGTTATTTACATTGGTAATTTAATTGTAAAATCGTAATGTATAGTGTTGTAGCAGGTTGTGAGGTTTATAGGGGTACAGGGTGGGTAGTTAATTAGGTATAATTATTGATAATTTCACTATTAAATAATTCAATATTTAGGGGCCGATTCCGATCTCATTGGGAAAGTCCTCTGTCCGAGTCGGATCCGGAGTGCTTTCCGACCGACTTGCAGTGCGGGGCTGCAAACGCCCAAGTACGATGCGAACACGTGATTACAGACACGAGTCGCACGGAGCCCCATTGAATTCAATGGGAGCCTGTTGTACGATGTGTACATAGGCTCCCACTGAGGAAAAAGGTATGTTGCGCAAAACGGCGCCCCTTGTAGTGGGGACACGTCTGTGCCACCCGCAGAGTACATGCACGTGTTGGGGGGACCCTTGGGTCCCACCCTGTGATTTACTCGTAAGGCTACGAGTAAAGGGGAGTCTGGCACGGATCCCCGAAGTCTGCTTTCCGGAGGTTTTATGAGTCAGAATCTCCGTCTCAATCCGGCTGTATAAATCGTGCATCGTACTGCTCGGTCGGAAATTGCCTCTATTGCATGACATGGTTCGCATACGGCCAACATGTGCGGAGTGAACCGGACCAGGAAACTTCTCGGTCGGTGATTTAACATTTCCCACATGGTACTTGCTCGCTCCGACAGCTGTACGAGTCTGTCAGAAAACATGCGTCCGGCTCGTACTTTTCCCGACCGGATCGCGTTTGGAGCTATTCCGAGCGAGATCGGATCGCCCCTTAATGTTATATTTTAATTGATTTTATTTAAATAAATAATTAATTTAATATACATTTTTTATGCTATAATTAATTATCTAATCTGTGCAAATAATATTTGTTTATTATATTTTTGGTGCATGTTATTGGGTTTGTCGGGTTTAGGGTGGAAAGTTAATTAAATATTAATTGATTAATAATAAATAATTGAGAAATTAATAATCAATTGAGTGTTAATTAATTATGTATATTGTGTCATTATTATATTTTAATATACATTTTCAATCAATCATGACACTTGTATAGCGCGCTACTCACCCGGAAGGGTCTCAAGGCGCTTGGGGAGGGGGTTCGCTACTGCTCAAACAGCCAGGTCTTCAGTTGCTTCCTGAAGGAGAGGTGGTCCTGGGTCTGCCGGAGGTGGATGGGGAGGGAGTTCCATGTCTTGGCCGCCAGGTAGGAGAAGGATCTGCCTCCGGTGGTGGCTCTTCGGATGCGTGGTACGGCGGCGAGGGCGAGACTAGCAGACCGTAGCTGGCGGGTGGGTGTGTGGAAGGTCAGGCGGTCGTTGAGGTACTTGGGGCCCAGGTCGTGGAGAGACTTGTGTGCGTGGGTGAGGAGCCTGAACGTGATCCTCTTGTTGACGGGGAGCCAGTGCAGGTCCTTCAGGTGGCCGGAGATGTGGTTGCGTCGGGGGATGTAAATGTAAATGTAAATGTAAATGTACAGGAATTTATATAGCGCAAATCACCGAGCGGTTTCTAAGCACTTGCTTAGGGAACCCGTCCTGGTATTCCCCTGTGAGATAACCCTGGCAGGGTATCCGCAAGGTGAAAGCCAGGCATCCCGCCGCGAGGGGCCGTTGTGGAGATTAAGCAAGCTATTGCCCAGAGTCGCAGAGTGTGAACCCGTGAATCGAGTAGGGACCGGAGCGAGAATTGTCAAGTCCATGGACATTTTAGGACTCAAGACCCCAGCGAGCCGGGAATTGAACCCTGGTCCCGGGCTGACCTCTGCTTCCAGGTCTGCCTCCTCTAACCAGTGAGCCACACTTCTCCTGGATGTCCAGGATGAGAAGGGCGGAGGCGTTCTGGATGCGTTGGAGTCTTTTCTGTAGCTTGGCTGTGGTTCCGGCGTAGAGGGTGTTTCCGTAGTCCAGTCGGCTGGTGACGAGGGCCTGTGTGACCGTCTTCCTGGTTTCGGTTGGGATCCATCGGAAGATCTTGCGGAGCATGTGGAGGGTGTGAAAGCATGAAGAGGAGACGGCGTTGACTTGTCTGGTCATGGAGAGGGAGAAGTCTAGGATGAATCCCAGGTTGCGTGCGTGGTCTGTAGGCTTGGGGGCGGTGCCCAGGGCTGGGGGCCACCAGGAGTCGTCCCAGGTGGAGGGTGATGGTCCCAGGATGAGGACTTCCGTTTTGTCTGAGTTCAGTTTCAGGCGGCTGTTCTTCATCCACTCGGCGACGTCTTTCATCCCTTCGTGGAGGCTGGTTCTGGCGGTGTCGGGGTCTCTGGTGAGGGAGAGGATCATCTGGGTGTCGTCGGCGTAGGAGATGATATTGAGGTTGTGTTGGCGTGCGATGGTGGCGAGAGGTCTCATGTAGACGTTGAAGAGGGTGGGGCTGAGTGATGATCCTTGCGGGACGCCGCAGATGACTTCAGTGGCCTCGGATCGAAACGGGGGGAGGCGGACTCTCTGGGTTCTTCCGGCGAGGAACGAGATGATCCACTTCAGAGCCTTCTCTTGGATGCCGGAGTTGCTGAGGCGCTGGACTAGGGTTCGGTGGCAAACATTTTAGTTTGAGTTGTTGGGTTTGTAGGTTTATAGGGTGGATAGTTACTTAAATAATAATTAATGAAGTACAAATTATTTATTTATTTTCAGTACATTTATTGTTCATTATGTAAATTGTGTAATTATTATACATTTGTAATTTAGATATATGTTCATTATGCATTGCTAGGTATGTGGGACTATAGTGTGGGCATTTAATGCAAATATTATTAACTACAAAGAAACTTATATTAATTAGTTTTAAAAATGTGCTCTTATTTTAATTGCTTAATTGTTTTTAATGTATATGTTTAATTTTAAGTTACTAGTTTTATAATTTTATTAAATTAATACTTGAATTAAAAAAAAGGTATGTGTTTGAAGTGAAGTACTTTCCCTACGTTTGCACAGACTGGAGTGGAAATAGTAAATTCCACCCATCCAGAGTCCAACGCCTTCCTTACTGTTGCACCGCCTGAATTGGGAATAGTAAAATGTACTCCTCCTGAGCCCAATTCTTTCCCTACTGTTGCACAGACTGGAAAGGGAATAGCACATCTTACCCCTCCTGAGTCCAATGCTTTCCCTACTGTTGCACAAAAAGGAGTGGGAATAGTAAAGGTATTATTCCTAGAATTGTAAAGTTTTGTTTACATTGTTTAAACTTATGTTAATATTATGTTTCTGTGTTTTTAAAATTCTATTTTTTTAATTAGTAATGTTTGTAATATATAATATATTTTTACTAAAATGTATTATTTTATATTGCTTACTTTTTCAGGATCTCTAAGGGCAGAGAGACTGGATCCCTGGAACTGCAGCCTCCTATGTTTTTAACAAAGCTGTTGCTTATTCTGGAGTCAGGGTTTTTCTTTATTTAGACTCCCTCCTTTTTCTAACATGAACAGGAAATCGTGGTGTCTGACTTTCTATAAACTCACAAGCCACAGCATGTCTTCTATAGACAAGTGTCACAAGCAATACATACCTGTTTGTCTAACAGACCAATTTATTTGCAGATTGTGTCCTTGTCAAAGAAATTGTGCGATTGAAGCAAATTGGCAGTAGTAAAGCACAGGCGGTGAAGAATCTGTGGCATTGGCCTTCAAGGAACAAATCTCTCCCTGACTAGGACTGTTCATCGGGGGCCAATAAGATGTGCGGCTACTTTTTGGGCTCCACAGCAACCTTCCCAAAGAGATGGAAACATGGAGAGGTCAGACACCTCCAAAAGAAACCCTCAGCCGACCCCAGTGATCTAAGAAATTCCAGGCCAATCTCCCTGCTCCCCTTCCCATCCAAAGTACTTGAGAAAGCCATCAACCAACAACTCACCAAACACTTGGAACAAAACCAGATACTCAATGCCTCACAATCAGGATTTGGTGCCAATCACAGCACTGAGACCACGCTGATTGCTGTCACGGATGACATCAGAATTCTTCATAACCACAGAGAAACGGAGGCACTGATCTTTATAACCTCTCTGTTCAACACCGTCTCCCACCGACCCTCATCAACAGACTCCACAACATAGGCGTACAGCTAAAGAACTCCTTTCTTACAAGACACACACAGAGCATCTGATGGTCTCCCTTCACCTCTACACCCAAGGATATATTTTGTGATGTATCCCAAGGATCATCCCTCTGCCCCACCTTGTTCAATGTCTACATGACCCCCCCTCGCTAAAGTCGTCAGATTCCATGGACACAACATAGTCTCCTATGGCAGACGGCTCTCAACCAATACTCTTATCAACAAGAACAGCTCCAATGCCAAACCAACTTTTGCAACGCCATGACCAACATAGCCAAATGGATGAGAGACCACTGCCTCAAACTCAGCTCCAGCAAAACAGAAGTACTGATCTTCGGGAAGAACAGCTCCATATGGGACCAACCTGGTGGCTAGCAGAACTCGGGCTAACAAACACACCAACAGAATAGGGATGCAACCTTGGCATCATCCTCGACAGTCAACTGACCATGAAAAGTCACCTCCACTTGCTTCCACACCCCTCGCATGCTCTTAAAATTTTTCAGATGGATCCCGATTAACACCAGAAAGACCATACGCAGAACTTCATCACCAGCCGCCTCGACCACGGCAATGCTCTCTATGCCGGAATTTTCACTCACCTCCTCAGAAGACTCCAGACCATAGAGAAGACTGCAGCCGTACACCTCATGGACCTCTCCAAATTGACCCACATTACTCCCTACCTCAGAAACCTCCATTTGCTCCCCATCAAGAACAGATGCCAGTTCAGGATTTGCATGTCTTGTGGGTAACTTCCAGCTACCCACAAGACACCTGAACTCCTCCTCTCTAGCCATTGCACACAACCCCTGCATTTGTTGCAGCTGCTGCGGGGGCCGCTCCTTCTCCTACATCACTGCTAAGACTTGGAATGGCCTACCCCTCCACATACGAACAGCACCCTCCCTGGTGGACTTCAGAAAGAAACTCAAGACCTGACTTTTTGATGGACACATGGAACCACCAGCACCTAGATACCCCTAGGGGTGACAGTGCTGTGCCATACAAATGCTGACTGGTTGATTGATTTTATAGGGAGACCTTGTGAGATTTCAGCACAACAAGTGGTGTGGCATCTCCCTCCATTTGTGTATTTCTTTCCCTGCTGGATTCATTGCTTTGTGGTAACGGGTCAAGCAAAACGAATAATTTATATTCTTTCAGCTCTGCATGCAGTAAATCTGAGGTGTAGCACACAGTTGAATATATGACATGTGTTCCTTGGTCTAAAGAAACTAGTACAAGACACTTGATTAAAATATCTCCTCACAGTGTAAGAAATGGGATGTGTGTCAGAATTTTGAGTATAGATTAACAGGTACTAGCTACAACACTAGCCTTATATAGCCAGCCGGCAACAGCAATGGCAAGAAGATAGTTGAACCACTACCCATGTTGCTCTGCCTGGAGAACAAAGTAAACTGCTTCCCATAGAAGTGCACCAAAGGGAATGGGGGAGTGGATAAAACAATAAACATTAGCTTACGAATACTCTGCAACCAGGATAAGCCTCATTTGCTGTCTATTCATCAGTGATGTCATGAGTGATGTCACTGACTATGTCATGAGTGATGTAATATGTGACGTCATTAGCAGTGCTTTGCGGGCGCGCCAGTTATAGTGAGTACAACTAACTATAACGTGGGAATTTCAATGGTTTTGTATGAGTAAATTGTCCAGCTAACTATAACTGTTATAAAACCTATGGTTTTTTCAATGAATTTGCTAGGTTTTCAATGCTAATTCCTAACTATAACGTGTGTAAAACCTATGGTTTCTTTAGTGAATTTGCAAGGTTTTTTAAATGCTAACCCCTAAATAAAATATGTGTAAAATTCTTTTTCTTTTTATTATGAATTTAAATATAACATCAAAACACTGAAAGTAGTTCTTTTTCTCCTTTCTTTATTGCCCTTCCTTTAATTTTTCAGTCCCTTTAACTCACTCCCCTACCCTTACTCCCCTTCTTTCAGTTACTCTGCAACTCCTCTTTTGTCACTCACCATACTCCCCTTTTCTCACTCTTTCACTCAGTCCCTTCCTTCCCTCAGTCATTTCAATCACTCATTTATGCACTACACTTTCATTCAAAAAAATGAACGACACAGTGTTTAAGAATATAACTCTTTTTAGAGAATTGAATGAGTTCTGAAAAGAACTGTTTTTTTTTTCTTTTGTTGTTTTATATTTTTCTTGCCTTTTTTTTTAATTTTGCGAATTTTGTTTTTTTTGAAAAAAATTCAGGAACTGCAACAAGGAAACTGTTCAACCGGAACAAAATAAATGAAAAATAGAAAAACATGTATCTCCTTTCAGAGCATTTATGACTCTGAATCCTGCGTTCAATTAGATTCAGGCTCTGTTCTCCATAAACAATAATATCAAAACATTTGTTGTACCGCATATGAACATGTGCCAAATATGGCCTAACGTCCATTTCTGCTGTTGCTGGCAATGGAGGTGGAGCTGTAGATGTGCTGGACACAGCTGGTGGAATCTGCTGGGCCAGAGCTCTTGTGGCTGCTTGGGCAAATTGCACAGGGTGCACATTTTTTACATGTCTTAACATGGTATGGATAGAAAAAGAGTATTTTTTAAGAGGGTTTCCCCTTGAAAGAACAGTACCACAAAGGGTACACGTTACTTTAGGGGCATTTACCTTTTTTTGATGCTCAGGAAAAGTAAAAAACTTCCAAATAAAAGAAGATTTCCCTTTCTTAGGTGGCTGACGATATTCCATGTGGGAGTCAGAAGAAGATGATGTTTCTTGTCTTTCTGCCATCCTGTTCTGTTTTCTGCCTCCAGCTCCAAAAAGGGTCTTTCTTCCAGGAGAATAAAGCAAATAGTGAGGGAAATGGGTGGAGTTTTGAAGATTCTAGATCTGTAACTAGTATTAACCAATGAAAAATGTTGTTTTTGAGTCACATGACTTGACTTTTTGTTTTTATTTAATTGTGAGTTGCGCGACCGGGTGCGCGCACCCCGCAAATTAAAAAAAAAAAAAAAGTTTTTTTTGCCCGTCGGAGTTGTTTAGGGACCCCCTGAGAAACTCTAAGGGGTCAGGGACTGTCTATGTTTCCTCCTTTTCACGTTTTGAAACTTTTATGTAAATCGAGTAAAACGCCATTTTAACCCAACGTGCGCGACCGGGTGCATGCACCCCGCAACTTAAAAAAAAAATAAAGGATTATTTGGGCCTTGGGGGTCCTTAATGGACCCACTGAGAATACCTAGAGGGTCAGGGAGTGTTTACCAAGCCTCCTTCTCACGTTTTGAAACTTTTATGTAAATCGAGTTGAACGCCATTTTGAGACGGGGTGCGCGACCGGGTGCGCGCACCCCGCATTTTTTCTACAAAAAAAAAGTTTTTTTGTCCCGTTGAGTTTCTTCTGGGACCCCTTGAGAAGGTCTAGGAGGTCAGGGTGTCTCTACCGTGCCTCCTTTTTACGTTTTGAAACTTTTATGAAAATCGGGCAAAACGCCATTTTAAAGCGACGTGCGCGCACCCGATCGCGCACGTTAAGTCATGTGACACGAAAACAACACTTTGCATTGGTTCATAGTAGTTTCAGCTCTAGAATCTTCATGAACCCCACCCACTTCCCTCACTATCTGTCTTACTCTCATGGGAGAAGGAGCCTTTTTGAAGTTTCCAGAGAAATTTCTGAAATGGCTGCAAGACAGGATTCTTCTTCTGAATCTGGGGAAGATTATCAGCTTCCACAAAGAAAGGGCAAGGAATCTTTTATATGGACATTTTTTACGTTTCCTGAAGGACTTAATAAAGTGAATGCCCCGAAAGTCACTTGTACTATATGTGGCACTGATTTATCCAGAGGAAATCCATCAAAAAAGTACTCATTTTCAATTCATACTATGATAAGGCATGTCAGACAAGTGCACCCTGTGCAATTTGCACAGGCATCAACAAGAGCTCTGGCCACCCAAATACCACCAGCTGTGGCCAGCACATCATCTGGAGGACGACCTGCATCTCCATCAACTGCACAGATGGACCTAAGACCATTCTTATCCAAAGTCCACATGAGATGCAACAAATGTTTTGAAATTGTTGTGTACGGGGAGCAGAGCCTTACTCTGGTTGAGCGCAGAATTAATGAACATCAATGCTCCCAGAAAAGATACATTTTTTCAAACTTTGGATTTCTTTTGTTCCAGTTGAACAGTGTTTCAGTTGAAGATTTCTGTTCCTGTTAGAAAAATCAAAAAAAATATAAAACTTCCAAAAAAGAAAAAATATATATAAAACAACAAAACAAAAAAAAAGTTCTTTTCAGAACTAATTTATTTTTCCAAAAAGAGCTCTTTCTGTTACGCACTGTGTCATCTTTCTTTTGTATGAATGTGTAGTGTATAAGTGACTAAATGAAATGAATGACAAAAACGGAGTAAGGGACTGAGCAAATGAGTGAGGTAAAGGAAGTATAGTGACTGAACATAGTGAGGTAAAAGAGTGACTGAAACTACAGGACAGATGTACGTTACATGGTATATCTCTGCAAATTAGCAGGGATGCGCCACATAACCTATGACAAGCAAAATCACCTGTGTGCCACCACTGATGTGCCATATTTACAATGTGGCGCACCATGGGGCAAAAACGGCACATATGCGTGACGCATCTGTGTCGTAAAAGTGTCACATTGCTGGAGTTGCGTCATATGCGCGATGCAGCTCCAGCAATGCTCCTTGGGGGGTCATTCAACTAATGCTGCTTCAATACTGCTTCAAGCCTTACGCCTGCTTTAAGCAGGCGTAAGGTTTTGACATGGCCTAAAAGTGATTGAGTCAAATCTAGATTTCACTTAGCCACTTTCAGCAGGCGTTCCTGCACAGGAACGCCCCCCCCTGCACCATAACGCTTCCTTAAGGCACAGGGCTTTACAAAGTGACGCATCTCCCAGATGCGTCACGTTGTAAATAACATGCACCATGGTGCATCTTTTGCACCGCCGCTGTGTTACAAAAGTGACGCAACAGCGGCGCAAAAGATGCGTAAAGGGCTCATAAATTTGCCCCAAGATGTTTAAAGGTAGGGTAGTGAGTTAACCACTTGGATGCTAAGGATCCCGCGCCGCTTCAATGTAATTTCCATTGAAATCAATGGAAACTCCATGACGAGTTACCCTTGTCATTAGCACTGAAGGGGTTAAAGGAAATTAAAAATTATGGGAAGAACAGTATGGAAAAGAAAGTAAAGGTGCAGGACTCACAGAAGGGGAGTGAGGATGAATATATGGACGGACAGTAAGGGACAAAGAGAGATACATAGAGTAGGGTTAGGGGAGTGAAGGTAAAGGAAATGGAAAGATGGTGAAGGAAGGGGATTTGAGGATGATAAAAGGGAGGTAAGTTAAAGTGAGAATTAGTAAATTAGTGATTAAAAAATTGAATAAGAGAATGAAGGGACTTAGGAAACCATAGAAAGGGAATGGAACAGAGGGACAGATTTATGTTACCCAATACATCTCTGCAAAATAGTAAAGATGCACCAGGAAAGATGCGATACACAAATTAATCCTTGCACCACTCATGATGTACATCACATCTAGGGCTGAGACTGGAGCCTGATAATAATGGCACAGATTCTTTTTCATTTCAGACCCATATTCTTGTACATAGCCAATACAATTCTTCACACACAAATTCAAAACCAAACTGCAAATTTTAATTGGTTGTACATTTGAACACTTTGAAAGTCGCATAACATTCACCCATCCCCCCAGTGCTCATTCCCCTGTAACCATGGTAACTCCCTCCTAACCCAGCACACCTGCAGAAGTTCATCATACAATGTTGCTAAATATTCCATCAAGGGTGTTTGACCTCTCACTGTACTACCTAATCATGTGCCATGTTTGTTTAAATTACTGTTTCTCAACCATTGAAATGACTTCTTTAAAAAAAAAGCATTCACCCTAATTTTCAGTGCTGAATTTTAAGAAAGCACCAATCATTTCTTGTTTTTCAATTGCACTGAATCTTAACCAGTTTTTTTTCATAACTCCCACTTTCAAACTGTCATTTCATTTCCACAACTCATCTGAATACAAGCACATCTACCTTGAAGATGCAAAATGTCTGGTTTGTGGGTCATAGCTATGTCCACTGGGCTAAAAAATACACAGCTAACAGAAGTAATTACAACCTTGATTTACCAAATGTGAACATTGTATGGATTGGACAGAGAGGATTGAGATGTCACCAATTGATACCATTGGTAAAATCCATTATGCATCTTCCACACCCTGACCTTATAATTGTACACTGTGGTGGCAATGACTTGGGCACTTTGACTGGGGTAGGTCTGGAAATGCTTTTAAAGGACATCTTTGGGCAATTGATAACACTTTTTCCAAAAACTGCCTTGGTATATTCTAATATATGCCAAAGGCAAAAATGGATCTGGCCCAACCAATTTTGTCCACAAATTGAGAAAGCAAGGAAACATGTAAATAAATCTGTTTCTGTGTACATGAGTGACTATGGAATGGGTAGTATATACCACAACAACTTGCGTTACAACATGCAAGGCATCTATAGGAGAGATGGTGTACATTTCACCGATGAGGGGAATAGAGACTTCCTCTGTAACATAAGACTCTGCATCGGTACTTACTTGTAAGTACCAAAAACAACCAATAAACACAACGGTTCTTTTTAGAGCCATATAACATCTAAACACTCAAACTTATAATTTAACTCCATTTTTTTAATCTTTTTTTGTCGCCGTGCACGCACCGTGCACGCACCCGTAACTTTTTGGCGAGAAGAAAACAAAAAATATGTTTCTTTTTGGCTTTGGGGTCCTTAATTGACCCCCTGAGAAAACCTAGGGGGTCAGGGAGTCTCCACCCTGCCCCCTTTCCATGATCTCCGCTATAGTTTTTAATAGTCTTGTAAATTGAGGTGCGCGACCGGTGCGCGCACCTCGCAACATTTTAGACAAAAAAAAAGATTTTTTGGGGCCTTGGGGGTCCTTAATGGACCCCCTAACAATACCTAGGGGTCAGGGACTGTCTACCAAGCCTCCTTCTCACGTTTTGAAACTTTTATTTGAATCGAGTGAAATGCCATTTTGAGGAGGGGGCGCGCGATTGGGTGCGCGCACCCCGCAACTTTTTAGAAAAAAAAGAAGATTTTTTGGGGCCTTGGGGGTCCTTAACGGACCCCCTGACAATACCTAGGGGGTCAGGGAGTCTCCACCCTGCCCCTTTTCCATGTTGTGCCCCTTTGTTATCTACAATATGTGGACTCGCACTGACAAAATGGCGGTCAATACTTCCTGATTTCCTCCAAATCGAATGTTGACAAACGTCAAACAACAAATCAGAATTCTGCTCGCGCACGGGAAGGTGCGCGCACGGTGCGCGCTTATAGATATATCATTGATTTTAACTTTAATTTTCTCAGGCACTACTGGAGGTATTTACACTATTTAACCAAAAGCGTGATGTGCGTACCAGACTCTACCATTTTGCCAAGTTTAGTGTAATTCCGTTCAACCGTTCGGGCTGTAGCCGTGTCTAAAGGTCCTATGGAAAATAACATGGGGAAAACACGTTTTGGGACCCCCTTTTTTCTCGGCCCCCGCTTCATGAATCCCCCCGAAACTTTCAGGGAAGGAGCGGAGCGGAGCTGGCCAGAAGTTTGGAAAATGACACGCAAATTCCTCCACCGGCACCAGAGTTATTCCAAATAGAATGTTGCGGATTTCCTATGGAAACTAGGTCCTAACTATAACTACCTACTGGCGACCGCCAGTAGGTAAGATATATATATATATATATATGAGCTGGGATGAACATAAGTTCATTAAAAGGGAAAAACCAGTGATCCCAGTATTCTATATGCTCCCAAAAGGCCATATGAGCAACACTAGTCCACCAGGGAGACCTATTATTTCATCTTGTGGCAGTTTATTTGAAAATGCTTCACGTTATATTGATTATTTCCTTATTCCAATTGTAAGATCACTTTCCTCATATATTGAGGACTCTAGTGATTTTTTTAAATGTATCCTTGATATTTTCTGGAATGAAGAAACCATGGTATTGTTGACACTAGACATATCAACTCTTTATACGAGTATAAGACACGTAGATGTGTAGTGTTGTTCCTATATTCCCAATAGGCTCTGCGCATTGGAATAATATATCCTGCAGCTTAGACGTAGGACTTATGTTGACTAGGTCTCTGTCGAATATATTAGACTTAATTGTGAGTGACAGCTAGCTCAGAGGTCACTAGAAACTTTCTCGAAACTTTCTCAAAAGTATAAGAAGGGATTAGTCTCTGACAACCATATAATATGACAACTTTGTTTCCCCAGAATGAAACGTATATCGAGAGTCGCAGAAACAATAGAAAACTATTTCACTCAGTCAGATGTGCATGCTTCGTTTCACCAGAGTTGCTTAAAAATAGAGAGACGGGCGTTTTCAATAAAAGTATTTATTGAACAGTCTTAATTCTTAAGCATAAGAAATGCACTGCTACAATTGAAATGCTGGTTAAGAAGTACAATGCATATAATACGAATAGTAGTGTAAAATAGTACTGTAAAAGCATGACAAGGTTTCTAAGCCATAAACATAGAATACATAAAATGCATACATACAGTGATAAAAGAGTGGCTAAAAGTACTCAACTGGTGCTTCTAAAATATGCATACCCCATGTACCTAACCTAAGTCTAGTACAAGGGAAGAAGTGAGGAGTAGTTTAAGGTTAGTATTTTTCTGCCAACAATCTGTCTAAGAATTCTCTAAGGGTCTAATCAGCTCTGTACCTTGGTTTTAGAATGATAGAGGTCTTGTATCTCTCTCTCAGGACACGATCGCCCAGCAACCCGCAAGGGTAGCCTGGAAACACCGGAGCTGGATTTCTCGGCAGGAGAAACGGCAGGAGAAAAGACAGCGTCTTCTCAGTGCGTCAGCTGGAGGGTCGGCTTCCTTCGGCACTTGCAGCAGCAGGGCGTCGGGCAAGTAGTTAGTTGATCTGCTCCTAAACCACTGTGTGTTTGACTGGGCAAATGTAGGCACATTTATACTTTGAAGGTGCTGAGTTTGACGTAAGATTGGACATAATATCGTCACTGTTGCCTTAGTTCCTTGAAAACTCCAGGAGTTCTCGGATAAATTAGTATTCAAGCAGGGGGAAGTCCCTGACTGCTGAAGGCTGGTTTTTCCAAGAAATCATTGTAGATTCTCGGAGTTTAGTGGAAGTAGCCATGCCGTACTTGCGCTGCACAGGCTAAGACTAAATAAGGCAATGACTCCTATGCCTATATAAGGATTGGGTGAATTATACATATATATGGGCATGAATCGGGAAAATTACACTAGGGTCCTAGATTCCCACATAACAGATGGTCTTATATTATCTGAATATTTTTTGAATAGGAGACCAATGTGATTTGCACATCACAAGTAAAAAGATTCTAGAGCTAATGGAATGGTGCCTCACAAAAGAAATAAATCTCTTTGGTGATGACCTGTATTTACAAGAACAGTGGCCTGCGATGGGCACCTGTTTCGCCCCCAGTTATGCGAATTTACATCTTGGCTGGTGGGAGGAACAGGTGCTCGGAGGCAGTCCCTTGGAACAGTGGACCGAACATGTGCTATTGTGAGTCCGATTTATCAATGATGTCTTCGTGATGTGGCAGGGCACGGAGACAGATATCGAACTATTTATCAATGACCTCAACCTAAATTCTTTAAATTTAGAATTTGTGGGTCATTATAGTAGGACCACTATAGATTCTCTAGACATTCGGATCAAACCCCTTGAGGGAAAATTAGAAACCACTGTATTTCGTAAGGCTACTGCTGGGAACTCAGTTCTCCATGCGGAAAGTGCCCATCCTGCCGTGTTAATTAGGAGCATCCCCTTTGGGGAATACTATAGAGCAAGCAGAGCGTGTAGCAACCAGGAAGAGTATGACAGAATAGAAAGTGAAATGACGCAGAGATTTATTCAAAGGGGATATTGTGAAGATATTTTGAAAGGAGCATCAACTAAGGCTAGAAATCTATAGAGACACAAAATATTGTTCAAACCATCTAGAACTAAACAACGACAACAACAGAAAGAGCAATAGAGGGATCAGAATAACTCTAGATTTATAACAACTTTTAATGTAAAACATAGAGCAGTTAGATCTATGTTACTTAAACACTGGCATCTGATAAGAAACGATCAGGTGCTGGGCTCCAAAGTCAAAAGAAATCCAGAGATCACATACAAGAGATCTACATCTCTGAAGGACTTGATTGTCAAAAGTGAATTCCAAGAAAGAAAGGGAGGTGCCCCCACGAGGCTACATCAGAAACCTGGTTTGAAAAAGTGCTCTAAATGCAAAGCGGGCCAACATGGCATGAATCGCACTGATTTTAGAACATCTTTTAATAAAACAGTAACCATTAGAAGTTTTCTGACTTGTAGAACAAGCTTTGTTGTTTATCTGTTACAATGCTCCTGTCCTTAAATTTATATAGGAAGTACAACCTTACCAGTACATAAATGAATCCTTCAACATAGGCGAGCGATTGTAAATAAAGACAGAACACACCCCATTGCAAGGCATTTTGAGTCCCACCACCAGAGTAACCCTGCAGTATACATGTATAACAGAGGTCCCAAGGAAAGGAGAGCGGGGGGCAGGGAGAAAGAACTTCGAAAACTAGAAACATATTTTATTCTCTAATTTAACTGTATGCTACCATATGGGCTCAATGTGGATGAGGATCTTTATACCTGCCTAGGAAGAAGAGTTGAAGTAGGAGAATCTGCACAATTGTAAGACCATGAATTGAATGTTTTTAATTTTCTTTTAAACAGTGGTGAATATTAAGGCACGTATAACATGATGAAATGTTTTTGAGTTGGGTGGCAAATGTCATTTTGGTAAATATGCACATGCACTTTTCTAAATCATTGTACTGTATTGAAGTATGTATATAGGGAAGAAAGAGATAAGTTTACATGGAGATATTTACTCTGGTTTACATTAGCATTAGCACTTTAAATTTTGGAGTGATACGATACTATTAGCTCTTCATCTCCAAATATCATATTTTTAATAGATATATAAAAAATGGGCTGTTTTAAACAATGTGTAGGCCATAACATTTTATATTTATTTGCATTTGCACTTTAAAGTGAAGTAACTTAAAGTTTGGATAACAATGGTTGAAGGAAATAGGAATGGGAAAAATGCCTTTTTGCACATATGCACTTGCACCTTAAATCTGCCAAAATATGAACCCAACACAAATAGGCATTTGCCTGAATATTTTGCTTTGGCCACATTTCCAATATCTCTATGCACTTCCACTTTGGATTTGTGAAATGCACTGTTTTGAAATTTAAATATGTTTTATTACAATTATGAATGTGCAATAGAAAAAGTGAGGAATTAATATTCCCACTAAATACAAACAAACAGTTTTTGTGAACCACCATGAATTTTAAATATTTGAAATACCATGTTTATCAATATTTGAACATTTGGGTTCACAAATTAGCAATTGAGAATTTTTGGAACCAGAGCTATAAATTATCATGCTCGCTGGTTATTAACATCTATATTGTGGAACTATTGTGATCCTGAGAAGAAGGAGATACATGTTCAAATATTGCCGCCTTGCTATACTAGATAGAGTTCTAAATATTTTATTGGGCATTAGGCACTTACTGACGCGCAGGGGTACTGCTGATGAAAAACGTTCCGGTTCCAGTCTGACGCCTGGGGATATTCTAAGGTAAGGAATCTATCACTAACGTGACTCTTTCAGATATCTAGATCTGCAGAAACCAGGCAATATAAGGAAATTGCTATTATTTGAACCCTACTGTGATATCAGCCCTGGCATAATTAGTGAGGCAATATCAGAACTCTTATATATTTAGATTGATGCCATTATTTGTCACCGCATTACATGGCACAAAAGGGACAAGTGGATTTTGTTACAGGACAACTAGATTTATGAAGCAACTTGCCCCATGGACAAGCAGATATTTTATTATATTCCACACTCCTGAACCATATCCTACCCTCCCAGGATGCCCTTTACTCGGCACCTGAATTAATAACCTAGTACACTTATGTCTATAACTATAAACCTAGAAAGTAACTTATGTATTAAAGTGAATTGTGTGCTGCAGGTGCCAGAAAGTCTGGATTCTCTGCTGGTTGTTGACCATTACACTATTTATTCCTGCACAGCACTTTGTGTTCCCAAGCCAGCTAATCTTCTCTTTTTAGCCACAAGAGCGCTTTGCTTGCTCCAATTTTTCAACCATATTGTCAATCTTAAAAGATAACCTACAAGTCCCAGAATGCTTGATTTAGTCTAAAAAGTGAAGATTGACATCTCTGATAATACAGAGCCACTTGACACTGTGGTTGAGCCAGAAACAGATACCATTTGGTTATGTCTACTATTCTGAAACAGCCAAAGGTTGGCATGTGTAAAGCTATTTGTGTGAAATGCCCTATATTCATTTGTACCAATCATGCTTCCTTTTAATAATCTTTGTAGGAAATGATCAAATTGCATGTGGCGTCACTCCAGATTTTTTGCATATCTGCATTGTTTGTTTTAGAACTATATACATTTTACCCCAGCTAGTGGACATCCTGCGAACCCCTTTAGATATGGTTAATCTGGCTTACTATATGGTGTAGAAAGTGAACGCAGGGTCTGGAAATGTAATGGTACTAGATGACTGCAGTACCTAGAGTGCCAGCAACTACAGCAGCAGTGTAAATATGGCTTCAGGCCTACCCTGTGTATCCTGACTGCTGCACTGTAAACCCTATTGTGCAGTCTTTCAAAATAACCTTTTTTGACAGGTAAAAACATAAATATCAAAATGTCACCCCTATGTAGGTTTTGTAACCCACAAGGCAGAGTGTATGCAGGACAATAAAAATGTTAAGTTAGTATGTGCTTTCGTAACTATCACCCAAAAGCTATATTCACTCTAAGAAGGCTCTTGCTATCACAAGGAAAAATACTGGAATGAGCTGTGATGAATGGTATGAAAACTAATCCCAAGCAGATAAAGTGGATTGGGTGTTGGGAGTTGTTTTTCTCTTCCCCTGGCAAGAAGACCAGTGGGGGTGGGCTCAGGATCATAATTTACTTTAAAAGGGTGTCCCCTGTAACCTGCAAATGTTTGCTGACTCCTGGAAAGGCCCATCCTTTGACCCTCTAATCAGACCGGCATAAAATGCAGTGGCAGGAAATCTGCCTCCAGAACTAGTTTATGATGACCTCAAAGAAGGGGAGTGTTTATTACCTGGTCACACCTCTGGGTGAGTGCATGCTCTCGGCAAAAACAGAAAAGGATTTCCCCCATTTTGAATTTTGAGAGCAAAGGGGCACTGTGGGATGGTTTACAGAAGTGCAAACAAGAATAGTTTAGCTGGTTGGATGAGAGGCGATATATATGCACAAACAATTAGTACAGAAATGCACGTCAATAAAAGGCGTCAGCAGATAGTCGTTTCAGGTCTTTTATTCTCAGATGTGCTTGATGTGTGATTGATAGAACCAGCCAACGCGTTTTACCCAAACATGGGCTTCTTCAGGGCAATAGGTTAAGGATTGAGCGATATCCTCAGTGGCTGGGTAAAGAATGATTTAGATACAGTCCTAGGGCGTAATAGTGAAACTTGTAGTAGAGAAATATCCTATATGTATAGGCAATGCTATGTACTTCAAAACAGTATTAGCCGTATCCTAAAGTGGAGCCTTGTCCGGGAACGCGTCCTGTAGTCAGCACATCACATTCCAGGTGATTTATTGGCAGAGCTGGGTTTGGCACCCAGTTGAATTGGGCATCCCCTAAGTCAGCCGAGGACAGCTTTGTTTCAAAGAAGTGCCAAAAAGCAGGGGAAACACAATCAGATGGGATGCCAGATATCATACAACACGTTTGCTTGATTAGGCAATCTGAGGAAAACATAGATTTCTTTTTTTTAAGTTATCTGCAACTTTTGTTAGGGCTACTTTGTTAACATACAGACAATTTCAAAATGTCACGGTACATCCTGTTATTGTTTACAAAACGTGCGTTGACAAATGTTTTAGGGTATAAACCGTGAAGAATAATTAAAAACAGAAAGGTAATTCAGGGTAAAAAGACATTTTTATTATGGACTTAAATAGGTAAGAAACTCCACCCGCTAAAATCCACCTCACCCACCTCCTACGATTTTCAGTGAATCGATGGAATACGCATGTAACAGTTTTGATACGTTGACTGAGTCTATAAAGCGAAAATATAAAATTAATGTACACATGAAAAGCAGTACACCTATTTCGACTTCCTTGAGTCTCATCAGCACAGTGCAACTTGTGAGAGATTCAGCTGCTCTCTGAAGGCAGCTTTTGGGAAGGGAAGAGTCACAAATAACTGCGTATAAGTGTTCGTTTAAACAGTCTGTCAATGGTTTTGTGTCATCCTTTAAAGTTAATGATCTTTTTACGCGCTTTTCTTCATATGCGGACTCTTTGGTGCAGATCCACTTCCAGTTCCCATAACATTCTGCACTCTTAACTTTCTGATAACTCAGATAAGCACATTCAGAGTGATCTTCAACCACAAACCTGCAAAACAAAGAGAACAATTTAGAACTAAATTTTCTGCAAGTTTCCGCTTGGTGCGGATCCAATGCTGCTAAAGGGCTTAAACACTAATACATATTTGAAATACAACAGAATTTGGAAAATATAGTATGCAAGTGCACCAGCCTGAATGGCATCCTGGCTGGACACACTCTGGACAGAAATTTGATGGCGATGACTGGATGTATTGCAAATTAATACAAGTGACAAGTGGGCTTCCAGGGAACCAGTCTCAGTCTAGGGATCCTCTGGATTCATATGTAACATTGTGCAGCAGTGGCCAAGAACTGCACAGCTACTTTATGGAGCAAGGATCCGCAATGCCAACAATTCTCTCCTACACAAGCTATTGATTTTGGCCATGGTTCTTAGACAGGCTGTAGGGCAGATGACTGCTGTGCAGCATGGCTAAAATAATTTTTAAGAGTGCCATGACATGGCCAGCAAAGCTGGGGAAGCAAGCTGACAACATAGCTGGAAGAGGCTGTGGCCACAAGGCGACAATGGAGGAGGGACAGAAGGGAAAGGAGCGGCAAGCTGACAACAGCGGGTGAGCAGATGGGTGGGGCTGGGGAAGAAAATGGACAAGGGCCTCTTGAGGAACACAAGACTAGCAACTGAGAGAGGGTGAGAAAGAGGAACTTGGGTGAGATTAAAAAAAAAGCATACGATTTTAACCATGGCAATTCGTGAACCAGCAAAGCGACAACTAAATAAAACAAGCATTGACAAAATGAATAGGTCATACCTATGCAAGAGCTATTGGCTTTGGCAATGTGTTTTAGCCATCATGTACACCATTGTGGCCAACGTTCAGCAAGGCTAAAAGTTACTGGCGTGGAGTGGGGGGCGAGTATAATGGAGAGGGGTAGACTGGGGTAGAGTGGAATGGGGTAGATTGGGGTAAAGTGGAATGGGGTAGTTTGGCATAGAGTGGAACGAACGAAGAGTGGGTTAGATTTGGATTGGGGATAATTGGATTGGAGTGTATTTGAGTAAATTGGAGTGGGGGAGTTGGGTAGATTAGCATGGTAGATTGGAGTGGGGTAGATTGCATTGATGTTGATTGGGATGGATTGGGGTAGACTGAAGTGAAGTAGATTTGGGTATATAGCAGTGAGGTAGATTGGAGTGGGGTACATTGGAATGGCGTAGATTGGGGTAGTGAGGAATGGGATAAATTGGGGTATATTGGAGTGGAGTATATTGGGGGTTTGGAGTAGATTGGAGTGGAGTGAGGTAGACGGGAGAGGAGTTGATTGGGTGGCTTAGTAAGGTAGAATAGAATTTGGGCGGACTAGATTGGGGTAGCATGGAATGGGGTAGAATGTTATAGAGTGATGTGGGGTGGATTGGGGTGGGGTGGAGTAGACTGGAGTGGGGTGGAGTAGAATGGGGCATACTGGAGTAGAGTGTTGTACAGTGGGGTAGAATGGATATATCACAGGCACAAATGTGGTGACAATCACATAGAGATGCTGCAACATGCACCTCCAGATAACAAATGGCATCTGATTTCACGCAAAACACATCTGGAGCAGACTGAGGTAGATTGGAGTGAGGGAGATTGAATTGGGGTAGATTGGGATGAAGTGGGGCAGATTGGAGTGGAGTTGGATAGAGTGGTGTGGGGTAGATTGGGATGAGGTGGGGTAAATTGAAGTGGGGTAGATTGGGTTAAGGTGAGGTAGATTGGAGTGGAGTAGACTGGGGTAGATGGGAGTGGTATAGATTTAAGTAGGGCAGACTGAATGGGGTATACTAGAGTAGGGTAGTTTGGGATCAAGTGGGGTAGGGTAGATTCTAGCGACATGGAATGGGGGTGGAATGGGTAAGATTGTATTGCAATGGGGTAGATGTGAGTGTCATGTGGTAGACTGGAGTGAAGTGGCTTAGGGTAGGGTAGAGAAGAATGAATTGTGATAGCTTGGGGTTGAGTGGAATGGGGTAGATTGGGGTTGAGTATAGTAGGGTAGATTGGGGTCGGGTGGAGTGGGGTAGATTGGGGTGGAGTTGGATAGATTGTAGTGGAGTTGAGACCAGAGTGAAATGAAGTGAAGTGAGATAGTCTGGCAAAGATTGGAGAAGAGTGGGTATAGATTGGCGTGGAGGGTAGTGGGGTAGTTTAGGGTGGAATGTCGTAGGTTGGGTGAATTAAAGCACTGTAGATTAGAGAGGGGTAGAGGTTGCACTCGGGTGGAGTGGACTGGATTGGGGTAGATTAGAGTGAAGTGGAATATATTGGGGTCAAGTGGAGTTGTTGAGGTAGAATGGAGTGGGATAGATTGTGATGAGGTAGATTGGAGTAAGGTAGATTGGGGTGGGGTAGACTGGAGAAGGGTGGGGTGGGCTGGATTTGGTGGGTTAGACTAGAGTATAGTGGAATGGAGTAGATTTGAGTGGAGTAAGTAGATTGGAGTGAAGTAAATCTGGGTAGATTTAGGTAGAGTGATGTATGGTAGACTGGAGTGGAGTGGGTTAGATTAGAGTAGAGCAGAGTTGTATAGATTGTATTGGAGTTAAGAGTGCAGTGGGGTAAATTAGAATGGAGTTAATTGGACTGGGTTATATTGAAGTGGAGTGCAGTATACTAGAGTGAAGTCAGATAGATTTGAGTGGAGAGGAATGGGTTAGATTGAAGTGATTTGGGATGGATTGGGGTATATCGGAGCAGAGTTGGATAGATTTGACTGACGAGTACTAGATTGGGTTGGAATGGGGCAGATTGGAGTGAAGTGAAGTTGATTGGGGTAGTGTGGGTAGAGTGAGGTAGATTGTAGTGGGGTAGATTGTAGTGGAGTGGGGTAGATTGGACCATAGTGGGGTAGACTGGATTGAAGTGGGGTAGACTGGGTTTGAGTGGGATAGATTGAAGTGTGGTAGATTGAGGTAGGATAGATTGGAGTGGGGTAGATTGGAGCGGGGTGGGTAAATTGGGGTGGGATAGATTGGAGTAGAGTAATGTAGATTAGAGTTAAGTGGGGCATAGTGGGTCAATGGAGTTACTTAGATTGGTATGAGGTAGAGGGGAGTGGGGTAAGTGGTGTGGAGTGGCGTAGGTTGGAATGGCATGGAGTTGAGGTGCATGGTGTGTTGTAGGGTGTCTCTGAGGGGAGGGGTGCATGGTGGAGTGGCAAGTTGTAGATTGGAGTGGTGTCGGAGAATGGAGTGGAGGGTCATAGAGTGGAGTCAGATAGATTAGAGTGGAGAGGAATGGGGTAGATTGAAGTGGTTTAGAATAGACTGGGGTATATCGGAGCAGAGTTGGATAGATTTGACTGACGAGTACTAGATTGGGTTGGAATGGGGCATATTGGAGTGAAGTGAAGTCGATTGGGGTAGTGTGGGTAGAGTGAAGTAGATTGGAGTGGTGTAGATTGTAGTGGAGTGGGGTAGATTGGACCGTAGTGGGGTAGACTGGATTGAAGTGGGTTAGACTTGGGTAGACTGGGTTTGAGTGGGATAGATTGAAGTGTGGTAGATTGAGGTAGGATTGGTTGGAGTGTGGTAGATTGCAGTGGGGTAGATTACAGTGGGGTGGGTAAATTGGGGTGGGATAGATTGGAGTAGAGTAAGGTAGATTAGTGTGAAGTGGGTCATAGTGGGTCAGTGGAGTTAGTTAGATTGGAACGGGGTAGAGGGGAGTGGGGTAAGTGGTGTGGAGTGGCGTAGGTTGGAATGGCATGGAGTTGAGGTGCATGGTGTGTTGTAGGGTGTCTCTGAGGGGAGGGGTGCATGGTGGAGTGGCAAGTTGTAGATTGGAGTGGAGTGTCGGAGAATGGAGTGGAGGGGCATAGAGTGGAGTAGAGTGAGGTAGTGTGGAGTATGCATTGTGTGGTCCTACACTATCATCACAGACAACACATTTTCAATTGAAATGACCATTACAGTAGCACAGAAATATGGTTTTATACAAACAATAATGTGTGCAGGTCAACTTCCAGTTTGTCGAGTTTTGATGATATTTAAATGTTTGTTTCAGTCACACTTCAGCTTAACAAAAAGAATATGCTTAATTTGAGATCATTCTAATATATTCTGAAACATCAACACCGTTTTAATGTTTTTCATGTGCAAGAACAATAAAAACATCCCACAGCCTCTCCTCTTACATGGATAATCTGCAGGATTGTCACATAAATGCTCTCACTTTGAAGTTACAGAAAGAAAAGTAAACACCACATCTGTATTTGAATGCATAGCAAACATGCAAAGATAAGAAGAACATTTAAAAGTCTGTTTACAGAAAGCTCATTTGTGGAAGAGTACAGTAAACAAGGTTTTTGCAGCAGGAGGGATTAACTGAAGCTCGACAGCTAAAAGCACATAAAGCCAGCAAATAGCAAATAAATGTGTTATAAACAACAAAGCCAATGGTAAACAATGGGCGGAATGGAATCACAGTACAGATTTCTGAATGTGGACACTGGACACCACTTCCTGCTCCCAGTGAAAGGGGGGACAGGAACAGGGACGAATGAGGAAGAGCAGAGACAAGTTCTGGTCATGACTAGTATAGTATTAGTTAGGGGAATTAAGTATATTTAGAAGTAACACATAGTGTGGCATCTGGTATATACTATATGAATTGACTTCTGAAAATGAATGGGATTTAAAACTCTGTGCTGCAGTCCCAAAGTCCCAATATGGAGAAGCCTTGCAAGATGTGGGAGCCATCTTGGAGTCAAGACCAAACAAAAGGCTAAAGAAAGCGCCACAAGAAAGCCACTGTAAGATCTGGGACATATACCAGTGCTCATTTTAACAGCCTAAAATAAAGGAAACACTAGTACACTAGTGATCAAAAAATGCTGCACATTAATAAGTGAGCAAAGCATAAAAAGGGGCCAGAATCAATGTAGTAGTATAGACTGCATCACACAAAGGCAGAATGTGCACAAACTCAAACACACAATAGTTATAAAACACAAAGACTGTTAATATATAGTTGAGCACTTGAAAGTGTAGGAACACATGAAAAGACAGGGGAAGAAGAGGCTCAACAAGGCCGTGGGGCAAATCAGGCTATTCCAAAAACCTTCTCTCAAGAATCTTCATAACGTTCAAAGCCTGGCAAAGGAGAAGTCAAAGGAATCATTCTTATCAAAACTCTCCAAAGAATTGGCTAGAAGACTTAAGACAAAAGTCCCAATATAAAACCATCACCTAAAGTGAACTAAGGGCAAAAATGAGAAATCATTTGGACACATGGTGAGTCCCAAGCGGGAATTTGAACTAACAAAATGCAACAAACAAAATGAACTGAGCATCAATCTCTTTTGAAGCCCAGTGAATTCAGAAGCGCTGTTTCAGATGGAAGAACTCGAGGAGAGTTGAACTGCACTGGCACCGGGCAAATGCTTGAGTGTCATCAGAGCCCCAGGCACAAATACTCGAGGCAGTGATTGGGAAAAATGTAACTCTTACGTCCATCCCATCATAATATGAGTGGTAATTGGGGGGGGCATTAGGGAAAACGCAGCTCTGATGTACATTTATCTCATCCTATTGGAAATCAACAGAGTGGGATGGAAAGGATGTTCGAAAAGACTATTGAAGCGGGAGGAGTTTAAAAAAAGTGTGGGAGGGGGTAGGGGAGAGTACTTGAAAACACTACAGAGAGGGAGAAAGTAGGTGCTTGAAAACACTACAGAGAGCGAGTGGGGGGCTTAGGAGTTTGAAAGCACTACAGAAAGCGGGAGCCGGTAGGGACTTGATACCACTACAGAAAGTGGGAGAGGGTAATGTAGTGTCTAGCAGGACACGTTCTAGTGTTCAGCTGGCAGCTGTCTTCCCAGCCACTCCCTTCAGGGCTGGACACACTCGCTCCCTCAGCCATCCACCAAGGTGTCACGAGTGACGTGGCCCCGCCAATAAAAGTGCCCGAGTGCACATGCTCGAGGCCATTTACTGTACCATACCACCTGGTGTCCGTGTCAGTCATTGCCATCATGTGGGCCTAAGAAGGCCCAACACCACATTGGCGACCAGGTGGGCAGCCAACCTCGCATGCCTACTGCTCTGTGCTTTCTCCTTCGTGGGGGAGGAAATGTGCCCAGCAGGCGGTACCTCCCACCGAGCTGCCTACAGCCACCTGTGACGGCAGTGATGCTCGAACGTGACACCGATCTCCTCATCCAAGGGGCAATTACCGGAGACCAGCCGTGCCTCATCCCCGCTGGCATCTGAGGTGGAGGAGAGGATATGCAACCCTGGTGAGGACTAGTGCCCCGCGATGCCAGCAATGCATCCCCAGAGGCACAAGGAATCAATGTCGTGGGAGGCCCCGCGCCGGCTGCTCGAGCGCACCTCATAGGCCGCGAGTGCAAGGGAGGCCGCCGCAGCCGCTGAGGATGAGATCGCCTTTCAGCAGCCCACCATGTGGTTAGCCAGAGTACTGTGGACAAGGATGGGAGAGGCCACCCCACCAAGAATGTGTGCCTCTGCTGCCACCCCAAGCCTTCATGATACTCACACTGTGTCGGGCTGTGAGCGAGAATCTGTGCCTGCTGAGCCTTTGGTTCCTCTCTGCATCTGCTTTTGTGTGGCTCACGGGGGACGTACAACCTGCGACATCTGAGCAGCCATCGGAATGCTGGAGGAGAGGGCCCAGCAAATTCAGTACCCACAGCGTGGCCTCAGGAAAGCTTTGGAGGCCTCCGTTCAACAAGACAGTGCCACCTAGCGGTCAACTGTGGATCCTCCGCCTCCACGGTCGCATCAAGTCAAGCTGCCCAGCCAGCCTGCCTGCAGAAACGCAGAGGCTGTCCTGAACCTGCATGGATGGTGCTCAGGAGGAGAAGCGTTGCCGAAGCCTGAGTGGAACGCCCCTAGTGGCCGTATGCCTGCACTGCCGTTTGTGAACAGAGCACCTGCATTAGAGTCCCCAACAATTGCCAGCATCCTCAGCACACTGTGAGGCCAGAAGCACAACCTCTGTAGTGTCAAAGGCAAATGCCCACACCTTACCCCCAGCCCAGAGTTCAGCTCGACTGGAGGACCCCTGAGAGGGGATGTCAACACAATTTATCAGGAGCACAGGAAATCACAAAACAGAAAAGCCAGCAGTGCCCCTGCTTACCTCGAAATGCCTGCGGCAGCCAGAGAAGCCTTCTCTCTCTTCAAAGGAGAGCCTCCCGGCCGGAGTCTCAGGTATCAGCTGGGACCAGTGAAAAGGAACTGTGACAGTGCCACTTGGTGGCTAGTAGTTGCATCGCATGCTGCCCAGGAAGGAGCACAACACGGGAATTCCTGCAACAGAAAGCAGTAACCACACTCCCAGCACAGACTCGCCAACAGGAGAGTGGTGTTTTCGAAATTTCTTCCAGCCCCCATGCTGCTGTCATGGTGGGAACTACCCAATTGAAAACAATTACAGTCGAGCTGTAAGAGGGGAACAGTAGCACCACTGCCAACAGGGTCGGATTGGGATCACAATTCGGCCCGGGCACTGACGAAAAAAGTGGCCCACATTCAAGAGGCGTGGCCCATATTTAAGGGGCGTGGCCCACATTCAAGGGGCGTGCCCTTTCATGAAACACCATTTGCACAGACAAGGAATGAAAGTGGGAGGATACTGTTCTTGCACAGGACACAGGGCCAAGGTGACAATGGCCTACATGCTGAGCAACTAAAAAAAATAGCAAGGCCCCTTTCTGTCACAAAATTATTCCAGCCCTCCAGCACAGGAGCACCTGAAAAGCAGCAAAGCCCCTGCTATTACTAACCTACTTAGCCCTCCCCAGACCTTCATCTCAGGGGCACATGAACAGAGGTAAGGCCCCTGCAATTAGTAAATTAATCAGCCCTCTAGGCCTCGGGAAAGTGTCCTGGCAGGGGAGCACAAAACACAGCTTTCTGGGTCATCCAAGGTATCCGGGTAGCCAGGGTGGAGGCTGAGGTGAAGCTGGTGCATGGGAAGTGCCTTCCCAGTGTGTTCTGGCAGTTTGAGTGTTTACCATTTACTGTAGTATTACCCTTGTACCTGTGTATGGTACCCTTTTGTAACTTCCACACGTCACTTTTCTCTGGTATCACACTGTATGCTACCTCTCACTTTTGTTTGCTTTAGATACTTGCACAAGTGCCACCATTGCCTACGTAACATTTGTTCTTGTGCTGGAGTGTCTGCCATTTATTGCAGTATTATACCTCTACTTGTACTTTGTACGCTTTTGTAACCTGCACACATATCACTTTTTCCCCCTGTAATGTACCGATTGCTACCTCATGTATTTTGGTTGCTCACTATTGTTACTTTTGATTCATGTAACTTAACGTTTGCTTTTGTAATTTGTCCACTTGTAATTTTTCTCCTCATGTATTATTGCTGTTCCTAGTGTGAAGTGCTCTGACACCTTCGGGTAAAGTCCGCGCTATATAAAATCGCATAAATAAAATAAAACAAAATTCCAAACATCACCTGACCCCACAGCAAGACCCATTCTTCCTCGCCCACTATGCCCTGAATGTGAAGGGCTGTGGGCGAGATGTTTAGACTAACACCGTTTCTGGGCTGCATGGGCCCCAGGGGGGCCGAGGTGAAAATGGCTCAAAGGCCTGAGAAACACCTGGCCCCCAGGGAGGCCGATTCTTGCAAACAATAACCCCTCCCCAGCCCAGCCTCAGCTTGATTGCTTGGCAGGGCAGGGGTGAAGGAGAGGCCACAGCTGACAATCGCTGTCCGGCCGCACAGCGAGGCTGCTTTCATTTTCTCTGTCTGTCTCCGTGCACTCTGTGGGACGGTTTTTTCTCCCCTTTCCTAGTCCACTCTCTGTGGACTGGGACAGGGGAGAAAAAAACAGGCCACAGAGGGCACTGAGGCACCGGCCCTTCGGCCCATGCCCGAATGCCCGCCTTGCCAATCCGCCCCTGACTGCCAACCCAGCACTGCTGCTACACGCACTGGTAGCAGGACGGACAGAGCAGCCAGGTCAGAGAGTAGAAAAACTGTACATCCCAGCAGGGCAAAGTTTGATTTCACCACCAGTGGAACTCGGCAGCCCCATAACACTGACAAGATGCGTCAGTCAGTCTGCAAGGCCCCAAAGCAGGAAGCCCAGGAAAGGGAGAAAAAGGCTGTGAACAACACGGACGGATGATAAGTGCACCACACGCCCTTCTGGGCTGCCTAGATTTTCAAAGGATGAAGACTGTTGCACTTCACCAAGGGCCACCAAGAAGCCCAAAGCCCCTCCAGGCCAGCGCTGATCAAACACAGGCAGCAACACCAAAGACAGCCGCCACCAGTAAGGGTGGAAGATCAGCCAAACTTAACATCTAATGGTAGCTGTCCCCACCATCAGCACAAGAAAGACTGGTGCAGAGAGCACACCGCAAGTGGCTGCCCAACAACACCGCCAGAAGAGAGTGCCCAAGAAGAGGACAGAGCGCACAAAATTTGAGATGCACAGAGGACAGCACCAGTAAATCTAACAGCATGGGCAGGCACCCAGGAGATAGGGACATCTCCATACAGAAGCACTGCTGAACACAGCTCAGAGAGCAACTACATCTCTACTGCACCAGCGTAGCCCGGCAGTGGGCCGAAGACAATGCAGATTGTCCTCCCTCACAGTGCCTCAAGACGGAGTCATCGGTGACCGAAAGACAGGCAAGAGAGGAGTCGCGCACTCCATGTGGCAGGCCGCCACAGCAGCATATGCTCCAACAACAGGTGACACGTGACCAGACTTGGTTGCCGGTTGAATCCGCCCGTCACCCTGTGGTGTCCCTGATACAGCAAGCCACTACTGGCCCTGCCTTTAACATAGAACCCGATCTGGCCCAGTTGGAAGTATCACCGGCCTCACAGTGAGTCATTTCCCTTTCTCTGCCCGCTAACCATCTGTTTTTTACTGCTAGTATGGTAGGCCCCATGCCCTCCTCGATTTTGACCACCATTCCTCATTATTTTCTCCTTCCAGAACATTATACTCATGATTCAAATTCAGGTATTTATTGCACCGTCAGCCTCGTTCTTCCCACTGCGCCACTTTTACCAATAGCCGAGTGTTCGCTCACATGAGTTCTCTCTTTCTCTCTATAACCTATTCGATGCTGATGACGGCTCCCGGCCGTCATGAGTCACGGTTGGCTTGTGCTGATGACGGCCGGGAGCCGTCATGACCACGCCCGCGATAGGAATGTTCAGCACTGCGGCGGAATTCGCGCCGCAGTGATAAGGATAATTTTCAAAATGTTCTTCAAGTTTGATGTACAAACTTGTGGATATGGATGCAGCCTCTAAATATTAACGATTGTTTAACATCTATTAGTACTGCCTTTGCACGATTTGTTTGATAATTGTTGATTAATGAGTGATGACAGGCTGCAAACTCCAATTTGTTGGGCCCTGAACTGAATGTTCCATCTGTAACATTGCACAGTCAGTGCGGTTCTTTGAACATATCAAGCTTGTTTGTTCTATTTTTTGTTAGTGTATTGTTTTGACCTTTTTATCTTGAATGTGCTAGGCTCCTCTGGGGGCTATCAACCTTGAATTTTGACATTTGGAACTGGTTATAAATTGTTAATTGATTTACTTATTCATCTAATTTTGTCTAATATGCTTCACACACTCACACGCCACCCCACCACTTGTCCTCCCTCTGAATTTTGTAAAATGTTTACAACATACGAGATAATATTATAACTTGATCGGAAGTTTGTACGCCTTTTAGTCTATCGCAGCAATATGTTTTGAGTTTTCTAGTCCAATACACACACCTTTTTGTTTTTTGATCTTTTAACTGCGTGAAGTAACTTGTGCTATTGTTCGTATGCTCTTTCCACTTCTCCATAGGGTTTCCACACACATGAGGTGTTTTCTGCGCTGATTCAGCTCCTTGTGTTTAAATTTATTTTGGATTGTTGAACCTGTACAGTACTATGGTATTTGTTTATCCCCAGCCCTGAAGAGTCACGGGTACATTGCCCGCTTGATGAAACACGTGTCGGCTGTTTTTTTTCTTTGATGTCATCCTTCTGAAGAAGAAGGTTAAAAAATATTTCACCTTAACCCCTTGCATGCTGATGACGGCCCCCGTCCGTCATGCACTGCAGTGCTCGTGTGCTGATGGCGGCTGGGGGCCATCATAAACCCGCCCACTTGCGATTTTGCCGCACAGGAGCAGAATCGCGGCCACATGGAAGGGGTTAAAAGAAACCGTCTACTTGTGTCTATCTTGTCTCCATTCTTGCTGTTACATTGTGTTTCTTGAAACAGCCGCTCACTTATATCTACCTTAACGTGTGCACAGGACTTTTGTTACATGATAATACTTGAATGCCATAGTACACCAACAAAAGTAGTTGCACCTTTTTCCTCTTTGGATTGTCACGATGAGTACATTGGATATCATCCGAACGTGAAGACACCGGTCCGGAACACAGCAGGGTGAAAATTAGGCATGTTTAGAACTATACATCAGCATCAAGAAGCTCAGTACAAGTTCTGCTGGTTGTGACCATGACTGGGGACGAGGGGTCTGCCAGTCTCCTAAGCTGGATAAAGTGATGTTACCCAGGATAATCAAGAACACCTGCCTGGAGTAGAAGCTAAAGCCTGACCTGATACTAGAGAACCCTGCAAGATGAAAATTGCCTGAAAGGATGGGGAACCAGTGGGGATCATGCTGAGTGAGATTTTGAGCAGAGTATGTGATTCTGCTCCATCAGGACTGCCACACTGATTGTGTGATCCAACCGTGTGTGTTGTTCATGATCGCCATATGCCAGGTGGGGGCCACAGTAAATCTTAAGGGCTGTCACCTAGGTACAGCACTGTAGTGAAGACAGGAGAAACCCCCTGTGCAGTCCTGTGACCTGAAAAGGGATGCCACCTTGAGTGAAGGGACATGACCCCTGTATGCCAGGTGGGGGGACATGGAGAAAGCGGAGGGCAGTTGCCAGTGAACAATGTGCAACAATGAACTCAGAGCTTTGAAACTTGAGTTGTACCCTGGGTCTGCCATTGGAGACAGATAGTACTTACTGCGACAAAGGAAGAGCACCGTGGAGGTCCAGACCCTGTGCTGCATGCAACGAGTCGACTGCTCATCGCTAGCACCCACCAAAGTGAACCAAGACAAAGGACAGCTGAATGTTCCCCGGTCTACTATCTCATCTCCAGCAGAAGTGGGTAAGACTGCACCTCGAATCAAAAAAACTTTGTGAGGGGAATCTGCTCTGACTAGAGCTCCAAACGCACAGCAACACTTGACTTTGAAAAGTCACAGTGGGACTTTTACAACTCGTATGCTCCAGCTGGGCCTAACCTGGTTGTTGCCGCAAGAAAACGCAGAAAAACCCTAGTCCGCAGTTAAAAAAGCGAGGCACTGATGTCTGCACAGACATTGTTAGACTATAGCTCTTATGAAGAGTATGTTATTATTTAGTGTGTAGTGTCACTTTTTGGACATAGAGTTATTGAGGTTGCTGAACGTACGTTTCGTTGTGAGCCTGTGTTCATGTTTCACTTACGTTATCCTGAAGAAGCCTTGAACTGCTCAGGTTGTGGTACTAGAGAGAGGGAAGGGCTGAAGGGGCACTTGGCCCAGTTGCTCAGGATCCATAGTAGGTCGAGCTCTGGGAAATCAGGAGTAAAGGGCCTCAATCACCATCGAGGGCCCAGTAGCTCCTGCTTGTCCCATGAACCTTCGAAAAGGGTTCTAGCAATGACACGCCATTTACTTGGTTTTGCCATACCGTCATTGGGCCTGGGCATTAGATGAGATAGATGGGTGCTTTGGGGCGGAATGGTCACTAATGACCTCTGCCTTCTCCAGACTTTATTAAGCCATTTTGAATAAAAATGCAGCCCTAATCTCCTAATTCAAGACAGATACTGGTCTCTTACATGCAGTCAGTCCACCTGTAACTGGTGACTCAGCCTTCAGAAAGTATGTAATTTGAGTAAGTTTTTTCTGTGAACAGTTCATCATATGGCTTTAGAAACTTAAACATGTCAGGCACTGAGTTAAAGAAAAGACTGAGGACTTGCCAGTTGCTGAATTCGGTGTCATCGACCCATCTCCATTGTTGATCAGTTTCCCTCTGCAGACCAATCCAGTGATCACGCTTCCCTTTGTAACGGAGCATGAAATCCTGTAAACACAACAAAATAACGGAACATTCTGAAATACCCAGATTAAAGTTCAACACAGTAGTTCGTGGTGTTGCAGACTGACAGATTTCCAGAATGAATTAAGAATACATCTAGGAGACATTTGTGACTTATGAAGAGAAAAACAAAACAGCAACCTGAATTTGAACATTTAAAGTTTGATGTACTCATTTGGCCAACTTGATTCATACTAAATGTTAGTTGGTCACTGGAAAACAAGCTAATTTGATGCACATAACTGCCCTATAGTGTTTATATTGCTCTGCAACAGACTGATCAACTAATTTGATATGGATCTGCATAGGATAACTGTAGAGAGGTAGCGGTAAAATTCAACGTTTATCTCTACACACATGTAGGACAGCCACTTTGCCATCTATCTGTAACAACCTATTACCACAAAAAAGATGTTGTGAATGAAATCGTAGAAAGGAACCACCACAGGCTGGCGTCACAAATAGATTTCAATGGCTGTCCATGGATGCCCACCTTCCAGGAACCACTACTTCTCTAGGCAAGCAGCCGTAGAATTTGTTTTCCTCTACTTGAGGAAATCATGGACTTGCTTATGGCCTTGCTCAACACCTTTACCTGCTGTCAGAACATTGTAGGTGTTCTGTTCGCTGAATGACAAGTGAATTATAGTCACCACACTGCACATAATGGTGGATGGAACATAAGCCACCTTGTCAAGGAGTACACAGTGAGGCAAAAACATAAAATCTTAACTATTTATTGTATTTATTTATTTAAAAGGTTTTATATAGCACTGGCTAGACCCAGGGGTATCAGAGTGTTTTACAGGAGGTACAATAATCAATACATTGCAATAAGAGCCAATATAAGGAAAGCAGATAAATATGAATGTTATTTACAAAAGTCAAATAATAAGCTCACGTGGGTAGAGAGTAATTAAATTAGGGTGGGTGTATAGAGGTGAACAAGATGAGATAAAATAGGGGGATAAGGAGAGTTGGAGTTAGGGGAGTGGGGGAATGGGAGATCAGTGAGAGGCCATGCAGTAGGCTAGATGTCATACTTAAAGGTAGAGGCAGGGAGGCTAGGGGGGGATCACTGACATAATATCGATGTCATAAATATCGATGTAGCAAAATATTGATTAAAAATATATAATACCAAAATATCGACTTCCTATCTCCAAACCGGTAAGTACAAAAAGATCGAATCAAAAATATCGATGTAAAAAATATAGTTAGTCAAAATATCGAATTTTTAAAATATTTTACAAATAATGTAAAAGTAATTAAATAATAAATATAATTAACTTAAACATACTTAAAAAACTTAAATAACCTTAAAATTAATAAATAATTAATTTAAGTTAAAAATAAATAAACATACAATTAAATGTGTTAAAACATATATATATATATATATATATATAAACATAATATTAATAAAAAAATATACTATATTTTTACCATAGGATAGCAGGAGGGTAACATTTACTATTACCACTCCAGTAAATGCAACAGTAGAGAAAGCGTTGGATAGCGTAGGGGTAAAAATTACTATTCCCACTCCAGAGAGTGCAACAGTAGGGAAAGCGTTGGATAGCGTAGGGGTAAATATTACTATTCCCACTCCAGAGAGTGCAACAGTAGGGAAAGTGTTGGATAGCGTAGGGGTAAAAAATACTATTCCCAGTCCAGTGAGTGCAACAGTAGGGAAAGCGTTGGATAGCGTAGGGGTAAAAATTACTATTCCCACTCCAAAGAGTGCAACACTAGGGAAATTGTTGGATAGCGTAGGGCTAAAAAATACTATTTCCACTCCAAAGAGTGCAACAGTAGAGAAAGCATTGGATAGCGTAGGGGTAAAAATAACTATTCCCACTCCAGAAAGTACAACAGTAGGGAAAGCGTTGGATAGCGGGAGGGTTAAAATTACTATTTCCACTCCAGAGAGTGCAACAGTAGGGAAAGTGTTTGATAGCGTAGGAGTAAAAATTACTATTCCCAATTCAGTGAGTGCAACAGAAGGGAAAGCGTTGGATAGCGTAGGGGTAAAAATTACTATTTCCACTCCAGTGAGTGCAACAGTAGGGAAAGCGTTGGATAGCGTAGGGGTAAGAATTACTATTCCCACTCCAGAGAGAGCAACAGTAGGGAAAGCATTGGATAGCGTTGGCATAAAATTTACTATTCCCACTCCAGTGAGTGCAACAGTAGGCAAAGCATTGGATAGTGGGAGGGTAAAAATTACTATTCCCACTCCAGGGAGTGCAACAGTAGGGAAAGCGTTGGATAGCGGAGGGTTAAAATTACTATTCCCACTCCAGTGAGTGCAACAGTAGGGAAAGTGTTAGATAGCGTAGGGGTAAAAATTACTATTCCCACTCCAAAGAGTGCAACAGTAGGGAAAGTGTTGGATAACGTAGGAGTAAAAATTACTATTCCCACTCCAGTGAGTGCAACGCTTCGTGCCAGGAGCTGCGGGGCGCTGAGGATTGCAAGCGCTAAAGAGGACTCGGTGTACCAGGAGTCCCTGGGGCCATCAGCTGCTGACTGTTACCTGCCCCTCCCACCGGCTACTTAACAACTCGCGTCACCCGCTATGCGGAACGCGAGCAGACGCGCGCCGGACGAAGCCCGGACAAAGGGCGGGCCGTCTGTGGCCGTCCATGGCAGGACGAGGCAGGGCTGGGCCACGGACTTTGGTTCTGGGACTGGTTCTGGGTCCCTGAGGTAGCCCGTATCGGTCTTGGTAATTGAGCCCACAACCTATTCATTTTTATATTGGGACTGTATTTGTTTTTTCAGTTGCATTCCTGTTTGTCTGTTCCCAGGACTGCGTTTCTTTAACAGTATTTTAACACCTTCAATGCTGCAGTGATTCATCTTGGATGCTGCAGATCCCTATTTCCCATTGTTCATGACGAGCACAGCTCGTCATGAGCACACGAGCAGTGTACTGCATGACGAGCTGAGCTCGTCAAGAGCATGGAAGGCGTTAACAGGATAAGGGAATATTATTTTGTTCCTTATTAAGGCTTTTCGGATTTTTATAATTTGTTGTAAGCATTTTGAGAGAGTCAATTATGTCTAAAGGTAATAATGTCAACACCCGTCCTGCTTTAGCTACTCTTGACAATTACCTTGTAAAAGTGGTAGACAAAATTAACAAAGAACGCCGTCTATCATTGGGCCGGGGGAGTCCCTCTGTTCCATTACCCAGTCCACCCAAGTCACCCACATCCTTGTCGACCTCTCTAGTAGATGTTAGTAGCAACTCGGAGTTTCCTGTACTTCCAACCACGACTACTCCTATAGAATAAGAGCCTAACTTGGCCACACCCGAGGCTCCTCATGATACATTATTATCAGGCTCACCGGAACCAAGAGCCCAGAGGGTATTAAGATCTGGGAAGAGTTTTAGTAGGATAACCCAAACCAAAACGGGGGGGCAAACATAACAAAAAAAGACCTGAGCCAATATCCAACAGTGCTGTTAGTGACCCAGCAGCAGTTAATAATAATCCTCAGGTCAAACTAGTTCCCGAACAGTTAGAGCTCTTGATTAGCATTATTGATGCCAAGTTTGATAATATTATTAAACCTTTAATGGACAAACTTGACACTATTTCAGGGGAGGTAAAGAGGTTGGGAGGCCTTCTGAGTTCACATACAGGGTCAAATGTTAGCCTAGAAGCAGGTACAAGGGTTAACGGTTCTATAACGGAGACACCAAAAATATCCAAAGAGGGATCATGCCCAGTTACTGTAGCTGTATCCTACCCTGTGCCTACGGTGTGTTTAAATACCCGTATTACTATAGTCCCAGTGGATACGCCAGGGCTAATTAAAGAGAAGACTAAGCGATATGTTTACTCGCAGCCCGACTTACCCCCAGACTGTGCTCCATATGGGGCAGTTTTAACCAATGTCCCACCAGTTAGGGAGACGGGGCTTCATAGCAATTTGGAAACACATGAATCCTTGAAGAATAAAAACGTGGGTTGGCTTAACCGAGAGTGTGGTTTCCCAGTAGCTCTGTCTGATCAGATTCTAACCACCACAAGAACTAATTGGATAGGAAAATCACATAAAAATATTAGTGGTGACTGTGTAATAGTTAATTTTAAAAATCCACATCTTTCCACCACCTCTTTGATCAGAGCTACCTCTCGCCCACCGAATGCCCAGGGAATTTCACTCAGACCCTTGGGGTTTATCTATAGACATTTATTTGCCCAGCCTACCAACAATTCTGTGGGGAGTAGAGGTAGTGCCTCTAGTGTGTCCAGAGGTTTTGAGGTAGTAACATCCAATCGTTACCAATCTCTGAGCGGTTTAGACTCCAACGATTGACTGGACTCTGACCAGGCCCTCTCCCTGCCTGAAGTAGAAACTGTACTTTGTGGAGAAGAGTCAGAAGGAAATAATACAGGGCTCCCTGTCAACGTAAGTGAGCACTATGATTGCCGCATGATATACAGCTCTGTGGGTGAATCTGATGGGTGTACTGAGGGTCTGTCCGTGGTAGATAGGCTAAGTGTACCCCCCTAATTTTAATGATACACTGGACAATCATTGCATCAGCCCAACCATTATTACCCCCGTTGAAAGTATGCAAATACCCACTAGGCCCCCAAGCTGTTTTATTGCCAGTTGGAATGTTGCGGGTTTAACGTCCAAAGTCGATTGCCTGGGGTGGTCAGAATTTGTTGATCTTTTTGATATCATCTGCTTCCAGGAAACTTGGTGTAAACATGTTACCGGTTATAACTGTTTTGTTTCTTACCAATTACCCGCTACGGCATCAACATCCGGCAGAGCTAAGGGAGGGCTTTTGGTTTTGATTTATGTTAAAATTCCCATAATTGTTAAAAAACATGTATTAGTGGGGACCCATTCTCAGATTTTATGGTTGTCGCGAGAAGAAGGAAGAAACATCCTTTCTAATAAATTTTTATAATAACATTTTCGACAGCACCAGGCATCTGGTGATTAATGCTTTAGAGAGTGCCCTGGTTGACATCATAGCGGGTTCGAATGTTATTTTTGAATTTATTTTGGCGTGGGATTTTAACATTGCAGTTTGTCCCCTCTCCCACCAAAGTACGTGTGGGGTCACCAATCGTTTTGGGGATGCCGATCTCCATTTCCCTCACAACAAGTACGGGGAATCCTTGAATAACTTCCTAGCGGCTCATGATATGGAAATATTGGCGTATGAGAAGAACGATTTAGGTGAGAGTATCCCCACTTTTTCAGGTAGGGGGGCAAATACTGTTATTGATTTTATATGTATGTCATCTAATCTTATCCCCTGGAGTTTGGCCCCTAGGGTCGTGGATATCATGCTTAGCGACCATAACTGTGTTAATATTGAGGCCACTCTCTGGAAAGAAAAACCTGTACCTGATTCGGGTGTTATTGTTAACATTGAACCCCATAGACCTAACGGTACTAGGCTAAGATGGAAAGGGGATAAAGCTGAAATGACGTCTGATTCAATTATAAATAGCTGCTTATCAGAAATCACTGCGATCCTTGAGCACGCTAACGTCACTGTCGATCCTATTGGATATTTTACCAGAATTAATTCCATTATTGACAAAAAGTTTACTAAAACAGCTGGGCGTAAGTCCGACCAACGATGGGGATGGTTCGACCACGCATGTACTATTGCGCTAAAAGAGCTTAAAGAGGCACTGGCAGCCAAACCTAGAGTTAGGAGCCAGGTGTCCCAGCTTAGAATAAACTATAAGACAATAGTAAAGCGAAGGAAGACGGAGTTACAGCATGAGGCCTGGGACAAATTGACACAGGCTGCAGAGTCGAAAAACTGTACATTATTTTGGGCTACCATAAATTGCCCGTTTCTTAAAGATGAGAAAGTACCTGAACTAGCATCTAAGGTCAATATGAGAACATGGATTTCTCACTTTTCTAATATTTTTGACTCAGACAAAGCCTTGGGTAACCGTAAGGACTGTTGGCCCATTGTCCCTTTGGATATTACCATTACCGAGGTTTTAGACAGCATTAGCGCTAGTAAAGGGAGAAAGGCTCAGGGTCCTGATGGGGTGCCCATCGACATTTATAAGATAGTCCCCGAGGTATGGGGACCAATGTTGGCAAAAGTCTTTAATGCAGCTGTCTGTCATGGGATACCCCCAACCTGGGAGGAATCAATTATTATACCCATATTCAAGAAAGGCGATCGGGGGGATGTGAAAAACTACCATCCCATTTCCTTGTTGGATTCCTCAGTGAAAATTATGAACCGTGTACTTTTGGTTAGATTGGAAGAATGGGTACGTACCAGCATTCGATATGATTCTAATGGGGAGTGTACCACCAAATTTAAGATCGGGAGGGGTGTAAGGCAGGGGTGTGTTCTCGCTCCCTTGCTTTTTACACTTATCATTAATGAAGTGGACACCGTTCTACAGACAGTAGTGGCATACGCTCCTAGAGTTAATGATTTCAACGTCCCGGTAGTACTCTACGCGGACGATGCCGTGCTACTGTCCAGGACCCCGATAGGCCTTCAACGCTTGATGGATGGGTTTTCACAGTTTATCAAGAGTAGAAAACTTGTGATTAACAAAACTAAAACCTATATTATGGAGTGTGGGCCGGGGCTGAGCAAGCCCCACTCTTATCAAATAGAAGGACAAAGGGTCCAAAAAGTTGACAATTTTTGCTATCTTGGCATAACATTTTCTAAGAATTGCAGCTGGGTTAGTGAGCATAAGAATGTTAGGGCTAGGATGATGAGGAGTGCCAACGGGGTGTTTATTTTTGCCACCAAACTAGGGGACAAACGGATAAGAGACATGCTTAAGATCTTTCAGTCTAGATGTCTCTCCGTTGCCCTCTATGGGGCAGGGGTTTGGGGTTTGGCCCCGGCTGCGAGCCTTCAGGTGGAGGAGAATGTCTTTTTAAAAAGACTTTTGTGTCTGCCAAAATCTGCCTCTAACGATTTAGTCCACAGAGAACTCGGAATCCAATATTTAAATGATTTGATTCTCCTGAGACCACTACTGTTGTGGCGTTCCATCTGGATGAAAGAAGAGACATCCCTAAACAGAGCTATCATTAAGGATTGTCTCACTGTTGATAACCATTTAAAGATTCCATGGATTAAATATATCATCAACAGATTTCAGGAGTTCTATGGCCTTAATATAAATACCGATAGATATGGGGCCTCAGACTTATCAAAGTCTGTAATGAAGAACATCTTTTCGAATCGTAAATCAGAGAGGCGGACCTGTAACGAAGGCAATTTATCCACCTGTGTGTTTTACAGTAGTATGAACGAAATAGCGGGCTATCAACCATATTTGACCCAAGTGACCAGAGTTTCTCATCAGTTTGTTTTAACAAGATTAAGGATGGGGATTGTGCATAACCTGGTTGCTTTCCCTTCCCTGAACAAGCACCCTGCTGGCCCTTGTCCGTGTGACAATATCTCTGTACAAAGCACTATGCACTTTCTTTTGTTGTGTCAATTGTATGGGAATTTTCGTAAAGCTTTTTAAAACCTATTTTTGTCAAGTTTGGTGTCAGGACAGTACATGATTCTATGAAATTGCTTTTTAACTTGCACCATCCTGATGTTTGTTTTTTTACTGCTACTTTCCTGCTTTAAGCGATTAACGTCAGGAAAAGTATGAGTTTTTAAATATTTATTCTGTCCTCGCCTGTATATTATGTTTCTTTTTAAACAGTGGCTGTCTAATTGTAAACGTAATTGTATTGTAATTGTAATTGGAATTTTATTTATTATATGTGTGCTTTTATGGACATGTTTTTGCTCCGAATAAAGCCTTATGAAATGAAATGAGTGCAACAGTAGAGAAAGCGTTGGATAGCGAAGGGGTAAAAATTACTATTCCCTCTCCAGAGAGTGCAACAGTAGAGAAAGTGTTGGATAGCGGGAGGGTAAAAATTACTATTCCCACTCCAGAGTGTGCAACAGTAGGGAAAGCGTTGGATAGAGTAGGGGTAAAAATTACTATTCCCACTCCAAAGAGTGCAACAGTAGGGGAAGTGTTGGATAGCGTAGGGGTAAAAATTACTATTCCCACTCCAAAGAGTGCAACAGTAGGGCAAGCATTGGATAGTGTAGGGGTAAAAATTACTATTCCCACTGCAATGAGTGCAACAGTAGGCAAAGCATTGGATAGCGTAGGGGTAAAAATTGTTATTTACACTCCAGAGAGTGCAACAGTAGGGAAAGTAAATACTTCATATATGAATAAAAATAAATTAAATATTAATACCAAATACAAATTAATTAATAGTAATTAACAATTTTATATAATATAATAATTAATCAATTAAAAATTAAAAATAAAAATAATTATTACAAATAATTACTTATTAATTCAAATTATTTACCAATTAACAATTAACTAATTAACAATTAAAAATTATTAAAAATTACAACAAAAAACCAATAAATAAATTCAAATATTGAATTAATTACTATTAAATTACTTCCCACCCTATTCCCCTATAAACCCACAACCCGCTACAGAAAATAAATTAATTAAATGAACATAATTATCAATTAACCTATTAAATCAAAATGAATTACCAATTATATTTTAAATAATTACCAATTAAAAATTTAAATATCAATTAATTCAAAATAAATACCAATAAATAAATTTAAAAATGTAATTAATTATAATTAAATTACTTCCCACCCTATTCCCCTATAAACCCACAAACCACCACAGAAAATACATGAATAAAATTATCATAATTATCAATTAATCCATTAATTTACATAATTACCAATTATATTTTAATTAATTATGAATTATTAATTAATTAACAATTAATTCAAAATAAATACCAATAAATAAATTAACATATTTAATTAATTATAATTAAATTACTTCCCACCCTATTCCCCTATAAACCCACAACCCGCTACACACACAGGTGGAAATTAAATACCATAAAATTAATTAATTAAAATAAATTATAAAATAAATATACACTTTTCACACATATACTAACATAAAAATTACTTGAGGTATTTTTTGAAGTTGATTAAGGAAGGGTTGCAACATAGGTCTTTAGGCAGAAAGTTCCAGATGGGCGGAGCGTTTCCAGATAAGGAGCGAGCTTGTGTGCATTTCTTTTTTAGCAGATGGGGGAAAAGAATGAGGGCGTTGGTGCTCCTCGTTGGTCGAGTGCAGCCCGCTTTGTGGAGTTTGTCTGAGAGGTAACGTGGGGTTTTTTGGTGAAGGGCGTTGTGTGTGGTACATGCATTCTTATAGGTGGATCTGCCTTTGATGGAAAGCTATTTGAGGGTTTTAAGTGCAGGGGAGATATGGTCGAAATGTTTATAGTCAGAGATAAGTCTTGCAGCTAAGTTGTTTTTGAAGGGCTATTTAGGCAACTTATGTAAAAAATACGAGGACCACCCTGATTGCCCACTAACACCAGTGTAAGTGTAATAAGCCAAACAAATGTCCCATGGGACTCATTCACCAACACTTCTACTATTGCTTTAGAAGGGTGAAAATGCAATTATTAGCGTGTATCATAATCAATGTTATTGAAAAAGTGTACAGGACACAATATATTGTATGATGATGATTTTCAGATTTTTAGTATAAGGACAATATACATTTCATTATGTAACAATGTGTTTACCATATCAGAATTGTCAGAGTAGCTGAGCAGCCTGCTATACATCGACATCCTCTCCCTATGCGAATTTTAAAACATGTTATGGTTCACCAGGAGGCATCATAAATGAACAGACAGGATCTCCACTTATGTTGGACATAACATCATAAGCCACCTTGGAATCTGTTCAGTGTCTTGTTCTATGTTGTTGTATATATATTTGTTCAATGCCTGAGCACTGTGTTGTCAGCAATAATGTTGATACACAATTAAATGTATATTATCCTCATACTAAAAATGTGAAAATCATAAACGTACAAGATATTGTGTCCTGTTCCTTTTATTACTTTAGGGAACTTAGACAATATTCCCCTGCTGTTTTCCTTAGTTTCAAAGATAGATATGCTCACTCAGTTCGAGGACTGTGTGCCTTGCAAATCAGCCTTGGATACCATGAACTTGCATCCACAAACTGTAAGGAGTTGCATTTAGCACAGTGAGTGCACTGAAGGCGCAAGAGAGGCACATTTTCTTGAGCTTCAAATAGCTAGGAAAGGAAGAGGATAGTAAATTCTCACTTAGCAAGTATACATGATCAGTCAGGACTTTGAAAGGGACAGAGACATGAACTGGTAGGAAAAGCTTAGGCTTGGTGTCATTTTACAGGTTTATCATATAAGTAGAAGGTGGTTAGTCAAGGTAGTACAGATACATGTCATCACTTCATCTCCACCAATGTGCATAACCTTATTGGCACCGCACTCGCCCCGATATTGAAGTACAACTGCAGCAATGCATGACTTTAGCACTGACAGATACGTCAGGACTCCAGACGTATCTGCCATTAATTGTGACATGGAGCGCTGTACACTGAATAGAGCGCATCCATGGTGTTGCAAGAAGGGCTTAGTAAAAAGTGGTGCAACTCTGTTTTTTGACGCATCCATGCAACACTTTTCATGAATGAGGCCCAGGAATGAGCCCTATCTTATTGATGGTGCACATTCCTGCCCTGTAGTTTTGTCGCGGGGCAACGCATCAACATTCCTTGCAGCGCTGTCCAGCACCAAAACCTTCAGAAATGAGGCCCTAAGTGTTTGCACCATTTGTAAGACCAGCTACTTTTTAGTTTTAGAAACTGCCTCTAACTGCCTCTAACTGCAGTTAGAGGCAGTTTTTTGGTTTTTGCAACATACAACGAATTCCTTGTAAATATCACGAAGTGGGATTAGCAGCAGTTTTTGCATGGAAACGCCTACCTTGCATCTCATTTTCGTTAACTCCAGCTAACAGAAGTGGCAATGTGAAAAATTCACGTTTTCGCCAGAAAACTGCCGCTAATTGAGGTTACCGGCAACTTGTAAATAAGGTGATAAAAAAAGCTGCTTTAACGTCAAAAACGTGATGCTACAGTGGCGCTAACTCCTTGTACATATGCACCATAGTTAGTTTATACACTTTTTAACATGATTATCAGATAAAAGGTGACGTTTAATGACAGCACATTTGAGCACATTTCACTGAAATAAAATTCAGACACAACTGATGTGACAGGACAAAGTGGGTGGTGAGAGACAAGGTGTGATCAGTGAGGGATATCAACAAAGGGAGGGAATACAGCTCATGGTTTCTTGGATAAAAGAAAATAGAAGACAGTGAGAGTTTCACAGCTCTTACCAGCTCCTGCTGGGTGTCAATCATTGCCAGGGTGGAGTTCAGGGCAGCGCACGCGTCTTCCGCCTCCATCCAGGTTCCTTCAGCTTCAGAGAAATAGAAACACTTGTTCCGGTACCAGATCCAGTCATCGCTGCAAGGGGGCAGCACTTCGCCGTCCTTTCCATCAGCAGCAGCATTGCTTTGTGCGTCTTTTGTCTGGGGCTGTTCAGAGGACTGTCTTCCCTTTAGAACTGACAAAAACAGAAATTGAAGTAATAAAACATGTTCTTAAGACTATCTGTGGTAAGATACAGTGAGGCCGGCTATAAAACCAATGGCGTAGCTAGGAGGGGGCGAGGGGGGTGGTCCGCCCCAGGCGGCACTATTTTTGGGGCGGCAGCTGCGTTATACTAGTGGCCAGCCCAGGATTCACTTAGGCACATTGTCGAGCAGCACAGTGCACTGCACACCTCACGTGTATCTAAGTGCACGCACACCTGCTCCCAGGGGCCAGGCCATCAATATTGTAGCACGCAAAAGTGCTACCATTTTGGGCCAGCCCCCGCACTGTGCTTTTAAAATGCAGAAGTGATGCGCAGGCGCACGCTCGCGCGCCACCACTACGCACTCTTGGAGTGCCGGGTATTTTCTGCAGACAGTCCAGCTACATTAAGAACACCAGTCTCACTTAGTTTGAGACCGACCACCACTGCTCCAAGCCGCCTACATAAGGAGGTCCTCTTAGGTAAGCTTTAGTTAGGATAGGACTGCACTTGTTCATTCGGTTTCTCTTAAGCGTTCCGATGCCCGACATTGAATGCAGTGCTCATAAAAAGTCAAATATCCTCCTATGTTCGCCGCCCCGCCCGTCTCTCTGCTCTCGTCTCCGTCCTTGTGTGCTCTGTTATGCGAGGCTCACTCCCAGCGCCGCAATAGGCAAAAATTCAGTTTGTTACATTTTGTGGACCAGCAAGAAGGACACCAAACGTGTCTCAGTGAAATGAAATGAAAAATTGCACTTATATAGCGCGTAACTACCCGGAGGCCTCGCAGCGCTTTAGATTGATTATTTTACAGCGAGCACCGGGTAGGTCAGCACGTTTGAGCATACAAGTGCGTTTTTAGGGCCTTTCTAAAGGACATGAGATTTTTGTTTTCTCGAAGGGGGAGGGGCAAGGAGTTCCAAAGTTTGGCCGCAGAGTGGGAAAAAGAGCGACTACCCCAGCGAGCCCTATTGATTTTTGTTGTGGTTACAAGCTGAAGGGAGCCAGAGCGTAAAGCTCTAGGCGGTGCATAGGGCGTAACCACAGGATACAGAATTGCCGGGCCAGTGCGATGAAATGATTTGTGGACTATGCACATGGCCTTAAACTGTACTCTAGCCGCTACCGGGAGCCAGTGAAGCTCTTTAAGAGCTTTCCTCGCTGACTGCCGGCGGGGGATGTTATATAGGAGCCGTGCGGCACAGTTTTGAATGACCTGAAGCCTACGGGTGACTGCTACCGGGGCTCCTAAATAAAGTGCGTTCCCATAGTCCAGGCGAGAGAGAATCGGGGCCTGGACCATGACTCTCCTGGCCTGGAATGGGAGTAAAGGAAGCACTTTACGGAGCATTTTCAACAGTCCGATGCAAATAGAAGCAGTTTTTGTAGCTTGGGCTGAGAAATCCAGCGCCTTATCTAGCCAAATCCCCAGGCTCTTAATCTGGGATTTGGGAGGGGGGGGCAGGCCTAGATATGGCGGCCAGGTGGATGCAAGGGCAGATGGAGAGGAATTGCCCAGCAGCATGATGTCTGTTTTCTCCCCGTTTAATTTGAGACAGGAAGATTGCATCCACCTGGCAATAGCCTCTAGGCAGGGACCTAAGGTGGAAGACGACCCTTCGGGGTGGTCAAGAGAGACCACCAGATGGGTGTCGTCTGCGTAGGTCACAATACGCACACCAAAGGGATGGGCTATCCCCTCTAGGGGTTCCATGTAGGCATTAAAAAGGATGGGACTCAGGGAAGAACCCTGAGGCACCCCACAGCTAAGTGGGTGTTTAGGGGAGACTATCTCACCCTCGAACACCTGAAAGAACCTGCCGTCCAGGAAGGAGGTAAGCCATTCCAGGGCCGCACCCGACACGCCCAAGCCATTCAGACGATGTAATAATATGGCATGGTTGACCGTGTCGAATGCGGCGCTGAGGTCGAGCAGTATAATGGCAGCCTTTCCTCCCCGGTCCAGCACGGCTCTGGCCTCTTCAGTTACAGCCAGAAGGGCAGTTTCAGTTCCTTGCTGGGGGCGGAACCCTGTCTGAGAGGCACGAAGCAGACTGTTGGTTTCTAGGTAGTCCACTAAGATGTTATTAACGTGCCTCTCCAGCAACTTGCTCATCCAGGGGAGCAGGGAGATGGGACGGTAGTTGGCCAGATTGTTCTGGTCAAGTGTAGGCTTTTTCAATAGGGCTCTAACCCTTGCGCATTTCCAGGGGGGAGGGACCATACTGGAAGTAATAGAAGCATTCAGGACATCAAGAATCACTGGACGGATGATGTTCATGACCTTAGTAAGAATCCGAGGAGGAGCTTGATCGCTAGGGGATCCCGAAGTGATTTTCGGGATCAACCTGTCTAGAGTGGGGAGATCAAGAAGTGGAAATTTAGCAAGCTGACAAGAGTGATTGGCAGCAGTAGGGGGGGTGGGCTCTGGAATATTACTATCAATGCTAAATGTAGAATGATGGCCTGAATTTTCTGAAAAAAACCCAGAGCTAGATCATTGCAGCGGGTCTGGGCTCCGTCTAATGATGGACGCTCGGGAGGGGGGGAAATCAGGGACTTGGCTATTTTAAAAATTTCCTTAGGAGCATTTGCGGCCAGATTAATTTTAGATTCGTAGAAAAGAGATTGAGCAATTTTTATTTCGTTCTTGTAGAGCTTCATAGCAGCTCTATATTCATCCTTCCTCTGCTGAGAGCGATTCTGCCTCCACGCTCTTTCTAATTTGCGGCAGGTTATTTTCATGGTTCTGAGGGCAGGGGTGTACCATGGGGCTACTTTAGATCTTACTATAGACTTCAGGGGGATAATAGGAAGGACTTGATCAAGAGTGTTACAGATCCAATTATCAAAACTCGTCGAGGCCATGTTGGGGTTAGTGAATTTTGCAGGTAGGTGGTTCATATGGGCCCTTTCCCACTCAGGGAGCGAGAGTGAGGACCATTTCCTCCCTTTATGTTTACTAAAATTATCGGAGGTAGGAGGGAGATTTGTGGACCATGAAAAGGGTATCAAGAAATGGTCGGTCCAAGATAGAGGGATGGGGGTCTCGGCCTTTAGTTTATCCAAATTGCTGTAAATATGGTCTAAAAGATGGCCCTTGTTGTGTGTTATTAGGAAGCCCTTTTGGTGCAAATCGATGGACTGCAGATTAGATCGAAGGTTAATAACTTGGCTGTCATTGAGATCATCCAAGTGTATATTAAAATCACCCAATAGGGTAAAATTTGCCGACGCTAATAAAACATTGGTGACAGAATCTATCAAATTGGGGATAAAATTGTTAAGGGCACCAGGAGGACGATAAGCTAGCATGCCACCAAACGTGATGGTGGGGGAGAATTCAAGAATAAAATGTAGCATCTCACAGCCTGGAATCGTAGAGGAGGAGGTACGGCATTTGTACGTGTCTCTATAGACTATGGCCAGACCACCACCTCTTCCTGTCTGACGGTCCAGTCGTTTAAAGGTATAGCCCTGGGGAGCCGCCCATACTATGGTAGGGTCGCTTTCAATTGAAGCCAGGTCTCTGTCAAGAAGAGAACCTCTGGATTCAACTCTTCGATCAACATGGAAAGTTCGATGTGGTGTTTAGAAAGTGAGCGACAATTCAGAAGAAACATTCTCCATTTGTGAGGAGTTTGAGGCTTAACAGTATAGGTAGGAGATGTGCTCCAGACGCACAGTTTACAGTGAGACACTGTATTCGTGGGGACAACCGAATGGAGGCATAAAGGATTAATGGGAGGACATAGCCTGTGAAGACTGGCAGGGCTATAAGTGAGGCGTAGTCCTGCCATGGTGTCCGGAGAAGCCTGATGCTGCGGCTGGAGGCGTCTGGACGCGGACTGGCTTCTCTCTGGCGCGAGGAGGCAAGGTATTTGTAGATTGGGAGGTGAGGGAAGACTAGAGCGTCACCCTCTAAAGATGGCCGCCCCCCGAGGGACAAGCAGGAAGTAGGAGCGCTCTTCCTCCCTACACTCAATCAGCACAAAGTAGCTGCGGTGGACCGGGGAGTCAGCACTAAGCCTAGCAAGGTAACAACAAATTATATTGCACACGTTATATTTTTAAAATCACACAGTCTAAAAACACACAGTTTTAAAAGTGTCCTTAGCAGAGTGCAAAACGATCTACACCCAAGCGCTAGCGTGCTAGTAGTCAATCTTCAGTGGAAACCGGAAGCACTCCCACAGCCACAGACGAAAACCGACAGCTGGAAAAATAGAACACGGAAAGAAAGAAGGAATGTTGGAAGAAAAGGGTGAAAAAAAAGGAAGTAGGGATGATGGAGTAGGAGGGTGAATGGATATGTGGAAGAATGAGTGGGTGAAAGAAGTGAATGATGATGGATGTACACATGAAAGTATAGTAAAGTAAAGGGATGGGTGAGTGCATGAATGGATAGGTGGATGGGCAAGTGAAAGGATGGCAGAACAAATGGATGAATCGTTGAGTGAATGAATAGGTAGAGGGACAGCTGAAAGGAGGATAGAGTAAAGGGATGGATGAGTGGGCGAAAGATTTGTGAATGGAAGTCGTAGTGGATGGATGATGAATGGATGGCAGGGTGAATAGATGGGTGGCAAAGGGAATGAATGGATGGATGAATGGCAAAGTAAATGGATGGATGCGTGGCAGCGTGAATGGATTAAAGGCAAAGTGACTGAATCCATGATTGGATAGCAGAGTGGATGGATTGATGAATGAATGGCAGGGTGGATGGCAGAGTGGATACATGGATGAATGGATGAGTGGATGGATGGCAGAATGGATGGATGGATGGCAGAGGGGATTGATGCATGGCAGAGTGGATGAATGGGTGGTTGAATAGACGAGCGGGTGGATTGATGGATGAATGAATGAATGGCAGAGTGAATGGGTGGTTGAATGGATAGATAGAAGAGTTGATGAATGGATGGGTGACAGAGTGGATGGCTGGTGAATGGGTGGCAGAGTGGATGGCAGAGAGGGTTATGACAGAGTGGATTGATGGATGGATGGAAGAGAGGATAGGAGCATGGATGGATGGAAGAGTAGGCTGATGGATGGCTGAGTGGATGAATGGAAGAGTTAATGAATTGATAAAAGGATGTCAGTTGATCGATGAATGGCAGAGGTGATGGTAAGATAACAGAGTGGAGGATGGATGCAAAGAGAATGGATGGCAGAGTGAATAGATCAATGGGGGGCACAGTGGATGGTTGGTTTTTAGACTATGGATGGGCAGATGGATGACATAATAGATGGATGGCAAATTGGATAGATGGCTAGATAGATAAATGGATAGAATGGGGAAATATTGAATGATGGATGAAAGAATGAATGGATGACAGAATCTAAAGGTGAAATAGTGGATGCCAGTAGGTGGATGGAAGGGTGAAAGAATGAATGAATAGATGCATGGATGGAAGAGATAATGAAGCTGTTCTATTGCTATAGCTTTGCCCATGTTTCTAAATACTGTTGTTGTTTGATAGAGTGTGGGTGTAGAGTGTGACCTATGTGGGAGTTGTTTTGGTGGTGTGCTTGATGTCTAGCGGGTGGTTTTACTGCTGTGGTCTTGTAGCAGCAGTTCAGTATGGAGAGGTGTAAGAGGAGGAAGGGATACATTTACTTTTGCGTTTATCTGCCATTTTAGTGCTGGTGGGCCTTCATCAACTGAGACTTGACCTTCGAGGTTTGCTCTATGCTTACGCCGCAGTTTCACACCCTTTCTTATGCATTGGAGTAGAGAGTGGCGTCATAACTTAAACCCTGCAAGCCACCCCTGCTGCTCGCGGAAATTTTTCCCCAGATCCACCCTTCTCGCCGCTACCTGCCATGGGCGGCAATCTGGGGGATAGCCCCGGGCGCCAGAAGCTCTAGCTACGCCACTCTATAAAACATGGGCAAGGATGCTGTACTCTTATTGTCTGGCGTGGGTGGGCAGGGTCGGTCTGGCCTATCGGTCAGTCAGGCAGTGCAAGTAGAGCCAGTCCGGCATTCGATGTGTGGGACGTTTTTTTTCCGGCTGTTTCTGAGCTTGTTTTATGGCTGCGGGCCGGTTGTTACTGTTCATTTCACAGATATTAAATTACACATTGCATGCAGCAAGCTCAAATGCATGCAGTCTTACAGACCTAGCAAAACATTTATAAAGCATCTTTACAAGTTCAAAAGGCGGGATCAGGCTCGACCTAAATAAACACAACCATGTGAAGTGAAATGACACGTTTGCCGGGGTGGAAATGTAATTACTATTTCCATCAAAGGCGCAGTAAAGGTCGTGCGAATGGGTTATCAGTCCGACCACAGTTCACAAGTATTTTTCTGCTCCTTAATATTCAAGGCAAGGTTTTCTTGGGATGTGAGGACAGCATACTATTATGACTTGCCATTTTGGAGGACGAGGCAGAAAAGGGGGTTTTGCTATTATTTAAACACCATGTTTACAAAATATTATGCACACGTCTGTAACAACAGTTCCAGATATTTAAAGGAAACAGACGGTCTGTTTCCTTTAAATATTAAAATAAATATTGTCCAGGAACAATGTTTATTAAAAACTTCTATTCCATAAAGTGAAATCAGAGACAGCAATGACCACGAGGTGTCGCACGTCCTCCATCAGCGATGTCAGCTTACCGGGGGCGAAACATGAACTGAAGCGATGGATACTCACCTATGACGTACACCAGGAGACCCGCTGTGACGATGAGCAGAGCAGCTGCTGCCAGCCCCAGCGCCGCGTGGACTCGGGTCACTCTGCTAAGCGCTTTTCTCGAACGTCCAGGCCTCTCTTGAGCTACAAAAGAAACAGATGGTCATCCAGTTAACGCAACGCATTATTCAGGTTTGTTTTCGGTGCTGCCTGAAGAGAGCTCGGGGCTGTCTGTTCTTTAAGACCCGGCCATGCTGTGTGGTCTGCAGGGGGTCTTCGCCTGTAGACACCCACGCGCACACAAGATTACCTTCATGGGATCGCAAGCACGCACACAGGTGGGACATTAATTCTGGAACTTTCATGTGGCTATGGGTGCACCGCACCCGGCGGGTCAGACAATCTGCCCCCATCTTTTCTTTCATTCAACTCAGTTGAGGTCTTCGGGCGAAACTCTGTGGCGCCCTTTGATTGGACTCGTTGGTCGCCTGCACACGCACTACATTAAAATACAACGTGCGAGTATCATACACGACGGGTCAAACATTTAAAAACGATCCCACACAGTAGTTCGTGCATTTTATACTTAGACATGTTTATGAATATGTTGCGCCAACTTGTTTAGCATCTGAAATGGCCACAATTCACATGTTTATCCTTAATGTCATTGATAAAATGCAATCTCTAAAATAATGTGCCCCGAGCTGCACGAAGAGTTAAAATGCACTTTTACCTCTATGATTTGCCCCCTCAGGCAGTAAGAGTTGGAGCCCAAGTCTGGCATGTGACACGTGTCACTCTGTCATGTGGCATATGCCACATCTGATGTGACATATGCCATAGATTTTCTACTTGGTCTTTCATTATTATCAGTGGAGCATTTCCAAAGGACTATGTTTCACTCTGCTAAAATAAATAAATTGTTTAAAAAAATTAAAATATTATTAAAAAATAATTTCCCGAGGTGGGGTTTGAACCCTGGTCAAAACTCACTCAAAGCCCCTCTGAACTAACAGTGAGCCATCTATTCTGCTGAAATTTCCCCAGCCAAAGCCATTTATGTCATAGAATAATGATGTCGGTCCTTCCTCTATTTCTATTGTCTTTGGACTTTAGATACCAGAAATCTTATCTCGATTTACATTCTTTAAATACAAATAGCCCTTCCTTTCATACAGTCTGCCACTAGCCCCATGCATTTACTATTGTTACACAATCATCCCCACATTCTCATTGCACTAAATAAGTGATTTCTTTCATAGCAAACCTGTCCCCCTATCCACATGCCACCCAGCATGCCATCAATGCCTCACATGCACTATGACTAAGGAGGCCATAGTTCTCCCAGATACTGCTAGGGGGTGATTTACAAAGGCACAGCTTTCATTTGTGGAATTTAGAAATAAAATAAAAAAAAAACAAAAAAACGATTTTCCCCAGCTGGGGTTTGAACCCTGGTCAAAACTCTCTCAAAGCCCCTCGGAACTAACAGTGAGCCATCTATTCTGCTGAAATTTTCCCAGCCAAAGGCATGTATGTCATAGAATAATGATGTCGGTCCTTCTTCTATTTCTATTGTCTTTGGACTTTAGATACCAGAAATCTTCTCTCGATGTACATTCTTTAAATAGAAATAGCCCTTCCTTTCTTACAGTCTGCCACTAGCCCCATGCATTTACTATTGTTACACAATCATCCCCACATTCTCATTCCACTAAATAAGTGATTTCTTTCATAGCAAACCTGTCCCCCCTATCCACATGCCACCCAGCATGCCATCAATGCCTCACATGCACTATGACTAAGGAGGCCATAGTTCTCCCAGATACTGCTAGGGGGTCATTTACAAAGGCACAGCTTTCATTTGTGGAATTTAGAAATAAAATAAAAAAAAACATTTTCCCCAGCTGGGGTTTGAACCCTGGTCAAAACTCACTCAAAGCCCCTCTGAACTAACAGTGAGCCATCTATTCTGCTGAAATTTCCCCAGCCAAAGGCAGGTATGTCATAGATTAATGATGTCGGTCCTTCCTCTATTTCTATTGTCTTTGGACTTTAGATACAAGAAATCTTCTCTCGATTTACATTCTTTAAATACAAATAGCCCTTCCTTTCATACAGTCTGCCACTAGCCACATGCATTTACTATTGTTACACAATCATCCCCACATTCTCATTCCACTAAATAAGTGATTTCTTTCATAGCAAACCTGTCCCCCCTATCCACATGCCACCCAGCATGCCATCAATGCCTCACATGCACTATGACTAAGGAGGCCATAGTTCTCCCAGATACTGCTAGGGGGTGATTTACAAAGGCACAGCTTTCATTTGTGAAATTTAGAAATAAAAAAAAAATTAAAAAAAAAACATTTTCCCCAGATGGGGATGAACCCTGGTCAAAACTCACTCAAAGCCCCTCTGAACTAACAGTGAGCCATCTACTCTGCTGAAATTTCCCCAGCCAAAGGCATGTATGTCATAGAATAATGATGTCAGTCCTTCCTCTATTTCTATTGTCTTTGGACTTTAGATACCAGAAATCTTCTCTCGATTTACATTCTGTCAGGATCCGTCCTTCTTCCCTTAGTGATCAACGCCAAAAACGATCGTACAGGCTCAGACACCCATGCTGGAAAACTTCGTTGAGGCTGCTGTTGGCAGAATTGCACCGCGCAGCCATCTTGGAAAGGCAGCGAAGGTTCCGTTCTCAATGGAGGTCAACAGTCTAGCTGCCTTCATCACTTCACGAGAGTGTCTGCCCTTTGCGCATGCGCGCACTGAGAACGACGCACTTCAACTGACATTCTTCATAGAGAGAGAGCGTTTCCCTCACGCTCTCTGTTTCAGAAAGCAAAAGAAACTTCGAATTTATCGTTTGGCAGCAGTATTCTGTTTATGAGGGAAGTAAGAATTATGCGCTTGGTGTAAGTGAGAAAAGGCGCATTCTAATTACCTTTCTTCCCTCAGGAATTTCATTTTTGGCAATTTTCACCTGGTGAAGTCTTCATATCCAGAGTCCAGTAAGAAGGAGCGGTCAGAGTCGGGTGTCTTCAGTCAAGAGAAGCCCCGTTGTAGTCAAGTAAGAGTATTTTGGGTAAAAGTAACGGCGCAGACATCAAGTTGAGAGTGTTCGAGTTCAGTTACATGAAGGCAAGAGAAATGCATTTTAAGCCTATGTGAATTTTCAATGAATTGATGAGTTCGTGCAAGGAGCAAGAGACTAAAGTTATTTAGAGAGTTCTTTCTTGAGAAATACAAACCTATGAGGTAACAGACGTTCTTTGAGAAACCCACTGAAGAGAATCTTCAAGAAATCTTTGAACTATTGAGTTAATCTACCTGCTGTGGATTAGAGACTTTCTTTGGATGAAGGTTTGAACTTAACGCAAAGAGAAGCTTATAGCTCACTCCCTCAGTGATTCTTCCAATGACTCAGATGGTAAACTAAACATCAGACAAAGCAGATAGAGAGTGGCTAGCTTCTTAGGGCACATTGGTAAGGCACAGGTTCTGCTTAAGGGGGACACTTAGTATAGATAGTCTGTTTTAGTTTTTAAGAGGTTAACCCTGTTCATTCCTTTTTAGAGCGAGAATTGCCAGATTGACCAGAGGCAGGCTCAGTGCAGAAGAGAAGCAGTCTCTCTTGTTTTGTCTTCCACTTCCCCTTTCCCTTCCCCGGGCAAATTCTCTGGACTGGAACTTATCAAGACAGTCTTTGGAGTTTGGTTGGTGGGGGTATTGGGGCAAGAGCATCTGTTCCTGAGGGGACCGCTTCAACGTATCCTTTATCTGACAGATTGAAGTGCCTACCTCATAATTGAGGGTTAGGTCCCCTCCCGGACAGAATGGCGGAAGGTTTAGATTTAAAAGCATTAAATAACGTTTTAAGTAACATGCAGGAACAGTTAAATTGTGCCCTAGAAGAGAATAAGGCTTTACGAGAGGAGGTTAGGAGATCCAGTCAGGAGTCAAATCAAACACGTCAGAGGTTAGAGGAGTTGGTAACTGCTGGGTCAGTGCTTAGAGGTAATGTCTCGACAACTCAGCAGCAATCTACGTCAGGTATTTCTACCCAGGTCATTCATTCAATCTCCCCTATCGTTCCCTTAGCTTCTCCCGAAAGATATGGAGGGGATCCCATGAAGGCCCAAATTTTTTTGACGCAATGTTCCCTTCATTTTTTGTGCCGTCCAGTAATTTTTGCAGATGATCAGGCTAAAGTGGCTTTTATACTGTCGTATCTGACGGGGGATGCGGCTGCTTGGTCCATGTTTCTGGTTACCAAGAATGACCCCCTCCTGACTAACTATGCGAATTTCAAGGTGGAGTTTACCCGAATATTTGATCGACGTTCTGCCACGCAGGCTACAGATAATGAGTTGCTAGACTTAAAGCAAGGAAGTCGAGATCTGGTTGGGTATTTAGCCAATTTTAATAAATTGGTAGTAGAAACAGATTGGCCAGAAGAGAAAAGAGCGGCCATCTTCTATAGAGGTCTTCGGGATGATCTTAAGGATGCCTTGGCCCAAATTCCTCGAAGACCCACAGAAATCTCTGAACTCATAGACCTGGTTTTACAATTGGATCATAGATTAAGTGAACGACGGCATGAAAAGAAAAGAGAATTTCGTCCCTTCCCGCCACGATTTGATCGTGTGAAGTTTGACTCTCAAAAAGGTTCAGAGTCTACGTCAGTCGAAGAACCCATGCAAATCGGCTCAGTCAGGGGTCCGTTGACAAAAGAAGAAAAGGAGAGACGAAGAGCGTCCCAGTTGTGTGTGTACTGTGGAGGGTCGGGGCACTTTGTAAAGGAGTGTCCAAAAAGACCAAAGGTTCCCTTGCCAGTAAAAGATCGGCTTCGCCCGTAACTCGAGTTGCACGGGTGGAAGCATTATCCAAGACAACTCATGGCAGACTACACATCATGAACACTTTGCAATCGGCGGCACCGCATTTAATAGCAATGTTTGTGTTAAAGTTTCGAAATAAAGAAGTTAAAGAAGTCTCGGTAATGATAGACTCTGGGGCTACTGGAAATTTTTGCGATCTCAAGTATGCCCGGCAAATTGGAATCCAACCAGTTAAGAAGTTAATTCCAGAGTCAGTACGTGCAGTGGATGGGACCAATTTATCCTCAGGACCCATAACCCATGAAACAGAGTTGGTTCGGTTGACAGGGTTACAGGGACACTCGGAAGTAATAACCTTCAATTTAATTGATGCACCCCAATTCCAGTTAATTCTAGGACTCCCTTGGTTAACGGAACACAACCCAAGAATCGATTGGAGTAAAAGAACAATTGAAATGAATTCTTCCTTTTGTGTCGAAAATTGTTTTGAAAATTCTGAGCATCAGGAGAAAGAGTCACAAGTCAGAAGTTTGGCTTCCATTTATCCAGCCCAAATTTGCACTGTAGAATCCATTAAAATCCCGGAGGAATATCAGGATCTATTGGCAGTATTCGACAAGAAAAAAGCGGAAACATTGCCACCTCATCGGCCCTATGACTGTAAGATTGAAATAGAACCAGGAGCCATCTTGCCTTGTAGTAGAATCTATGCCCTCACAGAAACTGAAAATAAATTTTTAAAGGAATATTTGGACACATTTTTGGCAAATGGCTTCATTCGAACTTCCCAATCTCCAGTCTCTTCTCCCCTTTTTTTTATTCCAAAACGAGATGGAGATCTTCGGGCTTGCATCGATTATAGAGCTCTGAATCAAGTAACCGTCAAGAACAGGTATCCACTTCCTCTAATTTCCGTGCTATTAGATCAAGTCAAGAATGCCAAGATCTATACCAAGTTGGACCTCAGAGGGGCTTACCATTTGATCAGGGTGGCCTCTGGAGATGAATGGAAGACGGCATTCAGAACTCGTTATGGATTATTCGAGTATCAAGTGATGCCCTATGGGCTATGCAATGCTCCAGCCGCCTTTCAGCATTTTGTCAATGATGTCCTTGGAGAATTTTTGGATCGGGTGGCAGTGGTCTACATTGATGACATCCTAATCTTTTCTGACAGTTTGGAAGAACACATTCCACACGTGAGAGCCATTTTACTCAAATTAATGGGGAATCATCTTTATGTAAAATTAGAGAAATGTGCTTTTCATGTTACTCAAGTCGAATTTTTGGGATTCGTACTGTCACCAGAGGGAGTGAGTATGGACACCACCAAGGTTAAGGCTGTTCAAGATTGGCCCCCCCCTCAATCTGTAAAAGAGATTCAGAGTTTCCTAGGATTTTCAAATTTTTATAGAAGATTCATTCCAGAGTTTTCTCAAAAGGTAGCTCCGATCACACGATTGCTAAAGAAAGATGTAAAATTTCAATGGACAAAAGAAGCTGAAGATGCCTTTCAATTTCTCAAGAATTCTTTCACTCAAGCTCCAATTTTGTTACACCCTAGAATTGAAGACCCCTTTTTTGTGGAAGCGGATGCTTCGGATATAGCCATTGGAGGAATCTTGTCACAACGCCATCCAGAGTCCGGTCAACTACATCCCGTGGCATATCATTCGAGGAAACTGAGTCCACCAGAGTGCAATTATTCAATTGCTGACAAGGAGTTGTTGGCGGTGAAGGAGGCTTTTGTGGAATGGCGTCACTATTTGATGGGAGCAAGACATAAGGTTACGGTGTACACAGACCACAGAAACTTGCAATTTCTTAAGTCCGCTCGTACGCTGACAGCTCGGCAATTGCGATGGTCATTATTCTTCGCAGATTTTGACTTCGTAATCACCTTCCGCCCTGGGAAGAATAATGTTAAGGCAGATGCATTATCCCGAATTGACTCCATTGCCTCCGAGAAGAAAAAAGAAGAGCAAAGTATAATCCCAGAAGAAAAAATCATTTTGGCCATGGAGACTACTGAAATTACAAGTCAATTAAAAGAAGTCATGCCTTTGCAAGAAATGAAAATTTGGTCTTTGGAGGAAGAAGGTCGAGAAATCAGGAATGGTCTTCCTTATCAGGATCAACGTCTGTATTTACCCACACCAGAGCTTCAGGAAAAGGCCTTGGAATCCTGTCATGATCATTTGTTGGCAGGACATAAAGGAATTCATAAAACGACAGAGTTGGTGGAGAGACATTTTTGGTGGCCAGACATGAAACCGCAGATACGACAGTATGTTACTACTTGTGAAAGATGTTTGAGAGGAAAATCAGATAGGAGACCACCTCAGGGCAAGTTAAAACCATTACCTGTCCCACCACATCCTTGGCATACAGTGTCAATGGATTTAATAGTTGATTTACCCTCAAGTCAAGGATTTACTACAGTGTTAGTATTTGTAGATATGTTCTCTAAGATGGCACATTTCATTCCCTTAAAAAAGGTCCCGGATGCCCCTTTTTTAGCACAACTATTTTCTCAACACATTGTGCGTTTACATGGAATTCCCAAGATTTTGGTTTCTGACAGGGGCACACAATTCGTTTCCCATTTTTGGAGAGCTTTCACTCGCAAATTGGGAATAGACACTCGCTTTTCCACCAGTTACCATCCAGAAACAGATGGCCAGACAGAAAGAGTGAACCAGGAACTCGAGCAGTACCTCCGACTGTACCTTTTGGACCAAAAGATGGAGTGGTCTGAGATGGTATGGGCGGCAGAGTTTGCTTATAATAATGCGGTTCATTCGTCCACTGGTTATTCTCCATTCTATGTGAATAGTGGTAGACATCCCACTTTAATTGTGGAAAAAGAGGAAAGTCCTGTCCCTGCAGTTGAAAGGTTAGTTTCAGAAGTTCAGAAATCCCTTGTTCAGGTTAAGGAAAATTTGATGAAGGCAAAAGAATCCTATAAAAAGTATGCAGATAAAAAGAGAAGAGTAGATCCAGTCTTTCTTCCGGGGGAAAAGGTGTGGTTATCAACAAAAAATCTGAAATTGAAGGTAAACCGAAAATTTCAACCCCGATTTTTAGGTCCATTCTCTGTAGAAAAGATGTTAGGGCCAGTGACTGTTAAACTGCATTTACCTGCATATTTAAAGATTCATCCCACCTTTCATGTTTCTCTGATAAAGAAAAGTCCACCCAATTTAAGAGTTCGTTTAGTGCCCAAGCCAGTTCAGGTAGATTTGGAGGAAGAGTTTGAGGTACATAAAGTTTTAGATTCAAAGATCAAGAGAGGCACACTGTACTATCTGATTGATTGGAAGAACTTTGGTCCTGAGGAGAGATCGTGGGAGCCTTGTGAAAATGTTCATGCCAAAAGATTACTTAAAGAATTTCATAAGGCAAATCCTACCAAACCCCGGCTGGGGAGAACCTCCTTGGTGGGAGCTACTGTCAGGATCCGTCCTTCTTCCCTTAGTGATCAACGCCAAAAACGATCGTACAGGCTCAGACACCCATGCTGGAAAACTTCGTTGAGGCTGCTGTTGGCAGAATTGCAGCGCGCAGCCATCTTGGAAAGGCAGCGAAGGTTCCGTTCTCAATGGAGGTCAGCAGTCTAGCTGCCCTCATCACTTCACGAGAGTGTCTTCCCTTTGCGCATGCGCGCACTGAGAACGACGCACTTCAACTGACATTCTTCATAGAGAGAGAGCGTTTCCCTCACGCTCTCTGTTTCAGAAAGCAAAAGAAACTTCGAATTTATCGTTTGGCAGCAGTATTCTGTTTATGAGGGAAGTAAGAATTATGCGCTTGGTGTAAGTGAGAAAAGGCGCATTCTAATTACCTTTCTTCCCTCAGGAATTTCGTTTTTGGCAATTTTCACCTGGTGAAGTCTTCATATCCAGAGTCCAGTAAGAAGGAGCGGTCAGAGTCGGGTGTCTTCAGTCAAGAGAAGCCCCGTTGTAGTCAAGTAAGAGTATTTTGGGTAAAAGTAACGGCGCAGACATCAAGTTGAGAGTGTTCGAGTTCAGTTACATGAAGGCAAGAGAAATGCATTTTAAGCCTATGTGAATTTTCAATGAATTGATGAGTTCGTGCAAGGAGCAAGAGACTAAAGTTATTTAGAGAGTTCTTTCTTGAGAAATACAAACCTATGAGGTAACAGACGTTCTTTGAGAAACCCACTGAAGAGAATCTTCAAGAAATCTTTGAACTATTGAGTTAATCTACCTGCTGTGGATTAGAGACTTTCTTTGGATGAAGGTTTGAACTTAACGCAAAGAGAAGCTTATAGCTCACTCCCTCAGTGATTCTTCCAATGACTCAGATGGTAAACTAAACATCAGACAAAGCAGATAGAGAGTGGCTAGCTTCTTAGGGCACATTGGTAAGGCACAGGTTCTGCTTAAGGGGGACACTTAGTATAGATAGTCTGTTTTAGTTTTTAAGAGGTTAACCCTGTTCATTCCTTTTTAGAGCGAGAATTGCCAGATTGACCAGAGGCAGGCTCAGTGCAGAAGAGAAGCAGTCTCTCTTGTTTTGTCTTCCACTTCCCCTTTCCCTTCCCCGGGCAAATTCTCTGGACTGGAACTTATCAAGACAGTCTTTGGAGTTTGGTTGGTGGGGGTATTGGGGCAAGAGCATCTGTTCCTGAGGGGACCGCTTCAACGTATCCTTTATCTGACACATTCTTTAAATACAAATAGCCCTTCCTTTCATACAGTCTGCCACTAGCCCCATGCATTTATTATTGTTACACAATCATCCCCACATTCTCATTCCACTAAATAAGTGATTTATTTCATAGCAAACCTGTCCCCCCTATCCACATGCCACCCAGCATTCCATCAATGCCTCACATGCACTATGACTAAGGAGGCCATAGTTCTCCCAGATACTGCTAGGGGTGATTTACAAAGGCACAGCTTTCATTTGTGGAATTTAGAAATGAAATAAAAAATAAAAAAACGATTTTCCCCAGCTGGGGTTTGAACCCTGGTCAAAACTCTCTCAAAGCCCATCCGAACTAACAGTGAACCATCTATTCTGCTAAAATTTCCCCAGCCAAAGGCATGTATGTCATAGAATAATGATGTCGGTCCTTCCTCTATTTCTATTGTCTTTGGACTTTAGATACCAGAAATCTTCTCTCGATTTACATTCTTTAAATACAAATAGCCCTTCCTTTCATACAGTCTGCCACTAGCCCCATGCATTTACTATTGTTACACAATCATCCCCACATTCTCATTCCACTAAATAAGTTATTTCTTTCATAGCAAACCTGTCCCTCCTATCCACATGCCACCCAGCATGCCATCAATGCCTCACATGCACTATGACTAAGGAGGCCATAGTTCTCCCAGATACTGCTAGGGGGTGATTTACAAAGGCACAGCTTTCATTTGTGGAATTTAGAAATAAAATTAAAAAAATTTAAAAAAAAGATTTTCCCCAGCTGGAGTTTGAACCCTGGTCAAAACTCACTCAGAGACCCAGTGAACTAACAGTGACCAATCTACTCTGCTGAAATTTCCCCAGCCAAAGGCATATATGTCATAGAATAATGATGTTGGTCCTTCCTCTATTTCTATTGTCTTTGGACTTTAGATACCAGAAATCTTCTCTCGATGTACATTCTTTTAATACAAATAGCCCTTCCTTTCATACAGTCTGCCACTAGCCCCATGCATTTATTATTGTTACACAATCATCCACAAATTCTCATTCCACTAAATAAGTCATTTCTTTTATAGCAAACCTGTCCCCCCTATCCACATGCCACCCAGCATGCCATCAATGCCTCACATGCACTATGACTAAGGAGGCCATAGTTCTCCCAGATACTGCTAGGGGGTAATTTACAAAGGCACAGCTTTCATTTGTGGATTTTAGAAATAAAATTAAAAAAAAAAATTTAAAAAAAAAATGATTTTCCCCAGCTGGAGTTTGAACCCTGGTCAAAACTCACTCAAAGCCCCTGTGAACTAACAGTGAGCCATCTACTCTGCTGAAGTTTCCCCAGTCAAAGGCATGTATGTCATAGAATAATGATGTCGGTCCTTCCTCTATTTCTATGGTGTTTTCGGACTATTGCTGGTACAAACACTCGTTCTATTTATATGCTTTAAATACAAATATCCCTTCCTATTTTACAGTCTGCCACTAGCCCCATGCATTTCCAATTCTTACACAATCATCCACAAATTCTCATTCCACTAAATAAGTCATTTCTTTCATAGCAAACCTGTCCCCCTCTTACACATGCCACACAGCATGCCAACAATGCCTGACATGCACTATGACTAAGGAGGCCATAGTTCTCCCAGACACTGCTAGGGGGTGATTTACAAAGATATAAAAGGATGTCGTCAGCTTAGAGCGAAATGCGATCCTCAAACTCCGGGGTCCAGCTGATACCCCTCATCGAGGGCTGCCAACGCAGCCAGGCAGCGAGCGGTTCCAAGGCCAGAGCAAAGAGGAGAGGGGACAACGGGCATCCCTGTCGCGTGCCTCTCCCCAGTACAAAGGGGCCAGAGACTTTGCCATTCACCACTCCCTGGGCCAGCGGCTCCTCGTATAACAGTTTTACCCATCTTATAAATCCCGGGCCGAAACTAAACTTTGCGAGCGCGGCCCAAAGGTATGGCCACTCCACCATATCGAAGGCCATTGTTGCATCCAGGGATGCCAAGATGGCCGGATCACGTATGGACGCCACTCTCGCGAGGACTCCATGGAGACGCCGCATGTTGAGTGTGGTATTGCGATGTGGAATAAAGCCGGACTCATCAGGATGGACTAAATCACCAATGACTGTTATCAGGTGATTCGCCAGAACCTTAGCCAGAATCTTAGGCTCGGCGTTCAAAAGTGAAATGGGCCTATAGGATGTACAATGTTCTCGCGGCTTTCCCTCTTTGTGGATAACTACAATGGTTGCGAGCATATGATCACGGGGGAGGAGGCTCGCATCACGCGATTCAAGAAACATAGCCCGGCGATATGGCGCTATCTTTTCGGGTCTTAGTTTGTAAAGTTCAATGGGGAGGCCGTTTGGTCCCATCGCTTTGACTGAATGCACTGAACGGATCGCCAGCGCAATCTCATCAGCAGTCAGTACAGCATCCATCAATTCCCTGTCTTCGTCAGCTAGGCGGGGTAAAGCTACGTCTCGCAACAACAAGTGCCAGTCCTCTTCGGGTCTGTCCGATACGGGAGAATAAACCCCCTGATAATATTCTGCGAAGCGTTCCACTATTTCCACTGGGTCAGTAACTCTCATACCACTCTGACTTTCAATCACCGGAACCACCCGACTCGCTCTCTCCTTCTTGTCCAGCCATGCAATCAATTTACCTGCCTTATCCCCAACATCATACAAACGCCCCTGCTGCTCTCTACTCATGGATCTGGCAGTGTCAGTGACCAGTGCTTTATAATCACTCTGTTTGAGACTAAGAGCATGAAATTTCTCCTGAGTAACATCATGTTCCAAATCTTCTTCCAACTCGTCTATTTCGGATTCAAGTCGGATTACTTCTTCATGTTTACTCCTCTTGGCACAGGAAATCAACGACAAAGCCTGCCCACGGATAACTGTTTTGAAAGCCTCCCAAAGTGAAACAGCAGAAGACACTGACCCCAAGTTTTCAAGTAAATAGTGCTCTATAGACTTAAGCAATGCTGCACGGGTCCTAGGGTTGCGGAGGTACCATGGGTTTATGGGAGCTAACCTCCCTTCTGCTCCAACACCAGTATCCAACACCATGAGTAGCGGGTAGTGATCTGAAATGCCACGAGGCAGATGTCTAACCTCCTTAACCATCATGGCCTGCGCCGCTGGCATCAGTACATAATCAAGCCTAGAGAGGCTGCCATGTGCCCCGGAGTGGAAGGTGTATTGTGTCTGCCCAGGGTGTAGCAAGCGCCAACAATCTACTAATCCCAAAGTGTCCATAAGCCTACTCAGCCAAGCCTTTGATCCTGGCAGGTCCCTAGGTGGATAACGATCTTCCCTCCCACAAACAACCGAATTAAAGTCACCACCCACTATCAGGAATCCTTCCGGGAGATTCAGAATTACTTTACCGATATCTTCAAATGTGGACGATTGCAGACCAGGTGGGACATAAACAGACATTAGAAGTATGGTCTTGCCCTCCCATCTGCCCACTATTACTGCATAAAGTCCCCTGTCATCATAAATCACCTCGTCAATTTCCAAGGGGAGGGAGGCTCTGATCATTACCCCCACCCCCGAGACCTGGAGGTGAAGCCCGAATGAGCGACACGACGATAACCTCGTCTGTTCATGGCTGAGCAGGAATTTTCTATAAGGTGTGTCTCTTGTAGCAGGACCACATCTGGTGACATTCTCTTGAGTAGTTGGAGAACCACCCCTCTTTTAATTCTGTCCCCAAGACCATTGACGTACCATGACATTAGTCTCAACCCCCTATCCCCCATCCCAATAGTGACCACCACCCCATCCCAGAGAAAGACGCATTACCAGTGGACAATAAGCAAACGATACGGCACCTTGTGTAAAACCAAATCAAACCCCAACACCCAACCCCCGCCCCCCAACCAGAAAACCAAGCATCTACCCCCCTCCCTGCACCCCTGCGTCTGACCCATCAGCCACCCCAACTTGCAGTGTGCCTGTCGCCCCACTCACTAACTAGTCTACAAAAAGAAACCCCAGAGGAGGACGAGTCCCTGTCCCTCCCGCCACCTCGTAGTAGCAGCAAAACACATTTATACATACGATATGCGACCCCCAGCAGTACACTATGCAATAGTTCAGGGAACCTAGTCAATATTCCTTATTCTTGCGCCGATCCGCCGTCTTCCGTACCCCCAGAGCGGTCTGCCGGATCTCTTCTCACGGGCAGAGTGCCAAGCCAGTCACTAACCACATCTGGGCGGTCAAAGAAAAAGGCCTTGTCCTCATATTCGACCCGCAACCGTGCAGGGAAGAGCATAGCGTACTTCAAATCCATGTCTCGCATCCGCCTTTTTAATCCTTGAAATCCCAATCGTTGTTTTTGGACAGATTGAGTGACGTCCGGGTAGAAGCTCACTGTAGTATTCTCAAACTTGACGGGTCCACCCACTCTCGAGGCCTGCAAAATAGCGTCTCTATCGCGGAAGTTGAAAATCCTAGCGATAATAGGACTTGGTGGGGCACCCGGCTTCGGCCTCCCGCCCGGCACTCTGTGCGCCCGTTTCACCGCGAAGAATTTACTCAAGCCTTTGGGGGCGAGATGATTGAGGAGTAGATCTTCCACAAAAAGATCCGTTGCGGTTTCTTCCAAATTTTCAGGAATACCAATAATGCGTATGTTATTCCGCCTTGCACGACTTTCGGAATCCTCCAATCGGCGGGCGAACTGTTCGTTGGCAGTTTGCAAATTACGGACCTCCTTTTTTCAAGTCAGAAACGTCGGTAGTGAGACTGGCTGTCTTCAAATCTAGGGATTTGACCTTTTCGTTCGTTTTGTAGAGGTCCGCCCTGATTAAGGTGACATCCACAGCCACGGTATCCAACTTTAAAGCCAGAGCCTCGTATTGTTGTCCGTTTGAAGTTTTCATGCCAGCAATGGCGCCCATGACGACTTGGAGGGTCAATTCCTCTGGGTCTTCAAAAGTCACATTCGCCCCTCCGGTAGTTTTAGGGATGGTACCGGGTGATCCCCTCGGCTGGGTGAATCGTTCGATACTATCCGCCTGCGTCAGACTGCCCCTGCCGGTGAACTTGGTCTTCCGCCGGTCTCCGTCTTGCTTGCCCGCCATATTGGGTTCTGTGCCCCGGAGGGCCCTGTGCGACCTGTTGTCAATATCCGCACTTCATAGCCCACTAGAATTCAAATGTTCAGGTTGAGAAAGGGTTTCTCCCGGTCCGCACCAAGTACTTGCGGTAGATACACTGCAGAGTGAAGCGCCCGGCGCAGGCCGATGATCAATCTGTCGATAACACCCTCGCTCACCAGTGAGGTCTCAAAAACGAAACCGAAAGTTGACCAGGGGCATCTATCCCACTGCAGCTAGCCGTTGTTGTTCAACTACTGCCTGGGTATTGGTGCCACTTGAGCTCCATGCCCTTCCACCACTGTGGGCCAGAAAGTTGCGATCGGTGTAATTCAGGTTCCCAATGTCCAAATCGATTTTGGAAAGCAGCTAGTGCCTCTGCCGGGTCTGCACTTCAATATTCCATCCGAATAATCCGTATTCGTTTCAGTATATATGTAGGAGGCAGCGAGGGTCTCGGGAGCTCTTAGCTCACGCCGCCATCTCGGATGCTCGCGAAGCTTTTCCCCATGTACCAATCTTAACTGAAGACATTAACCCTCCAACGCATCAGGTGAAATTGTGTACGTGGCAGCCCAACAGCTGTGTTAATTAAACACAGCTCATCATTACATACCCCTCTTTGCTCGCTGACTCGCAGCATGGTACACTGTATGAATCTACTCTTAACAGTTGTCGTCTCACAAAAAGATATATGCTTTAATAATTCCAAAAATCCGATAATGTAACCAGCAATCCTCCAAACTCCCAATCTGAGATAACAGTCAAAACAATCCTGGGTGGTGCGCTGCAAACTGCTATACTTTAGAGTACAGTCCTTGTTTCTAGCGTCTCAGGTGCTCCCCATGCGCAGGCAACATACAATATAGTTGGGGCAAACTTCATATGTTAACTCAGGAATATTTCACAAATCAGCAATAAAATATACGTTTCAGTCGTACTGGTTCCCTCATGTATTTCAGTGTTCAACACAGTATTGAGCAAATACTGTGGATTAGTAACAGCGTGCATCTCAGGTGTCTACGCGTCTAGCAACAGCATTCCCCCACACATACACCCCAATACCTCAATTCATAGTCCATACAAATACAGGAGCTTGCAGCGTTTATGCAATCAAGTACGCCGTCTGCTGGTTGACATCCACTTTTCCTACTGAATCCTGCAAATTCTGTAGGCCATATATCTGTTCGTCATCACTCGACATGTCTCATTGGCTGGATTTAGATGCATTCTCTTCATCCGGGAACCCCTGATCTCTGCAACTGCCTGCATGGTTTCTTGCTGTCCGCTCAGGATCAGCTCCGAGCGTGGACCCACAAGTGGCAAAGGCGGTGTCCTTATTCTCGTATACCGTTGCTCTCTCCGCCAGTTGCGAAAAGGGCCTTTCAGTTTCGGTAGCCTTGTTGTTGTGGCCATGTCCCGAGGCCCCACATTGGTGAAGGTTTCCAGCCAGTCCTCCGCCTGATGCTGATAAGGCTGGCCCGCTATTAGCACGTATTCTCAGAGATTACCCCCCACATCCCCCGATCCATGAGATAACCACTAGCGCTGGGGATACCGTGAATACACAATGGGATATAAATGCAGCATTTTGTGAATATTGCCAAGACTTGTACCAGGTCCCTCCCCCCATTGGTGGAAGACCCCTTGATGTCATTTTGAACAGGCGCACAGTTCCCACAATTTGAAAAAACAGCGCAGGACGCTCTATCTGGCACTATCACAAGGTCCGAAATCAAGGCAGCCATCAAGAGCCTCCCTCAAAACAAGGACCCATGTCTGGACGGCCTCCCGTCCGAATTCAATGCCACGTTTGCGGATACTCTGGTGCCACAACTAGAGAAACTGTGTAATGCTGCGCTGTTCTCGGGGTCATTGCCACCCACCATGAGACAGGCACTCTTAATGTCTCTCTCCAAACCAGCACGCCAGGCAATGTATCTTTCAGAGTTCCCCCCAACTATCTCTAATCACTACAGACTACAATCTATTCAGTAAAGTACTGGCTGGCTGCCTACTTCCATATTTACACAACCTAATCCAACCAGATCAATGTGGGTTTGTACCAGTGCAGTGCACTTCACTTAACATCAGCAGGTTTTACCATGTTATGACTGCAACCCCCAAGGAGAGAGCCCACGCAGGTTGTATCACCTTGGATCTGAGACAGGCATTCGATATGCTCATATTGGACTACATATTCCCAGCACTTGAACTATTTGGCATCCCGCCGGGTTATTTAATGTGGGTCAGGCTCCTGTACAAGGACCCCACGGCAAGGGCCCATACAGGGCGACATATCTCGGAGGAGTACCCGGTTTGAAAAGGCGCACGGCAGGGTTGCCCACTGTCTCCTCTGTTGTTTGTGCTGGCCCTGGAGCCTTAGCCCTTAGGGTACGGTTATCGGCTGTACAACCGGCCATACGTATCGGCCAAACAACACACATTATCTCCGCATACACGGATGACATCATTCTGTATGCTTAAGACCTCACCTCTCTATCACTGGCCACAGGCATTTTTTATGCTTTTGCGTTGCTTTCGGGCATCAGAATTAATGTCAGTATGTATTATGCCTTTTTTCCCGGCAAGGGGATTGCCCAGAGACGGTTCAGTTTGGCCCTCATTCTTTAAAAGTCGCAGCACATACTTTAAAATATCTGGGTATACAGATTTATCGCTCAACACCAAACCTCATTGACGTTAACCTAGGTAAGGCTATGCGCTCGCTACACTCACATGTAACCTTCTGGTCCTCCCTACTGCTATCATAGATGGGCCGAGTGGCAATTTCGAAAATGGTAGCCCTCCCCTTGCTACTGTATTTCTTAACCAATTTGCCGGTTGTGATCCCGACCCTGCTGCTTAACTATGAACATCACTCTTTCCGTTTTGATTTGGGGAAGTGGCCACCGCAGAGTAGGACTGAATAAGCTGCAACTGGACACTGATAAAGGGGACTAGGTTACAGTGGCTCTCAGATTGGCTGTCAGGGCGTAACTTACATTACATTAAATTATTCACCTGCCGATGTGGATCGCGGACGGGTTCATACTCTGATCCTACCAGAGGCTAAGATTCCGACCGATGCTCGCTGCTTTTACGCACAGCTCTCATTTATTAGAAATAATCCACACACTACACACGTGGCTGCCTCCCTTACTCTTACACCATACCACTACTTGGGATCCTGACCCCAAACGGCCTCCTCACTAAACTGAGACTGCTCCCCTGGGCGGAAGGCGGTTTAGCTAGACTGGGAGACCTATTTCACAACAGCACATTTATGGAACACGACAATTTTGTCTGGAGCAAAGGAGTCACGGATGCATTAGATTTACTACATGCCACACTTCTGCAATATGTAAAGAAACATTGGTCCCCCCACAGGGAGAAACCTCCCCACCATGAAATGGTCTTCATAACCTACCTGATAGTGAATGGCCGACACCTCACCAACTGGCTTTACAGAGGCATTACTAACCAAACTAGAATTTCACAGAATGTTTTAAGCAACAAATGCAACGAAGACTTGGGTACAGACATGATGTATGGGGACTGAAGCAGGTCCTTGGCATACCCTTTGAGAATCCCACGGAATGCCAAATTCAACTTCATTCAATACATGTTTTTGCAGAGGGCATATCTCACCCTGCACCGACTGCAGCATATCTTCCCAGCCACACAGCACTGCTGTCCTAGATGTAAAATATAAGATGCTAACCTGCTATGTATGTTATGTCAATGCACCGTGATTATGTCTTACTGGTTAGAATTGTTATCACTGATATCAGCTACGGTTGGTGTCCCCATTCCGCGTACTCATGCAGTATTCCTTTTGGGATTGATGCGGCTCCATAAGGCGCAGAAAGAACAACTTCGCTTTATAGACTTGCCTCTACTCCTGACTAAGCAATCCATTACGATGAGGTGGAGGTCGGCTGGTCCCCCACAGCTTCATGGCTGGCATGGGGTAGTGGTGTAATGAAGCGTGTCGGAGAGTGCTGCTATCCGCCTGGAGGAAGACCTGGGTTTGTGAACAAAAAATATCTCTTTAGACTGTGTCAGTATCCTGGAGTCGTTGAAGGCTCTGGCCCCGCTGCCATTGCATGTAGCTCGAAATTAGCACCTGTCTTATTATATACAGCATCGCCGTATGATCCCCTCCCCACTTGCCACCCCGCTCCCGCCTCCCAGCTGCTCCTCCCTCGCTCCGCCCCCCGCCACTATCTACTTATGACAGATGCATTTACGTGCAGCGTTCACGCGCAGCGGGCGCGCCCTAAGCGCGCCGAAGGTGCGCCAAAGGTAAGCCCGTCTACGTCCATCCGCGCCTTGACCGCGCCTAGCGCAAGACCCCCTGGCCCCCGCAAAAACCACTCCACCCGCCTAACGTACGATGTCGCAACCCTCTCTGCACTTAACACCGACGGACTCCCCGACTGCCACCAAGCCGCCCCAGGACACACCCATGGACCCTTCACCTGCCAATCCTGCAAGTTCTGCTGCATCAGGACCCACACTGCAACCACTACCGCCAAACAGAGCCCAAACAACAACCACCTAAAGTGGATCCTGCTCAACACGCGCTCGGTCCCCAAACACGCCATTGAACTATGGAACCTACTCAACACCACATCACCGGATGTCGCCTTTCTTACAGAAACCTGGATGAATGCCTCATCAGCGCCCGACATCGCCGTAGCCATCCCGGACGGATACAAGATCATCCGAAAGGACCGCATCAACCAAACAGGAGAAGGCATCGCCATCGTCCACAAGAACACCATCCGCATCACGACCAGCTCCGACGACACCCTCACAGCTGCCGAACACCTTCACTTCCAGATACACACCGACCCCAAGACCACACTTAGAGGCACCCTCATCTACAGACCACCAGGACCCCGCACACAATTCAGCGAAGACATCACCGACTTTATCAGCCCACACGCCCTCCCCTCCGAGGACTACATTCTCCGAGGGGACCTCAACTTCCACCTGTAGAAGAACAACGACAGCAACACCACCACCCTTCTGGACAACCTCGCTAATCTCGGACTCAAACAACTGGTAAACACCCCCACCCACCACGCCGGACACACGCTGGACCCAATCGTCTCCTGCAGCAAGCACGTTTCCTTCAACCACGCCACAGGACTCCACTGGACAGACCACAGCTGCGTCCACTTCAACTTTAGAAAGACCACGACCCACCACCACCCACAACAAGTCCCCCGCAGAAACTGGAACATAATTACCACTGACCAACTCACCACATCGCTAAACCAAAACCCTCCCGCCAAATCATCGGACCCAAATCAAGCAGCCGTCAATCTCGCACAATGGATCACCCACTGCGCTGACGAATTAGCGCCCCTGAAAAACCATCACAACAACAAAGGTAGCAAAAAAGCCTCCTGGTTCAATGACGACCTCAAGAACTCCAAAAAGAACTGCTGCACCCTCGAGAAAACGTGGCGAAAAAACCCAACCACAGACAACATGACCGCCCTCAATGACGCCACCCGCAAAGACCACCAGCTGATCCGATCCTCCAAGAAATCAGCATTCAAGGATCGAATCGACAACAACGCCCACAACAGCAAGGAACTCTTCAGCATCGTCAAAGAGTTTACCAATCCCAGCGCCGTCTCCAACGACATTACTCCCTCTCAAGACCTCTGCGACTCACAAGCATCATTCTTCCACAGCAAAATCGCTGACATACATAACATCTTCAGTGACCAGTCCACCCCCCTTACTACCAAACTGAAGCCCCCCACCACCACCCTTTGCACCTGGAACCCGATCAGCACCGAAGACACCATCCGCTTGATGAACTCCATACACTCCGGATCACCAACCGACCCATGCCCCCACCACATCTTCAACAAGGCTGACTACATCATAGCACCCCATCTCGGGGATATCATCAACTGCTCCCTCAACACCGCCACCTTCCAGGAAAGCTGGAAACATGCCGAACTCAGTGCCCTACTAAAGAAACCTACAGCAGACCCCACTGAACTTAAGAACTACCGCCCCATCTCGCTCCTCTCTTTCCCTGCCAAAGTCATAGAGAAGACCGTCAACAGTCAGCTCTCCGCCTTCCCCGAGTCCAACGGCTCCCTTGACCCCTCTCAGTCTGGCTTCCGAGCCAAATACAGCACCGAGACCGCCCTCATCGCAGCCACAGAGGACATCAGAACACTACTCGACAACGGGGAAACAGCTGCCCTCATCCTCCTGGACCTCTCCGCAGCGTTTGACACGGTCTGTCATAGCACCCTAGTACAACGCCTCAGTAACACCGGGATACAAGGAAAAGCATTGGATTGGATCATCTCTTTCCTCGCCGGAAAAACCCAAAGAGTCCGCCTCCCCCCTTTCAGGTCAGAGGCCACCAAAGTCATCTGCGGCGTACCACAAGGATCATCGCTCAGCCCACATCCAATATCATGTATAGTAGGAGTTAACTGGTGTAGCATTTCACCAAATGGACTTTTTTTGATCTACCTCGAGGTCTGCTACAATAGTTTCCATGAAGCATGAAGAATTTCACAACAAAGCGGGTGCAAAAAGCCAATTGTGCCCTGTGACACTCTGTGTGTTATGCCCCCTAATGTCTATATGACTTGTTTAGGTCTGTAAAGCGGGTGTAAAATATTATTTGTTTAGCATTGTTTTCTATTTTCATTTTGTAGGACATTCACAGGGACAGCATAGTTTTTTTTCCTCGAGTTGTTGGCAGGAGTTCACCAAAAACTGGAAACCATTTTATTCTCTGGGTATGCCAAGTTAAATTTACATTGGAATTATTTCAAATCTAAAGAGTTATTGAAAAAGCAGCAGTAAGACTACGAAGTAAACTGATTTTCAAATCTGTACTGATAAACATCATAAGCAGTCATATTGGCACACCACTTTTTTGAGAAAGTGAATTTGTGGGTGCACAAAGTGACACACATCAAAAAGATTTGAGTCACAATAAAAGTTCGAGTGTAAAAAGAAAGTATTCTATCTGGTATTTGAACAGTGGTGCTGTAGTGCCAGTTATGAGCACATACATCTTTTTTGAATAGATACAATAAGATATGTACTTTGTTTCAGCCTTTGCGCATGTCAGTGGACAGCCTCTATACTGCAGTTGTGTGCATTTTGAACTTTGTTAGTAAAATCTATGCTTTATTGAAGTAATAACTCATTGATGTTTTTATTAATACATTTTAGATTTTTTTTATTTGATCATCGCTTATTGATATAATGGCTTTGCAAATATATATATAAACGAACGAGTATTCGACAAACATCGTATTTTTTTTATTATTACGTTTTGATGTATAGCAATATTTCACTTGATTTTTTGCAGATTTTTAATGGCAAAACACATATAATACAAATTTTTGATTCCTTGGCCAAATATAAAAGTATTGATGTTAATGACATGAACATCCTTTGGTAAGTATCATCAGCACACCTGTTAAATTATTATTATCAATAATTGTAAAATAATAGTATAACCACTGTGGTATATTTATCAGAATTGTTCCGTTGTTTTTTATAATTCAGTAATGTTTTCAAGAACATATGGGATCTTCAACAGTGGAAAATTGAATACCCAATACAATGGAAACAGACAGACAGTGAGAGTTGTGGTGTATTTGTCTGCACTGTAAGTTTACATAAATAACTTTATCAATTGTATATTATTCATTTCCATGGATACACAACAGCATTTTTTTTCTTCAATTAATAGGCAGCTGATGTTGTCAGTCGGGGTATCTTAATGTCATACGAAGAATTATCTGCAAATAATATGCAGCACCTAAGAAGATACCATGCTTCAAAACTCATGTTGATTCTTCGAAAGCAGGCATGAAAATTTCTTAATTAATTAGATAATGAATACTAATAAAATATTTCCTTTTTTTCCTAGTGTAATAATACAATTCTTTTAATGAATTTCGTTAACATCATACATCCAATTTAGATGTGTGTACACATAATATTTATTTCACTGATTATTGTTGAATAATAAAGCGCATTTTATGTGGCAGTTGAAAAAATGAAGTGTTAGTTTGTGTAAAATACATGCAAATGACATACTATACGTCAGTTGAATGGTGGATATGAGATCATCAACTGTCCTCAAGAGTTATAAGCATATATGGTATTGGACTGTCACTTCTTAATTAGGAGAAACTGCCCCCATGCATCAGCTTCTCTTGAGAATAAAATGTCATACTATGTAGCTCTGCATTAATTGTCCTCCTGTTACAATACAATTGATAAACGTTATGACTTTTCTTTTCTTTTCAAAACATGCATTGGTTCAACAAAATATGATAGTATTCAAATGCAGCTGAATGTTTAAAGCCATGATGTGCACATATGTCAAATCCACCTATCACAATTTATCAAAGTAAAATGTCAACAAAAATCATTTTTGGATCTAACTGTAGCTCTGTCTGAGTTTGAAGTTGTGGATTGTATGACAATGATTCGATTGTTACATCAACAGCAGATTTAAAATAAAGTATCATACAAAATAATAAATTCCATTACATTAGGTACAATTATCAAAGTTTTTTAGATGTGTTTAGATTATTTTGTGACATGACTTATCAATTTTATGTTAGTATTTTATGTAATTACTTGTAAGTTAAATTAGCAATCATTATTGTTGTTAATGTCTTACCTTAAAAAATTTCATTTTCAAATAAACTATGAAGTACTGCTTTTTTGTTCAAACGCCAATCTTGTCAGTCACAATTTCCTGAGAACGGTTCTTGAATTTTGTTCTGAATTCTTACTCCCATGTAAAAAAATGTTATCATGCCAAAATAGAGCACATAGGCATTTATGTCCGCATGTTGTGTGGCACCATATGTTATTGTACTCAATACATTTTTTTACCATTAAAGAGAATAGTTTGTCTTTGGCTGAAAACCATTTCAATGACAGCAAAATAAGAGAAAGTTAAGTGCATGCTTTCATAGTGCAAACTATGTGAACAAATACCATTGGGGAAAGCAGCGTATAGTGTAAATCACAGCTATACACTAACCGCACAGAACATAAACATTTAAAAGTATATTGATCTTTTATAGGGCATTAAGAAGGAGAAGGTAGCTCCACTTTCCAAAGAGAGTGGTCTGAAAACCGAACAGTTATTGCAAAAAGAAGAGACTGCAGGAGCAGAGCAAAGTGTTGTCCAAAACAGAGAGACAGGAAAGAGCCTAGTTCGAGGAATCGATGGCACAGAATGCATTGCAGCAAAAGAGATGGTCTGCCTATACCAAGAGAGTGCTGATTATAAAAAAAAATAAGTTAAGTAACGTCTGTTAATAATATAGCTATATATTATATAAATGTTAGTTTGTGACAGTGACTAGTACTTGGATGTGTACACAAATCAAAACCTGCAACTAAAATAATAATAGTTTTTTACAGGGGAATGTATGCAACAGAATCTATAGTGATCTTGAATTATGTTATAAATATGTAGCTTCCGTCCTAAGCTGGAAAAAAAATTCAAGCACGCTTCGAATTTTTATTTCCATTGTGTTTATGTTGTTCTGAGTTTTGAGATTTGGAGATAATGTTAATAAGTACCAGGGGCCATATTCACAAGGGGGTTTATCTCCGCTTTTTTGGCTTTAAAAGCCAAGAAAGCGGAGATAAAATTATCTACCTATTACCAAGCTGTCGCTAACACCAGTTAGCGACAGCTAATAGGAGATAGCGACCATCTTGGACCCCGCTTTGCATGTCAGTGATATTTATCACTAATGACATGCAAAGTGGGCGTGCCAAGATGTTAGCGACTGGAAACAGTCGCTAACATCGCCATCTCCTATTACCAACTTTTTGAGATATTAGCGCAAAGCAAGGAATATCTCCAAAAGCGAACACCTGCCCAGGAGCAGTTCTTAGCCATGTTATCCAATGGGAGTTTGATAACATGGCTAAGAGCATTAGCTCGGTAATGCATGAATATTGCTGACTTTTCAGCGATATTCATGCATTGCGGCCGTTTTTTATCGCATTTGCCATAAACCTTGGTAATACCAAGGTTTATCTGCGATAAAAATCGCCGCCGCCCGGCGATACATTTTTTGTCTCTAACCAAGCAATAGCGATAATTATCGCTATTGCTTGTGAATATGCCCCTCAATGCCTGGAAAAGTGATTTAAAAGATGGACATTGTATTTTAACAATGTTATAGTCACTGTAGTAATTGTGTTCTCAAAATATATTTGCATCAACAGGTCACTATATCCCAAAGAAAAAAAACTAGAATGTGCGAAAAGTGCAAACAGTGGTTACATTCAGACTGTGCAGATGTGCCAATTACAGAACAGTTTGTTGACACTCCATTTTATTGTGGATGCCACAAAAAATTTCCAATCGCATTGGACAGGTAAATATACAGTTTAATATTGAATATATGTATTTATTTAACCTGCTTATTGAAATTGAAGGTGCAAAACTATAAGTCACAGTAAACTTGGATTATAGAAAAGGTAGTTTGTACTGCATACCTACACATTTATATTTAAGGAATGATTCAAGTGATATCTTTACTGTTCCTATTACCATTTTTGCATGGTGAAATCCATAATAAATGATTAGGTGTAGATATATCTTCCTATATAATTGAACAATACATTGAAGGAAAATATGAGCAATGGAAACTTCGGAAAAGTAAGTAGTGATACTTGAAATTCCCACATTTGAAGTACAATCGAAGTCACCAGTTGAGCTTAAAGAAGAAACATTATGATTAATAGTTGAGGTTTAGAGGTAGGATGTTCTGCTAAAAGTAAAACATGCAAGAAGTTGAGGTTAAAACCTGTTAGGTAGGACAATTGCTACATTTAAACAAACTTAAATGTTTGCACATAAATTATTTGACATTCAGCAGCATTCGAGAATTACTCACATGAATCTATAAGTGACATCATTTGTATTGTGTATTCTTAGAAATCTTCTTAGCTTTTAGAAACGTTAGTCAAGACTTCACAATAAACAAGTCTTTATGAGATGATTTCTTTTCCTTTTATAAAAACAGAGCACTATGTAATTCACAACAAGAAAATATTATATTTAAATTTTGTCACATAATTATTGAATTTGTGGTTAAGAAATGCACAAGAAGAAATTCAAAAATTCTGAATCTGTTGAAGGCATTGACTGTAATGATGTTGAATTTTTAAAATATGGTCATAATTGAAAATATAAAAAAAAGATTTTATGGGATAGGCATTATTGTTTTAAAAATAATACTGAATAAGTATTACTGTAAAAAGACTCATACATAGACATTAATTATATTCAATGGTTATGTTTTTCAAAATAAAAGGTTAAATTGTCAGACAATCGATTAATATGAAATTATTAATTTGTAGGCTTAAAAAAACCTTGGAAGACAGAAGCATCGTGAATTTACTTACTGATGATGAGATAAAGGCTCGTATAAAATAATGAGTATTTCTATGATTTTTACATTTTGTGCGTTGAAAACATGTATTCATTAACACCAATGTACTGAAGGGAAATACCTTCAGCAACTAAATGTATTATGTTCAAGAGCCATGACATAAAGGAAGGTGGCATGGTGTTTGAAATTTTGTAAAAAGGTTAAAAAAACTTATCTTTATTCATTTCTATCTTCTCTGAAAAAAATGTTTTTATTACTTACTTTATTAAGTATTTATGTACCTTCTAGTGATATAGCAACTTTTTAAAAAAAAATGTTTACTTAATGTCATAGTTTGGTCATATGCATTTTTAAATTAGTTGACTGTGTTCTCTGAATTTAATATACTAAAACTCATGGTCAGGCTTCAAAATGAGACCCTGGCGATAATTATTAGCGGAACATGTGGATAAGGGTAAGTATATAGCAATGTAATTGATTATTAAAATAAATCGAGGCCTGAGATAATTGAAGAAAAAATTAGTAACTAAATAAGGAAAAAATGTGTAGTACTTTGGTGAATATCATAAAAGAGCATGTTTTTGACTCATGAAGTAATAAACAAAATGTACTACAAGACCCAGAGTTTTAAAGGTTTGATGCAAGCCCATGGTCACAAATTACACGTCTATTTAGAAACAATATTTAGTAATATTACTATCGTACTAATAACAATCTATAAAATGCTATTTACAAACATAATTGTCGACTGTAACCTAACCTATTTTTTCCTCTGGGGAGGTCTCTGTCCAACTGCGGAGTATCTGCATACATTGGTTTTAGTTAATTATAGTAAATATGTTGGATTTTGAGGGTAGGGGCAGGACAATAGTGAAAACGTTTGATTAAAGTAAATGGGTTTGGGGAATTATTTGTGATTTACTGGGATTAAAGAATGTGAGTCATGTGGTTAGGAACCCACAAAACAGTAAGACTATTTCTATTAAAATAATCATTTATGTAGTTAGTAAGGCAAAAATAAACTCCAAAACAGTAGAGAATCAGCCAATATAAGAGATGAAATAAGCCTAGAACCGCCCATGTTCAAGGATAAGGATAATGCAACTCTCTCTCACACAAAAGAAAGGTGAAATGAACTTAGATTAAACTACCTTTAAAAATAACTTGCATTAGGATAAACTACAATAAACAGTTACAAATGTAAATAATTTAGATTTATTTTGAAGTTCGTCATGTAAAAATTGTTCTTTCGTATATAATTATAAAATATGGTATTATTTAATTTCATGTACAAATTAATGTGACAGTAAATATTATTAAAGTCAAATTAAATTAATTATGTTAATTCTATACATTCTCTTTACTAACTATTAAAACACAAAAAAAATTCTTCAACATTAGGTGAGAATTTTTTTTTCATTTAAATTTCCATAAAATTATTTCAATATATTTATGATTAAAATATTATTATAGAGATATATTAATGGTCAAATCTGATGTGAGAATTGAACATGGCTCTCTAGGAGTAGTTAATTTGGTATATTTTAGAAGTTGGTTTACAAGTTGGTTTATGGCATGGTAATGGTATGTGAAATGTACATGGAGTAACCACATTCATAAGCAAGGTAAGTCAATAACACACTGTTGAATTAACCTGTACTTAAGCTCAGATGGCTTGACATTGAGATGTTAGTCTTAACATAAAGTGAACCACCCATAACAGACACATAGACATTTTGTGCCACATTTAAACAGATTTCTTATATAAATATTTATTGCTTTATACGTCAGGATAGGTTTATGGGTGGTTTATGTGAAGACACCTTGTTTACCTCTGCACAAAGACAAGCTTAAAAGCAAAGGAGATGCAATTGTAACCTTTTGTCAAGCAAGTCATAATTTAACTAGTGTGTTACAAAAATTTCTTTCTAAGCTTATATATAATTGAATGTAATTGATGCAGCCACTATTTCAGTGGCAAATGTGTATAACCATTCAAGACATGTTAGAATTAGATATTTGGTGGAACAGAAATTAAAATCTCATAATAAATAGTTGGTGGAGCTAGGACAGGTACTAGGGTGAGCCTAGAAAGGAAGAGCAAACAACAAAGGTAGAAGTTATAATATGGCTAGGGCTAGATAAAGCTGAAAGTCGTTCAGCAAAGATGGGAGAGACAGGTATGTTGAGAACAGATACAAGCTAGTATGTTACCTTGTAAGTATTGCATAGGCAGTTTTGGAATGTGGAGCCCATGGCTGAATCAGGGTATAAATGATACTCATTAGGTGAAGTTGTTAAAAGAGCAGATAGCAGAGCAGTCACCATCATCATTATGAGAGATAAGGGAATAAGATAGATACTAACCGATCAATGTATAAGTATATGATAATGAGGTGGATAAATGACCTAAACATATTTGGGGCACTATGTAGGTAGCATTTGTAAGACAAAAAAGAGAATGATCATGAATACATTGCAGTACTGGTCGTTAATACCCACAGAGTTTTCATAAGACTTGTTAAGCCATCAGTATAGTGATAGAATAAGAAGGTATGACCCATGAAATAGGGTTAGTCAGAAGATATGAGAATGAAAGTGACTCACTCAGAAACTCAAACTGGGACAAGAGGTCAACAAGATAATTTATGCATAATTTTAGAAAGCAATAGCTGGGGGGAAAGCAGTAGCTAGGAAAAAAGTAACTTAAGATATTAAATAAATTGAACTAAGCTGGTGTACCCCAAAAAAATATTATTAGGAGCCTATTCTTAATCCATATCGGTGATGGTTAGCTAAAAGCTTTACATCTTTGGTGTACATTTCTCCTAGAAGACTTTGATTATTTGTTTATAATACAATTTTTATATTACATTAATTTTGTGAATTTGTACTGCAAGTTTATGATATTACTATATGGTAAACGGAACATTAATGAAATTTTGAATAAAATATGCATTTTTAATCAAAAATAATAGTGTTAAAAATGTAAAATTTTTAGGTCCACTGATTTTGAATTTTATTCCACAAGTTGGACATATGAAATTGTAGGGTGCATCAACTGTCATACAGTGTAAATGTATGAGAAATTTGAGATATTAGTGAATGATTCTATTACGTTATGTAATCATTAATATAGTAACATACCATGCAGGATGTCTACAAATAGCAACATTTTTAAATTGTAATTAGTATCTGGGTGCCTGGTGAAATTTCATTGATATTCCTTCAACACAGCTTATATAAGCAGTTAATAACTTAGATTGAGTTACAACAAATTTAATATGTATATATTAAACATAAAAGTGACTCCTACTTAACAGAAAATATAAAGGAGACAATTGGAATATAGTTGCGACCTCCTTGGCTGAGGAGTGAGTGGGGTAAAATTAAACTTACATTTCCACCATCCGGGTCCAGCATATTCTCTGCTCCTGACCCTGGCAGTAACATGAACCAAAAGCAGGCAGTCAGAGTCCCTTCAATAAAGCAATCATAGTACTCCAAGCAGCATTTTGATTGTTGCAGATGCCGCCAAGCCAGCGGCTTATGGGGAGGCCATGTTCTACATGCTGCCTTGCAGCATGCATGGAGCAGGACAGAGTGTGCATGACTAGTTTGGGTAGCCCCAGGGGGCTGAAAAAACAGTCTTTGCACATTAAGTAGTGCTCAGGCACACCGCTCCTCCCCTTCCTTTTGCAGAGCCCGCTCCGCCCACCCACCCGCAGGCAACAAAACATAAATTGATAATAAAACAAAGCTATTACCATTTTATGTTTCTGCTTCTAGAACTGTGTGAAAGCAGTAAGGCAACACTACTCCTCCCTAGTAGAGGAGCTCCCTCTGTTAAAGTAAGCATACATTTTCATCAGGACTGATACACAAAACCTTTGATATGATTATATGTAAAATGTTTCTGCAAAATACCTGGTTTACTCTTTAGTTACATGTATAAGTTGTCTTACTCCTAACGTACTCCATGTGTGTGAAAGTCAAGAGTAACTTAGTTCTTTATTTTTTGAGCTTGTGCTCATATTAAAGAAAGTTGATTCTTTACAAGTCTTTTCAATAAGTACAATGAAGTAGAGCTGACTGTATTTATAATGTATAGTTGGTTAGTTAAAGACAGCTGACAACAAAACTTTTGGACATTCTCAGCTACTTGCCAAATGATAATACGGTCAAATTTGAGAAACATTGATTTGTCTAATTGTTGAATTGTGTTTTATCGTTAATAGGAACATGCAAACAATATTATAAAGGGTAAAAAGAAATCAAATTGAATGTTCCTTTTCTCAAACCCTACATTTATGCCGAAATTAAAACAAGAATTAAATAGGAGGTTGACAATATTCAATGAAAATGATGTGAGTAAAATATTATCTTTATCAACCACACTTTGTAATTGAATTATTATATGAAACGACGTCGCTAATACCAATACTATAACTATTTTGTATTGCAGGCAAGAAGTCTAACGGAACAAATTAAGAAAGTTCTACATTTTTCACTAATTATCCGAAAAACATCACTCATGATTGATGTGTTATTACCAGAGGTGAGAGTTTTCGGTAATGAAATGATCACTGCTTTTCTAAATTGTGTTTTTAATAAAAAAAACAAATAATTTAAAACTGTGTTTAAAACTTATTTGTTGTTAAGTATAAGAAATATCATTAAATGCATATAAAATGCAAATAAAAAGTAGTTACATTGTTAGCCCACACAAATGACAAATCTGAGGTGAAGAAGTTGATTTTAAGATGGGAAACGTTAGATTTTATAGCACCTCATGAAATGCAGACGTGTGAATTAAATAACACATTAACATGTGGATTGAATTGCACCTTCATAAGCATTGTTCAAATTGTGTATATTTTTATTTACTGACAGAAATGTCATAAAATCTACATAAGAAAGTAAGATTAATACAATGAGAAGATATGAACGACTGAAGATGATATAATGGAGAACGGGACCGCCCGCCATAAGGGCGGGGGTCCAGTTGGGGGAATTAGGATGTGCCCGCCGCAGTGGCGGGCACACCCTTCAATTGTGCCCGCCGCAGTGGCGGGCACACCCTTCAATTTTAGCATTGTGGCGAGAGGCCTAGCCTGCTCGGGAAGAAGGGGCAGAACTTTACGCAACATGCGAAGCAGCATCATGCACGTGGACATGGTCTTGTTCACGTGCATGTCCAGCTGCAAATTGGGGCCGAATATAACCCCCAGGTTACGAGCCGACTCGGCGGCTGACACAGTCTCGGGGAACAACGGGGGCCAGAAGTTCGCCGGGAGAACACGAGGAACCCGGGCCGAGGAGCAGTACAGTACCTCAGTCTTGGTACTGTTAAACTGCAACGAGTTAGAACTGAGCCAGTCAGCTGTGGCTGACATGCATCGATGGAAAGTCTCCAGTGGGACCGCGTTCTTCCCTTCCAGCGAAAAGACCAACTGGGTATCAATCGCATAATTAAATGCAGAGATACCAAATGATTTAATTAGTTGGACCAGAGGGCGGAGGTAAAGGTTAAAGAGTATAGGGCTGATGGCCGAGCCCTGTGGCACCCCCTGCCCCACTCTCCGCACCTCCAAGCTGAAAGGTGGTAACGCCACCACCTGCTGCCGGTTGTCCAAGTAAGAGACCAACCAGTCCCTTGCACTTGCCGTGACCCCACACTCCTCCAGCCTCCTGATAAGGGTAGGATGGCTGACCGTGTCGAACGCGGACGACATGTCGAGCAGCACCAAAAAGGCTGCCCGACCACTGTCGACCCGCGACCGCAAGTTGTCAAGCACGGTCACCAGCGCGGATTCCGTCCCATGTGCTGGGCGAAAGCCAAACTGTGCCTCATCAAACCAGATGTTTTCTTCCAGGAAGCCAGACAAGGAGCGGGTCACTAACTTCTCCATGATCTTAATGGGGAAGGGAAGCAAGGAAATGGGTCGGTAATTAGACAAGCAGGCGGGGTCCAAGGTGGATTTCTTAAGGAGAGGTGATACCACTGCCAGTTTCCAGCACTCCGGGACCGTTGCAGTATCAAACGACTGGAGACAGATGGAGTACAAGGGCTGGAAAAGTTCGTCCTGAAACACCTTCCAAAATTTAGGAGGGAGTGGATCGAGCGGGGAGCCAGATGACACCGTCTGTGTCAGACTACAGAACTCCTCAAAGGAGGGGATGGGAAAGCAGCTCAGCTGGGGTCGACTGGACACAACGTCCGGAGCTCCCAAGCTGAGAGCAAGACCCCTCAGCTGGGGTCGACTGGACGAGTCCTCCGGAGCTCCCAAACTGAGGGCATGACCACTCAGCTGGGGTCGAATGGACGACACATCCGGAACTCCCAAACTGAGGGCAGGGCCACTCAGCCGGGGTCGACTGGGCGGTACGTCCGGAGCTCCCAAACTGAGGGCAGGGCCACCCGGCTGGGGTCGACTGGGAGGCAAGTCCGGAGCTCCCAAACTGAGAGCAGGACCACACAGCTGGGGTCGACTGGGCGAGCCGTCCGGAGCTCCCGAACCAGGGGAGGAAGGTACTGGGCTCTGTAAACCTTCCAAGATCTTAACGATCTTCTCCTCGAAGGCACAGGCCAGGGAGTCGCACAAGACCTGCGACGCAGGAACATTATTGACCGCGCATGAAGGATGAGTCAGGTCCCTAACGATTTTAAACAGTGCCTGCAACTTGTTGGAAGCCTGATTCAAGGTGGCTTCCAGATAGGACGCCTTAGCCACCTTAATCTGTGTCTTATATTCCTGCAGGGACTGCCTAAAGATAGCCTTCGCCGAGTCAGAATACTGCTTCCTCCACGCCCTTTTGGCGCATTTGCAGCTAAGGTTTAACTGCCTCAGGACGTCCGTATACCAGGGGCTCGCCCGATTCAGCCTGCCCCTTGACCTACGGAGTGGCGCTAACTTGTCCAAAGAGTTCGAGATGGACTGACACAAGGTGGTATAGCTCTCTTCCACCGAGTCACTCAAACTGAAGTTGCCCGGTAGTAGTCTGGGCAGAGGAGAGGCTTTTAGGAGTCGAGACCAAGGTCTGCCCAACTTAGCCTGTCTAGATCCAGCCTCCACCGAGGAGTGATCCCCCAAATAGAGGGAGAAAGCAACCAGCGAGTGATCATTCCAGTATTGACACAAGATGTCATCCACAGACACAAGTTGGGTGTCTGCGAAAACTAGGTCCAGAACGTGGCCCTTCCGATGTGTGGCTGACCGGACCAGCTGTTGCAGCTGGATGTCATTGCAGGCTTGGCACAGAGTGGAAAGCGCACCGTCCAGCGGGCCACCCGACCACAGGTTAAAATCCCCTAAGACCACTAGCTTAGAGTGGGTGTTAGAGAGGTCGTAAATCAGGTCAATGAAGTCAGGGAGGGAAGGTACATTGCCAGGCGGACGGTAGCACAAAACGCCCGAGCAAAAAGTCTTCTCGTGATTTTTAAGAGAAAACCCCATCAATTCAAAGCCCGACACCTCTCTAATCTTAAACTGGGAGAGAGCTAGCATGTCTCTATAAATTAATCCAATCCCACCACCCCGGTTCTTCACACGAGGGGTATGGTTGATTTTAAACCCTGGAGGGTAGGCCAAAAACCCAGTTCAACCTCACAGTCCTCCCGCGTCCAGGTTTCCGTTAGAACCAGAACATCGAGCCCCGCGGACTCGATGAGGAAGGCGATCTCCGTGTGGTGCTTACAAAGGGACCGGACATTAAGCAGCCCACAGGAGAGGTGACAAGACATCTGAGAGGTGAATCTACATCTGAGATTACTTTTTATGCATGTATGCTGTCATTGAGCATGGGGCTGTGAAAAAATGCCTTGAAATTTAAGAGGGATAAAACACATCTTCTGACTTAGAACCTTTGTCAATAACTGAAAATAGTAATTGATGCGCTTCTAATTTGAAATGGGCTTGTACACTGGCACTTAATCTGATATAGCACTGTCTTTCTTCATTAAATTTTAGTTGACTTTCTAAAAGCAAGTAAATTTAAATTTAGTGTCCTGTTTTTTCTTTTTGGGTTGCAAACCTGGGTATGAAACATAGTGCTACCATTCTTTCTCGGGTAAAGTAATGCAATGCACTATATTTTTGGCTTCTTTCTTAAATGTTTGGCCCTGTTTGCAACATGTTCAGAAAAGGGCAGTTAAGATTCCACTTGCTGTAAATTGACACAACACGGTCACCCAGACATAGTCCACAGTTTACACTGTCTAGCATTAACTAAGATAAAATCCAAACCGATCTTTAATATCTGCTGATGCCCTGTTACTGGATGTTCCTCAAATTAAGTTTGCGCGTAAGGGAAGGAGATCATTAGCTTTTCACAACCAACTAGGTATGTAAGACCATTGCACCTGCAGGTTGAGCACAATAACCTACAAATACTTAAGTTTCCGAAAACTGGTATGTTCAAAAAAGTAGTTGTGTCTATAGTCCAAGGCATTCTTTATTGTATATATTTTGTACAAAAAAGTTTTTCTCTACTAAAAAGGCACAAGCATCTTTCTGAAAAATGTCAAAGTAAAGATTATATACTTTCATTTGTATTGACAGGTAATTAGTACTAAATTGATGCAAAGAGGTTACATTGATATGTAATATTTTGCAAATATTTATTTAAACCAATTTTTATAAGGTTAACTTACCTGTTCCCACCCTAAAACCAAGGGATACTAATTTGCATTAGCTATACGGCAAATGCCAAGCCACTCCTTTGACTTTAAAAAGTGTGAAAACTTCTCACAGTGCAGTAAAAACGGACTTTCATGACCTTTTGTGATTCATGACATTTTTGTTGGTATTATGTTTACAATGGCATAATAAAGTTTAATACAGCTTAAATAAAGGCTTCCCAAAAGTAATTATTGGATAATGGAAGCTTTAAATGCCACATTGTTAGTAATCATGCTATATTTGTGGCCATTTCTATCATATTTATGACTATTCTTGGAATAATAATGTCTATGACTGACATGTTGTGAAGGATCTTATCATTATGATGGACATCCATTGAAAAGTTGTGTACCTGACAAAACAGTGGGCTTCCTTGAATAAAGTAGTCATCTTGAGCATTATTGAATAAAAATCTGGCATGTGAAAAACTAAACCTGGTCAGGCCAAGCAGAAAGTTTTAATGAGATTAGTTCGCATTATGAGAATCACAAGCGGGCAAATAGGGGTTATACTTGAAAAATGTTTTTGAATTAAAAATGTAGTTTACTTTTATGCCAAAACATTATTTAATTTGAGTGTGTTTAACCGTTATAAGATGTTCATATTAAAAAAGAAATATAATGCATTGTTATTGAAAGGGATGAAACTATGAGTTGGTGTTTAGCCATCTTCTGTGATCAAGTGGCCAAAATTAATATTTGGGCACGTGGTGCATGAAAATGTGGTTATACACTTATGAGGGTATTGGGAAAGTTTCCAAAAACATAAATGGACACAAATTAGTAAACCCTTCTCTTTACAAGACATACCTTAGAATTTGTGATTATTATGAAAACTGCCAATAATTCATTACATGTCACCTAAATAACATTTCATCTAAAACATATATCATTGCATAAAATAATATAAATTAAAATGTGCTATTTAACAGTGTATGCACATTAACCTGAAAGTATGTAGGGTTCGACTAATTAGCCAAAGATGGTAAAACATTGAAAATTAAAATAACCAGGCATTTTCCATTCACAAACTCAATAGGCAAATGGATATCCTTGTATGTTTAAATTGGGTGTAATCAGACAACTTGTAACATGTTCAAAACTTTAGGTAGGAAGGGTAATACTAAATATAGAAATGATGAAAGACAACAAAAGATAAGCAATATTTAAAATCTGAAATAGTTGTACATTTAAATGTGTCTTTTCGTATAACATGAAATAAAAATGTTTGCAAGAAAAGAATAAAAATTAAGAAGCTTATCTTATTAGAAAAAGCTAATTTACAACATTTACTTTGCATCAAAGTTTTGAAAAGAGAAAATAAGTGTACACACTTAACACCTGCTAATTAATACATCTTAAAAATGTATAGTACTAAAAAATAAAATAAAATAGGAATGTAATTATTGTATTGAATGTTTATATGGTATGATTACTTTCCATGTAAGCTTTAAAGCTAAAAGTATGTTGCTTTAAAAGTCAATTTTTTCTCTTTGCAGATGACAATCAAATTTCTACAAAAACATGAAGATTTAAATAGATATGAAGCAGAACTTGTACTGATGAGAGGGGACTTCCTAGACTTCAATAAGGATGAAGTAGATGATGTTGAGACATTGAAAAAATTGAAAATGGGCGCACGGAAATACATTTTTTGAATGATTGTCTTGTTTATTAAATTGAAAATTTTAATTGTATGTTTTTGTCAAATGGAGTAAAGTATTACATGTAACTTTAATAAATAAAAATGTTTTAAATATTTATTTACTAAAATACAATATGTATAACTGTTTACTGAGGTTCAATTATAAATAAAAGCTTAAAAAGTTGAGTTTTTTTTAGTAATGAGATAAAAATACTATGAAGATATTGTCTGTGATGCCTATTGTGATTATGCTTCATTTCAAAATAGAATATTTATAAACAATTGAAACAAAGAACTTGTAATCATAAACAATAAGAATTGTGTTGTACATCATTTTTGATTTGATGAACATAGAAATTAAAATGAATACCAGATTGTGCAATGTTATCATTAGGATTCTACATCAACTACAATTTCATGTTATTACTAATTGAAAATGCTATTAATCTAGAATGCACTGAATTGCTGTGTATATTTGTTCAAAAAAGCTGGCAAATAAACCTAATGTCTGTCAAAATTAAAAAGAACAACAAATGTAGTGGACTTTATGGAAATAAACAGTTCAGTGTAAAAAAAGAACCTGTGATTTATCTTCAGGAGTTTTACATCTTTTGCTTTACATATACCCAAAGTCTTACCATATCGGTTACTGTTGGGTGTACTACTCTATATGTTAAACATGCCTCACAGTTAAGATGAGCCTGTGCTCCTATTTTCAATATGATGAAATTGATTGATTTTATTTTGGCATATTTAACCTTACTTCTAAGCCCCTAGTGTTGTGCACAAATTGTACACAAGGCCTTCAAGTTAAATGTCACTGTTGGACTGCAGCACCGTGTGTCCCATCCACTAACCTTATGGTTTAAAAAAGAAAATGTGTGACTACCTGTAGAAAAGTGCATTAGAAAATATTATGGCTGGGGAGCCTTACCAAATCATGTTATATTTATATCCCAAAGATGGTCCTTGAATTCACAGTAATACTTATTTTTCTCGGTCCTATGAAGTGAGTGGCTAGAAGAAATAAGGCTTAACTAGAGGAACATGTAATTAACACAATTTCCAAGAAATCCAGCATCAATCTATATACAGTAAGGTTAATGTTATCTTAATGTAGCGACCAAAAATAACAGAATAGCATATTTATAATAAGAGTTATAGATTTTTAAAGGAATAAAAAATCAGTGCTGAAAAAGAAATTGACAAAATAGCATTGAAGTCAATTGCAAAATCCACTAGTGACAATAGGTCACTTGCAGGTCGAGACTGCAGCGGCTCCTCCAGCAGAGTGAAACAGAGTGACCACACTGCTGTTTGAGCAGCGCAAAAAATAAATAAGTAAAAACTCAATGTTATTATCAGATATTTTTCAGTGTGAACTGAGAGCCAGGTTAGGGTGGTGCGGGGCTGGGCTATAAGAGTCAGTGGGAGGAGAAAATATGTATAACATTACTGCACATGTCAGTTTAGCCTGCCAGCCAGGTGAAGAACTGTCCTAGGCTTCCATGCACTGCCTGAGCAGCCAAACAGGGCGCTCAGACTAATCTCGAAACTGCTGTATTGCTGGTGACAGAAGAGTTGTGATTGGCTTAGGGGAGTGTGTGAGCCTGTGTGCTTCTGTTCCATGAAGCCAAGAAGACAAGACGAGAAGAGGTCGGAGTGTAACTGCACTGTAAAAATCTGTCTAAAGTACATTGCATATCCCAGCAGTGTCTACGGGAAAGTGCAGGCCTTCTAGAGGAATAACAGCTTGGATCAGATTAAATCTGGGCTGCTCATCCCTCCTACATGAGACCAGAAGTCCCGACGTTATGTGGCTTAAAATAAAAGGTCCGAAGGGTGGTGATGTATTGTAGCTCTTTAAAGTCTATATAAGAGGGAAAGCAAATGGCAATTACTCGACCATCGAAAGACAGCTAGAAAATCAAATAAACAAGTGCCCCTAGTTTGATAAAATCATTGCGGCCGGTGACTTTAACTGCACATTCGAGCCACTAAGCAGTGAAGATCTCCTAGGGATAATTGAAGAGGATAGCAAATGGTCAGTGCCCCCCCCCTAGTCTTACCACCGGTTAAAAGATGGTCTGAGATTCTAATACAAGTTAATACTATAATACTAGAATATGGCATAAGAGACACAAATGGCAGAACCCTATCCAACATCAGGGGGAAAAATACTTACAATAAACTTGCTTGCCCTTCCAGCATTGATTATATCTTGGTCGACTTACGCCTCTGGCCCGATGTCATGAACATGGAAGTGGGCCTAACTATTGACAGTAACCACAACAATCTAATATTAAAATGAAAAAATCAATGGGCCCCTCCCAACAAAAATTCTAATACCATTGGGAATTACCTCGTATCCACAAAGGAGTTAATTCTATCTAATTGTGGTAGGCGTCTAAGATGGCCCAAGGTCGCAGGAGAGGACAAAAAACAAAATATTAGTGTCAAAAACAGCCGAACTCAAGGCAGCTTGAGATAATGTCCGGGGGGGGGGGAGATCCACATAATACGCCACGAGACAATTGCTCAGATTGGTGCACACTTCCTTGAAAGACGATGCAGTGGCCCCACTAGGAGCCGAACAAAAAGCTCCAATTCATGGTACACTGAGTCTTGCAGGGAGAAAAGGCGCAAGTACTAATATTTGCGGAAAAGGTGAAAAAACACACAATAGTAAAAATAGCGAGGATGGAGTACAACATATCACTAAAGCAAGCAAAACGTGATTGGGAAGAGATACATTAGGAGGACATGAAAGTTTACTGTCCCAAGAGGGATTACGCCTACTTTTGGGCTCTAATCAAGATGAGAAATAGGAGGGACAACATCCCAATCACGAACCATATTGGTGATGAGGCCTGGTGGGATGACTTTTCCCAACTGCACACGGATGAACTAGAGGCCCTACCCACCTCTCAGTTGAAGAGAATTCAGGTTCCACTTACAATTGAAGATACCAATCTCTTCCAAATGAAAGAGATTGAGAATGCAATTAACTGTACTATTCCTGCAAAGGCGGCAGCCCCAGATGGTATACTGGGTGACTTGCTCTAATTAGAACTACAGAAGTGGGCCCAATACATCCTGCTTTTAATCAACAATATAATGAAAGGAGCAGAAGTCGCTATATCTAGGAAAGGAGCAGAGGTCATAACTATATATAAAAAATGAGACGGCCAGGACACTAACAAATACAGGGCTATCACCCTAATAGATACCATGCAGAAAGTGGTTGGCAGAGCCCTTGTAAATAGGATTCAAAATTGGATGGAGGAGGAAGATAATCTTTCCACCTATCAAACAGGTTTTAGTAAAGGTGCCAGTACAGGAGTGTTTACATTACATATTTTATATTGGAAAGTAGTCATAATTGTCTTGGGAAGTCTTTACTTGCGTTCATTGAGCTTAAAACCAATTATGATTTAGTGCCGCGAGAGAAGCTATGGTCAGTGCTCCAGGAAATGGGCTTACCCTCATACCTTTTAAATATTTTAATATGCCTCCATGATGAAACCTATGCCCGAGTTAGATGGGGGCTCATGGGCAAAGTAAAGACAAGATACAGTTCAACAGGGGGTTTGCCAGGGCTGTGTGATGGCTCCTACCCTCTTTTCACTTTATGTAAATGGAGTGGTTAGTTTTTTGAGCCAATTTAAAAAAAAAAATTGCTCCAATTTTTGAAGGAGAAAAAAAAATACCCTACTGTTGGCCGACAACACTATTTTAATATCGAAAACCCCAATGGGCCTCCGGGAACTCCTCACCCGCTTTCAATTTTTTCTGTACACAAAGGGGCCTAATGATAAACATCACAAAGACTAAGTTTATGGCTTTCAATCTGGGAAAACATTTTAATAACACTCTCACTAACAATGGTTTACCCCTTAGAGAGAGTCCATTCCTTTGATTATCTGGGTATTAGGTTATCGCATAAAATGCAATGGGGGACTCACATGAACAAAATGTTACTGAACCATAAGCGGGTGGTGGATGCCATTGGTAGGGACCAAAGGTTAACGTCAATTAGACTGGTAGCTCCTTCACTAGTAGTCTATAAAGGTAAAGCTGTGAGGTCAAGAATTTATGGCGCTGAACTTTGGGGCTTCGAAAAAACTAATGAGATTGGACGATCAAAGAGTAAATTCTTTAGAGATCTGGTATCCGTCCCTACCAATACACCACTCAAGCCCATAGTCTCTGACATGGGCAGACACACTTTTAGCGAGGTGGATATACTTTTCCCTATTCTATACTGGATAAGACTAAGACGCACCCCAGAACTCCATAGCTATGCGACGGTCCTTTCTGAGCTAATTACCCTTGATAACAACAAAGGTGTTAAGTGGCTTAAAGATCTAAAGGAATTACTGACCAAGCTGGGCTTAGCCAAAGCTTGGGCAAAGCAGGTCACTCCGACTAAGAGAGAGTTAAAAAAGAATTACTGGAACTGGGTAAATCACCAGGTCTTACATAAACCAATGCTTGTCTGACTATTTGAAGAGTTCATCCAGCATAAATCAGTTTGATCCCTGGAACCTTATCTAGATTTTATAAGGAAACACAGAGACAGGGCACTATATATGCAGTTTACATTAGGGTCAGTAAGGCTAAATACCAAACTGGCAAAATGGGACCCAACAACCTCCAACCTATATAACTGCCCCTGCTGTGATGCACAACAAGAAACTGTAGACCATGTAGTCTTTGCTTGCCCAGCCTACAAGCAAGCAAGGGCCAAATGGATCAAGCCTATATGTATTATATTTGGGCTCTAGAAACCTCCTTGATGCTCTACGAATCATGAGAAATGACTCAAGTAGGTCCTCGCTACTATGTGGTGTTACAAAGTACCTGGGGTGTGCATGGATTATCCATATAAGGGCACAATTAAGGAGTAATGTGCAAATAAATACCATCTAATCTGTGGATCTGAGAGATAATTTACACATAGGAATTATTTGCAAAGTACTGAAGATTAACTGTTTTGTATGGGACATGTGTTTTAGCTAATCTGTAATTTTAAACCTAATGAGCCAATGCCAATTAAGATATTAAGCATAGATTTAGAGTGGACGGTATAGCCAGGTTTTTAAAACTTGTTTTTACTATATGAAATATTAATTTTATATACTTTTATGTGACTGTGAAATGCTTTTATGATAATTGCTATCGAATAAAGCTTATTCAAAATGAATGGGGAGCATGGAAGAGTTCCTGACTAAGTGGCTCACCGGCTGGCTACTTCCATAGTTGTTGTCCTATTATATTGTTGTAGAAAGGGCACACAGGGCCATGATGCAGAAGTCGCCCGGGAAGCCAGACCAAGTCCTTTCATTGCAAAGATTTTGAATAAGCACAACAGAGACATGATTTGAAAGCAATCCAGACAAAGAACACCTGATGTTCAAAAACACTTGCATCCTCAAATGTCATGAGTACACAAGACTAGTGCAGCAGAAGCAACAGTAATTTATGGCAGACAAGGCCCAACTAGGTGAGCAGAAACTTCCCTATGCATTGCTGTATCTAGCCAAGCTGAGGGTGGTGTACCAATCCCGTATGCTATTCTTTGAGGCACCAGAAGTATACGTACACATGACAGGATTGCCCCGTACTTTGGAGTACAATGGCATTTTAAACAAGCATTTGCAATTCAATAGGTCTGGCATTTACGCAAGTTTAAGCAATTGACATTGCAAATAAATGACTTTTATTTATGTTTTCTTTTTTAAAACATAAATAAAATGCATTGTCATTTACAATATCACTAGCTTAAACTCGTGTAAATGTGATACCTATTGCATTGCAAATGCTTTGACTGGTATGGCTCCCGCGGTTCCCCGCTGTGTGCCAAGCATACGTTGTATAAATTGATGTTAATACTGTAAGTGCTGGACTGGCTCACTCTGGAAGAGAACTGGGCCTTGTCGTGATAAATGAGGCTATTTAGACTGGAGGAGAGCGGTCCACGGGACACCCAAGGGGGCGCTGACCTCATTGATGAAGGCCGCCTGCGTGTACGTGTGTCGGCTCAAGGTGTCAGCTCAACACAGCTGGACGCTCTGAGGCAAAAAAGCTGATAAGTCAACAAAAGAGTGATTTCGAAACAAAGGCAGCTCTGAAATTGCGTTTTCATTTTGGAGGCGGTCTGACAGGAGTCATTAATGAACTTGGTGCGTGCAGGAATCGCTTAGGAGCAACTGCTAGAAAGAGCAGGGGGATTTTCCGCTCTGCAACGAAAATGCAATTGCATCTGCCCAATGATCCTGTAGACAACTAGTAAGGGCCAGTCTCCAACGCCGTCCTCTCCAAGCTGCCTCGTCAAACCCGCAGCTCTCACCTAATTAATGCAGCACTTGGACCCAGTGTCTCGCCACTATGCTTTTCCTTGGCTTGTCGTAGGTCTCTATTGCATAGCTCCTCTTCAGGGCCGCACGTCGAGCTGTAACTCATAGTCGGGTATCGGCTTGGTAGGCTTCTTCCTCAGCTGCTCATCAAGGGCTATGCCACGTACCCTCTTCTACTACGTGTGCTTTCCCTGGTTCCGGAAAGGACTCCGCACTGTAGTCTCAGCGTTGAGCTCCACGACTCAAAACTAAGGGAAAGTGAAAGAGCAGCGCACGCTGGAGGCAAGCCGTGACCGTGCACATCGGCGTGGCCTGCAGCTCGTGCCCAGTGGCGAGGCGTAGAACTCGGTGAAGAAGGAGAGATCGGTTGTCGCTGTCCAAGATGACCAGTGGGTCTTTTTGTGAGTACATGCTGGCCCAGCCGAGGACCCAGAGGAGCCACAGCACACACATCATTCTACTAGTAACAGCGCTGCAGGGACGGAAGAAGACCAGCCATAGAGAAGGAGGAGGGAGGGAAAGAAAAAGCACGCAATGTTTGTTGGTGAGGGAGAGGGGGGGTGGGTGGGGGTGGAGGGTGTGTGTGAGTGTGTGTGTATGTGTGTGTGTGCGTGTGTGTGTATGGGCACGCACATTCTACCATCAATAAGGGTCATTTGGACTGGTGCTAGGTGCCCACTAGAATAGTGGACAGCATATGCCAGGCCAACGTATCACAGCAGCTACAGGAGTGCTGTGTGTTTTCTGCTTGGAGCAGCTGTAGCAGCACTGTGCTCTAACAATGGCTGTGAGGGCACTGTCCTTAACGGGATGGGGCAGCTGTGAGGGTGCCATTCCTCCCATTCCGTGAAGTAACAGTAGATGCTGTAGCACCCAGGATAATGTGCTGCATGGCCAAATAATTATAAGGTCCCAAAGGCACGACATATTGGCTATGCCAATGCTTTTTCACAGAGTGTTGGCGTGACGGGCAACACACAAAGATAAGAACAGAAAGAAGCATTTGACAAAGCCAACACAAGTGGTTTGCCTGTGATACCTAAGGTAACAATACCATTATTTCATGCATTGCAAGTTATGAAGTAAAAGATGGCAGTCACTTCACATTTGATATAATGGTTTTCAACAGCAAAATGTAAAAAAATGAATATGCAGTGACCCTGATAGTGTGGAGCTCTTTTGTAGGCCTGAGCATGAAATTCCACTTCGCTCATTGATTTTGCTGAGTTTTTCCCACTCCACGCTCCGCGTAGCACGCGGAGTTCTGAAAAACTCCGCAGAGCAGAGTTTTTACTTACTTGCGCTCACCAACAATAAGTTTGCAAGCGGGGAGAATTTTACCCCAGACCACCTCCCGGCGATATCTTTCAATGCCGGCAGTGTGGATGGTCGCTACCGCTTGCGTTGAGAAACCTTCCATTGGCACTGAGGAAGCTGCTGGCCTAGTAGAACATCAACTCGAGCAGCAGAAAGAAGCTGCACCCTCTTGCGCTGTGCGTGCACCTTTTGCACTGATTTTATAGCACGGGTCAAACACCAAGTTCTAAAAATCAGTGCGAATGGTGCAACGTAACGCACTCTGCTGCTTGCGGAAGTCCGCGCAGCACAGCAGAGTTTTTCAGTCATGCGGAACTCCACGAACTCCGCCCAGGCCTACTCATTAGCAGTTGCTAAGAGACAGCTGCAGCTGTCTGTAGCCAAACACTATGAATAGTGCACTGCTTGACCTGCTGCTTTTGCTCAGTTGGTGGCTCTGGGGACTCATACATTTAACTGCAGAGATCTGTGTTTGACTTCAGGGTCACGGGTTCAAAGGCTGGTAAGTTGACTCAGCCTTTCATCTTTCTGTGGTTAATAAAAGGAGCACTATTGAGTTAGAGAACAATGAACATCTGTTTTTCAGTACCAATGTACTTTTCAGGGTGAAAATGTGCTTTACAATTCCTACTGCTACAAATGGGGAAAGTAGGGAATGTGACCTGAGCTCACCATGTAAATCACCAGTCCCCCCAGCAATACTGTAATAAGAGAGGAGTATTTTGAAAGATACATGGTTATTATGAAAGATGTGCTGGAGACTCACCCACAGTAACCTGAGTCCTACTTCATGTTAGCATTATATTTAAATGTACAGATTGTGTCCACCTTAGAAGAGTGAGAGGCTGGGTAGCTCCTATGTGAATTCAAAAGTGCAATCTGCAGTTTATTTACATTATTCTGCAGTAAATTGAGCCTTTGAGTAACCGTAACTGGACTGGGATGTGTAACCTGGAGATCACAAGCAGACCTGTGCAGCTGGCTCAGTCACCTTTACCTATACTTTAGGGATTAGAGCCTGCAGCTTGTAGGTTGCAGTGTATTATGTAGTAGGCACAGTAACAAGTTCAACAACCTTAATGTAATGGGGACATGAACTCACAGGAAGAGTAAACTTGACTCTGTGCATCAAGCAAATCAAGCCCTTATGTGTCTGATTACGTGCCAGGCATGAATGTGGCATCTCCAGCAGGGGACTGGCCTAGTTAGTGAGATTCAGGGGGGGCTCAAATTTCCCAATTAAAAAAGCAGTCAGCTGCAGGGTGGACAGGTAAGATGATCAAGGCTTGTCGTGGGCTTTGCCCATGAGAAACAGCATCAGTACTGATTTGCTTTAACGCCTTAACCGCAGCGTTTTTTCGGCTGCGGTGCGGGCGTTCTAATTGCTGGACGGGGCTCCGTCTGCCGGTAGGCAGCACCAGCGAGGTAGTGGCCGACGGGAGCACAAAAGGGGTTAAGTGGGCCTCTGTCTGCAGTGTAACATTGGGCACAAAATGATAGGTTGGAATGCTTCCCCAAGCATTTGACACTCGTTATACTATTTGCAATTATTCATCCCATCACCTTTCGGTTGTTCGATTGTCAGTGATATACCTTAAAATCTCAGACTGGAGCATCATTCATAAGTCTACTACTGCCAAGCTATGTGAATTAACAAAAGTAGTATATTTGCACCCATTCAAGGTGTACTTCTATAGGGATAGATTTCATATTTTGGTAAAGCAGTCACTATATATATATTTAAGATTGCAATAAAAAAAATTAACAAGTTAAAACCTCTTTGTGAAATGAGAGTGATGAGAAAAAAAGGACACAGATATAGCACACTGGACTCAGAGCCCTTTGGCCCAACTACCAAACGAAGAATGCATTTGAGGGGTGTTATACCCTAAAGACGCCTGTAGTAGCTACGCCCCTACCCATCCCACCTCGACCTGGTTGTTCTCCCTGGGAACTCATGACTACGGTCATGTACACCATAAAGGCCTTGAGTCCCTTCCCTGGGATCGCCTATTTTACATGTATGACCGCTTCATGCGCTCTTCTTCTTCTCTGCTACAAGAAGCCTTGATGGTAGACTTGTCAAATTGCTGCATGTGGCGGAGCCCCATGTTTCTAGTCCTTGCATTTTGCAAAAAATTGTATTAACTGAATGGCAACCCCATGTAATAGGCCTGATTCTGAAATAGAGGAGAACTTGAGGGCCTATTATTTGGGTGGACAGAGCCAGAACTGAGACATGTGTCTGGCTTGGCCCCAAGAGTCTGTACGAATACGGAGCCATGAAAAATGTTGCTACTTATATTGTGCAACAAACATAAAATAAAAATAAGATGCAATCGCTTCAAAATTCAAAAGATGTATTTCTTACAAAATATATATATATTTTGTATTGAATTTTTTAAACCATAACCAAATGCAATCCACTTGCTTTGCGCCTACAGAGCATATTACGAGGTTCTTGTCTCTCATTATATAGTAAAGTATTGATCTTTGTCGCTGATACATTAGCAAAAACGCTGCATCATTTCCACCACAGTGCATAGAAGCATAGCAAAACATACATTTTTTTTTTAAGTGAAAAAGTTTTTATTGTTTCATTTAATTAAAACCACAACAATACATCTTATAAAATCGGCTGCAAAACATACATACATATTATCCTTATACATCCATTACTCACTGACATTTGAGATCGATTCTGCCTGTGGGGGTTCATATATGTTTCCTCTGAATGCATTCCATGTACCCCCTATCCTAGACCACTTGTTGGGGCATGCTCTGTGCATATAGACCGCTCTTTCCGCCAAAAAAATGTATTTCTTAAACATGCAGAAGCCTTTTAATTTTGTACATCAGATGATGTCAATGCATATAAACAAGTTTATTAAAACTGATAGTTTTTTTAGAAATATTCATTGCTCAACCCGACAATGTCATTAGTGAACTAAGCAGCAAGTGAGTAGTCAAGTTCAAATTCAAGTTCAAGTTCAGAAATCTTTATTCGATGATTAAAAAACATCATAAAAGCACATATATACAGTTAAAAAATACAATTAAGTACAATATCTGAACTCAATCTAAAAATCGCTGATACAGATAAAAGGTAGAAACGAATTTTATCTTAAACATTGATTAACTCAGTCCTCTAGTGTTTCTCAGCCTTACTGAGACCTTAATGAAATTCATAATACAGCATAAAGTGCGCATTTCGTTTGCTCTTTGTAGAAAGAGCAGGGCAGCTTCAGCATGACAGAATTTCGCCTGTTTTCAGATATCTACCAAAAATTTCAGTCTAGGCGTCCTATAAAAAAGACATAAAAGTACAAAATGAAGGGTTTCGTGCGGAGACCGATTGTCGCAGCCGGAGGCACGCTTCTGCTCAATTGTTAAAGTGTGGCAGGGTATGCTCAGACGTGAGTACTTTGCTCACTTTGCCACTGGATTCAAGCAAGCCGGGCTGATGAAGGCTGAAATTGCCAGAAACTGGTCCTCGGTAGCTTGTTTCAGTTCCAGGGAAGGCATTGGCTTGGCAGTTCGGGCTGGACTGTTCCCATGAGGCACAGGATCAGACTGATTTGCATATGGCCATGTCTGAACTGGGGTGGCAGAGTGGGCTAAAGAACGGTGATGGATTAAACCCAGATCTTTTGACTGGGTGTGAGTGTTTGATTGGTTCAGATGCTCCGTCCATTACCACCCCCTTTTGTACCGCTTTTGGCCGCCATAAGTGTGGCAGGGTATGCTCAGACGTGAGTTCCTTGCTCACTTTACCACTGGATTCAAGCAAGCCGGGCTGAAGACGGCTGGAATGCCAGAAACCGGTCCTCGGAAGTTTGTTTCCGGTCCAGGGAAGGCATTGGCTTGGCAGTTCGGGCTGGACTGTTCCCATGAGGCACTGGGTCAGACTGATTTGCATATGGCCATGTCTGAACTGGGGTGGGAGAGTGGGCTAAAGAATGGTGATGGATTAAACCCAGATCAGTTGACTGGGGGTGAGTGTTTGATTCGCTCAAACGCTCCGTCCATCATCCCCTTTTGTATCGCAATTGTTAAAGTAGTCATTTAAATGCTAAACGTGTCCTAGATTCTTATTATAGAAAGCACAACATTATAGATTATTAAATCAAGCATAAGAGGTGGTTTTACAGCGCACAACTTGAAGTAGTTAGAATTGTGCCTATGTAGGATAATAAAGAAAAAAGATGGCTCCAAAATAAAAGATTTGTTTAGGATCACACAATTTGAAGAAGCAGGGAAGCAGGTATTGATTTAAGTTTATCTGGTTTCACATTTTGAAATTCAGTCTCCAGTTGCATATCTCTGGCGCCAATTCACATAAAAGGTTAATCTTTTGTCTTTTATTCTCGGGTCAAAACCAGAAAAACACATAGATAGCAGACCCGACACAGGGCCCTGAGCCCAAATGCCAAGTAATTAATGCATTAATTTGGGAGGGTGTCACACCCCCAAACAACCCCCTTGAAGCTATGCCCTGATCTCCAGGCAGCAACTTCAGAACACTTTCTGGACCTGAGGACGAACTGAAGAGGACTGGACCTGCTGTCTTTGACCTGAGAGGAGCCATGAAGGACTGGACTGCTCTTCTTGTACTCAGGAGAAAGAAGTAGTGGGTGCATAATCCCACTCTATGTTCATGGGATGGGGGAGTGCAACCTAGAATACACCCTCACACACTTTCACTCACTCATTCTTTTACGTCTAGTTACTGGTGAACGTGGGAGTGATGAGTAGGGGTGTGGAGAAAATATGATGACGGAGCTTGTACGTGTGTCCACTAATTTCATCATATATATGGTTTTATTTGCTATTTATGGCATTGGGCATTGCTTTAAATGGACAAGTACTCTGTCCGGTACTGAGTACCTGCACTTCTTCCATTTGAAAGGGTGAGTAGGTGCACTTCTCCGCAGTGCTGCCAGTGCACTTCTCAGGAGCAAGCAGAATAACAGATACTGTAAATAGCGAGCACCTTCACTTCTATAGTTCCATTTAATGCACTGGCGTAGAAGCATATTCGAGTATATTGGTCAGAATTACTGAGAGATGAAAATGGCCCTTAAAATGACTGCACAAAATAGGTTTATCAAAGTATAAATAACGCACGTCCTGATACAGCGCTCTCTGTGCATGTGGGGCCCCTGCTCTATTGCCGGTGAGTCTCACAGACGTGGGAGGTAAGAAGTGTTCTTATGGGTCCTTCTGGTTCTGCTGTTAATTCCTTCTCTGCTGTTCAGTGAGTGGGTTTTAATGGAGCGGTCCCTTTAAAAGTCTACTTGAAAGCCCTATGCTGCTCTGGTGGCAGCTCTGAGCACTGAGAATTAAAATATGAGAAAGATGCAATAACATACAACGAGGCTTGTTGGTCTAGGGGAATGATTCTTGCTTAGGGTGCGAGCGGTCCCGGGATCAAAGCCCATATGAGCCCCATTTTCTTTCTTATTTTTCTCATATTCAAATTTTTTAATTTTTATTTAATGCGTTTTAAATAAGGAAAAAGGTTTTTTTTTATCTTTCTGATGTGTTTTTCAGTGCCCCTATTTTAAAAAAAAATATTAAAATCAAAAGATGGCTCGTCCGGGATTTGAACCCGGGACCTCTCGCACCCAAAGCAAGAATCATACCCCTAGACCAGCATGCCACTGAGAAGTTCATTTACCAATACGGTTTACATGTGGGTACACGTAGAGCTCGTGCTCTATATTTTCGCAGCAGTTCTGCACATTGCACTGGAAGTGGCAAAAATTAGACCTTGTTGAGGGAAGATGGTTTAAAGCACACACAGTGACTTCTTTTAGAAAATGTTCACGTCCTTTTATTTCAAACGATTTACAACAAGAAGACATTAATTTTAAAAAAAAATGGATTACACTCATTTCCCTTGCACGAGGTTGTTTCAAATTTGTGAATAGAATATAGTAAGTTTGTTACATTTATAAGATGCAAAACAGAAGTATCTGATAATGAGCAGAGATGTCAACGAGCGGAAGCCCGAGTGGGATCCGGCTGCACACAGACTGCACTTCCGATTATCACTGGTTGAAACCGGTGCACCGTGACAGACAGACAGGAGGTGGCGCTACGGAGACAACATTGAATATCGAAAAGGAGAGCAATTAGCGAATTCCAACCTTAAAGAGCTTGCAAAGATTATTTATACTAGGAGCGTTGGCCTTTAAGAACAAAAATAGAAATCATAGATTTTAAAAAAAGTAAAATAAACGAACGGGCCGAACAGGGACTTGAACCCTGGACCCTCAGATCAAAAGCCTGAAGCTGTACCGACTGAGCTATCCGGGATCGTTTGAAAATTTGCAGGCTTGTGTTTATATATGGAATAAAAAATGGCGTCCCCACACTGCTGTTTTCATTGTTTCATAGTTTTCCTCTGTTTCCTGAGCCCTTCAGTATCAATCCAGACAGGATCCATCAGAGAGTTTAACACTCTGAGTGTCTCCCCCGCACTGTGCTCACCACGCATTCTGCCTGCAGAATGAAGGAGCTGTTTGCATGACATCACATTCACATAACATTAGTGGAAGAGCTCGAGTGCTCCTATGTGCGACTGCTTGTGAGTAGAGTGTGCACATGCATAAGTGTGACTGCTCGTGAGTGGAGTGTGCATGTGTGCGACTGCTCGTGAGTGGAGTTTGCGCTTGAATTTGTGTAACTGCTTGTGAGTGGAGTGTGTGCGACTGATCGTGAGTCGAGTGTGCATGTGTGTGACTGCTATTGAGTGGAGTTTGTGCTTGCATGTGTGTGACTGCTTGTTGGAAATGGCCCTTTTTACAGGGTTATCCCCAAATATTTTGATTTTTCCTCCTAATATTTCCTGACCTGTGTGCATTGGTTTTAGGACTATGGGCACTTAACCACTCCAAATCAGTGCTAAAGTGCATATGCTCTCTGTGTAAACTGTGTTATGGATTGGTTTTTTCATGATTGGCTATTTGATTCATGTGTCAGTCCCTAGTAAAGTGCACTGCGAGTGCCAGGGCATATAAATCAAATGCTGTTGGTGGGCTGCAGCACTGGATTGTGCCACCCACGCAAACAGCCTGTAAAGTGTAACTCTGGCCTGCCATTGCGTAGCCTGTCCACAGCCTAGGGCTGCCATGTCGAATTGGCAAGTGCACACACTTGCAAGTCCCTAAACCTTCCCTTTTCTACATGTAAGTCGACCCTGAGGTAGGTCCAATGTACCCCCATGGGCAGGGTGCACTGTATGTGAAAGGTATGACATGCGCTGGTGTGTGTGGCATGTCCTGATAGTGAATTTAATTTATTTTTATTTATTTTAAAAGTTTTATAGAGCGCGAACAAGATCCTTACGGATATCAGAGCTCTTTACATACAGAATGGGATAAAAAGGCAAGGAGTAATAATTAAAGAAAACATTTTGTGCAAAGATGAGCAAATGGTTACAAAAAAAGAAACAAGGTAAGGTAGCAACGGTGCATAGGTGGTCAATATACATAGTCATAGGAGGAAGAGTACTGAGTTACGAGATTACATTAGTCAAAGTTCAGGTAAATGTAGCTAATAGGAGAGATTTTACTTCTTTTTTGAAGGATGCCGAGGATGAGATAAGTCTGATTTCTGGAGGGAGGGCATTGCAGATCCTGGGCGCCATCCCTGAGAAGGAGCGTTTATAGGTTTTTTTCTTGTGAAATATCTGAGGTTTCAAAAGAAGATTGTCTGCACTTCTTGTCACTCTTGAGCCACCCGAGATTGTCAGTTTCTGAGCGAGGTAGCTGGGGGAGTTGTGGTGTATAGCCTTGTGGGTCATGCAGGCGATTTTCAGATGTATTCTAGCTTCGTAAGGCAGCCAGTTGAAAGATTTTAGATCAGGAGAAATGTGTGAAAGTTTTTTTGAGCCCGGGATTAGTCTGGCTGCAGCATTAATAGAGGCTTTTAATGGTGCGGTTGTCGATATGGGGAGACCACAGAGGGCAACACTTCCATAATCCACTGGAGGGATGACTAGGGCTTGGACTGCAGTTCTGAAGTCATTGGGAGGAAGGAAAGTGTTCAATTTCCGCAATGTGTTGATTTGGAAATTAGCTCCCTTCGTTGCATTGCTGATGTGATGATGCAAATTGAGATTGCAGTCAAGGGTTATGCCTAAAGATTTCGCTGAGTCCACAATAGTAGGTTGAACGTTGAGTGCAATGAGATGGTTAAGCCAGGACTGAGTGAGGGGGACTTTGGTGGGAGGCACTATTAGGAGGAATTCCGTTTTTTTGAGCGTTAAGTTTGAGGTGATTCTCTGCCAGCAAAGTCTGTATGTTCCTAAGCGTTGTGTTGAGTATTTTGATGTCATCAAGGGTGTGTATTTTAAGGTAGAGCTGGGTATTGTCTGCGTACATGTGAAATTGAACATTAGATGCTTGAAGTAGTGCGGTAAGTGGTTCCATGAGTAGATTGAACAGAGTAGGGGAGAGGGAGGATCCTTGAGGGACACCAAGTGTTACAGGAACTGGTGTGGACATAGTATTGTTAATCTTGAATTTCGCTGGGGACGTACTGAGGTAGTGCTTGATCCTTGTGTGCGCCACCCCATTGCTACAGCCTGGTCCTGCTGGATGGGAGATCGGGAGCGGAATGGCAGTGACCTGAAGAGCGACCAGGAGGCGCGCTACTGAGCGGAGGTACCCGTATACGATCCTTGGTGCTCCCCTGCGGTGGTCGCTGAGTGCCTGGTCTGCTGGCTCTGCGTAAGGACAGGATGTCGAAATCCACTCAGCCTAATAGTATCACACAGTATACAACCCAGCGTCTGCCGTCGCATTTGATTACGCGGTAGACAGGTCTAGAGGAGTGCGCGGAGCCTTCCCGGGCGGAGTTGCTGAAGGCCATACAGGGCTCCCATTCTGCGCTGGAGCGGCAGATAGAGACTGTATCGCTTGATGTCAACCTCCTGCGAACGGATCTTCGCAAAGTGGCGGATAAGGTATCGGATGCGGAGGGTAACATTACCAAGTTACAAGGGCAGGTGGCTTCCCTCCAGAAGACAGTCACGCAACTCAACTCTACGACGCACGCATTGGAACGAAGAGCTGAGGACGCGGAGGGTAGGGCGCGCCGCAGCAACATTAGAGTCCTGGGTGTGCCGGAGCGATTGGAGGCGGAGAATGCCGAGCGCTTCCTGGAGGACTGGATTCGGACTCAACTGTGCCCGCATGGGCTATCAAATGTATTTGTCATCGAACGGGCGCATAGGGCCATGGTCCCCCCCCGCGCCCGGGGGAGCCCCCGAGGGCATTGATTGCGAAGATCCTGAACTATAAAGTCCGGGATTGCATTCTGAAGGCGGCGAGGGAGACGGAGTCTCTCACCATTGAGAACAGCCGCATATGCATCTATCCTGATTACACCCAACAGGTGGAAGAGCAGCGGAAGTCCTACCTGGGAGTCAAGCAGAAGCTCCGGGAGATGAAGCTACAATATATGCTGTTATATCCGGCCAAGGTCAAGGTGATATCTCAGGGCCGGGCGCATTTCTTCGAATAGCCCGCTGAGGTGTGGGAGTGGCAGGAGATACAGGGGTGACGACATGCCCCCGGGAGAGCGAGGGGGGCCCCGTGAGACCTGGGGGAACCATCCCCAGAGACGACGATGCGGAAGGCGGTGACGTTGGGACCTTCCTTGGCGAGGGATGGTCCAGAGTCCTCGGGCGCATCCGCCCCTGGGGACGTGTTGGTTCCAGATACCCTGCAGGACATTGTGCCAGGTACAGACTCTACGGCTCCGGTGATCCCAGAGACTGGAATGTCTGAACTGCTGCCGGGGACGGCTCTGTCATAAGGTACTGTTGGAGTGAAGAGTGTTGTGCTCTGCTTTGGGGGCTTTAGTGCTGGGCCTTGAGTTTGTATGAGGTACCTGGGAGCCGTGCTGTTCGAGCTTGAATGACGGAGTGGAGCGTAGGACCTTTATCCCGTTGGAACGACCTTATGTGGCGGTGTCTGTCTTTATTTTGGCTGGGGAGGGCCCTGCTTCGGGACTGATGCCGGCGGCCAAGCCCAGGTTCATTCCTGTACGTCTGGGTCCCATGGGGAGCTAGAAGGGGGGGTGGGTGGTGTTTGGTTTGGTGTGTGTGTGTGTGTGTGTGTTGGATGGGACGAATAGGGTGGCTGCGTGCGCCCTGGCACCAGCAGGGGGAGGGCAGGATAGCGTGTTTTGGTGTTGCTGTCATCTTGCTCGTGGGTGGGGGTGGGGGTAGATGTTATGGGGGGTTGTGGGGTTGGGGGTGTTTGGGGGGTTGGTGGGGTTGGGAGGGGAAGTTTTTGCTGGCATCGAGAGTACTGTGTTTCTGGTTTTTGAATGGCTGATCAGATGGGCTAGGTCCCCCGGCCTGGATGCTGGTTGGGCCCGTGGGTGGCGGAACACGCTGTTTGTAATATATGGCCAGGTTGGGCGTGATCTCCTGTCATGGGGTTTAAATTCTTAACTTGGAACGTGCGTGGATTGGGCACTTGCACTAAAAGATACAGGGTCCTTTCATTCCTCTGACGCCATGGCGTCTCCATTGCGTGCCTCCAGGAGACCCACTTGAACGAAGAGGGTGCCCAGAAGCTGTCCAAAAAATGGCGGGGCCAGATGTTTCATTCCTCCTATTCTACCTATGCCAGGGGGTTCCTAATCTGGGTGGCACCTGGGGTTCCCTGTGCCGTTCAGTATGTTGAGGCAGATGTCGAAGGCAGGTACTTGCTGCTGCGAATCAAGCTGGATGGTAGGGATTTCCTGCTCTTAAATTCCTATGCACCTAACGTTGATGATCCGGGTTTCTTTTCCCATCTCCAGGACCTTATTGTCTCGGACTTGGACACCCCCTTCGTTTGGTTTGGGGATTTTAATTGTGTGTTGGACCCGGATCTAGATCGGCATCCTCCTCGCTCTGGCACGAAACCACGTATGACGGCACGCCTAGGGGAAGTGACGCATAATTTGGGAGCTGTGGATGTGTGGCGTACAGCCATCCCACTCAGAGGCTCTTTACTTGTTACACCCCGACGCACGACACACATAGTAGACTGGACCGCGTCCTTGCGGCCAATACGCCCGTGTCTCTCTCCTTAATGGCATATAAATAGAACGAGTGTTTGTACCAGCTAAAGTCCAAACACCATGGAAATACAGGAGGGACCAACATCATTTTTCCATGTGTAATACTCCTGTGGCTGGAGGCAAATTCCAGCAGAATAGATGGCTCACTGTTAGTTCACAGGTGCTTTGAGTGAGTTTTGACCAGGGTTCAAACTCCAGCAAGGGAAAATCCTTTTTTTTTATTTTATTTTTTTTTATTTCTAAATTCCACAAATGAAAGCTGTGCCTTTGTAAATCACCCCCTAGCAGTATCTGGGAGAACTATGGCCTCCTTAGTCATAGTGCATGTGAGGCATTGATGGCATGCTGGTGGCATGTGGATAGGGGGGACAGGTTTGCTATGAAAGAAATCACTTATTTAGTGGAATGAGAATTTGGAGATGATTGTGTAACAATAATAAATGCATGGGGCTAGTAGCAGACTGTATGAAAGGAAGGGTTATTTGTATTTAAAGAATGTAAATCGAGATAAGATTTCTGGTATCTAAAGTCCAAAGACAATAGAAATAGAGGAAGGACCGACATCATTATTCTATGACATAAATGCCTTTGGCTGGGGAAATTTCAGCAGAATAGATGGCTCACTGTTAGTTCAGAGGGGCTTTGAGTGAGTTTTGACCAGGGTTCAAACCCCACCTCAGGAAATTATTTTTTAATATTATTTTTATTTTTTTAAACAATTTATTTATTTTAGCAGAGTGAAACATAGTCCTTTGGAAATGCTCAACTGATAATAATGAAAGACCAAGTAGAAAATCTATGGCATATGTCACATCAGATGTGGCATATGCCACATGACAGAGTGACACGTGTCACATGCCAGACTTGGGCTCCAACCCCTTCTCCCCTCAGGGTAGACCCCGTTCAGGGGCACGAGCCCCGGGTGTCCAGCGGGTGCGCGCTCTTTGGGTGGCGGCGTCATGGCGAGCGGTGCCTCGGACCCCGAGGCGGGGGCGGCGGCCGGTGTGGGACGCTCTGGAGCCCCCGCGGACGCGTCAGACCGGAGCCCCCGCCGCCTGTGAGGCGAGAAGAGTCCTGTCACCGGGCGAGCTGCGGGTCTGTGCCGGACCAACAGGTAAAAAGTCTTGAGGGAGGGGGGGTTCACCCCCTCTGGCTCCAGGGGATTTTTGGGGCGCTGCCACCACGGAAAGGGTTCAAGTGAAGCGCGCAAAGGTGGTATCCGAGCTGAAAAGGAGGCTCCTTCCACCGTCGACCAGAGCTTCTATGTGTGTGAGGAAAAAGGATCAGAGGAGCTCCGGAGTGCCCGCTCACTCTGGTTATATATGTATACGAGGGGCGCACCCTGCACCCGTTACCAGGGGAACGCCCACGCATTCCCTCCTCATCGGCCAATGGGCGCGAGGCACGCCCGCCCCGCTCCGTCTGCACGAGTCTGACCCGTGATACATACCAGGGATTACACAGAATCACGCAGAAAACACAGCCAATGCACGCTACTGGGTGGCAACACCGGGAACAAGCACTGGCAAAGCCAATAGGTCTCGCCTATGGCACAGCTGTGCCAATGTGTTTTCTTTCTTTAAGCCGTGTTCTGCACTCGAGTGGCTGCTGTTCCGCTTGGCTAAAAATTAGTGTGGCAGAGGAGAGAGGAGTAGAGTACCGTGGCATATAGGGGCGTAGCTTGGTCGGTATGAGGGGCGGAGGGTGAGTGGGGGGGGCTTCAGCAATCACGCTGAGACATCTTTTCAAAACACATTACATGAATAGTAGGGCACCAAGAGGGGTCTAAGTGGCAGTGGAAGGCAGAGCAGTGAGGATTGTAGGGGCACTTAAAACGCCATATTTTTCAAACGAATCAACATTGTCTGAGGCCTTCAAAACATACATGAGAGAGTGTGTGGTTTTCTCAGTGTGACCATGTGAAAATCCAAGGTGAAATCTAACAGACACTTCACATTACCTGACTGAAAGCACTTGTACCAAACTATTTAATACAGAATATATTTTTTGGGGGGCTGTAACCCCCCCCCCCCCACTTCCCCCCACAGAGCTACACCCCCGAGCACAGAGTGGAGTGTCGTTTGAGTTGCCTTACCAGTTGCACTGCGCACATCTCAACCAATGCTCTCAAACTATTTTATATAATTTTATCTGAAATCAACATGATATGTGGAAAGAAAACCTGTTTGTTGGCCACATCAGCTCTTCTTTGAAGTGTTTTTCTTGGTTTGGAAGCTACCTTACTACTACTGAATGTAAAAGTAAGTGAATTGAGCATGACTACAGATGTGCTCCGTTTTCTCCAAAAAGGTGGTACCATCCCCATAGGATAACCACCCATAACCTTCAACAACAGGCCTTCTGCCTTAACTTGGCTCCACGTCATAAGCAGAGGTCCCCTGTCTAGCCTAGCCTGCCACGAGGAACAGCTTAATCTTAATTTCAGGTCTGAGTTATAAACAGAAACCCCAGGCAAATAACAGACTGCGAAGTAGATGTTTATCAAAAATGCATATCAATGAGCACAACATAATGCAAAGAGGAAGGCTAAAGAGTCAAAGCTTAAATCAAAAATAAAAAGTAATAAAAAGTCAAAATTTCAAAATACATGATCCATAGAAATTAGTGCAAAAGATAAAAAGGTGAGAAGAGATGAGGTGTAAATGCCAGTGAATGGATGAATTTTTTTTTAATCGTGCTAGTTCAGGCTTATTTTGAGCTGATGGTTTCCGGTGCTCAGAACCGGCAATTATTTTTTCCGCATTAGCTCTTCTGACAGTCTGCCACAAGGGGGCGCTGTCTGTTTTATTTAGAAATTAGCACAATAGTTAATTATTAATTTAATATACATTAAACATTACTATTACCTTCTGCCCAAGCTATTCATATAGCTTTGGGGGCCAGGAGTAGTTGGTTCGTAGGTGTGTTGTTACTATCATAGGCAGCAGTGGCAATGTGTGGTGCAAGCGCCAGAGGCCTCCTGACGAGAGCGCTGACACTTATTTTTTTTTACAAATTAAGCACTGCTCTAGTTATCAAAAATCATTGCAAAGGTTTGCATGCCGGCAGTGCAAAATTATTCATATGATTTTTCTGAGAAGTGATCCCAGGCCCTAATGTACCCGAAATTAAATAATGATTAATCACCATTTTGTTAACCTTAAGCAAGAGCCTAAAACAGCAACCTCATGAACACATCATGAAGATAAGCCCGCCGCCACTGGCCGGGCCTATTTTTGACCCAAATCCAACCCTGTGCTACTCCCTTCATAACGCTTTTTTCCCTCTGTTTTTTTCAGTTGGTTGCACACGCAGATACATTTATGCAGCCATCCACCAGGGCTTGCAAACGCATGAAGTTTCCTTTCAGAGGGGGTATGCCGCAGCAGCACCGAGCCTTACCCTTTCTCGTGCACCCCCTACCCTGTCCTAGGCAGTTCCTTACTCTGCGCTTTAGCTGGGCTGCTGTGTCATGTACGCTGGACTTTGAGTGCCCCACTGATTTGTAAGCTCTCATAAGGGGCCAGTGGGGTAAATTTGAATTACGTGCAGTAGCCAGCTGGGCACGATGTCTGGATAATGAAGCACATTTAAACATTTTGCTGATAGATAATGATCTTTTGATGTAGACAAATACCTAAATGTGCACCCCAAAGGCCTTTGAGCACTTCTTATTGCATCAATAAACATGTTTGTCTTTGAGGTTTCTTCCCTGAAAGATCTGTGCACCGTGTCCTACATGCTGCAGTGTCCACATCATGGATATCAACAGTGGTGGCTGGCTTCTACAGACGTGGTGAGGCGTGCGGGGGGGGTCACTTACCTTGAAGCTCGACGCCCTCCTTCCCCGGGTGTCTTCGAGACCGGACTGGGAACAGCAACCAGCCCTCTGCTCAAATGGAGGAGCCGCCCCTGCCAATGCCAGATCTCTTGGCTTTGCCAATGCTTGTAATTCTGACCTGTTGTCTGTTTGCTGGAGTTGGCAATCTTGTCTTCTAATGGTTTCATTTACCATCAGAGTTAATTAGCTACTTAGCAGGGTAATTGATGTATTAACCCTGTGCCCTCCCCATGCGAGCGGTGTGTTTACAGTCTGACCGAGTGTAAACTTGGCCACTTGAATGGCTGTTGATACATTCTCTGCACTCGTCTGATTTAGCCAGAATATGCAGCTGCTTTGCGACTAACATTGGATAATTGAAAAGAGGCGCTTTAGGGGACCGGAAACAGCGGAAGGGCTCAGATCCTTTTTAAAACAAGCATTTGCAATGCAATAGGTCTCGCATTTACTACAGTTTGAGCTATTGGCATTGTTGATTACAATGCCTTTTATTAATGTGTTGGTTTTTTAAACAAATAAATAAAAGCCATTGTCATTTCCAATGCCAATAGCATAAACATTCGCAAATGCGAGACCTATGGCATTGTAAATGCTTGTTTAAAAAGAGATAGGTTGTCAAATAAAATCCATGAATAGGAAACTTTGGGCCAGATGTAGGTAGCCAAATACCGGTCGGTAACGGCCGAATTCGGCCGTTACCGACCGGTATTTGGCTACCGAGATGTAGGGGCAGGTAAACTGGGCAAATCGGTAATTTTACCGAATCTGTAAATATACCGGTCGGTAAATTTACCGACCGGTATTTTTACAGAATCGGTAAAATTGATATGTAGGTGGGACTCTTCTGAGTCCCACAAGGCCTAAGAAATCGGTATTTTACCATCAAATTCAATTTGATGGTGAAATACCGATTCAGGTGTGCATGCACACGTGTGCATGCACACCTGTGCCATATGACAGGCAGACCTGCCCTTAGGGCAGGTATGCCTGCCATATGGCCCCCGAACCTTTTTTGGGGGTGCTAGAGGGTGTCAAAGTGACACCCCCTGCACCCTTGCCAAAAATCGGTATTTACCGATCGGTAAATACCGACCAGTAATGCCCCATTCATTCCTATGGGCTTCAAAGCCCATAGGAATGAATGGAGCATTACCGGTCGGTATTTACCGAATCGGTAAATACCGATTCTTAACGATTCGGTAAATGGAACATCTGGATGTTCCTACATACCCCCACTTCTTATTTACCGATTCTTAATTACCGAATCGGTAAAATTCGGTAATTAAGAATCGGTAAATACGTTTTTCCTACATCTGGCCCATAGGGCCAGATGTAGGTAGCCAAATACCGGTCGGTAACGGCCGAATTCGGCCGTTACCGACCGGTATTTGGCTACCGAGATGTAGGGGCAGGTAAACTGGGCAAATCGGTAATTTTACCGAATCTGTAAATATACCGGTCGGTAAATTTACCGACCGGTATTTTTACAGAATCGGTAAAATTGATATGTAGGTGGGACTCTTCTGAGTCCCACAAGGCCTAAGAAATCGGTATTTTACCATCAAATTCAATTTGATGGTGAAATACCGATTCAGGTGTGCATGCACATGTGTGCATGCACACCTGTGCCATATGACAGGCAGACCTGCCCTTAGGGCAGGTATGCCTGCCATATGGCCCCCGAACCTTTTTTGGGGGTGCTAGAGGGTGTCAAAGTGACACCCCCTGCACCCTTGCCAAAAATCGGTATTTACCGATCGGTAAATACCGACCAGTAATGCCCCATTCATTCCTATGGGCTTCAAAGCCCATAGGAATGAATGGAGCATTACCGGTCGGTATTTACCGAATCGGTAAATACCGATTCTTAACGATTCGGTAAATGGAACATCTGGATGTTCCTACATACCCCCACTTCTTATTTACCGATTCTTAATTACCGAATCGGTAAAATTCGGTAATTAAGAATCGGTAAATAAGTTTTACCTACATCTGGCCCTTTGTGTCTTACAGATTTGGAACAATGCTGTAATCATAGAGGGAAAGCTTGAGATTAATCAAAAGAAATGTGAGCACGTGTGTACTGAACACGTAAAGAAGAAAGCTATAAATGTATAGTGACTAACTGCAAGGGAAGATAAAATGACGAATGAAGGGGTGGGGGGGCAGAGGAAAATATTGCTGCAAATTAAAGCAGGAACGAGAAGGCACGGTGAACAGGAGGATGGAATATGGGGAGGAAAGAGAGAAACACAGAGGAAGGGATGAAGGGGAGGGAGCTAGAAAAGAAGGGCTAGAGGGAACATGATGGTAGAAAGGAGCAATGCAGAGGCGAGGGGACTGGATGGATAGAAAGAGGGTGAGAGGCACGGTGAAAGAGGAAGAGTGTGCGGTATAAAGCAAGAGGGGACTCGAGCGGTAGGTGGAGAGCGATAGATGCGAGGGAAACAGCGTAAGGGGGAGAGGGGAACAGCGATAGAAAGGGAGAAGAGAGTGAGACAGCGGGTAGGGAGGGAGAAGAAACTAATGAGCAGGAGCGCGAGAGGCATGGATAGGCAGAGGGGCAGGGGAAGCGAGCAGAGGCTGGAAAGACAGGGTGGTAAGCCATGTGTGTGTGGCGGGGGGTGACTTTAATAGGGCAGCATGGCACCGAAGTAGACATAGGGCCGCCGTAGATATACGGCTGGTACGCTGAATTTGTGCGAGCGGCCTTATTACCACACAACACGGAATGCCGTCTGCGCCCTGATCCTGGTATCACTGCAGCACTAAAAAAAAAATGCCCGCTTCCCGCCGGGCCGCCGCGCTGCCTGCGACAACCCGGAAGCGGTTGGGCAGCCGGCCAATCGCAGCGCGGCCCCAACCGGAAGTCCCGCCCCCATCGCGCGCGAGAGAGAAGCCACTGTCCGAGGAGCCCCGAGGGCTCCTGATCGAGTCCCGGTCCCGAGATGGGGGACCGGTGAAGAGCGGCCGGGCGCATGAAGAAGGCGGGGCTCTCATGTGGTGAGAGAGCCCCGCAAAGCGCAACCGCCGCCCGAAAGGCACGCCGAGCACCGCCAGAACAGGTGAGTGTGTGGCGGAGGAGGAGGGGTGAGTGGGGGTGGGGTGTGCGCGTGTGTCTGTTGTAGTGTGTCTGTGCATGCGTGCGTGTGTCTGTCTGCGCGTGTGTCTGTTAAAGGGGGGGTGCGTGTGTGTGTGTGTGTATGCAGTGTGTGTATGTGCGCATGCGTGCGGGAGCCTTTCTGTGCATGGGAATAGCAGGGACGGCGACGCGACGTCCGCGCTCACGAGATAGAATCGCCAGAAGTACAAGCTCGTCACAGTCTGCTGTCTACATTCCCCGGAATCCCTGGAAAGTGGCGACATAAGTTGTCTCCCTAGACAGCAAAAGCTTCGCTTTTGCTTTCGTCTAGGCGAGACCTAAAAAGGATGACAACCACGTGGAAAATGTTCTTTTTTTTTTTTTTTTGTCCCAAAACTGAAATAAAAACACGGCGGAATGCAGCTGCGGCAGGAAATGCTGTTAAAATACTGTTGTGAAGATTTAATCATATGAACAGTTTGAATGTACACCGAGCGTCACTTCACCCTTTTTTGTCCACTTGCATTATTTTTGATTTTGTGAGGTGGAAGTGCTGGGTTCAGTAATTCTGCTTTTACCTTCTAGAATTCAAAATTCCCTAGTAAAGTATATGTTCAGAGGCTATGAGCACAACGCGTCTGAAGGGCAGGAGGCTGAAATATTAACATACTGGTGAAAGTTGGGATTGTGCATTGTCGGGACCAATTACTGAGTGCCTGCATAATACTTAGGAGTGTTTGACGGCACAAAAGGAGAACGTGGCTGTGCTCAGACATAGTTAAAAAATCAAGGAACCTTGATGTGCTATAAGAGGCGGACAGGACATGGCTAACAGAACAGTGCACAGACCTTGGAACTGCACGCATGCACGAGTATTGGCAGCAGACCAACAGCACAGCCTTAGGCACTGCATGGAAGAGGACAGGCAGCAGGCAACAGCACAGTTTATGGCACTGCACAAACAGGCTGCAGACCAGTAGTAAAGAAAATGGCACTGCGCATACGAGGGCAGGCTGGAAACCGATAGCCCACTGGCACTGCGTATACGAGGGCAGGCTGGAAACCGATAGCCCACTGGCACTGCGCATACGAGGGCAGGCTGGAAACCGATAGCCCACTGGCACTGCACATACGAGAGCAGGCTGCAGACCAACAGCACAGGCACTGCATAGAACAGGGCAGGCAGCAGGCAAATAGCTTACTCCATGGCACTGCACATACGAGGACAGGGAGCAGACCAATAGTACAGCCTGTGGCACAGCACAATTGCATAGAGGCTGCCTACAAACAGCACTGTTCATGGCGATGCACATATGAAGACAGTCTGCAGACCAGTAGGACAGATAATGCCACTGTATATGCAAGGACACGCCGAGAAGTACCTAGGAGGCACTTTTGAACCGCAATCCGCCCCCAATCCCCCTCCCCCCAACAAAGAAAGCTTGGGGAGTCTGGTGCTACAGAAATATATATTGGGAGGTTAGGGGTTCGAATACAAATTCTATGGTAGACAGCACACGCCGTCTGAACAATGCTGTGGGTGGCGTCACTGGCGGGTACCACAAGGCTAATAAACAACAAACTTAGGGGTCTAATTAGAAATCACGGTGTGATTCTATGCTTTTGTAATCATGTCAATAATACATGAGGACAAACACAGCAAATCCAACAAACCATACCACCAAAAGTGAAGCGCCAGTAAACGTGAGTCACCCCTAGTTAAGGATTCCCATCAAAAGTCTTGCATGGATCAATATTCTCATTTGGTAGTCCTTATCGGGTATTGTGTCTCTTGATCATTGAGACCGGCATACCCAGACAGCCAGTTCGGGGTAGCGACCCACAATCACTCGGTACTACCACATGATGTTGATACGATGGGAAGTGCAGTGCAAAAGCAAAAAGAGTGGTGATTTAAAAAAGGATAGGGAGCTTAACACAAACCAGTTTTAATAAACGTTAGACCCTTCCCCTTTAAAAACAAGAACAGTATAACATCGTCAACGCAGTCCACACAAATAGCTGTGAGGAGACCAACATGTTTCAGCCCCAATGGGAAGATTCCCCAGGCTTTCGTCAGGGTCTCTGTTCTCAATACATGCTACTGCTTATAAGTGAATAAAGTGTGAAAAAATTATACAAAAAACACACAGGTGAAAACCAGTAAAGGATATAGTTTTCCTTCAACTGTATCAACTCCTCTCTTCGGCACCTGGTCGACTTAGTACTGTATGTTGGGGACAAACATACCAGTGAATCACGATCAGTAATCATGGTCTGCTGCAAGAGATACATAGTTCCTCAAATATATACAAATTCATTACTCACCCAGAGTGTCCGGGGAGTGGACCTCACCTCTTCCTGGACCTGGCTCAGGATATGTGAGACCCCGCTCTACAATAACAGAAACCGGCTCCGTAAATATACAAGGCAGAGTGATCAAGCCATGATCTACTCTGGCACTATAAGCATTACGAAGTCATGAAGTCTTCTGTGCATAGAGTACACTTACATCTGTCATTACCATTACAGCCAACTATCCAAACCCATGTTAGCCACACAACTCAAAAGCCATTGGTGTGATAGTCATTAAGCTAAGAAATCAAATGATTACAGCCTTAAAAAGATAGTTAAGAGAGGTGGAGATATCGGTCCTACCTGTCCGTCGTTGTCTCAGGAGTCAGGCACCGAACCTCCTTCATTCTCTATATTTCATTAGTCTGGTCTGATGGAATAAGCCAATCGGAGCCTGTAGGGGAGGGGCCGGGCCGAGAGGCTAAGTGCAATCTTATTGCTCAAAGGCATACTATTAAACATCCACTTGTGTAAAATATGGGTCGGGGACCGGGAGGGAACCAGGTCAGTAACACCGACTGCCTTCGGTGTTTGTGAGCATTGCGCGCGTAGTCTCGCGAGACTTGCGCGTCAGAACTACAGGATGACGTCACGCGTCAGTCTGCTGTAGTTTATTCGTGCCGTTTCCGCCATCAGTAGCAGGAAACGAGCCCTGCAAGCAGTAAGAGAACTACCAGATGACGCAGAAGTCTACAGAAAAGTAGTTCAAAGAGAGCAATAGTCGCTACAGGCAACTTGGCATACGATCTCTCTCAGAGCCTGAATACCATGTCCCAAAACTAAGGCCAGCGCCATAAACACAGTAAATAGTGAGAAGTGTAATTATAAACCGCTATTCACTGTTCATGGGTACAAACCATAGGGGACCGAAAAAATAACTACAGTCGTCAGTTAAACCCCATGGGAGTCCCCATTTACTAGATTATATGGTGTGGATGAAGCATAAGAGGGGTGCACATAGGGCAAGGTAGCATTTGAACCAACATTGCTATAAACCTTTTAACAGGGGTCATAATCAACAGCATTGGTCTGACCAACACTATACAGATCACTCACGTATACTGAAATGTATATTCACGACATGTTACCATTACAGCCAACTATCCAAACCCATGTTAGCCACACAACTCAAAAGCCATTGGTGTGATAGTGACTGTTGATTATGACCCCTGTTAAAAGGTTTATAGCAATGTTGGTTCAAATGCTACCTTGCCCTATGTGCACCCCTCTTATGCTTCATCCACACCATATAATCTAGTAAATGGGGACTCCCATGGGGTTTAACTGACGACTGTAGTTATTTTTTCGGTCCCCTATGGTTTGTACCCATGAACAGTGAATAGCGGTTTATAATTACACTTCTCACTATTTACTGTGTTTATGGCGCTGGCCTTAGTTTTGGGACATGGTATTCAGGCTCTGAGAGAGATCGTATGCCAAGTTGCCTGTAGCGACTATTGCTCTCTTTGAACTACTTTTCTGTAGACTTCTGCGTCATCTGGTAGTTCTCTTACTGCTTGCAGGGCTCGTTTCCTGCTACTGATGGCGGAAACGGCAAAATAAACTACAGCAGACTGACGCGTGACGTCATCCTGTAGTTCTGACGCGCAAGTCTCGCGAGACTACGCGCGCAATGCTCACAAACACCGAAGGCAGTCGGTGTTACTGACCTGGTTCCCTCCCGGTCCCCGACCCATATTTTACACAAGTGGATGTTTAATAGTATGCCTTTGAGCAATAAGATTGCACTTAGCCTCTCGGCCCGGCCCCTCCCCTACAGGCTCCGATTGGCTTATTCCATCAGACCAGACTAATGAAATATAGAGAATGAAGGAGGTTCGGTGCCTCCCCCTGACTCAGTCTCACATCCTGAGACAACGACGGACAGGTAGGACCTATATCTCCACCTCTCTTAACTATCTTTTTAAGGCTGTAATCATTTGATTTCTTAGCTTAATGACTATCACACCAATGGCTTTTGAGTTGTGTGGCTAACATGGGTTTGGATAGTTGGCTGTAATGGTAATGATTTGACAGATGTAAGTGTACTCTATGCACAGAAGACTTCATGACTTCGTAATGCTTATAGTGCCAGAGTAGATCATGGCTTGATCACTCTGCCTTGTATATTTACGGAGCCGGTTTCTGTTATTGTAGAGCGGGGTCTCACATATCCTGAGCCAGGTCCAGGAAGAGGTGAGGTCCACTCCCCGGACACTCTGGGTGAGTAATGAATTTGTATATATTTGAGGAACTATGTATCTCTTGCAGCAGACCATGATTACTGATCGTGATTCACTGGTATGTTTGTCCCCAACATACAGTACTAAGTCGACCAGGTGCCGAAGAGAGGAGTTGATACAGTTGAAGGAAAACTATATCCTTCACTGGTTTTCACCTGTGTGTTTTTTGTATAATTTTTTCACACTTTATTCACTTATAAGCAGTAGCATGTATTGAGAACAGAGACCCTGACGAAAGCCTGGGGAATCTTCCCATTGGGGCTGAAACATGTTGGTCTCCTTGCAGCTATTTGTGTGGACTGCGTTGACGATGTTATACTGTTCTTGTTTTTAAAGGGGAAGGGTCTAACGTTTATTAAAACTGGTTTGTGTTAAGCTCCCTATCCTTTTTTAAATCACCACTCTTTTTGCTTTTGCACTGCACTTCCCATCGTATCAACATCATGTGGTAGTACCGAGTGATTGTGGGTCGCTACCCCGAACTGGCTGTCTGGGTATGCCGGTCTCAATGATCAAGAGACACGATACCCGATAAGGACTACCAAATGAGAATATTGATCCATGCAAGACTTTTTATGGGAATCCTTAACTAGGGGTGACTCACGTTTACTGGCGCTTCACTTTTGGTGGTATGGTTTGTTGGATTTGCTGTGTTTGTCCTCATGTATTATTGACATGATTACAAAAGCATAGAATCACACCGTGATTTCTAATTAGACCCCTAAGTTTGTTGTTTATTAGTCTATTCCTGTGGGGGATAATACTTAGGCTTGGTCTCTAAACATCCCTCTAGCCCTACAATACTGTGTGGTTTTTTCGGGTACCACAAGGCGACATTGCTAGAGCACCCTCACAGGAGATGACACACTGGTAGTCCAGTCCTAGGCGCTGCCTCCCCCACTCCCCCCTCTCGTGTAATGCACTGTACAGACCCGCCAGGATTTGAGGCTGAAAATGATAGATTATGAGTAAAATAAAGTGCCGCAAAAATGCCGCTAAATTTCCATATTTGTGCCGCTAAATTTCCAAATTTGTGCCGCTAAATTTGCTAATCCATGCCGCTATATCCTGGGGGGTCTGATTTATAGTGTCCAGAGGCTTCTGGATAGAAGGAAGTACAGGACACATCATTAAAAAACACACAAATACCTTCTTCACTGCACTGACCCGGCAGCTGATCCTTCACACTCATTAAACTTAGTTAGATTTAAGCAATAGATGCACTTACATTTGCCAGTCTGGCTGTTTCAACAGTTGTTAAGCGGGCCCTAGGCTAGTAGGTAATGATCAAGGTATGGTTGGATGGTGGAGAATGAAACCAGCCATAGAGTGTAGACACACTGATTACCAACTGTTACTTTAGAAATAACTTTACAAAAAGCTAAATTTGATCGCATATCTACAAGTAAATAAAAACATAACACACTAAGCAGAGAGACTCCTGAACAATACCTTGACTTTGATGCTCCATATGGTCAGTGTCAGCTGTCAATGTCACAGGTCCTTGTGATGGAGAAGAATGTGGCACAACAATTGAATTGTTCGATTGGGCACAAGATGGTGTGATCTCTCAATGCTGCACCTCCAACTGTCCATCATGTTGATTTCCATCTAGTAGCGCCCACGGTTTCCTTGGAGACACAAGGAAGAGTGTGGTAAGAAGGGACCCCTGGTCAGGGGTAAGTAGTGTCCTTCTCTGCTCAGGTACTTTGGTGGTGGGTGCCATGGCTTAGGGTGGGGGGAATAGAGGAGCAAGAGGGACTCTTGGACATCTGTGACAAAGGATCATGTGCACGCCGGCCTGAGACCAGCAGGTCCAGGTGGAGGGAGAACGAGTAGGCCTGGAAGACAAAGGGGAGGGGCTTAGGACTGGTGCAGGAGCGGTAGGCTAGACATTCTGAAATTAGGAAATGTTGGGGGATGGATGATCGAGGGGGCACTACAGCAGGTTGTGAGCTGGACACCCCCTGCGAATCAAATATTCAAATCAAGACTGGGTGGTTTCCGGCCACTTTCCAAGTAAAAATAAGGAAGGAGAGCAGTGGTTCAGGGCGGATTGAATTCAGAGCCCGACGATGAGAAATAACCCGATTTTCCCTCCCCACATCACCGAATTTGTTAAAAGTATAAACAATGCACAGGTGAGAATGCACAGGTAAGTGGCCCATGGGATGAGAATGCACAGGTAAGTGGCCCATGGGATGAGAATGCACAGGTAAGGGTCCCATGGGATGAGAATGCACAGGTAAGGGGCCCATGGGATGAGAATGCACTGGTAAGGGGCCCTTTGGATGAAAATGCACAGATTTAGGGCCAGTCGAATGAGAATGCACATGTAAAGGGGCCCATCGAATGTGAATGCATAGTTAAGGGGCCCATTGGATGAGAATGAACAGGTAAGGGGGCCCATCAGATGAGAATGCATAGATAAGGGGCCCATCGGATGAGAATGTACAGGTAAGGGGTCCATCGGATGAGAATGTACAGGTAAGGGGCCCATCGGATGAGAATGTAATAGGTAAGGGGCCCATCTGATGGGAATGCATAGGTAAGGGGCCCATTGGATGAGAATATACAGGTATAGGGCCCATCGGATGAGAATGCACAGGTAAGGGGGCCCATGGGATGAGAATGCACAGGTAAGTGGCCCATGGGATGAGATGCACAGGTAAGGGGCCCGTGGGATGAGAATGCACTGGTAAGGGGCCCTTTGGATGAAAATGCACAGATTTAGGGCCAGTCGAATGAGAATGCACATGTGAAGGGGCCCATCGAATGGGAATGCATAGTTAAGGGGCCCATTGGATGAGAATATACAGGTATGGGGCCCATCGGATGAGAATGCACAGGTAAGGGGGCCCATCAGATGAGAATGCATAGGTAAGTGGCCATCGGATGAGAATGCACAGGTAAGGGGGCCCATCGGATGAGAATGCATAGGTATGGGGCCCATCGGATGAGAATGCACAGGTAAGGGGGCCCATCGGATGAGAATATACAGGTAAGGGGCCCATCAGATGAGAATGCATAGGTAAGGGGCCCATCAGATGAGAATGCACACGTAAGGGGGCCCATCGGATGAGAATGCATAGGTAAGGGGCCATCGGATGAGAATGCACAGGTAAGGGGGCCCATCGGATGAGAATGCATAGGTAAGGGGCCCATCGGATGAGAATGCACAGGTAAGGGGGCCCATCGGATGAGAATATACAGGTAAGGGGCCCATCGATTGAGAATGCACATGTAAAGGGGCCCATCGAATGCGAATGCATAGTTAAGGGGCCCATTGGATGAGAATGAACAGGTAAGGGGGCCCATCAGATGAGAATGCATAGGTAAGGGGCCCATCGGATGAGAATGTACAGGTAAGGGGCCCATCGGATGAGAATGTACAGGTAAGGGGCCCATCGGATGAGAATGTAATATGTAAGGGGCCCATCTGATGGGAATGCATAGGTAAGGGGCCCATTGGATGAGAATATACAGGTATAGGGCCCATCGGATGAGAATGCACAGGTAATAATAATAATCCACATTTGTAAAGCGCACAATCACCCGTTAGGGTCTCTAGGCGCTGGGGGCCGTCGGGAAGATTAAGCAAGCTATTGCCCAGAGTCACATGGTGCTGGGCTAACCTGCCGCCGGCGCTGGGGATCGAACCGTGATCCTCAGATTCCAGCGTCAGTCGCCCTGGCCGCGGCGCCACACCTCTCCCATGCATAGGTAAGGGGGCCCATGGGATGAGAATGCACAGGTAAGTGGCCCATGGGATGAGATGCACAGGTAAGGGGCCCGTGGGATGAGAATGCACTGGTAAGGGGCCCTTTGGATGAAAATGCACAGATTTAGGGCCAGTCGAATGAGAATGCACATGTAAAGGGGCCCATCGAATGGGAATGCATAGTTAAGGGGCCCATTGGATGAGAATATACAGGTATGGGGCCCATCAGATGAGAATGCATAGGTAAGGGGCCATCGGATGAGAATGCACAGGTAAGGGGGCCCATCGGATGAGAATGCATAGGTATGGGGCCCATCGAATGAGAATGCACAGGTAAGGGGGCCCATCGGATGAGAATGCATAGGTATGGGGCCCATCAGATGAGAATGCATAGGTAAGGGGCCCATCAGATGAGAATGCACATGTAAGGGGGCCCATCGGATGAGAATGCATAGGTAAGGGGCCATCGGATGAGAATGCACAGGTAAGGGGGCCCATCGGATGAGAATGCATAGGTAAGGGGCCCATCGGATGAGAATGCACAGGTAAGGGGGCCCATTGGATGAGAATATACAGGTAAGGGGCCCATCGGATGAGAATGCACATGTAAAGGGGCCCATCGAATGCGAATGCATAGTTAAGGGGCCCATTGGATGAGAATGGACAGGTAAGGGGGCCCATCAGATGAGAATGCATAGGTAAGGGGCCCATCGGATGAGAATGTACAGGTAAGGGGCCCATCGGATGAGAATGTACAGGTAAGGGGCCCATCGGATGAGAATGTAATAGGTAAGGGGCCCATCTGATGGGAATGCATAGGTAAGGGGCCCATTGGATGAGAATGCACAGGTAAGGGGGCCCATCGGATGAGAATGCATAGGTATGGGGCCCATCGAATGAGAATGCACAGGTAAGGGGGCCCATCGGATGAGAATATACAGGTAAGGGGCCCATCAGATGAGAATGCATAGGTAAGGGGCCCATCGGATGAGAATGCACAGGTAAGGGGGCCCATCGGATGAGAATATACAGGTAAGGGGCCCATCGGATGATAATGCACAGGTAAGGGGCCCATCGGATGAGAATGCACAGGTAAGGGGGCCCATCGGATGAGAATGCATAGGTAAGGGGCCCATCGGAGGAGAATGCACAGGTAAGGGGGCCCATCGGATGAGAATATACAGGTAAGGGGCCCATCGGATGAAAATGCACAGGTAAGGGACCCATCGGATGAGAATGCACAGGTAAGGGGACCCATCGGATGAGAATGCATAGGTAAGGGGCCCATCAGATGAGAATGCACACGTAAGGGGGTCCATTGGATGAGAATGCATAGGTAAGGGGCCATCGGATGAGAATGCACAGGTAAGGGGGCCCATCGGATGAGAATGCATAGGTAAGGGGCCCATCGGATGAGAATGCACAGGTAAGGGGGCCCATCGGATGAGAATATACAGGTAAGGGGCCCATCGGATGAGAATGCACAGGTAAGGGGCCCATCTGATGAGAATGCACAGGTAAGGGGGCCCATCGGATGAGAATATACAGGTAAGGGGCCCGTCGGATGAGAATGCACAGGTAAGGGGCCCATCGGATGAGAATGCACAGGTAAGGGGGCCCATCGGATGAGAATATACAGGTAAGGGGCCCATCGGATGAGAATGCACAGGTAAGGGGCCCATCGGATGAGAATGCACCGGTATGGGGGCCCATCGGATGAGAATGCATAGGTAAGGGGCCCATCGGATGAGAATATAGAGGTAAGGGGCCCATCGGATGAGAATGCATAGGTAAGGGGCCCATCGGATGCGAATATACAGGTAAGGGGCCCATCGGATGAGAATGCACAGGTAAGGGGCCCATCTGATGAGAATGCACAGGTAAGGGGGCCCATCGGATGAGAATATACAGGTAAGGGGCTCATCGGATGAGAATGTACAGGTTAGGGGCCCATCGGATGAGAATGTACAGGTAAGGGGCCCATGGGATGAGAATATACAGGTAAGGGGCCCATCGGATGAGAATATACAGGTAAGGGGCCCATCGGATGAGAATGCACAGGTAATGGGGCACATCGGATGAGAATACATAGGGTCCATCGGATGGGAATGTACAGATAAGGGTAAATAGGATGAGAATATACATGTAAGGGTCCATTGGATGAGAGCACCGAGGTAAGGGGCCCATGGGATGAGAATGCACACGTAAGAGAGTCATCAGAGAAGAGGTGAATCAATCATAGCAGTGTTTGCATACCAAGCTCCGCTGTGTTTCATTTACACAACCCCAAGGACACTTTGTTTACCATTAAAGTCGTCAGAGCAGCTGTAAACAGCCCCACAGGCAGAAGGCCATTGCCTGGCAGCAGGAGATGAAGTAAGTGCTAGTTTGCTTTTCAATACTCAGACAAGCTCGTGCTTGCTCAGTGAACAGGAACGGGTCAGGGTCATCGCTAACAAAACAAACATTACAGGAGCCTTTGTTGACAGAGCAAAACTACCAGAAGCAGCGGGGGTTCAAGTGAGAATCACTGCCTGTAGCTACGACCTCTGCTGCACTTTCACTCTGAGGAGGATTACTGTTGCAACCTCTTGTAACTTATTTATTTTGTCACCAGGCACTTCCTGTTGAATGATGAAAACATGTTCTCTTGTGAGCTCCTTTGAAGCACCTCTCTCTTTACTGTTACCTATTCCGTACCTGAGGTGGAGCGGGATGCGATAAAGTCCAACAAGAGACCCCTGTACACAGTGTGCTCTAGGTCCCACCCGTACACCTGTATGTGCTAATATAATCTTGAATATACATTTTTGGTTATATTTGCCCTATTTTTGAGTCGTGGGTGTGTTCTAAAATGGCTGTGCTTTATTTATCTGCTGCATGGCGCCATGCAACAGCCAGGATATCGTCTATATCATGACAGAACATCGACCATAAAATATTGCCAAGGTAAGTGTGTCTGCACCATTCACTCAGCCGTGATATCTGCAGGTCCTTATTCTGATGACAATATTGTGATTGATAGTGGCAACATTGTGGCCTGTGTTCAATAAGAAGTGCAGCTGAAATTTGCCCCAGCTGTGTCCAAGCTGCAATTTAGCCGACTGATTTTAGTGACAGCAGAAATGATGCTTGATAATGTGAAGATGGATCCAGGCAGTGCATGAATTCTCATTTCTAATGGTGCAGTCAGCTTATGTTTGCCATAAGCTTTGTCAAGTCTGTAACCACAAACCAGCTCAAGACACAAATAAGGAGAGGGGGAGCATACGCCACCACAGAGCCTCCCAAAGTAAAGACCCAAAACATATAAAGGTATGGTAGCTCTGCAGTGCTATTTTTATCAGTGTTATGGTACACATCACTGATACCTAAATGACCAACATTCTGGCATGGATAGGGGTAAACACAGGAGGAGAAGAAAGACCAATCTTATTGGAAAAGGAAGCCTCACTCACATCATGTGAAAAGCGTCATCATTGGCAACCTCTCCCCACCCTGGTAGGACAATACCACTAGGAAATGATCATATTTAAAAGAATTCCCTCCATCAGATTCACTAGGAGGTCGAGTCCGACCTGATGGTATAGTAACACAGACCTGCTAGTAAGAAGGCTGAATTCAATTATTTGGGGTCTCAGCTGGACCCTAACAGGTGTCCTGTCAATTCAAACCCCCACTTGCCTCTGTCCCCGCATCCTCTTTTGCCTCTTTTTCAGATGGCCCACCTGCCTTCATTGAATCGGCTGGTGCAGCACATGTGTTTGTACCCAGAGCAGAATGCTGGGTTGGAAACCATGTGTTTTTTTTGCTCTACTCAACGTACTTTTTTCTTTGAACCAAAAAAATGTCCCAAAGTAAGACTTTGTGAAAAACAAAAATACCTATGTAGTGATGCGTAGGGATTTTTTTCCCTAAATGTGTGGGTCCCTGTGACATGGAAAATGCGGGGCAGGAAAATCCAATGATGGTCACTCTGCCTTAAATACAGTCAGATATAGTTACAGGGAGGCCTATAAGCAGACTGGATGTTTGGTCAAGGGTTTCCGATGGTGGCAAAAGCCGAGGCTTCACCATAAGAAATCCTTCAGTTTCACTAGCTCCACATGGGTTAGGGTAGCCCTGACATCTAAAGACGGGGAATCTGCCTTTTTTTGGGGACAAATGTCCTATATCCACCAACCTCTAAATGAATGCCTTATCTTATTGCAGAAATGGTTGTTCTGTATATGATAATGAGAGGGTAGATTTGCAGACATCCGTGGCACATTACCTGATGATATTAGATTGGAGGAAGGAATGCCAGAAGAAATCCTAAAATTGGAATAAGTGGGAAACCTTACTGGGGCTCATTGGTGTTTACACTGGGTGATACTTTTGATGGTGCCAGTTGGTGACTGCTCTCTATAAGAAATTGGAGTATTATTTGAGGGGGGTTAGAACCTTCATCAAATATGAATTCCAATTTGTTGGAACTCGCCCTTCTTGCAGGGTCATCCTCAAACTTTTTGCTTCTTCCTCCCTTATTTTTCCTGACCGTGGCTGTTGGCAATAGGACTCTGCGCACTTTACCACTGCTGATCAGTGCTAAAGTGCATATGCTCTCTGTGTAAATTGTATTGTAATTGGATATACATGATTGGCATATTTGTATCACCATGAAGTCCCTAGTAAAGTGCACTGGGTGTGCCAGGGCTGGTGATGACAAATGCTACTTAGTGGGCCTGCAGCACTGATTGTGCCACCCACGGGAGTAGCTCTAAAATGGTGTCTAAGGCCTGCCACTACAGTGCCTGCGTGCAGTTTAGAAACTGCCATGTCCTCCTGGTCAGTGTCCCCACTGACCAGGCCTAACCCTTCCCTTTTTGTGCACATTAGTCACCCCTATGGAAGGCCCAAGGTACCCCCCTGGGCAGGGTGCAGTGTATGTGAAAGGTAGAGCATGTACTGGTGCAGGTGACATGCGCTGGTAGTGAATTACAGCCATTTTCGTTTTTCACTGCTGCAAGGCTATCTTGCTCCATAGGCTATCATGGGGGATGCTGGCTACAGTGGCTACCAGCATTTCTTCCCATAGGAACAAGATAGGACATAAAAGTCTGGTATCCCTCAACTGAGAGTTTAATAACACATCTTTTAGGAAAGGTGGTTTTTAACTCCTGTGTTGGAGAATAGCACTTTTAGAAAGTTGCTGTTCTCTTGTCTGACCTTTCTGTGTGCCTTGGCCTGTTTGTGGATTGACTGTCTGGTTTGAGAGTGACAGGGGCTGGGGATTCCCCAGGAGGCTGGCTGAGTCAGTCCTGGACTGAATGACTACATTTGCAACTTGAGTGGTGGGAGGAGTTAGCACCTGGGCCTGAATAGGACTGTGCACGCCCCCCACAGTGCTGGCTCCACCCCTCACAGTGCGTCTGATGTCTCTGCCCTGCACTGTGAAAGGAGAGAAGGAATCATGTCAACAAAGTGCTCGAGGGCTGTGCTTTCCCTCCACAACGCTGGCTCCACCTCCTGCTGGGCGGCTGACAACCCTGCCCCTCTCTCTGAAAGGAAGGGAGAGGCCAGGAAAATAAAGTGCTCAAGGAACACCCAGAACTGGTTCAGACCGGGCTCAGGGCCCACTTGCACAAAGAGAACAAAGACCTTTAGGGGTATAAGTACAGGAGCCTTGACTACAGAAACTTAGATCATCCAGGAATCAAGAAGGAACCTCTGCCAAGGATAAAGCTGAAACTGAAGAAGGAATAATGTCCTGTTGTTGCTCTGCTGGACTGACCTGCTGTTGCTTTGCTGCCAAGGAGAAGGGAAGGACTTTGCTGTTGTGCTGTGTCCCCTGTCCTGAAGGAATCTCCAAGGGCCTGAGAAGAGCTGGCTCCCTGTTCGAATGTCCCAGGAACAAAAGGACTTCACCGCCCAGCTTCCCTGAACTCTACTGAGAGAGTTCTGCCCTTCCTAGAGTGCTTGATCCAGTTGTGGGGCCTCTGGAAGTTGTACCTGTGCTGGGAAGGTTGAAACTAAGCTTCAGTGACTTTTGCAATTGAAAAGTTATCGCATCGCTCGCTGCGGAGCGCATCCTTGACAGTGCGAGGAAATTCCTGCCGATACGAAGGCCGAGATCGTTGCAGTGCCTGTTGCCGCTGCCATAGCCGTCGCACCCTTCGTTTGCGGGACGCACCAGACCGGTGCGGGAAAGTCTAACATCGCTGCGAGTGTCATCGCAGAGCCTGTCGTCACTGGGTGGGATCGCCGCACCGCTTGCTTGTGGACCGCATCACGTCGCTGCGAGTGTCGTCGCAGAAACCATCGCGTCAAGGAGCTGCGAGAGAGAAGATCACCGCTGGTCCGCGCATCTTCGCCCCGGAGATCGTCGCAACTCCAAAGATCGTCGCATCGTGCCTTTGCGAGAACAAACTTCCTACAGAACCTCCGCACCGGAATCCATACAAGTGGCCTTCCTCCCCATACAGACCGGATTTGTTGCAACACGCCTGCTGCTGCAGCGGGGTTGTCGCAAACGCCTCCCCTGGGTCTCAGGAGCAACACATCGCTTGTTTTCCACCGCACCAGCTTCTGCTTTTGGAACTTTGTCGCAACTAAAGGTACTGTGAGCTAAACGTGACGCAACTGTGAACTTTTCATGTAACTGTATCGCAACCTACAGAATTTTATCGCAACCTGAAGAATTTTTATCGCAACCTTAAGAACTCTTTTAAAACCATATTCTGTGTATGTTGGATTTTTGTACTTTTGGTCCTGTGTAGTTTAGATTAAATACCTTTATTTTTCAAAACTGTTGTGGAGTCAGTTTGTGGTGTTTTCACTGTGTTACTGTGAGTTTTGGTACAAATACTTTACACATTGCCTCTGGTTAGCCTAGACTGCTCGTGTCAAGCTACCAAGAGGGTGAGCAGGGGGTATCTCAGAGGGTTTCCTCCTTACCCTGACTAGAAGCAAGGGTCCCTGTTTGGACAGTGGTACCTACCCCTGCCAACTAGAGACCCCCATTTCTAACGCAATCCTTGTCAGAGTGAACCACTGAAGTCACTAAATAAACCTGTGCTTAGCCCTTTACTAGTTTGGCAAAAAAAAAAAGTCAGGCTTAACTTATAGGCAATATGTAAAGTATTCATGCAGCACTCAACAGTAATAAAGTGACAACACAACACAAGAAAAACCCCAAACTCATTTTACAAAAAAGAGTACATTTTAGTAAATAAAATAAAACCAAAATGGCAAAAATGTCATAAGCAGAACTGGAGATTTGCATTTTTAAACTCAAAATAGTGCTCAAAAACACAAAGCGCCACCTGAAGTTATCTGGTCACACTACACTGGGTCAACGTCAAAAGTTACGGCTGACCTCGAAGTAGCGAGAATCAGATACAGGGACCAGGTTCGTCCTGGAGGAAAGTTTAAATTCTAACTTGGAAACATTTATGGAGGAACAGTCGTCATGAAAGAGTCGTCTATGGGGCAAGCTGGATCCACACAGGGCTCGAAAACAACGGCGGGTTGCTGTAGAGCTGGGTCCTGGTATGGTCATGGACAAAGGTGGTAAAGCTTCCATTCCAAAATGCAAAGGTGCACCAGTTGACAACAAGACAAGAAATCACTGGTACATGTCATAGTGTTTTTCTTAAAGTTTCTTTCTTTATTCCTATTATTAATTTTGTAAAAAAGCACAACACAAAGGTGGGAAAGCTCTTAGTTGGTGAAGTCCAGAGTCTGAGTACATGAGTTCCTCAATGTCGATTGGATGCTGCTCGGCACCATTCCCAATGAAGCCCTCTATATTCAGAATGGAAGTCAGATCTTCTTCAGCGAGGCAAACCTGCAAGCTGAGGCCAAGTAGCATATCATCCTTGATGGCTGAAGCTTTGACAGCAATCGCAGTCTCTGCCAGTTCTCCAGGCAGAAAGTTGGCAAACCGTTTATGAGTCCTAATTCTTGCAGTTTAAGGACAGGTGGAGTACACTCTAATACCAGCCAAGGCTCCAGAACTTGGGAGGCATATCTGTGGGTTAGAACTCACTCCTGCAGAGGCAAGGTGCAGGATCCAGAGCAGGACCAGTATGAACTGGTCAATGGGGCAGTTGCAGGGAGAGTGGCCTCTGTAACTCATATGGGAGGTTAGCCACTGACCCTTAGAGTCACATGTGCGGTCTTGGGTTCAAGGCGAGCAGGTCTCGACTTCCTTCAGGGTCTTTAGACTGCAGGACTGTTCTTTTCATACTTTACATATTCAGGAGTGTTATGTGGAAAGGTCTGTGGGGTCCACTTTTATGTCCAGTGCCACCCTGTGGGTAAACAGCAAGCCTTGATCCACACATTAAACCAGTTCTAGGTAATTCCCCACCTTCCACCGGGCTTTGTGCCAGCCTTATTAGGTAGAGAAAGGTGAGGTATGCCTTGGTATGAACTTCAACTGTTATTGACATGGTAGACATCCTTTAAAGCTCTTGAAGGTACTGGACCCAGCTCCCAGGGACCATCCTGCCAAAGGGAGGATTCCCTCTCTCCACTTCCAGGGCTCTTTAAACACTGCCTGGACCAATATACATCTCACCACAGAGATCCATCAAGGGTCTGGTGACAGATGGACAGTGGCAAGAAAGCGTCTCCTGAGCATAGTTCGCGGAGTTTGCTACGCGGAACTCCCCGATGTTACAAAAAAACTCAGTGAAGTTCCACGAGTGGCCACGTGCAGTGTGAACTGCAGTTTGTGCTGGTATTCCTGCTGCTCGGGTAGAAATTCTACCCGAGCGGCAGCTCGTGCTGGCGAACATACCGTTCGCAATCACAAACTTACTATTCGTGATCGCGAGCAGAGAAAGAACTTCATTGCACATTGCCGGGCAGAGTTTTCTGCACTCCAAGAGCTCCGCGGAGTGCGGAGTACAGAAAACTCTGCAAACTTCGCAAAAGGAGCAAAGTTCACCAACCAGGCCTAGCTTTTAGGAAGGAAAATTACAGTTTTCTGAAAGTGTCATTTTCAAAATAGTAATATAAAGCCTGACTTGACTCTTACATTGGATTTTAAATTACTATTAAAATGAGCCCTTGAAGCATTTTTCTAGCTACTCCCAACCTGAATTTAGCACTTATTAAATGTAATAGTGTAACCTGTTGGAGAGTCAGCCTTGCCACAGGGAAAAAAATACTTTGTGGAATTTTTACTGGCTGGACATGTAAAACATAAATTATAAATGTACTACTTTTTAGAAACCATGCAACATACCTTTGAGCATTCAGAGCCAACTTTAGGGGGGACAAAAGGATAAAAAGGAAGTTTTACATCAGGAAAAGGTTTGTTTTACCCAATCGAAAAGGCAGTTTTAAAAATGCACACACAGGCTCCTGTGGCAGGTCTGGAGACATGTTTTACAGAGCTACTTTAGTATTTGGCAGAATAAGTGCTGCAGCCTACTAGTAGTAGCATTTTATTTACAGACCCAGGGTACAGGTAATACCATATAGTTGGTACTTATAAGTAAATTAAATGTTCCAAATATTTATATGCCAATTTCACCATGTTTAAAAGAGAAAGCGGAAGCATCTTAGAGCTGGTTGGCAGGAGTGAAGTGTGCAGAGTCCTATAGCTAACAAAAACAGGTTCAGCAAAAGAAGGAAAGAAAGGATTGTATTTTACTATACAGCTCTCCCTAAAACACCCCTCCCACAACATCACCTCCTAATAACACCTATCAGTGTATGAGCCCGGAATGTATATTATTTTTTCTCTCTCAGGGATCTCCATTGATTGTTCTAATCTCTGAATGATCCCACCCAACTGCGGGGATCTCGGATCACTACTTTGCAATATTCCATCTTAAGTGTAGATATTCACCTTTCTTCAACAAGGCCTGGATAGACACTGAAGACATTAATGTTTTGCAGCGTAGGAGGAAGGCTACATTTGCCAATTGGTTCTGATTGCATTTAGAAAATTGCAACAACCATATTAAACAATTTAGGCAAATAATTGGAATGTTAAATGTAGTGTTTGAATCTAATTCATAAACCTTTTTATCTTGAAAGGAAAAAACTGTAAGAGGTGAGGATAATGTAGGCCCATAGGATGCCATTATGTAACTATGAAAAGGGTGTCTGTGTCTTTGAGGGATCCCAGACCACTACTATCCCATCATGCCCTACATTTAAACTAAAGAGACCTCCACCCGCACAATTAACGGTCTGCTGATGAATGCACACAGAGGAGCGAAATACACTCTCAGAAGTGCAAATTACACAAAAATGAGACAAAATTCACAAACGGGTTAGTAGACTGGACATATGGATGGGTAAAATACATGAGGAAATAAAATGTATAACAGGGTGAGTAAATTACAGAAGTAGTTGAGTAAAATCCAAAAAGAAAAAACAATGAGTAAAATACAAAACTGGAGGAGCATAATACAAAATTGGCTGAAGCGAAATCATTGAAAGAGGAGTAAACTACATAAACTGATGAGTAAAATACACAAACAAATGTATCAAAATCATGAAAAGATGAGTACATTTTTGAAGGGCATTCTAGGGCAAGGTGATGCGCTACACATCAGAAAACAGGAAACATCCAGAACCATGCGGGCATTACATCACAATGCCTTTACATCGCGGGTATTACAACGCAAGTCGTTACAACGACTGGCGCTGGATGGCACTATAACCTAAGGAATAGAATGATTTACTATTCGAACACCTTCCCTACTGTAAGTAGACTGGTGTTGGAATAGCAAATTATACTATTCCTAAGTCCAGCGTCCTCCAACGCAAGTCGTTGTATCGACTTGCATTGTAAAAACTGCGATATAACGATCCGCAATCATTTTTATCACATTGTAACGTCACATATTCTCAGCAAACGCCTCGTGCAGTGAGGCTGAGAGTGTACTTGGACCTCATTTTCCAATGGATACTATTAAAGATGGGTCTAGAGAAAGAATTTTGTAGAAAGTTAAACAAGTCGCCCGGTGAAAAATCCAGGAAACACCAGAGGACAGCATGCTTTATTTTAATTTATGAAGGTGCTGCGTCTTCTTCTTTATCGTGTTGAATATTATTATGCAAAAAGTGACACAAATGCTCCAATGTCTAAGCAATAAAGTGCCAAATGAGGTGACATTCCTGCTGCGCTGCCATGCGTCAAAATGAAAGGGCAGGAATGAGCCATATCTATAAGGGTGCACAGACAGAATATTGAGTTGCAAATATCAACCAACCATAATATCGATTTGCGAATATCATGATGCAAGAATATCGACTGCAAGAATATCGTGGTCCAGAATATCGACAGTAAGGTAAGAAATATCTTTTTTTTTAATATCGAAGTCAATAATATCTTTAGTAAAAAATATTGTTGTTTATTATATCGATTTTTATATTAGTGTGATGTATTTTAGTATGTATTATACATTTTGTGATCACATTCTTTTTGTATAACTATTGCATTTTTTAAAATGTATATGTGATTTTTCTTAAGGTTAAATGCATTTTGTGTTTTTGTTCCGTAGCGGGTTGTGGGATCATAGAGGAATAGGGTGGGAAGTAATTTAAATATAATAAATTGAATATTAGTTTTATTTTACTTAAATGTAGCATTTTAGTTCCAAAGCAGGTAGTGGGTTTATAGGGGAATAGGGTGGGACATAATTTAATCATAATAAGGTAATGAATAGTTCTTCTCTCCTAGTATTTATAAATTATTTGTTGTTAATTTAATATTAATTGGTTAATAACTTTAATTAATTAATTGATAATTATGTTGATTGGGTTCTATTTTCTGCAGCAGGTTGTGGGTTTATAGGGGAGTAGGGTGGGAAGTAATTTAGTTCTAAGTAATTAATAAATATTTTTTACTAATTAATATTTATGAATTTAATATTTTATAATGTTAATTGTGGTAAATAATTTATTATTAATTAATTATTAATTCAGCATTTATTTTTATTATTTAATTGTTAATTGTGTTAATTGTATATTTTTTTAGGAGTGGGTTGTGGGTTTATAGGGGAGTAGGGTGGGAAGTCATTTAATTTTAATACATTTTAAAATATTCTTTATATAATATTTTTTTAATTTTGTTTTATAGTGTTAATTGTGTGAATTAATGTATTAATACTTGTTTATAATTTGTTTGTTAATTATTATTAATTGAGTAAATAATTGTTAATTAATTATGTTAATTCTGTCACGTTTTACGACATTGGTTGTGTAATTTATAGTGGAATATGGCGGGCGGTAAATTTTTAAAATTAAATAAGTGTTTGTTAAATAATGCTAATTAATTTGCTGGAGTGGGAATAGTAAATTATTCCCCTCCGCTATCCAACACTTTCCCTCCTGTTGCCCTTGCTGGAGTGGGAATAGAAAATTATTCCCCTCCACTATCCAGCACTTTCCCTACTGTCGCATTTGCCTGAGTGGGAATAGTAATTTTTACCCCTCCGCTATCCAACACTTTCCCTACTTTTGCTACTTGCTGGAGTGGGAATAGTAAATTATTCCCCTTCACTATCCAACACTTTCCCTCCTGTTGCCCTTGCTGGAGTGGGAATGGTAAATTATTCCCCTCCACTATCCAGCGCTTTCCCTACTGTTGCATTTGCCTGAATGGGAATAGTATTTTTACCCCTCCGCTATCCAACACTTTCCCTACTGTTGCACTAGCTGGAGTGGGAATATTAAATGTATCCCCTCCACTATCCAACACTTTCCCTACTGTTGCTATCCCTGAAGTAGGAATAGTAATTTTTACTCCTTCACTATCCAACACTTTCCCTACTGTTTCAATCGCTGGAGTAGGAATAGTAATTTTATCCCTTCCGCTATCCAACACTTTGCCTACTGTTGCACTCTCTGGAGTTGGAATAGTAATTTTTACCCCTACGCTATCCAACACTTTCCCTACTGTTGCTATCCCTGAAATGGGATTAGTAATTTTAACCCCTACGCTATCCAACACTTCCCTACTGTCCTGGGAATAGTAAATTATTCCTCTCCGGTATCCAACACTTTCCTTACTGTTGTACTTGCTGGAGTGGGAGTGGGAATAGTAAATTATTCCCCTCCACTATCCAACACCTTCCCTACTGTTGTACTTGCTGGAGTGGGAATAATAAATTATTCCCCTCCGCTTTCCAATACTTACCCTACTGAAAGTGGAATAGGTGTGGCGCAGCGGCCAGGGTGCCTGACCCATGACCACAGGATTCACAGTTCGATCCCCAATGGCAGGTTAGCTCAGCACCATGTGACTCTGGGCAATAGTTTGCTTAATCTTCCCGACAGCCCCCAGCGCCGGGACACCTCCGTCTATAAAAGCTGGCATTTACATTTACTGTTGCACTTCCTGGAGTGGGAATAGTAAATTATTGCCCTCCACTATCCAACATTTTCACTACTGTAGTTATTGTTGTGTAAAATGTAGTTAAATGTTTTTTTAAATACTTTAAGATTTTAATTTATTTTTTATATATGTTATTTTTATTTTTAATTTACGGGTGCTATTTTTGTACTTACAGTTATGTAGATAGGAGGTCGATATGTTTGAAAATTGTATTTTTGTCACAATATTTCTGTAGGTTGACATCTCTGTTGTCGATATTCTGTCAGTGATCCATCTACAAGGTATGGCACATTCCTGTCCTTCTCCCCTATGCTGGCGCACAAACAGCACCTGTGCACCTGCACAGACACCCTTGCATCATTTTGTGAGGGTACCTGCGCTGAGGGAATGAATATTTTTGTGCAGAAAGGGACACCTTCCTGCACAGAAACAATAATTAAGAATGCAGAATGCTGCACACATTAAAAGAGGAAAAATTTGGAGAAATAAAAGTATTTGTTCTCATTGCAGGTCTTTATACCTCACCTGTGATGTCGTAGGATTCTGGTGCATTCCCAGGTTACAAAATGTTGTAATTCAGGGAATGCATCAGGCTCCATAGATGTTGAGTGGGAACACCCATAGCAACACAAATGGAAAGCCCCTTTCACGTAGAGTTATGCATGAAAGAGAAGCATATTTCAAGGCCATGAAAAGTAACCCAGGGTGGCTTTACGCGGCCTTGTAAATGTGAGCAGGGATACAGTGACGCCGGTGAGTCAATAAAAAAGACACATCTGCGGTGCAATGGGCTTGCAAATAAGCCCCAATGTTCTTCTTAGTGTGAGTGCTCAACATCCTGAGGTGAAGATCTTTTTAAAATTGCGGGACCACAGGTTACTAAGAGGAGACTAAGAGCAAGAGGGCTTTTTTGTTCAGAAAAGTCATGCTGGAGAGTGCTAGATCCACTTGTTTTCTCTGGAGATAATGTGATTTTGTGTTCAAGAAGATAAGAGGAAGGAAAGTCCACCAGACCTTTCAATTAAATATTCAATTCACTGTGGCACTCTATCCTGTCCCTCAGTTTCATATTCTCTACTTTTACTTCCTGGTTTATTTTGTCTACAATGATTATTTGTTAGTAATCAGCTAGTGGGGGCACTTTTTTGCTAGTTTTCCCACTTTTCCTCGTATTCTCAATTTGTAGCATCACTTTTTTCTGTCTGTGTTACCTATTTTCGAACACGTGAATGAGACTACAATTTTGTATTTCAGTTATTTCGCGTTCAGGGATTCAGATGCTCCTGGCTCTTTGAAAGATCCTGTTGATCCCACCCCGTCGATCCTTGCTAAGTTTCTGTGTTGTGACATTGCTCGCATGATGACCCCTTTAAGCGACTGCAGAGGTAAGGATTAAGACTGTCCCATTAAAAGCCACAGCACTGTATTGTCACATTGTGTAGCACTTCACAAACCTGGCAAACCTGCGAAGAGCTCCGATTGGCACCAGTGCCAGGGCATCTGTTCACTGTGGACTCCTAAAGGGTGTAGGATGTAGGTTGTTCTACATGGGAGATGTTCTTAGAGGTGCTTGTGTGCTGGGTACATGCTACACATATGCATGTGTGTCTCATTTTTGCCCCTATTGCTGAAAGCTGTATGTAGTGTCAGATGGCTGTCCGAATAGTGCAAATGATCAATGAATGTAATATTGACAGCAGTTGTTTATCATCAGCACTATGTGAGAGGAACTTATGCAACCCCCACCCGAGGAAAAAAAAAACACTTCGACTAAGGAAATCACACAAGAGACCCTGTTCCTGCTGCATGTTTGCTACTCACACAAGATGATGGATGGAATATTGCAAACATTCACTCCAGTCAAAGATCTGGATTTAATCCATCATTATTTTGCTCTCTAAGCCACCCCAGTTCAGACATGGCCATATGCAAAACAGTCTTGACCCTGTGCCTCATGGGAACAGTCCAGACTGAACTGCCAAGCCATGTCTTCCCTGGACCGGAATCAAGCATCCTAGGACCGGTTTCTGGCTATCAGCCTTAATCAGTCAGGATAGCTTGACTCCAGTGGCTTTCCAATGCTCAGCTGAAATGTAACGAAGGGAAGTTGGAGGTGTTGTTGTTTGGCTCCTTTCCTTCGGATTTCAGAGAGAAGCTTTGGCCTCCGGGTTTTCCACGGCCCGCTGAGAGAATTGGCGCAGTGAAAAATCTCGGTGTCTGGTTCGATCAAAACCTGAACTTTGTGACGCATGTGAAGAAATTGGCCGGCACTTGTTTTGGTATACCTAAGAGCCTGAGGAAATTTCTCCCTCTCTTGCCGAGTACTTCCAGGGAAACAGTGGTCCGTGCGCTTATTCTGTCCCGCTTGGACTACGCTAATGCCCTCTTGGTGGGCTGCTCGGGGTCCCTGGTCAAAAAATTGCAGGTGGTGCAGAACTCTGCGGCCAGACTCCTTTTGGGTCTCTCTCCCAGAGACAGTGTTCGTTCACTTTTGCGCGCACTGCACTGGCTGCCTGTTGATTCTCATCTGAAATTAAAAATGGAAATGCTGACTATTGTTCATCGGGCCCTGTACGGTACCGGCCCCTTATACCTACAAAAGAGATTTGCCTTCTATGTGACTGGGCGTCTGCTTCGGTCCTCTGCCAAATGGTTGATGCAGACCCCGAAGTTTAAGCGCCAGTGACTTGGCGGCAACTCTTTTGTGCGCAGGGCTGGCCTGGCCTGGAATATGCTGCCTTTAGCTTTGCGGACCACTCACGACCCATTGCTTTTTAAAAAGAAACTTCAGACATCCGGACATTCTTTCCCCCTAGGAACTAGCGCTGGGAAACTTCGAGTAGCTGTGCGCTTTAGAAGTTCAAAATAACATAACAATAACATAACATAACATAACATAAGAAGACATGTTTGGACCATATTATCAGGCATATGTACAACAGCACTGTAGTGGTTTCCTTCTTTATTACAAAACTATACCCATCAAGTCATCCTGGACCCATTGCTTCCAGAACAGCTGACATAGGAGCTGATTTAGACTTTGGTGGATGGGATACTCCCTCACAAACGTGATGGAATTCCCATCCACCGTATTGTAAGTACCATAGAATGTAGTGCACTTGCAATACACCTCTCTGGATATTTGTTGCATTTGTGATGGAGTATCCTATCCGCCAAAGTCTAAATCAGCCCCATAGTTTGTTGCCTCCCTCAGGGCTCAGCTGTGTCTCCGCCACCATTCCATCTCTATAAGGACCACTGGTGGTTATCTTAGACTCTCACCAGATTGGATAAAACTGCAGATGATACGCGGTCCCACCTCAAGATTGAAGATAAGCCTGGTGATCCATGAAGCTTGTCTCACTCCCTTTCTCATGTCCATCTGTGGATGCAGACTAGAGTAATCAGTTCAGGGTGAAAAACTGAAATATTGCTCTTGGCCCCATCAATACAGTCCCTTCCGTATATCTTGTTCTGAGTAACTGGAGTACTCCCATGGATAAACCACACAACTTGGTGGTCCTCTTTGAAAGTCAACTACCATTTAACCCCCTGTTAGACCTCGCATGTTTGGCGTGGTTTCCCCCTCCTGTGTTTGAGAATAGCACTTTTAGAAAGTTGCTGTTCTCTTTTATGACCTTTCTGTGTGCCTTGGCCTGTTTGTGGATTGACTGTCTGGTTTGAGAGTGACAGGGGCTGGTGATCCCCCAGGAGGCTGTCTGAGTCAGCCCTAGGCTGAATGATTGCATTTGCAACTTGAGTGGTGGGAGGAGATAGCACCTGGGCCTGAATAGGGCTGTGCCTGCCTTCCAAAATGCTGGCTCCACCTCCTGTTGGGCGGCTGACGACCCTGCCCCTCACTCTGAAAGGAAAGGAGAATCCAGGAAAACAAAGTGCTCAAGGAACACCCAGAACTGGTTCAGACCGGGCTCTGAGCCCTCCTGCACAAAGGGATCAATGACTTTTAAGGGTATAAGGACAGGACCCCTGACAACAGAAAATTAGATCATCCTGCAATCAAGAAAGCTGAATCTGAAGAAGGAAGACTATCCTGCTGTTGCTCTGCTGGACTGACCTGCTGTTGCTTTGCTGCCAAGGAGAGGGGAAGGACTTTGCTGTTGTGCTGTGTCCCCTGTCTTGAAGGAATCTCCAAGGGCCTGACAAGAGCGGGCTCCCTGTTCTGAAGTCCAAGGAACAAAAGGACTTCACCCCCAGCTTCCCTGAACTCTACTGAGAGAGTTATGTGCTTCCTGGAGTGCGTGGCCCATGTGTGGTGCCTCTGAATGAATGAAAATCATCTTATAATGCGCGACTTAGCCCGATGGGCATCAAGGCGCCTATCAAAGAAATATAATGCAGAAAAATATAAAACCGGGGCCAGGTGCTGGATTATCAATATGCCTCAGCGAAGAGCCACGTTTTTAGTGCTTTTCTAAAGAGCATAATCGAAAATTGAGTCTTCAATTCAGGGGGGAGGTTGTTCCAGAGTTTGGGGGCCAGGAAGGAAAAGGCCCTTCCCCCCCACCTGATTTTGTGAAACCGGGGAACAGATAGGAGATTCTTGCTAGAGGAGCGCAGATTTCTGCTGGGAACATGCGGAATTAGCAGGGATCTTAAACCTTCCGAACCTTCGCCAGACAGGGCCCCATAAACAAGGCACAGGACCTTAAAAGAGATCCTTGCCTGGATCGGGAGCCAGTGCAGGCTTTTCCTAACGGAAGTGGCGGAGGAGAGGCTGGGGGCGGTAAGGAGAAACCTAGCTGCCGCGATTTGAACGATCTGCAGGCGTTGAACCAGACCTTTATTGATGCCCGCGTAGAGCGCGTTGCAATAGTCTAGCCGTGATGCGACCAAAGCAACAACGACCTGTTTGCGGGCTTGGAGGGAAAGATAATGTGTGATTTTCCTCAAGATCCTGATAACACCCCAACATGTGGAGACGTCTTAATTACCTGCTGGACCATGTCGAGCGAGGTGTCAATCAAAACACCCAGATTCCGCGCTGATTTCGTGGGTGAGGGACAGGCTCCAAGAGATGGAGGCCACCAGTCACTAGACCAGACATCCTGGTCACCACCGAAGACCAGGACCTCGGTTTTCTCTCTGTTCAGCTTCAGCGAGTTCAAGATCATCCACTGCGCAACTGCCTCCATGCAGTTCCTGAAGCTAACAACGGAGGTACTCACCGAGTGGGAGAGAGACTCCATAATTTGGGTGTCATCGGCGTATGACACCACATCCATCCTAAAAGATCTTACCAACCTGGCAAGTGGGGCCACATAAATGTTAAAAAGAGTGAGGCTGAGAGCAGACCCCTGCGGGACCCCACATTGCACAGGTGTGGCTTGGGACAGGAACTCTCCCAACTTGACCTTCTGCTCCCTCTGATTGAGGAAGGAGGGCAAGAGACTCAGCGCAGGGCCCTCCAACCCTATCTCCCTAAGACGAGCTGTTAGAATAGAGGGAGATAGGGTGTCAAATGCGGCTGTTAGGTCGAGCAGGACCAGCAGGGTGGTCGGGCCCTGGTCGATCTTCGCACGAATGTTATTTACGACCACTGTAAGAGCCGAGTCGGTGCTGTGAAACTTCTGAAAACCATGTTGTGACTGGTCTAGGTGGCCAGAGCTGTCTAAAAAGGCCGTGAGGTGTTGATTGGTGTGTGTCTCAAGCATCTTTGCTAGGGCCGGGAGCAGAGATATTGGACGAAAGTTTTTTTAAATCTCCGGGTCTAAGGTTGGCTTTTTCAGCAAAGGCTTGACCACTGCCTTTTTCCAAGAGGAAGGAAGAATACCTTCCATCATAGCATGGTTCATCACCTCAAGGTAGAAGGGCAGCAAGACTTCCCTACAATCCTTCAAGATCTTAATGGGCATGGGTCCAGGGGGGATCCAGATTTAATTTTATTCAAAAGCAGATCTAGCTGCCGGTAGGTGAGAAGGGGGAAGTTAGACAGGCTCCTATGAGGATCCATTAGGCAGCCTTCAGTTAGGGCCGGGACCAAAGGGAGAGGAGACCCCAGCATATCCCTTTGTACTTCAAGAGTGGTGTGAATATCCACTATTTTAGAATGAAAGAATTGGGAGATCTCATCACATAACTCTTGTGAACCTATAATAGGATCGGGGGTTTGCAGGGTGCACAAAGAGTCAACAATTTTAAATAACTCCCTAGGGGAGGTGAGGGAGGTCGTTAGATTGGAAAAATGGGCCTGCTTTTCCTCAATTATCTTTACTTTATAGTCTCTAAGGAGGAGTTTATGTTTTTCCCTTTCCCTGAGATCCCAGCTGGCTCGCCAAAACCTTTCCTGTTTCCTAAAGGCCTGCCTTAGGAGGCTGAATCTTTCCGAAAACCAGGGGGCTGAGGGTCTTTTCCTAGCAGAATAGCGATACGACACTGGGGCCAGGAGGTCCACTGCTCTTACAATAGAGTTAGATAAATCCAGTGCGGCCGCACTGACATCCCTCACCGGAGTTGTTCTGATGTGAGCCATGAGGGAGGCCAGAGTATCATTAGCAATACTCCTAAAATTCCGCTTAGATTCCTTTTTCCCAGGGGCACACGGCAACGTATGAAGGGAGGGTGGGTTAAATTCCAACGGGACAGCTAGGTGGTCAGACCACACAAGGGGAATGGGAGGGCCTGTCGTAAGTCTTGGGTCGTTGGAGAAGACCCCATCTAATGTGTGGCCAGCTCGATGGGCGGGGCTGTCTACCAATTGCCGGAGACCACATGCGGCCAAGGTATCCACTAAGGTGAGAGTGTCACTAGAACCTTGATCCTCTAAGTGGAAATTCAGATCTCCCAGAACTGTCAGATGGACACAGCCGAAATAGGGTTCTAACATTTTCAGTAGGTCCTGGTTAAAATCAGCTCTAGGGCCCGGAGGTCTATAAATCAGGAGGCCAGAGAAGGAAACTGAGGGGGAAGAGGCTATAGAAAAATGAATGGCTTGATAGGGATCTGAGGGGGAGGAGAGAGTTTTGAAACGACAAATAGAGGAAACCTTATATAGGATACCCAGCCCTCTGCCCCTACATCCCACTCTATCTGACCTTGCCAACGCGTAACCATCTGGAACAGTTGTACCTGTGCTGGGAAGCTGGAAACCAAGATTTGAGAGACTTTGCTAAAAAAAAGTTATTGCATCGCTAGCTTGCGGAGCGCATCCCCGGCAGTGCGAGGAAATTCCCGCCGCTACGAAGGTCGAGATCGACGCAGCGCCTGTTGCCGCTGCAAGAGCGGGCGCAACCTTCGTTTGCGGGACGCACCAGACTGGTGCGGGAGGATTACCATCGCTGCGAGTGTCGTCGCAGAACCTGCCGTCGCTGGGTGAGATCGCCGCACCGCTTGCTTGCGGACCGCATTACGTCGCTGCGAGTGTCATCGCAGAAGCCATCGCATCGAGGAGCTGTGAGAGAGAGATCGCAGCTGGTCCGCGCATCATCGCCCGGGAGATCGTCGCAACTCAAAAATATCATCGTATCGTGCCTTTGCGAAAACAAACTTCCTAAGGAACCTACGCACCGGAATCCATACAAGTGGCCTTCCTCCCCATACAGACTGGACTCGTCGCAACGCGCCCGCTGCTGCAGCGGGGTTGTCGCATCGCCTACCCAGGGTCTCAGGAGCAACGCATCGCTTGTCTTCCACCTCACCAGCTTCTGCTTTCGGAACTTTGTCGCAACTAAAGGTACTGTTGGCTAAACGTGACGCAACTGTGAACTTTTCATGCATCTGTGAATTATCTTGTTGCAACCTTAAGAACTCAATTGCAACCATATTCTTGAACTGTGTATGATGGATTTTTGTCATTTTGGTCTTGTGTAGTTTAGATTAAATACCTTTATTTTTCTAAACTGTTGTGGAGTCAGTTTGTGGAGTTTTTACTGTGTTACTGTGAGTGTTGGTACAAATACTTTACACATTGCCCCTGGTTAGCCTTGACTGCTCATGCCAAGCTACCTAGAGGGTGAGCAGGGGTTATCTCAGAGGGTTTCCTCCTTACCCTGACTAGAAGCAAGGGTCCCTATTTGGACAGTGGTACCTACCCCTGCCAACTAGAGACCCCAGTTCTAACACCCCCAAAGTAAATGTTGCCTCCCTCTATATCTGCTAAGTGGGATCCTGACATTCCTCTTTGCCCTCAGAATTTCATCATTATCTTCTCTGCGGTAACATCTTGCATGGTTTAATGCAACAGCCTATAAACTGTCCTCCCCAGTGTATCTCACTCAAATCTCCAAAGAATACAAAACTAGGTAGCTCACCTGTTGTTTCCTTAAAACAACACAATCACATTCTTCCCCTTGATCCCAGGAAAGAATAAACAAGCTTTAAAAGACTTTCCCCCATGTATGAGGCACACCATGGCTGCTCCCAGAAATATATGGCTAGTCTGCTTGTCTCTCAGCAACCAACCAGAAGGATCACCAACTGGTGCCTAGCGTTGGCCTAACTCTTTAAATACTAGAAATATAACAGTCATTTCCACCAAAACAGGGCTCAAACCCGTGGAATTCCTAACCTCTTGAGATCCGACACCACAAATTAAAGAGGTTCCTTAAGCACCCAACTCTCACTTGCATTTGCATAACTAGGTCCTCTCTATAATCCCTAGGTCTACTGCTCAGTAGCCTCAGACTGACATCCTTAGTACAGAGCCTCTGTTTTTTCAGTCCTTCAGGGCTTTGTCATCATGTTTGGGACTTATTCAATGTTGGGAAACCATGCAATGCCCATCACCTTTGAAAAACCATCAAATCAAGCAAGGTAGCAAAAAAGCCCCCTGGTTCAACGATGAGCTTAAGAAATCCAAGAAGTTATGTCGCACCCTCGAGAAAGCCTGCAGAAAAAACCTAACCACTGACAACCTGACCACCTTCAAGAACGCCACCCGCAAACACCACCAACTGATCCGATCCACAAAGAAATCAGCATTCAAGGATCAACTTGACAACAACGCCCACAACAGCAAGGAACTATTCAATATCGTCAAAGAATTCACCAACCCCACCGCTGGCACCAACGACATCACTCCCTCCCAAGACCTCTGCGACTCCCTAGCCTCTTTCTTCTACAACAAAATCGCCGACATACATAACAGCTTTGAAAACCAGTCCGGAGACCAGTCCACTCCACCCACCTCCGAACCAAAAGCCCCCTCTAACAACCTCTGCGCCTGGAACCCAATCACCACTGAAGACACCATCCGCCTGATGAACTCCATCCACTCAGGATCGCCAACCGACCCATGTCCCCACCACATTTTCAACAAAGCAGACTCCATCATCGCACCCCATCTCCGAGACATCATCAACTGCTCCCTCAACTCCGCCACCTTCCCGGAAAGCTGGAAGCACGCCGAACTCAGCGCCCTTCTGAAGAAACCCACAGCAGACCCCACTGAACTTAAGAACTACCGCCCCATATCGCTCCTCCCATTCCCTGCCAAAGTTATTGAGACAGCCGTCGACAGTCAACTCGCCGCCTTCCTCGAATCCAACAAATCCCTCGACCCCTCACAGTCCGGCTTCTGAGCCAAACACAGCACCGAAACCGCCCTCATCGCAGCAACAGACGACATTCAAACTCTACTGGACAACGGAGAAACAGCTGCCCTCATCCTACTTGACCTCTCCGCAGCCTTCGACACAGTCTGTCATAGCACCCTCATACAACGCCTCAGCAACGTCGGAATACAAGGAAAAGCATTGGACTGGATCATCTCGTTCCTCGCCGGAAGAACCCAGAGAGTCCGCCTCCCCCCTTTTAGATCAGAGGCCACCGAAGTCATCTGCGGCGTACCACAAGGATCATCACTCAGTCCCACCCTCTTCAACATATACATGAGTCCCCTCGCATCCATCGCACGCCAACACAACCTCAACATCATCTCCTACGCAGACGACACCCAGCTGATCCTCTCCCTCACCAAAGACCCAAACACCGCCAAAACCAACTTACACGAAGGAATGAAAGAAGTAGCCGAGTGGATGAAGAACAGCCGTTTAAAACTGAACTCGGACAAAACGGAAGTCCTCATCTTAGGATCATCCCCCTCCGCCTGGGACGACTCATGGTGGCCACCGGCCCTGGGAACCGCACCCATACTTACGGACCATGCACGTAACCTGGGCTTCATCCTGGACTCCTCCCTCTCGATGACCAGACAAGTCAACGCCGTCTCATCTTCATGCTTCAACATCCTACGCATACTCAAAAAAATCTTCCGCTGGATCCCCACCGAAACAAGAAAGACGGTCACCCATCCACTGGTCACAAGCCGACTGGATTATGGAAACACCCTTTACGCCGGAACCACAGCCAAACTACAGAAAAAACTCCAACGCATCCAAAACGCTTCAGCTAGACTCATACTGGACATCCCCCGTCAAGCTCACATCTCCGGTCACCTGAAAGACCTCCACTGGCTCCCCGTCAACAAGAGAATAACGTTCCGTCTCCTCACCCACGCACACAAAGCCCTCTACGACCTAGGACCCGAATGCCTCAGCACGCGACTGTCCTTCTACACCCCCACCCGCCAACTACGATCGTCCAATCAAGCCCTCGCCACAATTCCGCGCATCCATAGATCCACCATGGGGGGAAGATCCTTCTCCTACTTAGCAGCCAAAACCTGGAATTCTCTCCCCACCCACCTCCCCCTTTCTTCAGAACCACCTCTCCTTCAGAAAGCAACTAAAAACTTGGATATTCGATAAGTAAAGTACCCACCCTCCCCCAAGCGCCTTGAGACCCTCTGGGTGAGTAGTGCGCTATACAAATTTCTGAACTTGAACTTGAACTTGAACATCACACCAGATGGTCCTTCAGCTCTACAGCACTGCAAATTTACAGCTACAATATATTGCAGCTCACCTCACCACTCCCTCTTGTATCCCCATACCTCAAAGCTCTCTGAGAACACTGCAGTGTAACCCTATTGGTTGAAACCACTGTTTCGCATTGGTATCTTCACACAAGTTTTCCCCTTCTGCAAGTTAAACCCCACGGAATGAAGAATAACTCCATGGACCTGGGTTTACTGGATGTAAAACTGAAGAGATTCCCAGTTTTGTGGGGTTTAATACATTGGATGTACTAGCTGCTTAAAACAGGTGTTACATGAGAGCAGAGCGTCTGCGCGGAGCAAAGAAGGGGAGAGTTGAGTTTGAAGAGTAGGGAAGAAAAGGGGCAGGTTAATTCAGGCATGGGGGAGCATTTAATGCACCCCACTTGCCAAAGAAAAACGTTTGACCAGCCAGTAATACAAGTCCGGAGTTCCCACACCCAGGAAAACCAGGTGCTGGTTCAATTAGCCAGTCCTAATCAGAGGGGGTGATGAACCATCTAAGATAATCGTTGCCTAGGCTTCCAAGCAATGAGGATTTATGGAAGGAATAAAAAAAAAAATGTAACAAAACTAACGTTAAATTGTCCCTTAAATAACATCAGTCTAGAAATAACCTCTACTTCTTTACGTTTATTCCAGCACGTTAGTGAATTGCAGTGAAGAGATGAAGTGATTGTTGTAACGTTCTCTTTTTAATACACATTGATTTCTCCCAAACTTAAACTTGTTTCATTTTTTAGGTCTCGTCTTGGCAGCGCATACAGCGAGACCTAAAGTAATCTGCATGTTGGCTCAAAGTCTTTGGAATTTCTCCTGCCCCTTGTGATTTGTCTTAGTCTGGCATTGCTGTTTTTATCTTTGTTTCTGTTGGCTGTTGCTCGGATGCACCACTTCCGTTTTTATCGGAAGCAGCACCGACCAACTACTGTTTTATTGCGTTGTCTGGCTTTGTTAGTTTTGTTTAGGACTACTTGCAGTCAATTGCATCAACGCAGCGGGAATGGCGAGCGCTTGTCTCTCTCTTCCTCTACCTCATTAATGTACAGAAGCTATAATATATGGTCTCTTAAATTAAACACAGGCAGCACAACCCGCCTCACACGGCGTATCTTTGCTGGAAGTCTCTGTTAACGCTGGAGTGATTTCTGCATGCTTCCTTTCTGCAATTTCCATAATCTGGAGCGTGCATTGCTTTTTTCTTTGAAGAGTTTCTCTGGCGAGTAATTTACCTCTCGTTCTCCTCCAGTGCTAAATGCTTCCTCTGTTGGTCACTGGCAGGCGTGCAACGCCCAATGGAACATGATGACGTGAGACAGCTTCACGGGCACACACACAGCCGCACCCGAGCACTTCACAGGTCTTTGAAAGAGCATTTGTTAATTTAGGTTAGATTCTAGTTTGAAGCTTTGAAGTATTGCGTAGATGTTTCTTGCTTAGTCGAACTTTATGAAAAATGTATATGTCTTTTGTCAGTACCTTGTCAAATAACATCAACACATGATAGTCGTGAGCACCCCTACATGGAGGCATTCTGTAAGTGTATCAGCGAGGTGACAGGATCGCAACCCGTGAACATGCCCTCAAAACCGCTTGCCAGCATATATTCTTTTACATCTTTTTAAAGAGGTAAGTTATTTAGTTTTCATTGTTACTTAGTTCAACTTAAGACATTAAACGAACGGAAGCTTTACGATTTAACGAAATATTTATACATATCTGTTCAGTTGTCTCTAATACTCACTTTGACATTGTGAGCCATTGTTTTTCATTTAGAATATTCTTCCAAGTAAGCATGAATATGTATTTACTTTGCTGTGGTAACAGGGGAAACGGGCTGTTAATTATTTAAGAATTTAAAGTCACGGTAACATGTGAAATATTTCTGCATGTAATAAACGTCTTTCCTCTCACCCAGTGAAGGTTGTTTCTCAGGGCTGGGCCATTTTGTAGCATGATCTGTGTGTCTCAAACATTTTCACATTCCTCTGGCTGCTCATTATGGTAGCTAAAAGGAGCAGGTCTTTCTTTAATATAGTCATTGCATTATGTAGGATCACAGCTTGTGATGGCCTCATGGCTGCTGCAGAAGAAAAAAAACCTTCATACCAACCAAGATAATCAAACACTGCTAGGTTTCAATAGTTTTCTTAGATTTATGGCAAAAAGCAGTACACATGCATATTCTTTTCTTTAAATTTGGGAGTACTGGGTTTATTCTTTGCCTCCAAGTGGCATTGGCAAATCATGTTTAGAGATACACCTGAATATTAGGCTGGTTAAAAAAGGCCCATTTTTATGAGCTGCAAACATATTTAAAATAAAGAAGTCATGTACAAAGCCATCCCTCTCACAGATCACTCTCACAGACTCCCTCTCACAGACTCCCTCTCCCACTCTCGCTCACTGATTGACTCACTCTCACTGACTCACTCACTCTCACTGATTGACTCACTCTCACTGACTAACTCACTCTCACTGATTGACTCACCCTCTCTCACTGACTGGCTCACTTTCACTGACTGACTCACTCTCTCACTGACTGACTCACTTTCACTGACTGACTGCCTGACTCTCGCTAAAAGACTGACTCTCGCTAAAAGACTAACTCTCGCTAAAAGACTGACTCTCGCTAAATTACTGACTCTTGCTAAAAGACTGACTCTCGCTAAAAGACTGACTGTCTCACTGACTCACTCTCTTTCACTCACTGACTAACTGACTCACTCTCTCATTCTCATTCACTCTCACTGACTGACTCACTCACTGACTCTCACTCTCTCACTGACTTTCACTCTCTCACTGACTGACTGACTCTCTCACTCTCACTGACTGATTGACTCTCCCACTCTCACTGACTGACGGACTCTCTCACTCACTAACTAACTGACTGACTGAACTTCACCCTCCTGTTATTTATGCCCCCCATAACAAGCAACCATTGGGACAGGCAGATACAAGTTGCCAGCATTGAAAGGACAAAAAAACCTCAAGACATTATTTTTAATGTTTTTTAATATGGTTGTTTAGTTGTACATATCTAAAGTAACAAAAATACTTCTGACACTTCTTTATTATAACTTTTCAGCATGCTGCAACTTCTGTACAGCACAGCTTAAAGACATAGGTAAGTCATAGGTAAAGTCAATATCTCTGACTAAACACTTATAAGTTACCAAAGGCGAAACGCATTGGCTATGCCATTGCTTGTTTATTCTACTGCAGAGTTGTGCTTCTCTGCTCTTGAAGGTGATAGTTGGTGGTTTCATAAATGTATTGAAGGTGTAAAACCTATGACAAGAAATGCTGCAAATATAGGAAAGGCAAGTGTGTGGGAATTAAGTGTACTTCAAATCGAAAATAAATTGTTGCATATCCATTTTGCTAAACGCTTATAAAATATTAAAACAATTAAATAGAGGTCCCTAAAAGAATGTGGCCAAGAAGACAATGTATTGCTGTGAGAAGGAATGATGTGTTTTGTGAAATATATTTTATGATGCGTATTAAGTATTTTAATTTTATATTGCACAGTTACTTAAAACCATTTGCAATATGACTTAAGTACAATTTAAAAGAAGATTAGAACAACAATTGTTTAAAAAAAGACATTCTTATAAAAAAATGGGGTTACATACAGCATTATCAATAACGAATAAGAAGATATATTATATACATTAATAAATCGACAAACAATTGTCAGTTCAACCTATTTGCAAATTTGAAACAGGTAACAGAGTAAGAAGATATGTTATATACATTAGTAAAAATGATTTAAAAAAATGTCGGTTCAGCCTTTTTGCAGATTTGACTGGTACTGAGATTTAATAATAATAAAAAGAATGGCGTCTTTACGATCTGATTGCTGGAGACTACTTGTTTAAAAAACCTGATTGCCTTTTATATTGCCTGGGGCCTCTTCTACCATTAGCCTAAGATACAACACGGGCATGTATCTCCCAAATCTGGACAAGTCTTGCGGTATTGTGCAGGAAAAGGGAACCGAGGTTGCTTCTTTCGCTGTCCGGACCCCATTACGTAGCCATATTTGTCTTAAAAGGTTCTGATGGGACTGCAACATGCCGGGACAACAACAAATGAAGTGTAGCAGAGATTCAGATTTAAAGTTGCAGATTCTACATCTGATTTTGTATTCAAGGGATTTCCACCTGGGGATTAATTCTTTAATTGGGAGGGGCACTAGTCTGGCCCATACAATGTTTTGTAGTGCTTTCCTTCCCAGAAATTGATTGAGATAGGGCTGGATTTTGCGCCCTGCCTATGATGTTATCAGCTCAGGTGGACCTCTTCCTGTTGCATATTCTGCTAGATCACTTCTAAACGACAGTTGGTAACATTGTTTATTAATTTGAATTTTTGATGGCCAGATAATTTATCGACCCCTGGTCCCAATTTTCAATTGCTAATCCCAACGTTGCCACGGGTTGATTGACCCCATCGTAGATTGGCTTCAGCATGCTCTTTAGGCTTCCGGCTGGAGCTATTAGGACTTGATAATAATATTTCACATGCGTTCCCAAGCATTCTTTACTTTGTTGCTTCAGTCCAAATTCCAAGCGAATTAGGCTGTTGTGTGTGTATGTAGACAGTTTGAAAATGCGTTTATAGGCCTGGCATTGTGCTTTGTCTAACATTAATTCAATTTTACCCGGGAATGCCTGCTGTGCATAACCTGCAATTGCCCTGTTTTTGGCTTGTATTACTTTCCTGATGGGAGCTGTTGTTGAACTTTGCATTATCTCATTTAGTTTGCATAGGGCACACGTTGTTGACGACTGTGCTTTAGCCTTCATTTTATGCAGATGTGGTGTTGCTTTACCTGTTTCACTTAGCCAGCGCCCAAGGTAATTGTAGGACTTTGCGGTGGCAATGATTTCTTTGCCTGCATACCATTTTGATAGAGCCTATTTTAGATAGTGTCCAAAGATAACTACTTTAGTTTTATGAGCATTTATTATAAGCTCATTTCTTATGTTGTAGTTATTGAGGGAATCTAGGCCTCTTTGTAGCCATATTTATGTGTAGTCAATTACCACTAAATCATCTGCATATTGTAATATTTGCAGTTTGTTGGTTCCAATTTTTGGAGTTACAAGACTAGCATTGAGAAGCTTCTTCCCCAGGTCAGTGGTGTATAGGTTAAACAATGTAGGGGCAAGGACACATCCCTGTTTTAATCCACGGTTTGCCCAACACGTCTTCGTTGTGGTATTGTCTGCTAACTTCACTTTGATCCAGATGTTACTGTACAATGAAATAATGGCGTTAAGAAGACCTACTGGGATGTGCCTGTTGCGCAATTTGTTCCAAAGCTTGTGTTGAGGCACTTGATCAAAGGCAGCTGAGTAGTCAACGAAGCATACAAAGACTGGTTTATTGTTTTTGCCATTTGCGTGCTGGTTTAGATACAACATGGCCACGATGTTATCAACTGTGGAGCAGCCTTTGCGGAATCCGGTCTGGTAGGGAGGGAGGATTTTGTTCTTTTTAATCCATCTATTTAATTCATTCAATAAGTTGCTGGCGTAGGTGATGGAGCAAGGATTCGCAGGTAAAGTGACTTGCTTGTATTCATGAAACTCGAATAACATATAACGTATTAAACAACATGTTTTGTGTATTAATAATTGCACCACATGACATTTATAGCATCTAGGGGAAGCTTGCATATGTGTTTTACTAATCTTAATTCGCTTGCACTAAACATGGCTGCTGCTACGCGGGATTTTACACTGCACATGCGTCTGTCATACTCACATGACATGACGTATTCTCTGCTTTGGAGGGAAACTTTCGCTTCTGCGCACTAGTATTAATACGGCTGCTCTATGTTCTCACATGCAAGAAGCTTGCAATGCTGCTTTTGCTACGCCGTGTGTTCTGCTTAATCTTAACGCAATAGTTAAATATAAAGTAATGGGAATAGAGTAGAGATAAGTGGTATACAGTACATTAATTTAATCTGTGTTCTAAAACTGTTTCTTTTTCATTTTTCATGTGTCGTAATCTTTGGTCCTGGGAGGTGCTATTACTCCATCTTGGAAAACACACAGCGCATGACAAAGTTTTCAAGAAACTCAAGCCGTGACATTGAACCATTGCCAGCTACTGTCTTACCAGATGATGCTCATGGGAGCATGAACTTTCAACCCACAAGAAGAAGCTGACTGTACCAGCAATAAATACATTGTTTGATATTGTTACATTCACTGCTGGGTGGAATAAAACATACGTGAGAAAGTTAAAGTGAATGGGCGGGAACGTTATTAGAATATTCAGAAGAAAAGTTTCAATTCAGTATGGTGTGATGACCTCTCCTCATTCCTTGTCCAATCAAAATTTGGGGATCCTTACACTTGCAACATTAGGGGGTGGTACACTGTCCTGGAAAATAGTATAACTAGAGAAGGCGTAGCTAGTTAATTTGTCCGACTTGTCCGAATAGCTGACCTGTCACTGACCCAACGCACTCAATAGGTGATCGAGAGCAGAGGTGCTGCAAAACACTCTGTCAGAAGACTCGCTGACCCAATCGGGGTCCTGTGAGCTGAGGTGCTGGCGAAGCACTTTGTCTGTGAATTCGATAACCCAATCGGGGTTCTGGCTGTTAGCTGCAGAGAGGGAGTAGTGCAGGCGTTGCAACTGAACTGCAGGTGCTGGTATTAACCTTTGGTGGTCCTGTCCTGATCCAAATCTGGTCTTCCTGTCCTGATTCTGATCTGCACCTGCTGGCCTACTGGCAACTGCAACTTTTGGGCTTTTCTGTCCTTAAACTGACCCGTGGCCAGGGTTGGTCTTCACACCATTCTAGGTAAATATAAATTCGTGTGTGTTTGTCATTGTGTTTGTTTTTCCCTCTTTACCCTTCCTACCGTTAAAGCATTGATTACATATGTTCCCTTCTTTTACCCTCCCTTTTTGTTGAATGCACAAAATCACTTTCATCACATATTATGTTCCTTTTTCTTACCCTCCCTTTTATTGAAGTTTGAAACAGTTTAATTGCATAGCATGTTCCTTCTCTTTACCCTCCCTTTATAGCTAAACGTTCAGAAATGGCTTAATATATCTTTTGCATAGTTATACTTTGATTCTGATCTTTATAATTGAAAGTCTATTAGTGATTAATTTCTGGATCATGGCCATTTAAGAAACTTAGATAAAGAGTTGAAAACTTCCTGAGTCTGTGGTTATGAGTGCAAATGTTATAATTTACCTATTACGCTAACACCCTTGATCCCTTAAGACTTCAGGTACCGGTGATGTGGATTTGTAAGTCAAGGTATAGAAAATAGAAATAAAATAGAAAAGGTATAGAAAATTCAAAGTCCTAAATGTATTAAATACACTGATAGTAGAGCGAAGGTTACCGGCTTATTTTGTGATTAGGTTTTTATCGATTTATGGGCCCAGATGAGTATTTCTTGGTAAAAAGACTAGTCGGTGACCTGCGCGCTTTATCATAGGCTTTTCCTTCAACGTCCAAGAGGGCAATTAGTCTATAATTTTTTGGGTCTGTGTTGTCTCCTTTCTTGAAGATAGGATGTAAAAAAAAACCTCGCTATGAAACGGGCACCTTTGCTTTCAGATAGCTCCTGGAAGACCATTGGGCTCGGGTGCCCCATCTTTTCTTATTGTTTTTATTACTTTTACGACTGCAGTACAGTCTTGTTCTTTGCCCAAGAGTTCCACTGAGGCCTCCTCCTCTGTATTTGTGCTAGCCAAGGGAGAAACTTCAGGGCTTCCAGGGTCTATGATGCCCTCCTTTTCAGTATAGATTGTGGCGACGTGCCTCAGCCAGGCATCTGCATGTACAGAGTTGCGCCTGTCTACTTTACCTTTCTCCAGGCTAGCTATAAATTGCTAGAGTTGACGTTGTTTGTGTGGTTTTGAGAGCTCATGTATCGTTTTCCAATCTTTCTCTAATTTATTTTGTTTAAGAGGCCATAGCTCATGTCTGTGCTTATTGGATAGGTCTTTGCACATTTCCCTTGTTTCTTCCGTTCCTGCAATCCTATTTGCTCTTTTTGCCCTCTTAAGCTTACGTATTATTGTGCATAATTTTTTATTGTTGTGTCTAAATTGTGAAGTGGACGTTGTAGTTCATGTGGGCTATCTTTGTAATTGTTGACAAGTATAGTTTTAAAAGCACCAATCCAACTCGACCAGTTATCCACACTAGGTTGTTTTCCGGGAGGCTTACCTTTGCACTCTTGTTTATCTTTCCAAAGTATTAAATAACGTGGCCTGATGTTTGTTCCATTTGAACCTTCTAACTAATGTATGGTCTTCAATCCCTGTTGAATGGGATACTAATACCGCTTGTTCCCTCCGTGTAGTACTGGAATTTATTTCCACCTGCAGCAGTTTGTGATCACTAGTTTCATATGATTTTACTTCAAAGTTAACTAATTTCCGAGTGAGAAGGCTGCATAAAAAGATGTAGTCAATTGTGGAAGAGTTCTTAAAAGTGGCAGTACCTGGGTATTTGAGATCTAAACTTTTCCAGGTTTCATTGGCGGACTTTAGGTAATAGTTTTGCAGAAATGCATTGAAAATTCTTTCAGAGCTGGTTGGACATGACCTGTCACTCTTATTTGTTCCCAGGTAGTGCAGATTAAAGTCTCCTACAATCACTTTGGCCAATAGTACATTAGTATGTAAAATTTCCTGTATTAAAGGTATAGTATTTTTTGTAGCTTCCAACTTTTTCTGACTGTTTACATTTAGGTATATATTTATAACTAGGATTGTGGCGCGTTCATCTCTGTCCCTATTTTCCTCTAGCAAGAGCGCCTGCAATACGTCTGACTCAATTTCTACCCTTTTAACTTTTATCTGTTTTAGATGTTTTACATAAATTGAGATTCCACCTGATGGTCTACCGAACTGACTATGTTCAGTTGCCAGTGTATGAAAACCGGCATAGCCTTCAAGGTGGACATGATCTCTAGCCCAGGTCTCTTGTAGGCAGACTATGTCCACTTCTTGCAGTGATTTAATTACTCTTTCATGTTTAAGTGCTTTACGTATTCCTGCCACGTTCCAGGAAATTATTTTAAGATTGGAGAGTGATTTATGGTTAATGAAGGGTGAACTTGGCGTTTCCGATACTATGGGTTTAGCTGTGGGCGACCCTTGTAGATTCCATAAGGTATCTGATAAGACAGCTTGGTCATCAGGAATAAAGAGGGCCAAGTTGTAACTCTCGGCTTATCCTACTTAATTGATCGTTCCTTTGAGTTTATAGTTGCCCTTCGTCTTTTACTATCCTACTTATGGTCGTGTCTTTGTGTCTCCTTACTGATATAGTTAGTTTCTTATAGTTTTTGTCTATTTTTGATGTGCCTCACAGTATCCCCTGTGGGTGCTGTCTGATTGTCGTTGTATGATTTATGTTTGTCGGCTCTAGTAGAATTGATTGATACTTTTCTTGTTCTGGTGCACTTACAACAATACCCCAGTCTATAAAAATATCTTTTTCTCTAAGGACTGCTTCAGACATGTGATGTTTTCACCAGGTCACTATAGTATCTTCATTGCAGATGTCTTCCTCTTTTGGTTCAAATTGAACACAAAGTACATCTTCACTTTTTATGTGAGTCAACAAAGATATATGTTGAAGGAGCCTTAGTAAATTCCCCCTGTTTAGTGTATTGTGTCTACCCTTAGATTTGTACTGTGGTTGGAGAATTGTTTTACACATATTTCTGGTGTGTGCGGAAGGTGTTGTTGCGCCCGAAAGGGTTCAGGGCGTGGTGTTTCTTTACGCTGTGTCTCTCCTGGTACATTTTCAATGTTAGTGTGCACAATGTTTTGGTTTTCTGATCCCTCGCCCATTATTTTATTAAGCAATCCACATTCAATTTTATCCCTAACAGTTTCATTTGATATTTGTACAATTTTTTCTTTACTGTTCCACCATTTTCATTAGGCAATCCATATTCAATTTTATCACTTACAGTTTTGTTTGTTATTTGTACAATTTACTTTACTGTTCCACCGTTTTCAGTGGACACTGATTCCTGTAACATGGTGTTTTCCGTATGTGCATCTTCACCCAGAGGTTTGTTTTGTTTTTGTCTCTTAATGAATAACGGGTATAGTTTATTTGATAAATGCCTTTCCTGAGTTAGAGGGAAGTTGGTTGTGGCCTCTGTAGAGACATGTGTAGACTGACCCCAGCTCCTTCTGATTTGTGTGGACTTTTGGCACTTTATTTATTTATTTTTTGTTTTTTCTTCATACGTTGTGACAGATTCAAATTGATAGTACTGGTTGGATTTTCCTGTTTCTTTTCGTTGTCTGGGATTCTGCTAATTACTGCTGATTGGGTAGTAGTTAACGGATCCATATTTATGTTTGTGTTACAATTTATACAATCCTTTTTTGATACTTTTTCTTTGGTAATTTGCTCAGTTGTTGCAGATGTTCTGTTACCTTCTATTTGAACTGATTGTATCTTTAGATCTTCGATAAGGGTGGAGGGCACTTCTGGGATTGATGCCAATTAGTCAATTGTTGGCCCACAGGCGCATTCTGTATTTAAATTGTTTGCGTATGCTTGGGCTCGTGTTATCAACCTATTCAAATCCGACAGTTTTTGATCAATCCTTGATATTGTTGTTGCCATGATGTTGAGCAAGTCCCCTTGGACAAACATCTTGTTTGATTGATAGTTCAGGGCCTCAAGTGTGAGTTGAGATGTCTTAAAGAAAATGTCCCATATTGCTCCAAAGTTTGTTGTTGCTACTCGGTGTATGCTATCAATGTTTTGGCCATGGTTGTCCTTTGCAGGGGTGTTGTTAAAAGACAATTCACTTTTAATTATGGGATGAGTTTGCGTATGGTCTTTACTGTATGGGAACGTGTGTTCCGATGTTTGAGCCAACCTACTGTGGATTTCAGCTCCCTCCCCACCTTTATTTTTTTCTCCTGGTCCCTCGTGTGTAGTGCTGTTTTGTGAGCTATCCGCCAGTGCTATTTTATGATGCAATAATATATCTAATGTATCCATGAAATACAAAGCATTAAATGTAGAGTATGGCATTATATGCTCATTCTCTTTATGTGAACTTGTGGCAAACAATAATTTGATCCTGATTTAAAGCTTTGCGTATTATTATATTTGTTGACTGCTTTGTCAGGCAATGGTAGGCCCGGGGCGGATGTCGGTTTGTGTTCTACATTGCATATTTTAACAAATGTAACCTCTTTTCCAAGCCTGGTAAAGGAAGCAGGTTTTGTGAGAAGAGGAGAGTCAGTGTCTGTGAATATGAATGATATCTCCCCTTCAAGGCCCTTCAGTGCTTCCTCCGGGAAATGTTCCGGACACGTGCATGCTAGATAGTTTTCTGCTGAAACTGATTGTCACATGACCATCTCACATTGACTCGAATTGAATTGAACAAAATGTATATATCCTGGATCAAAATGTGCATGTTTTAGTGCACTGATCCCACAGACCACTTTCTAGCGTGAGTCCTGGTCAGTTGAAATGACATTTTTCTTTGCTATTTTGCTTTTCTATATGCTGTTTGCACTAAATGTTGTTTGGACTTGGGGTTGCCTAGGTCTTTCATTTGATATTTAAAAATGTTATTCAAAAACTTGACTGCATCTCTTTTCTTTATGTAGCAGTCTTTGCCTGTGTTGGCATTGCATGCAACTATCTGTAGTTTAATATCACACATACTCGTGAATGAGGTACAGGGGCTCCACAGAATCGTGACCCCTCCTGGAGGAGAGCTAATGATTGCAGTTTTATACTTGTCTCTGCTTCAAGTGTCTCATGTCTGTTTGTTGTTTGTCTGCCTAACTCCTTCCCATTCAATCTGCCTCTTTGAATCCGTCTGCGATTGCTCTAGCGATCTGTGTCTGCTTGTTTCTCTCTCAATCATGTCCCTTTGATTGTCCCTCTTTCTCTCATCCTCCCTCTTTATGTTCCCCGTTTCCTCTGTTTCTACTTCTTTCTCTTCCCAACCTGCTGTTTGTAGCTTCTGTTTACCTCTCACAGTCTGTGTCTCAGCTTCTTTCCTCTGTTTCCCTCCTTCTGCCGTTCATGTCTCACCTGCTTCACTGTTTCTCTTCTCCTGCTGTTACCAGCACTCTCATATCGACCCACCCTTTTATTCTACAATACTATTGAATTCTTTGGGGTCTATTATGATGTCGGGCGGATTGCCACAGTTAGGATGGCAGTAGTGATCTTTCCTACATCATCCCCCACCCTCTTCCCATTTCCCAGCCATATTATGATGGCAGAGGGGACCGCGGCGGACGGGAAGACCGCCCGCCGCTCTTCCGCCTGTTCAACGGGTCGACGGGTGGAAAAGGGTTGCATATGGTGGCGGTGTCTGCTAGACATCCTCAGCCATATTAGGATGCCAGTGGGTAGCAGCCTTTCCACGGCGGTGTTGCCGCCACAAAAAGGCATGCAGATTCCTGGGTTGGGGCCCCCACGGATGTTGGGAGGGTGGGGGGGCACATGGGGGCTACCTATGGAACCCCCCCTGCATTTGCATGGATGACATGGTAGGCACCCCGCGGTGCCTGCCACGTTGTGCATGCAAATGCACACAGTGCAGCCAGAGTATTGTGGCGGGTGGTGCACACAGCACCGCTCGCCACAATGTTGTGGATGGGGGATGCCACCGTGGCATTCTAATTACCGGTGCGGGACCGCCGCACCATTGACGGGTGGTCCCAGCTCCGCTAGGGTGGCGGGCAGACGAAAGTCCGCCTGACATCTTAATAGGCCCCTATGTGTCTTTCTTGCTCCATCCACTGTTACCTGCTGTGAATTTTTATCTTGATAGTTTTATAACATTGCAATGGTTTTTAGTAACTATGCAAAATATAAATAAACTTGAAACTTGAAACTGTTACCATCTGTGTGTCTTTCTCCTGCTTCTCCCCTCCCATCCTTCCTTTCTTCATCTCTCTTGCGCTTTCATTCCCCCCCCCCCCAGCAGCAGTACACCATCCTTAGCCCTCTCGTTATCTGCATGGCTCCCACCTAGACCTCCGAACAATGAGCGCTGCAGGGGAAGCTCTGTTTATCATTATTCCCATAGCGTTCATTAGCACTACAAGGCGCCTGTACGTAGCTTACTGAAGAATGGCCATGTACTACCAAAGAAGAATGACAGACAGGGGAAAACAATGTGTTTTGTCACTGTCAGCTACTGGACTATGTCACCAATCTCCAGCATGAATGCTTTCAGTATGTTTGCAGCACACTTCTACTGTCATGCTTTTGTCTCAGGATGGTAAGATAACTTTGGATTTGAATTAAGGGCAGATTTAACAAAAAGTCTTGCAATGCAGCGAGACAACTTGCAGAGCTGCGTGACAGGGAGAAAGCAGGTATGCACCATATGTACTAAAATATGGCGCATTCCTGCTGTCTCCCTTCTCTGGTGCACTGTCTGCTCCCTTTAGTCAATGCCGCCATCCTTGTGCCATGGTCTGCGTTAGACGCAGGCCCGTTTTCATACAGGAAGGGAGACTTTCTTGAACAAAAACAGTTCTTATGCAGAATTCAGCACACGTAAAAATAGGAAATAATGAGGAGAAATGATACGTATGCCTCTGTTGGCAAGGTGTACCGTTTTGATGGAATATGTGACGTTCCATTATGGTAGGTAACAACGCGGACGTTACATCGTCCGCATTGTTACCACGAATGGCATTACAACGCAAGTCATTTGTACGACTTGCTCTAGATGGCGAGCTGGACTTAGGACTCGTATAAATTACTATTCCTACTCCATTTAGAGCAACAGCAGGGAATGTGTTGGACTTAAAATCTAGCACATTCCCTGGTGTTGCACGCCATCTAGTGCAAGTTGTTGAAATGATTTGATATGTAATGCAATGCGAGGTAACAACGCGGACGATGTAACGTCCGCGTTGTTACCAACGCTTGGTACTTACAGAGTTCTAAACGCTGTCTTCCGTTTTGATGCATTCCCAGGTTTACAAGTCGTAGCAAATATAGGAAAGTGCCAAAATCCATGGATGAAACCACCCATGAAATTCCTTCCCAACACAGATTAAAGCAAGGCAACGATGTGCACTACCTTGTGTTACTCCGGATTTACTAAGCCACACAGAGCCACACAATGTGCTTCCTCTGGGAAAGGTTCCAGACACCTGCATGCTAGATAAGTTTTTGCTGAATCTTATTGTTGCTAACCTTCTCCTATTGACTTCTAGTAGATACAAATTTATATATTCTATATATACTGGATCAAATTGCACAGGGTTTAGCACCCTGGTCCACCTTACCACTTTCTATTGTGAGGCCTGGTCAGTTGAATTGACAATTGTCTTTGATATTCTGCTTTACTACATATGGTATTGCAATAATCATTGTTTGGAGTTAGGGTTCTCTACATGACTTATTTCATATTTAGCAGTTTTATTCACAAAGTTGACTGCATCTCTGTTCTTTATGCAGCAGTCTTTGCAGGTGTTTGCAATCTATGCATCTATCTGAATTTTAATATCAGTTATGCTTACTCGTGAATGAGGTACAGGGGTTCCACAGAATAGCGACTCCTCCTGGATCAGAGATAAGGATTGCAGTATTATACTTGTCAGTGCTTCAAGTGCCTCATGCCTGCTTGTTGTTTGTCTGCCTCGCTCCTTCTCATTCAATCTGTCTCTTTGGATCTGTCTGCGATTGCTCTAGCTCTTAGTGTCTGCTTGTTTCTTTCTCAATCATGTTCCTTTAATTCTCCCTCTTTCTCTCATCCTCCCTCACTGGGTTCCCTGTTTCCTCTGACTCTACTTCTTTCTCTTCCATCCCTGCTTTTACTAGCTTCTGTTTCACTATCTCGCACTCTATCTCTCAGCTTCTTTCATTTGTTCCCCTCCTTCCTCCTTTCCTATCTCATGACTGCTTCACTGTTTCTCTTACCAGCACTCTCTCATCGCCCCACCCTTTTATTCTACAATACTATTGAATTCTTTTTGTCTTTCTTGCTCCATCCACTGTCACCAGCTTTGACTTTTTATCTTGATAGTTTTATAACATTGCAATGGTTTTTAGCAACTATGCAAAATAAAAGTAAACTTGAAACGTCAAAGTGTTACCAGCTGTATGTCTTTCTCCTGCTTCTCCCCTGCCTGCCTTCCCTTTCTTCATCACTCTTGCGCTTTCATTCCCCCCACCCCAGCAGCAGTTCACCATCCTTAGCCCTCTCTGTATGTGCCTGGCTCCCACCTAGACCTCCAAACAATGAGTGCTGCAGGAGAGGCTGTATTTATCGTTATTACCACATAGGTCATTCGCACTACAAGGCGCCTGTACATAGCTCACCGACGAATGGACATTTACTACCAAGGCAACTCTGTTTTCAGCAAAACAAACTCAGTGACAACGGTGTCCAATAACATGTGCCCTCAGAGCAATGTATGACAGGGGAAAGCAATGTGTTGTTGTCACGATCAGCCACTGGACCATGTGACTAAGCACCAGTATGAATACTTTCAGTATGTTTGCAGCACACTTGCACTGTCATGCTCTTGTCTCAGGACAGTAAGATAACCTCGGATTTGAATTTAGGGCAGATTTAACAAAAAGTCTTGCAATGCAGTGAGACAACTTGCAGAGCTGCGTGACAGGGAGAAAGCAGGTATGCACCATATGTACTAAGATATGGCGCATTCCTGCTCGTTCCCTTTGCTAGTGCACTGTCTGCTGCCTTTAATCAATGCAGCCACCCTTGTGCCATGGTCTGCGTTAGAAGCATGACTGTTTTGACTGTTTGGAGAGAGGTAAGATGGCCGCTATAGAGTTGTGCTGAGCAGTCGCACATTTTCCCTCTCCTGCTCAATACTGGATTTTGGGAAATAGGATGCTGTGTTACCCCTAAATGGCCTTTTTGCGCTTGTGGCAAGGAGGACTCATAGAATATTGCCGGATTAAGAGCCAGATACAGGAATTTAGGCAGACTTGGGTCTGGTTAAGGAACAAACTCTGCGGACTGCTGAGAGTGATAAGCGGTGAGGAGATATCAGCAATCAAGATGCCCCCGCACCCGCAATGGCAGGATAAGCCAAAAGAGGTGGTGGACTTGGCGGCTAAAGGAACGGCAGCGGGGGAGACAAGTGTCGGTAAACCGCTTGGTGTGATCCGTAAGGTCTCTGTACTGCCAGTAAAAAAGAAGACAGAGCCCCGAGGAAAAGCAGCCGTGCCTCTTAAAATTGATACGGAGAATCGTACAGTGCCGAGGAGTTCTAACGCGGCAGATCTAATGCCGAAAGGGGGTGATGCGATAAAACCCAAAGACGCAGGCAAAGACACAGCGATGCGGCAGCCTACCTTAACTGAGGTTTTCGCGGCGAAAGGTTCGGGACAGCCTGATGGTTCACCGAAGACGCTGGAGTCGGGAAAGTGCGTCCTCGAGGACGCTGCTGGGAGCAGCAGACGCCATGGAGAATATAGTTGCTAAGCAACAGCCTGAACTCAGCCAAGAGGCAGAATGTGCAGAAGCAGCAGAGGCTAACGCGGCGGCGGTGGCGGCGGCCACAGCAGGAGCTGACCTCATGCCGGTGCAAATGACGGTAGGAAGAGGCAAGGAGGGGCAGTTAGACACCGCCTTGGGAGATACTGACATGTTGGGGGCTCTGATGTTAATGGAGGTTGAAATGAACGCAGAAAGTGCTCAAAGACAGCCAAGAAGTACCTGGGGCAGCAGGGAAAGCCTGGCAGATAAGGGCATTAAAGAAAGGAGCAAGTCTAAGCACTGCACGGAAAAGGGAGATGGAGGCTCAATTGAAGAGGACTGGTTTTTTTCACTTAACGAGGACTCAGAGTCAGTATTATCGTCTGAAGGCAGTCTAGAAGAAGAGGATGATGAGGAGGATACAGGCTCTGGCTCTGGGTCCAGCACCTCTGGTAAAGAGTCCACGCAAAGGAAAAGAATTTCAAAGACAAGGAGGTGTACGTCCGGGTCTCCGTCCCAGCATGATAGGCGATTACTATGGGATTATTCGGCTACTTCTCAGGTTTACCAGGATAATGGTAGTAATGGGTGCCCGGCTCCGGAGCCTCTACCCCGACGCGATTCATTTGAAATACTATTTAGTACCCTCAAACAAATGCAAGCAGAGGCGAGAACAGAGAGTCGCAGAGCTAGGCAGGCCTCAAAAAAGATCCAGGGCTCACTGAGGAAAGTAAACAAGCTGTTTAAAGAAGTTGAGTGCAGAGTAACAGAAGTAGAGGAGCGCACAGGCAAACTGGAGGACGACGTTGGAAAGTGGCAGGCGTTCAAGACAGAGCATCAGAAAGTGGCGGAGGATATCAGCTGGAAGAAGGAGGATTCTGAAAACAGGCAGAGACGGAACAATGTCAGACTTTTAGATGTGGCAGAAGGGACAGAGGGACAAAACATCAGACAGTTTGTAGTACATCTGCTTAAGGGGGCCTTTCCAGAATCTCAGTGGCAGTGGGATAGAGAGGTACAGAGGGCGCATCGGTTTCCCTTTACTCTGAAGAAAGGTCGTGGTCAGGGTACGGGTGGCACGCTACCCAGGGCAATCCTTGTTAATATTTGGAATTTCTTGCTAAGAGAGGAGATCATGGACAAGGCAAGGCCAGATAGTAGACGCACATTTGAAGGTACCACGTTCTTTGCTAGGCTGGACTTCTGTCACGTCACCGTCGAGCGTAGATGGAAACTTAGACAGATGATAGCACCTTTTCAGGCCCTAGGCTGTGAAGCTTATCTCCTCTTTCCGGCTAGGCTTAAGGCAGTAGTGAAAGGAAAAGTGTGGATGTTTTCCTCAGAAATTAAAGCCCAGCAATTTTTGGAAGAAATAAAGAAGCAGAAGGGCGGATAAGGGGCTGAAGCGCGAGGGTGTGGTTGAGTTGTTGATTCAAAGAGCTTTATCTATCAGGGTATTAGAATTAGGGAGCACACAGGGGGGCACACAGGACAGCATGGTGGGAGGTGGGGGAGGGAAGCAATTCGCACAACTCAAGGCGACCCCACATAGGTCTCACTACCTGTTTGCCTGTAAGAGGGTGTGGGTGTGGGGGGCGAGCGGAGTTAGGAGGGGGGTGGGGGAGGTATAGGGGGGAGAGGGAGGAAACGGTACACAAAGGCATGGTGATTGGGTGAAGGAGCAGCACACTAGGGTAAAGGATAAGGCACAAGGTACTAACAAGTTAGCAGTACTATTATTTGTCGGATGCAGTATGTATTTACATGACATGTAGAATAGCCTCGATAAACGTCTGTGGGCTCAATGAGATAAATAAAAGACTCAGACAGGCTGCACTTCTTAAAACACTACATCTGGATCTGGTTTGCTTACAGGAAACCCACATAGAAGGTAACAAATCATACTTGATGGAGCAGATGGGGTTTGAAGTGTTAGCAAAATCCAACCAGGGGACCAAAATGAGAGGGGTGGCAGTACTCGGGAGGCGGAGGGATGTACTGGTTAGAAGGAAAAAAGAAGATCAATGGGGGAGATGGGTCTTGTTGGAAATATTGTTTAAAGGGGATATTATTACTCTAGCCTCAATTTATGGATCCACAGATGATGACCCGGATGTTTTTCAGTATTTGGATGCAGAATTAGCACAATGGCCGGAACCAATTATTTGCTGTGGCGATTTTAACTTGCACAATCCTGATAGTTCTTTCTTGCACTCAGGGAGGCTGTATTCAGGGAGGAAAAAGAAAACTTATAGAGCCCTTTCAAATATGGCGTCGCATAACTCTCTGGAAGATCCTTGGGTTAAGTGGCACCCGAATCTAGATGGAAGCACCTTTTTCTCAGCCCTCCACCAGGTGCTGGTTAGACTTGATTATTTTTTAATCTCAAGAAATGTGCTCGATAGGTCAAGAATTGAAAAACAACCCCGTATTATTTCGGACCACAGTCCATTAATACTGACATTAAGAATGGGACAGGTTCAGAGGGAAGACACACAGTGGACTTTTGAAAGAGCACTACTGCAGGATCAGGAATACCGGGTTTACATGATGAAATGGATTAGCGATTTTTGGGACATAAATAGAGGGATAGCTCCACCAGGGGTAGTATGGGATACCTTCAAGGCTGGGGTTAGAGGGGAGACATTGAGTTTTGTACTATCCACTCAAAAGAAGGAGAAGCTTAGGGTAGAAGAGATACGGAAAAACCTTATGAAAGCAGAAGAAGAATTAGATATAGCTATTCGGCAGCACTCCCCGCTCGAACAGTGTATGCTCAGAGTTGTTGCATTTAAAGCAGACGCTCTGGAAGGTACGGCTAAAACTTAGTGAGAGAGTGGGTCACATTTTAGCTATTCGGACCAGGCAAAAGGGAGCGATGTCTGAAGGAAATCACGGATGTTCAGGGTAGTGTGATTACAGAAGCAGTTCAGGTGAGGGAAGTGTTCAGACAATTTTACTCTGCTCTCTATTCAGAAGATAACCCTGGCGATGAGAGGGAAATAGATAGTTACTTAAGAGAGGTGAGACCCCCAGAACTTTCAGTGGAGGACAAGGCAGGGTTGGAAGCTGCATTTCACTTAGAGGAATTGGTCTTGGCTCTGGGCAGCCTACCGTCAGGGAAGGCAGCAGGCCCGGATCAGATCCCAGTGGAGTTTTTTAAGGTATTTCAAACAGTGCTGGTAGAGGATATGTTTAATACTATGTTGTTGGCACAAAAGGGGGATTCAATTCCGGAGTCCTGGTGAGGGGCGGATATAATTGTAATACCAAAGAAAGGCAAACCTCTAACGGCCCCAGGCTCATACTGTCCGATTACGCTGATGAATGCTGATGTAAAGGTGTACTCGAAAATGTTTGCTAAAAGATTATCATATGTGACTGAGTCCCTGGTCACCCCCTCCCAACATGGATTTATCCCAGGCAAAGGGACGACACAACACATCAGGCAGGTGATCACGATGTTTGATGCAGCATGTACCCTGGGAGACCCTATGGCAGCTCTTTTTCTTGATGCGGAAAAAGCATTTGACAGGGTCTTCTGGGGCTATCTATGGTCAGTTCTGAGATGGAATGGCATAGGAGAGGGCTTTATAAAGGCCATACAGACTCTATATAAAAACCCGACAGCTAAGATCAGGGTAAACAGGGGACACTCGGCAGCAGTTAACATCTACAGAGGGACCAGGCAGGGGTGCCCATCATCTCCCCTGTTATTTGCGTTATATCTTGACCCGTATCTACGCAGATTAGAAGGAAACCTAGAGATTCCAACTATGGTTGTTTGATAAAAACGCTGGCATACGCAGATGATGTGGCCATTTTGACACCCAATCCCACAGTCGCGATCAGGGCGGTGGAAGTAGAGGCTGAATGTTTTGGACAGATTGCGGGGTATAGTCTGAATAACACTAAGACGCAAATAGTGGAAAACGCCTACTCCACCTGTAATGATCCTAGAGTTGTGGGGTCGGTGATATACTTGGGAGTGGCGATATCAGCAAGGTTAGACACGGTGGTAGGAAACAACACGGCCCCTTTAATATCACAGGTAAAGTCAGATTTGGAGAGGATGAATAACCTACATCTGTCGCTGGTGGGATGCACTAATGTTATTAAAATGGTGATCCTCCCCAAGTTTCTCTATTTATTTAGGTCCATCCCCCTGTTCTTTGAAGCCAGCTGGGTTAATGCGTTGGAGGCAATGTGCAATAGATTTATCTGGGCACAGGTTAAGACTCGCAGGGCTTACAGGTTTATCTCACTCCCACGAGAGAGGGGTGGGTGGGGAGCCCCAGACTTCAGACTCTATTACATGGCAGCAGCTCTGCAATATATGCAGGGGCTGATAGGAGGGGCCAACCTTGATCAAAGGGTTAGCAATTTCTCTACAGAGGTCCATGTGGTAGTATGTGGGGCGGAGGTTGGCAATTATTTTTTAAACTGCATTGATTTTGGGTACTTTTAAGAGAACAAGTTTCAAGACAATTGCGGCTGCTGTAAAAATCTGGAATGCTTTTTCAAAGAAGTCTTAAATGGGGAGATACAACAGATATGTTGGGTTGTATAATAATAGATCATTTCCTGCAGCAGTATTTGCAGATCAAACAATGTCAGAATGGGCGGCAAGGGGGATTTGACAAATTGGTGAACTAATCAACTCTGAGGGAATTCTACAGTTTGCAGACATAAGAAATGCATATGGTATTGATAATAGAGGTTTCTTTAAGTATCTCCAGATTAGGAGTTTTCTAAATAACAAAGTGGGAGGGTCAGTGGATTTTGGTAAGAACGAGATTTTGGAGAAAATAAGGCTTATGGGGGACCGCACAATCAGGTCTTTTTACGCAAGCCTGGTAAAGGAAAAAACTGATGACTTGGAAAAACACAGTAACAAATGGGTGGAGAAATTGGGTGGGGAAAGTGTGAGGTTTCAAGAATCACTGGATTTACGGCGAACAATACTGTGTTCATCCCCCTTGCAGTCCCAACACTACAAAACATTATATTCGCTTTATTTTACCCCTGCTAGGATAGCAAAGTGGGGTGGTATTGCAGGGATTAATTGTCCCCGCTGTAACTCCTTGGAGGCTGACAGTGTGCATATATTTGCTACCTGCCCCCTATTGCATACACTGGTTAGGGACATAGAGGGTTTTTTTATGAGGTCACTGGGGCTCCAAATAGCACTTACTCCATCTTGGATTCTTCTAGGGGTAGGCCCGGATGAGATTGGGGGGTATCAGGAATTTTTGTTTGTTGCCATGGCAGTGTACAGACTAACCAAAGCTAGGCCGTGGTTAGACAAGAACCCGCCGGTAATGCAAGTCTGGTTGGCTAACCTGCTGGCTGCATATAATATGGAGAAGAATATTTATGCTCGAAAAGGCAGGAGAGGAAGGATCCTAGGTTTGAGAATCTGGGAGCCCATAAAGAGATGGAAGGAGGGACTGGGGATACATCATAGTTGAGGAAAGGAACTGATGAATTCATGTCTTCAATGGAGTGGTAATTGAGGATGCGGGATTATCTATGGAAATGTATTGCGTATCTATGTATAAACTGATATGAAGCAAAGAAATGTGAAGTTATAAATGTATAATGTACAAAGTGTGCTAATAATGAAAAAAAAAAAAAAAAAAAAAAAAAAGCAGGACTGTTTTTGTGCAGGAAGGGAGACTTTCTTGCACCAAAACAATACTTATGCAGAATTCAACACACGTAAAAAGAGGAAATAATGAGGAGGAATGAAGATTCGTATGCCTCTGTTGGGAAGGCGTACTGTTTTGATGCATTCCCCAGTTTACAAGTCATAGTAAATATGGGAATGTGCCAAAATCCATGGATGGATACATGGGAATGCTCATGATCCACCCATGAAATGCATTCTTAACACAGATTAATGCAAGTCAACGATTTGCACTAACTTGTGTTACTCTGGATTTACTAAGCATCGCAGAGCCCCGCAAGGTGATTCCTCTGGGAACGGTTCCAGACACCTGCATGCTAGATAAGTTTCTACTGAAACTTATTGTTACTAACCTTCTCCCATTGACTCCTAGTAGATAAAAATGTATATATTCTATATATACTGGATCAAATTGCACATGTTTTAGCACGCTGCTCCAACTTACCACTTTCTAGCCTGAGGCCTGGTCAGTTGAAATGACAATTGTCTTTGATATTCGGCTTTACTACATATAGTATTGCAATAATCATTGTTTGAAGTTAGGGTTGTCTACAGGATTTATTTCATACTAGCTGTACCTTGCCACTCGTTGCTGTGGCTCAGTCTGGTTAAATGGAAGAGAAAGAAAAGACTAAGTGCTTGTTTCTAATATGTTTCATTTCAAAATGCTTGTGGGCACTCAATATGTTTTTGTGACTATTGTCACGTTGTGTATATATAAACACGCGCTAATGTTGCAAAGTGAACCAACTCATCCCCCCTCCCTCAACCCACTTCCCAGTCTGCCATCCTGACACCAACTGTCCATCCTAATATATGTAGACTAGTGTCTCTATGCTTCACTTGTAGTTGTTGCGCAGCAACGAAATCAATAGGGTCTGTTCGGCCTTTCGATTAAAAACACACGCCTATTGGACATGCGCGTATTCAAATCCAACGTTGTGTATATATAAACACGCGCTAATGTTGCAAAGTGAATCAACTCCTCCCCCCTCCCTCCACCCACTTCCCGGTCTGCCATCCTGACACCAACTGTCCATCCTAATATATGTAGACTATTGTCTCTATGCGTCCCTTGTAGTTTATGCGCTGCAACCAAATCGATAGGGTCTGTTTGACCTTTTGATTAAAAACACGCGGGTATTGGACACGCGCTTATTCTAATCCCACGTTGTGTATAAATAAACACGTGCTTAATCTAACCAACATTGTGTCAAAATCTCAAATCAATCGGTGAGGAAGTGTCAGGCTCCACCACAAGACTCCTTGGGGCTGTGCTGAGAGACCTATACCCACACCCACGCAACCACCCTGCTGCCCGGTACACACCACAGACTAACAGTATGGTTCCGTGAGCGCGGGAAAGGAAGGGTACAGCGGGGAGGGAGATCTGTAATGACAAAGACAAGGTGTTTAGAATCGCACCCCCTCCCTATCTACTCTAGAACTCTAACCACTACCAGTACTGTAATACACAACTCTTATGAATTCACAATCATACCTGAAAGGGAAAATGCAAAGTCTTTATCTACAGGAGAGAGAGGCTAGGGTCCTATATGTGACGGCAAACAACTGCAAAGAACAAGAAACAGTATGAGATTAGGTATCTTCCTCACCGATTGTATAAGCTTCTTTCAGCACCTCACCTACCACTTTATTTCAGTGTTCTGCATTGAGCCGCATATTCCATTTGCTTAGGCACCCCCCTTGTAGTTCCTCTCCTGCACCGTAGAAAGATAACAAAAGAGGTTGTCGACAGACAAATTATATGCAAAATACGGAAGGTTCACTGCACCTTCATATCATGTCTTTTCCTGCATTCCAACTGAATACTTTATAAACACGGAAGGGTTTGTATATTACAGTCTTGAGTTTCAATGCAATATTCTCTTTAAACAAGGTTGAGCCCAAATGGTTGAGAAGTGGATAGCGAGTCTATAACACCCAAAAGTGCGCCAATCCAACTCGCTCGAAAATGTCCTGACTTGTTCTCACCAAATCACGAGTATCCCAAGAGAATGCAGCCGCAATTCTCCACAAACGGGAAAAACAAACAGAAGTTTCTTGTGGACTCGTGTGCGTCTGATACACACAGCCGTGTGTATCTCCCAATATTGACACAGCGCTAGTTCCGCTTGTCACAGCGTCCGTGTGCCTCCAAATGGCAACCACACGGAATGTATTTACTCACAGTTGCTCCGGTTCTACTTCTTCCACCAACCTCGGCTCACTCGGCAGAATTATCGGCTCCGTTCTTCTCCGCCTCACTGCTTAAGTTCTGGGGCTGCGCGGCTGACGTCCTGCGCAGCGTCACCCCTTGGCCCTCTGGGAATTGTGGTTCCGATAGGAGAGATTGCCGAATACCACGCATTGCGTGGACAGCGGCCCACAAATAACCCATCCTTGACAGTACATCCCCCCTTACAAGGGACGCTGTCCAGGGGTCAGCCTATCGGGTCGCAGTTTGTGGAAACGGGACACAAGACGGGGAGCATGCACAGACCCCGCCGGTTCCCAGGAGTTCTCCTCAGGGCCGTAGCCCTTCCAGGAAAGCAAGTATTGGAGCCGCCCCCTCACCCATCTGGAGTCCAACACTCGCAACACCTCGTATTCCTGATCCTTCTGCACCCAAACAGGCACAGGAGGTCGATGAACAGGGACCCGAGAGGGTTTCAGAAGGGACACGTGAAACACAGGGTGAATTCTGAAATGAGCAGGCAACCTTAACTTCACCGCTACCGGGTTCACCTGTCTCACCACCCGGTAAGGACCTATAAACCTGGGGTGAAACACACTATGTCTCCTGAATCTGATATGTTTTGTGGACAACCACACCAGGTCCCCTTTATTGTAGACAGGACACGGCCTTTGATGTTTATCCGCCTGTGTCTTGTACCTCACCTTGGCCCGAACAAGATTCTTGCGCGTCGCCAGAAGAATCTTGAGAATGCGCAGCAATCTTGCCTTGACATCTGGCAGCCGGACGGTGTCTATGGGGAGGATCAAAGGATTGACTCTAGGGTGGTGGCCATAAGTACTGAAAATAGGGGAATGACCGGTCGAGGAATGTTGTGTGCTGTTGTATGCCAATTCCGCCACCCATAGCCAATCCACCCAGGAATCCGTATCTGCCTGAACATAGCAACGGAGATATTGTTTAAGGGACTGATTAAGTCTCTCCGTTTGGCCGTCTGACTGCGGGTGAAAACTGGTGGATAGGGAAGAAGAAATGTGTAACTCCGCACACCACACCTTCCAGAAACCAGCAGTGAATTGGGCCCCCCTGTCCGGCACTATCACCTTCGGGAGTCCGTGCAACCTCACTATGTGTATCAACAGGAGGTGTGCTAAACGACCCGCTGTAGGTACTTGATCACAAGCGATGAAGTGTCCCATTTTCGTAAGAAAATCCACAACTACTAGAATGGCCGTTTTCCCTTGGTCCTTAGGCAGTCCAACAATAAAGTCTACTGAGAAGCTTTTCCAGGGTGTTTCAGGCGTGGGTAAAGGTTGCAGGTATCCCTGGGGTTGTTGACGATCCGATTTCATTCTGGCACATTGCACACACTGTTTTCCCCAACGACTCAAATCCAGGCGGATGGAGGGCCACCAGAACTGCCTTAACGCTTTTTCCAGAGTTTTCACATGTCCCATATGTCCTGCACTAGGCATTTCGTGGCACCATTGAAACACAGTACGTTGTAAGGCTTTGGTAGGCACAAGCACTTGTTTTCCCTTGTATCACCTTCCACTCAGGGTGATGACGAAGCCAGGTTCTCCAAACGCATGACTGTATCCCTGAACGCAATGATCGGACAAAGTCTCCGGATTGGGCAACACACACCACTTTTGCTGGGTCTATGATGGATCTGTTCGGGTCACGGTATGCAGCACTGGATGTTCTTGCCGGGTCAGAGCGTCTGCTTTCTTGTTGTTCACTTCTGGTCTGTAAGTAACAATGAATTGATACTCCTCAAAGAACAGCATCCAGCGTAATTGTCTGGGCTTGAGATGTCTGGCTGCTTTTATAAACTGCAGGTTGCGATGGTCAGAATAGACCGTGACCTGATGAACCGCTCCCAACAACCAATGTCTCCACTCCAAAAAGGCGTCTCTTATTGCCAGTAACTCTTTTTCTGCGATGGTATAATTTACTTCCGCCGGACTGAGTTTCCTTGACATGTAAGCGATAGGATGTAGGATTCCAGTGGTTTCCTGTCTTTGCTAAAGAACCGCTCCCAAAGCAACTTCAGACGCATCAGCTTCCACAATAAACGGTAGGTCGGGGTTTGCGTGAGTCAATACAGAAGCTCTGGTAAAGGCATCTTTCAACCCATCAAACGCACGTTGAGTTTCGACATCCCAAAGAAAAGGGATGTTCTTTCTTGTAAGACGGGTTAAGGGGGTCACTAGGGCAGAGAAACCACTTATGAACCGTCTATAAAAGTTAGCAAAACCCAATAGACACTGGATATCCTTGACTGTACATGGACGAGGCCATTCCTTTATGGCTTTGACTTTCCTTTCGGCCATTACCTGACCTGATGGCGTAAGCATCACTCCCAAGAATTCAACAGTGGTCACGTGAAATTCACATTTTGTGATTTTACAATAAAGATGGTGTTTCATCAAGGCTTCTAGCACTCTGCTCACGTGTCTTTGATGTTCATCCGTCGTGTTGGAGTATACCAAAATGTCGTCGATGTAGACAACTACATAGAGGTCCAGGAACTCCTTTAATACCTCGTTCAAAAAGAATTGGAACGCGGCGGGGGCGTTACACAGCCCGAAGGGCTTCACTAGATATTCGAAGAGCCCATACCGCGTCTTGAAAGCCGTCTTCCATTCATCGCCCCTTCGTATGGGGACCAGATGGTATGCCCCTCGCAGGTCCAGCTTGGTGTATATTGTAGCTGCTCTGACTTGTTCCAATAAAACTGGTATCAAGGGCAACGGGTACTGATTCTTTATCGTGATGGTATTTAGGGCGCGATAGTCAATGCAGCACCTCTTTTCGTCGTTCCCCTTCAGTATAAAAAATAACGGCGACGACGCCGGTGACCTTGAAGGGCGAATGTACCCGAGGGCCAGGTATTTGTCCAAATAAGCTCTTAAGTATTCGGTTTCAGGCACCGTAAGGGCGTAGAGCCTACCGTTCGGTACCACTGCTCCTGCAACGAGATCAATACGACAATCGAAGGCTCTATGAGGCGGAAGAGCCTCCGCCTGTTCTTCACTGAATACCTTCGAAAAAGCAGAATAACAGGACGGTAACTTCACTTCTTTTTCAGCCGCTGTGGCGATGTTATATACCAATGCCAAGATCCGAGACGGACTCTCAGTATTCACTAAACACTGTTCTTTGCAATAATCCGAGACAAAACTGATCGTCCTCGAGGTCCAATGGATGTATGGTTCATGTTTTTGAAGCCATGGAAGCCCCAAAATGATGCCATATTGTGGAGCTTGTATGATGTTAAACGAAATCGTTTCCTGGTGCAGGCCGTTGCATATGCACCGATATTCCGGGGTGTGGTACTTTATGGGTCCTGCGATCAGTTCACTACCATCTACCGCATATACCGGCTCAGGTTGTTTCTTTGCAATGAGCTGTATCCCCAGCCTTTCTGCTTCTGTATAGTCCATAAAACACCCAGTGGCCCCAGAGTCCACCGTAGCCTTGACTCCTTTTTCTCCTGTCTCCAAAGACAAGGACATGGACAAAAATACATGATTCCTTTCTTGATCGCAACAGGGCGTAATTGAAGGGATGATGGTTCTGCTTGAGGGTTCCCCTCCTTCCACTCTCAAGCACTGGAGTTTTCCGTCTTCTTCTCCAATGTTCCGGCTGCGGCTTGACCAGTCCTAAACCTTCCGGTTTTGGGTTTCACCGGACACTCCCGTAGGTAGTGCCCCTTTTTTCCGCAATACAAACAGAGGCCATTTTTTCTGCGATGCTCTTTTTCACTAAAAGACAACGAAGCCCTGACAGCTCCTATCTCCATTGTGTCTTGGGCGGAAGTGGGTTTCTCGCCACCCCCTCCTCCTTGTTCATGAACCACCACGACAGGCTCTTTCTTTCTTAGTTCGCCTTTGCGCTCTCTTATTCGGTGATCCAGACGGAGAGCAAGCTCTATAAGCGCAGAACAGGTACGGGGTTGAGGGTCAATGTGTGCCAGCACATCTTTCATTTCGTCATTCAGACCTTGGTAGAATAAAGCAGACTGTTTGACCTCAGGCCAATCCGTTTCCGCAACCAGACGACGGAAGTTGTTCAAATAAGTCACCAGATGCGTATTACCTTGCTTAAGAACCAACAGCTCTCGGTCCGCTAAAAAAGTTTCAGCTCTGCGGTCGAATGTCTTTTCAAATTCTACCCTGAATTCATCCCCATCGTAGAGTAAGGGGTCGTCTCTTCTAACTACCGGGACCGCCCACTGTGCTGCCTCCCCACCAAGGTAGGAAATCAAAAAGGCCACCCGGGCCTGGTTTGTTGAAAACATCTTTGGTTTGCACATGAAGTGTAGGAGTATTTGTGTCATAAAAACCTGCACCTTTTTATTGTCCCCATAAAACCTTTCAGGGGGAGCCAGTGGTATTTGTGTGGGCATTTCTACGACCAAGGAAGGGGGAGAAGATGTACTAGCCCCAGCATCAAATGGATTCCCTTGCATCCGGTCCCTGCGGGCCCGTAATTGAGCGTTTTCCGACCTGGAAGCCGCCACCTCTCTATTGGAGGCAGCCAGTTCCGTCTGGACTAAAGCTAGGGCTGCCAGAACGTCATCAAGCGTGGCCATTCTCAGTCAACACAGCCAAGAGGAGGACAGTTTCCGTGGGCCGATAATTCTGTCAGGCTCCACCACAAGACTCCTCGGGGCTGTGCTGAGAGACCTATACCCACACCCACGCAACCACCCTGCTGCCCGGTACACACCACAGACTAACAGTATGGTTCCGTGAGCGCGGGAAAGGAAGGGGACAGCGGGGAGGGAGATCTGAAATGACAAAGACAAGGTGTTTAGAATCGCACCCCCTCCCTATCTACTCTAGAACTCTAACCACTACCAGTACTGTAATACACAACTCTTATGAATTCACAATCATACCTGAAAAGGAAAATGCAAAGTCTTTATCTACAGGAGAGAGAGGCTAGGGTCCTATCTGTGACGGCAAACAACTGCAAAGAACAAGAAACAGTATGAGATTAGGTATCTTCCTCACCGATTGTATAAGCTTCTTTCAGCACCTCACCTACCACTTTATTTCAGTGTTCTGCATTGAGCCGCATATTCCATTTGCTTAGGCAACCCCCTTGTAGTTCCTCTCCTGCACCGTAGAAAGATAACAAAAGAGGTTGTCGACAGACAAATTATATGCAAAATACGGAAGGTTCACTGCACCTTCATATCATGTCTTTTCCGGCATTCCAACTGTATACTTTATAAACACGGAAGGGTTTGTATATTACAGTCTTGAGTTTCAATGCAATATTCTCTTTAAACAAGGTTGAGCCCAAACGGTTGAGAAGTGGATAGCGAGTCTATAACACCCAAAAGTGCGGCAATCCAACTCGCTCGAAAATGTCCTGACTTGTTCTCACCAAATCACGAGTATCCCAAGCGTTTCCCCCCGCAAGAGAATGCAGCCGCAATTCTCCACAAACGGGGAAAACAAACAGAAGTTTCTTTTGGACTCGTGTGCGTCTGATACACACAGCCGTGTGTATCTCCCAATATTGACACAGCGCTAGTTCCGCTTGTCACAGCGTCCGTGTGCCTCCAAATGGCAACCACACGGAATGTATTTACTCACAGTTGCTCCGGTTCTACTTCTTCCACCAACCTCGGCTCACTCGGCAGAATTATCGGCTCCGTTCTTCTCCGCCTCACTGCTTAAGTTCCGGGGCTGCGCGGCTGACGTCCTGCGCAGCGTCACCCCTTGGCCCTCTGGGAATTGTGGTTCCGATAGGAGAGATTGCCGAATACCACGCATTGCGCGGACAGCGGCCCACAAAGAACCCATCCTTGACAGGAAGTTTCGGAAACACCAACTGTCCATCCTAATATATGTAGACTATTGTCTCTATGCGTCCTTTCTTAATGTTGCAAAGTGAACCAACTCCTCCCTCCACCTACTTCCCGGTCTGCCATCCTGACACCAACTGTCCATCCTAATATATGTAGACTATTGTCTCTATTTGTCCCTTGTAGTTTTTGCGCAGCCAACCAAATCGATAGGGTCTGTTCGGCCATTCGATTGAAAACACGTGCATATTGGACACGCGCCTATACTAATCCCACATTGTGTATATATAAATACGCACTTAATCGAATCCAATGTTGTGTTAAAATTTCAAATCAATCGGTGAAGAACTTTCAGAGATTTAAGATTTTGACCAAACGAACATTGACATTTTTATGTGTCTGTTCGGGCTTTTGATTAAAAACACGTGCTTATTGAACACGCGCATATTGGAATACAACGTTGTGTCAAAATTTCAAAGCAATCGGTGAAGAACTTTCGGAGATTTGCGATTTTGAACAAACAAACATTTACATTTTTATTTATATATAGAAGATTTAGCAGTTTTATTCACAAAGTTGCCCGCTTCTCTGTTCTTTATGTAGCAGTCTTTGCATGTGTTTGCAATCTATGCATCTATCTGTATTTTAATATCACACTTATGCTTACTCGTGAATGAGGTACAGGGGATCCACAGATTAGCGACTCCTGCTGGAGGAGAGATAATGTTTGCAGTATTATACTTCTCACTGCTTCAAGTGTATCATACCTGTTTGTTGAGTTTGTCTGCCTCACTCCTTCTCATTCCATCTGTCTCTTTGAATCAGTCTGTGATTGCTCTAACTCGCAGTGTCTGCTTGATTCTTTCTCAATAATGTCCCTTTGATTCTCTCTCTTTCTCTCATCCTGCCTCGCTATGTTCCCTGTTTCTACTTCTTTCTCTTCCCTCCCTGCTGTTACCATCTTCTGTTTCCCTATGTGTCGCTCAGCTTCTTCCCTCTGTTTCCGTCCTTCCGCTTTTCCCGTCTCACCGCTTCACCGTTTCTCTTCTCCTGCTGTTACCAGCACTCTCACATCAACCCACCATTTTATTCTATAATACTATTGAATCCTTTGTGTCTTTCTTGCTCCATCCACTGTTACCAGCTGTGACTTTTTATTTTGCTAGTTTTATAACATTGCAATGGTTTTTAGTAACTATGCAAAATAAAAATAAACGTGAAAACTGTTACCAGCTGTGTGTCTTTATCCTGCTTCTCCTCTGCCTTCGTTCCCTTTCATCATCTCTCTTGTGCTTTCATTCCCCTCCCCCACCCTGCAGCAGTTCACCATCCTTAGCCATCTCTGTATGTGCCTGGCTCCCACCTAGACATCCAAACAATGAGCGCTGCAGGGGTGTCTCTGTTTATCATTATTACCAGATAGGTAATTCGCACTACAAGGCGCCTGTACATAGCTCACTGAAGAATGGACATATACTGCCAAGGCAACTCTGTTTTCAGCAAAACAAACTCAGTGACAACGGTGTCCAACAACATGTGCCCTCAGAGCAATTAATGATAGGGTTAAACAATGTGTTTTGTCACAGTCAGCTGCTGGATCATGTGACTAAGAGAAAAAACACAATTGCCAATACTGGACTTTACTTTCTATTTTCTGGTATAACCTTTATGAATCAAACATACCGGTCCATTTTATTGATTATGTCACTAGTTTATTTATTCATTTATTTCACTAGTGGAACTTTTTTTACTTTTTAAACATATCACATTTTGTTTTTTTGTGCATGTATAATCAGATATAAAACAATACAATTCATAACATCAAAATTACAATATTCAATATCATTACAAAATTGCAAAACATCCTACCCACATTTTGGCCAATACATTCATACCTCATTCATACAAACCCACATATATACAATAAAATACAGAATGACCCTTTGTCAAAAACCCTGATTATTTGTCCATATAGATGGTGTTACAGTTCTTAATTGACAATCCTACTCCGTCAGCACTAACATTTGGAAACAAATCCTTATATCCAAAAACTAGAATCATCTAATTATTCTAATTGACAATGGGCCCGGTCAGGTCGACGCGTTTCGAACCCCCAATTGCGGGGTTCTCCTTAGGACCAACAATCTCTACAAAACAAAAACATACATACTAATTTAAAACAACTGCTAGAGCAGACTCGGTTACTCTAACTTACGCCACCGACCGGTAGCCAAAACCGTACCTTGTTGATATGTGACTGAGTTCCTTTTGGGAAGGTCGAGTTGGGTGGACACAGATCACGAATTACACACTAGACAAGGGACATAACAAAAGCTTATGTCACAACAGTTGTTTTGATCGTGTTTGATAATTCTCATTATACTGCACTACCTCACACTCACCTATTTACTCATGTGAGGGGCCATGCGCTCCTATGAGAAGAGGGAATATCAGCGTGTTACTCGTGTGTATAAACAACCAACCTAGTTGGTAAAGATATAACAAGGCGTCCACCACAGCGGGCTTACCAGGGCTGTGCGCGGCTTAAAACTTTGCCCAATCTTTGAATTCGCCCAGCGTGGGCCTTTGTAATGTGGCCCTGTGTAGAGAAAAGGGGCAAATTTAGCTCAAAATCGCCAACTAGCGTTGGTGTACTTCGGCGGAGGGGGTGCCTGCTTACCTTCGTATGTAGCCAATGGATCCTGTCACAGTAACCCGGAAGTTTGCTAGAGACGTAATCCTACGTCTCTTTTCACTACTTTTCCACCACACCTTCACGTGATCAGAATGTTACACGTAATAGTGTGCGGGGGGGCTTGCCTTCTAAACAATACTAACTTTATTGAAACTCCACTTTGCACAAAATTACTCGGGCAAGCATTCCATTTAGACGAGCATTCTGGTCATAGTGGAATCAATGTATATCGAAGGGGTATGTCCCGAAAAAGCCGATATTAAGCTCTTATGTTTGGATTTATAAATCAGTCGATATGAGATTGGCGCCCTGGTCTCATAATACATTGGTTGAGTGTAAAAGAACCTGACTGCATAGCTGGTTGCAATGACTCCATAGTGCATCCGTTATTCCCTTCGGCGTGCATCCTGGTCATTATAGTGTTCATGTGTATTAAAGACATACATCCCCCAAAGCCGCGCAATTCAACCTATATAATGTTATTATATTTGGTTTACAGGACCCACCATGGATCAATATTAGCGCACTCGTTAAAAAACAATTGGTTCATCGTTTGTACCCCCACAGCTGGTTGCCCTGACTTAATACTACATCTCCTATTTCACGGATTCCCTTTAAATATCTCAGAGATTTCATTCAGCCCATTGATGGCTGTATTATATTTCATTATGAGCAATGCTTCCCGCTGACTGAGTTTTCCTTCTATGTCACCTCCCCGTGGATCTTTGTCGATGTTAGAAATGATAGTCCATCGTAGGTCCTCCTCTTTATGGTTTTTTGACAACCAATGTTGTACCAGTGGTGCATTTGGTGTTTCCATCCTTATTCAGGATTTATGCTGCGTGATCCGCTGTTGTGCCTCCTGAGTAGTCTTTTCTATGTATAATTTGGGGCATGGACATGTGATCCCATAAATCACATTCTTTGTCTGGCAATTTGTAAAGGTCTCATGTTTCCAATGGATTCCATTAAACGTAAACACTGCTCCTTCGTTAGTCTGTGCGCAGCACGAGTAATTACCACACTTATGGTAGCCCATAGTGTTGGTTTAGAAGCAGGGGGCAACGCCGCCCTCACAATCTGGTTAGCTACACTTTTTTCTTTTTTAAAAGCAAAAAGTGGGGGTTCCCTAAAGTCATTGTGTAGATCCTTAATCAAATGCCAATTCTGCATTACCATTTTTTGCAACTGATGGGCATTAGGGCCAAATGTTGTGACACATACAATTCTTTTCTGTTCTGGTCATACTTTCTTTTGTAGTCGTGTTTCCCTCGGGACCCACCAAGCTCTCCATAAAGAATTTTTGAACAGTTTATTTGGGTATCCTCTTGACCACTAGTCGCTCTACCAATCCATTTGCGTGGATAAAATATTCCTCCTTGTTTGAGCAGTTTCTCCTTATCCTAAGGAATTGTCCAAATGGCAGATTTTGTTTCAGGCTTCTGGGGTGAAAGCTTGTATAATGGAGCGCTTTGTTTCGGTCTGTTGGTTTACGGAACAATGTGGTCCCTAGGATCCCCTCCACTGCATATACTTGTACATCTAAAAAAGTGATGCTTTTATTGGAAGAAGTAAAACTGAATTTAATATCTTCCGTCCTCTGGTTAATCCAAGTCATGAATTCATTTAGTTTTTCTTGTGTCCCTGACCAAATCATAAATACGTTGTCTATGTATCTCATATACTTCGTAATATGTTCGGCCTATGGGTTGTTGTTGTTAATAAATTTATTTTCATATAGACCCATAAATAATACCGCCAGTTCCGGTGCAAAGGGGCAACCCATGGCCACCCCGTTGGTCTGATAAAAGAAATCCATATCAAACTGAAAGTAATTACTTTGCAAGGCAAATTTGGCCAGTTGGATTATGAAGTTCGTGGGAACTCTAGTTGGTCGTTCTATTTGTTCTAAAAAGAAAGTCAAGGTTTCCAATGCCTGCTCCTGGGGTATCTGTGTATATAAGGAAACTACGTCCATAGTCACCAATAGCTGCCTTGACTCATCAAATTGGACTGATGTTATTTGGTTAAGGAAAGCTGTCGTGTCTTTTAAATGTGCTGGAATTTCTTCAATGAATGGTTTGAGGAAGAAGTCAATATATTTTGACACTGGTTCTATCAATGACGCACAACCCGAGATTATCGGGCGGCCCGGAGGGTCTATTTTGTCCTTGTGCATTTTAGGAAGGACATAAAACATCGGTGTCCTTGGGTACTTCATCTGGAGAAAAGTAAATTCTTTAGGTCCTAGGATCCCTAAGTCAAGGCCCTCCTGAAGAATGCTAAAAAGCTCTTTTTGCAAGTCTTCAGTGGGATTTTTACTGATCATCTTATAACAGTTTGGATCGTCCAATTGGCGTCTGACTTCCTTTTTATATCTATTGATATCCCAGAGTACTACCGCCCCTCCTTTATCCGCCTGTTTAATCACTAGTGTTTTGTCATTTTTTAGTGAAAAAATTGCCTCTTTTTCTTCTCTAGATATATTAAAGTTGACATAATGTTTTTTGTTTTCCAGCACTGTTATCCCTGAAAGTATTGCTCTTTCAAACGTGATTACCTCCTTAGGAGTCTTGAAACCGGGTGGACAGAAGGATGACTTTTTATGGAGTCCTGTGACTTCCGTCGCAGTTTGCTCAGGTGTATCTTTAAAGAACGTCTTCAGGCGGATTTTTCGGCAAATTTGGAAGGTTTCAAGCTTCATTTTTACAAAATCGGTCGGTCTCACCGGGACATATGATAGTCCTTTCTTCAGGATTGATGTTTCTGGGGCCGATAAAATTCAGTCAGACAAGTTAAAAACTGGTGATAATTCTAACTCCTGTAGTATTGGCGTCTGGTTCTCATTTCCCATGGTTGTAATTTGAGCGAGTACGTCCCCTTGTCCTTTGTTGGCCTCTGGCTAAAAAAGGCTGAGGATTTTGTTGTTGGTTATGCTGATTTCCTCTATAATTCTGATTACTCCTCGGTTCACTTGTATCAGTCTCTCCTCCTGAAGAAGAAGATGTATCAGAGAATGTCAGAAATGTATTCCGTGAGCGACCTTGATTGTCCACAAAGAATCGTCGATGGGCTGGTCTGAATAGAAGTCTTGTTGTAAATAGCGGTAGACTGCCTCCAATGAGAAGTTCTTTTTATCCTGATGAAATGTATTCCCTTTCTGAGTCACCGTGTAAGCCTTAAACTCAAGAATTTCTTTCTCTATTTTTTCCAACAGTCCTTTTGCGTCAGTAATTAATTGGTTGTTTTGAATTTCCGTTTCCAGGGCCGAGATCTCAGCTAGCTCTTTCAAGGAAAGCCTATGGGCTGTCTCGACAGTGAGGACCATCAGGTCTCTACTGCATTTGGTCTCTATCCCACTAAACCCTTTCTTATATTCCGGGTCGTCGACAAATACCATCGGTGTATTTCGGATTTGTAGCCCAGTGGGTATTGTACCTGCTCGCAGGTGTGCAAGTAAAAAATGACCGTGTAGATCGGTTCTGATCTGTTTTTTTCCTAACCTAATCAGTCTATCAGATTCATTTTGAGTCTTAGCTGTAAGACCTAAGGTAGCGGAAGTGAAAACCGGTGGTGCACTGATTAATTTTTGGATGTGATCCTCGCTATACGAGAATGTATCCTTCTCAGACATACTATACAAAAATACAATTAACACTTAACAATCGACAAAGACAAAACTCAAAAACATGCACCTCACCCAAAGATAACACTAAATTCAATGTTTCCCTGACTGTGAAAGGTAAAATTTTACCTCTGTGGACCTCGCGAGCCAGTGCCTGCACTATACCTCGAAAAACAGCACAGGGTCGTGGCTCTGAACCAGTAAGGCTAAGCCCAATGTACTAAGAGAACAACACAATTGCCAATACTGGACTTTACTTTCTATTTTTTGGTATAACCTTTATGAATCAAACATCCTTGAAAGAGCTAGCTGAGATCTCGGCCCTAGAAACGGAAACAACCAATTAATTACTGATGCAAAACGACTGTTGAAAAAAATAGAGAAAGTAATTCTTGAGTTTAAGGATTACACGGTGACTCAGAAAGGGAATAAATTTGATCAGGATAAAAAGAACTTCTCATTGGAGGCAGTCTACCCCTATTTACAACAAGACTTATATTCAAGACCAGCCCAACGACGATTCTTTGTGGACAATCAAGGTCGCTCACGGAATACATTTCTGACATTCTCTGATACATCTTCTTCTTCAGGAGGAGAGACTGATACAAGTGAACCGAGGAGTAATCAGAAATATAGAGGAAATGAGCATAACCAACAACAAAATCCTCAGCCTTTTTTAGCCAGAGGCCAACAAAGGACAAGGGGACGTACTCGCTCAAATTACCAACCATGGAAAATGAGAACCAGACGCCAGTACCACAGGAGTTAGAATTATCACCAGTTTTTAACTTGTCTGACCGACTTTTATCGGCCCCAGAAACATCAATCTTGAAGAAAGGACTATCATATGTCCCGGTGAGACCGACCAATTTTGTAAAAATGAAGCTTGAAACGTTGGAATTTTGACGAAAAATCCGCCTGAAGACGTTCTTTAAAGATACACCTGAGCAAACCGCGACAGAGGTCACAGGACTCCATAAAAAGTCATCCTTCTGTCCACCCGGTTTCAAGACTCCTAAGGAGGTAATCACGTTTGAGAGAGCAATTCTTTCAGGGATAACAGCGCTGGAAAACAAAAAACAATATGTCAACTTTAATATATCTAGAGAAGAAAAAGAGGCAATTTTTTCACTAAAAAATGACAAAACGCTAGTGATTAAACAGGCGGATAAAGGAGGGGTGGTAGTACTCTGGGATATCAATAGATATAAAAAGGAAGTCAGACGCCAATTGGACGATCCAAGCTGTTATAAGATGATCAGTAAAAATCCCACTGAAGACTTGCAAAAAGAGCTTTTTAGCATTCTTCAGGAGAACCTTGACTTAGGGATCCTCGGACCTAAAGAATTTACTTTTCACCAGATTAAGTACCCAAGGACACCGATGTTTTATGTCCTTCCTAAAATGCACAAGGACGAAATAGACCCTCCCGGCCGCCCGATAGTCTTGGGTTTTGCGTCATTGATAGAACCAGTGTCAAAATATATTGAATTCTTCCTCAAACCATTCATTGAAGAAATTCCAGCACATTTAAAAGATACGACAGCTTTCCTTAACCCCTTCGACGCTAATGACAAAGCCAGCTCGTCATGGGCGTTACCTGCGCTACGCACATGACGAGCTGGCTTTGTCACAAACCGCATTTTTTTTAAATGTCAGCGCGCAGCGGGAAAACCCGTTAGCGCGCATGCGGTTAACCAAATAACATCAGTCTAATTTGATGAGTCAAGGCAGCTATTGGTGACTATGGACGTAGTTTCATTATATACACATATACCCCAGGAGCAGGCGTTGGAAACCTTGACTTTCTTTTTAGAACAAAGGGAATGACCAACTAGAGTTCCCACGAACTTCATAATCCAACTGGCCAAATTTGCCTTGCAAAGAAATTACTTTCAGTTTGATATGGATTTCTTTTATCAGACCAAGGGGGTGGCCATGGGTTGCCCCTTTTGCGCCGGAACTGGCGGTATTATTTATGGGTTTATATGAAAATACATTTATTTTCAACAACAACCCATACGCGGAACATATTACGAAGTATATGAGATACATAGACAACGTATTTATGATTTGGTCAGGGACACAAGAAAAACTAAATGAATTCATGACTTGGATTAACCAGAGGACGGAAGATATTAAATTCAGTTTTACTTCTTCCAATAAAAGCATCACTTTTTTAGATGTACAAGTATATGCAGTGGAGGGGACCCTAGGGACCACATTGTTCCGTAAACCAACAGACCGAAACAAAGCGCTCCATTATACAAGCCATCACCCCAGAAGCCTGAAACAAAATCTGCCATTTGGACAATTCCTTAGGATAAGGAGAAACCGCTCAAACAAGGAGGAATATTTTATCCACGCAAATGGATTGGTAGAGCGACTAGTGGAAAGAGGATACCCAAAGAAACTGTTAAAAAATTCTTTAAGGAGAGCTTGTTGGGTCCTGAGGGAAACACTACTACAAAAGAAAGTACGACCGGAACAGAAAAGAATTGTATGTGTCACAACATTTTACCCTAACGCCCATCAGTTGCGAAAAATCGTGATGCAAAATTGGCATTTGATTAAGGATCTACACAATGACTTTAGGGAACCACCACTTTTTGCTTTTAAAAAAGAAAAATTTTAGCTAACCACATTGTGAGGGCGGCGTTGCCCCCTGCTCCTAAACCAACACTAAGAGGCATGCTGGGATTACCTCCAATAGTGGGCCACCATAAGTTTGGTAATTGCTTGTGCTGCGCACAGACTAACGAAGGAGCAGTGTTTACGTTTAATGGAATCCATTGGAAACATGAGACCTTAACAAATTGCCAGACAAAGAATGTGATTTATGGGATCACATGTCCATGCCCCAAATTATACATAGGAAAGACCACTCAGGAGGCACGACAGTGGATCACGCAGCATAAATCGAGAATAAGGAAGGAAACACCAAATGCACCACTGGTACAACATTGGTTGTCAAAAACCATAAAGAGAAGGACCTACGATGGACTATCATTTCTAAAATCGACAAAGATCCACGGGGAGGTGACATAGAAGGAAAACTCAGTCAGCGGAAGCATTGCTCATAATGAAATTTAATACATCCATCAATGGGCTGAATGAAATCTCTGAGGTATTTTAAGGGAATCCGTGAAATAGGAGACTTATTATTAAGTCAATGGCAACCAGCTGTAGGGGTACAAATGATGAACCAATTGTTTTTTAACGAGTGCGCTAATATTGATCCATGGTGGGTCCTGTAACCCAAATATAATAACATTATGGAGGTTGAATTGCGCGGCTTTGGGGGACGTATGTCTTTAATACACATGAACACTACAATGACCAGGTTGCACGCCGAAGGGAATAACAGATGCACTATGGAGTCATGGCAACCAGCTATGCGGTCAGGTTCTTTTACAATCAACCAATGTATTATGAGACCAGGGCGCCAATCTAATATTGATTGATTTATAAATCCAAACATAAGAGCTCAATATCGGCTTTTTCGGGACATGCCCCTTCGACATACATTGATTCCACTATGACCAGAATGCTCGTCTAAATGGAATGCTTGCCCGAGTAATTTTGTGCAAAGTGGAGTTTCAATAAAGTTAGTATTGTTTAGAAGGCAAGCCCCCCCCGCACACTATTACGTGTAACATTCTGATCACGTGAAGGTGTGGTGGAAAAGTAGTGAAAAGAGACGTAGGATTACGTCTCTAGCAAACTTCCGGGTTACTGTGATAGGATCCATTGGCTACAAACGAAGGTAAGCAGGCACCCCCTCCGCCCAAGGACACCAACGCTAGTTGGCGTTTTGAGCTAAATTTTCCCCTTTTCTCTGCACAGGGCCACATTACAAAGGCCCACGCTGGGTGAATTCAAAGATTGGGCAATGTTTTAAGCCGCGCACAGCCCTGGTAAGCCCGCTGTGGTGGACGCCTTGTTATATCTTTACCAACTAGGTTGGTTGTTTATACACACAAGTAACACGCTGATATTCCCTCTTCTCATAGGAGCGCATGGCCCCTCACACGAGTAAATAGGTGAGTGTGAGGTAGTGCAGTATAATGAGAATTATCAAACACGATCAAAACCCAATCAAAACAACTGTTGTGACATAAGCTTTTGTTATGTCCCTTGTCTATTGTGTAATTCGTGATCTGTGTCCACCCAACTCGACCTTCCCAAAAGGAACTCAGTCACATATCAACAAGGTACGATTTTGGCTACCGGTCGGTGGCGTAAGTTAGAGTAACCGAGTCTGCTCTAGAAGTTGTTTTAAATTAGTATGTATTTTTTTGTTTTGTAGAGATTGTTGGTCCTGAGGAGAACCCCGCAATCTGGGGTTCGAAATTCGTCAACCTGACCAGGCCATTGTCAATTAGAATAATTAGATGATTCTGGTTTTGGATATAAGGATTTGTTTCCAAATGTTAGTGCTGACGGAATAGGATTTTCAATTAAGAACTGTAACACCATCTATATGGACAAATAATCAGGGTTTTTGACAAAGGGTCATTCTGTATTTTGTTGTATATATGTGGGTTTGTATGAATGAGGTATGATATATTGGCCAAAATGTGGGTAGGATGTGTTGCAATTTTGTAATGATATTGAATATTGTAATTTTGATGTTATGAATTGTATTGTTTTATATCTGATTATACATGCACACAAAAAATGTGTGATATGTTTAAAAAGTAAAAAAAGTTCCACTAGTGAAATAAATGAATAAATAAACTAGTGACGTAATCAATAAAACGGACCGGTATGTTTGATTCATAAAGGTTATACCAAAAAATAGAAAGTAAAGTCCAGTATTGGCAATTGTGTTGTTCTCTTAGTACATTGGGCTTAGCCTTACTGGTTCAGAGCCACGACCCTGTGTTGTTTTTCGGGATAATGTGACTAAGCACCAGCATGAAAACTTTCCAAGTCCAAATCTTCTCCAATTTAAGGTTCCTCTGTGTTTATTTTCTTGTTCTTCAAAATTACACCCTGGGCACTCGGTACATCAGCCAACACGTGTTTCGTCGTGTAGTATTACAACACTTTGACTTCCTCAGGGCTGTAACCAAATAAACAGTTCCCATCAGTCTCGACGGCCTACGTATGGCTAGTGGTTAGTAGTGTGAGAGTACAACACACCCAGAAAACGTGTAATAAAGTCTGCAAGTTCATAAGTTTCAGTACAGAAGAGTATGGAAAGATAGTAGTACCATTCCCAGTCCATATTTCACCTTCAAGTTGTGAGTCAAGAATATCCTCATGACAGAGAAGGTTTGAAGGAGTAAAGGCAACAGAAATAACATGCCTAGTTCCACGTAATACACTACAAAGTCACCTATGAGTCCATGGTTCTCTATTTCACACCGGGCTCCTCAGATTCAAATCGTTCTCAAAGCCTAAAACAAAATCACCAAATTAAGTCCATTCTCTCAATGCCTAGGCTATGGCATATTTAAAATAATCCTTAACATCGCTCTATATGTCTATTCATTCTAACTAACTAACTTACGATTCACCACACAGTATAATGAGAGGAAGATTACACAAGTATAGAGACAATCCACTGGGGAGACCAATAATCTCGGGGATTGGTGGCCCGACTGAAAGAATTTCAGAATATATTGACATATTTTTGAGACCATTTGTGCATAACCTACCCTCATATATCCAAGACACTAAGCATGTGTTGAACATTATGTCTGATGTTAAGTGGGAGGCTGGCATGTATTTGGTTACTTTAGATGTAGTCTCTTTGTACTCGAATATATAGAACACCAATTGGGGATAGCAGCAGTGGAAACCTTTTTGAACAGAAGACCAGCTGAGTTTCTTGAGCACACAAAAATGTTACTGGAAATGACTGAAATTGTGCTCAAGAACAATGTATTTTTATTCAACCGCAAATGATATAGACAATGCCTTGGGACCGCGATGGGTTCCAGATTCGCTCCGTCCTTTGTGAACCTCTTTATGGGGTGGTTTGAGTCGGAGTGGATCTGGGGCCGTCGCGGACGCAAGTGGGTGGAATATATACAATATTGGGGTCGTTTTATTGACGATTGTCTTATGATTTGGACCGGGACCCTTGACAATTTGAATTGTTTCTTTGAATACTTAAATGAGAATGATGTAAACTTACGATTCACCACACAGTATAATGAGAGGAAGATTACCTTTTTGGACATAGAATTATATGTCCAGGATATGAGACTTTGCTCCAGGATGTATCGAAAGGAGACAAGCTGTAACTCGATACTTCATGCGAGGAGCTGTCATCCGAGCTGTCAGATAAAATCGATACCTTACGGAGAAATGGTCAGAGCGAGGAGAAACTGCTCAGAGGAAGACGATTTTCATGGGAACATATGTGATATGGTTAATAGATTTGCAGCAAGAGGTTTTGAGAGAGGTGATTGATAAGGCCAGGAGGAGGGCATGTGCACTCTGGCGATCACATACTTTGATACCGAAGAAGGTCAATAATGATGACAAGAAAGAACAGAAGGTACGTCTGGTGACCCACTATAATGTGGAATCAAACAGATTGTACTCTATTATAAACAAACATTGGCACTTACTTAAAGCGGATAAGGACTTACAACCATATGTTAGTGCGAGACCGAGCATAACCTTCAAAAAGGGCAAGACACTAGCTATTGACCTGAGTCCCAGTTATCTGGTGAAAACTACGATGACCTGGCCTTTGAACAGAATAAAGGAATTTAAAAAATGTGGGCTTGTAGCTCATGTAGATGGGCCAGGAAGAAGGTGACGAGTTTCAGTTATAATGGCTCAGATATATTCCAAATTGATGCATTTATTAATTGTGACACGACTTTCGTGGTATATATTATTGCCTGCACATGTGGGCAGATTTATGTCGGCAGCACGATAAGGAGACTCCGGGATAGAATGATAGAACATTTCCGAGCATGGAAGAATGGGGACACTAGATACCCAATAGCTGCCCACATTAAACAGAAGTCTGAAAAGAAGAATGAGCATCAGTTTACTTTCTATGGGATAGACCATGTGCCACAAGACCCCCGTGGGGGCAATCGACTATTACGGTTGAGACGTAGAGAAGTCATCTGGATGAAGAAACTTAGAGCGGTAGAGAAAGGTCTGAATATTGATAATGAATATCAATTTTTTCTGGGACAGGACTAATTGGTACATAGATAAGTAGAGAAGCCTTTACCATTGGAGGCCATGGAGAATATGGATATGAACAATGTAGCTGATACAATTTTTATAACATACGATGCTGTAACACTGTTTATATGTTTACCGGCATAGTGAAATTCAGCAGAATATAGATGTATTCTTATATATATTACAAAATAGTACATATTTGTAAACACTGTGAATTTAACGTTGCCGACATCGAGAGTACACATGTGTAAACTCCTGATGAAATATGTATATAATGCGTATTGATAGAAAATGTGACAGTATTGGATACTTATGTTACTCATAAATTTGTACAATTGTAACTGGTTTCGATTAGCAATAGAATGTTATCACAATGGATATCATATACTATAGGAATGTTGGAATAGAGGTGATAATACACTGTTACAGTGGGTGTCATCATCATGAATATTATTATGTTTCTCTGGTATACCCGTATACACCTATACACCTCTGTTTTACTCACTACTTTTTCAATTTGTAAATTACTTAACCTTTACTATTTTTTTCCTGGATATTTGGGACTCTATCTTGTTTTACTTTCCCTTACGCATGTCGTTCCTGTTAGTTACTGAGGCATAATAACTAATAATATTTAGTCGTAGCATATTATGGAGATCCGAAATAAATGACGTTTACCCCAAGATAATATTTGATATAGTATCACGGAGACACTATTTAAATACGTTCATGGTATGAGACATTAGAAAGGACTTACTTAGAGACTATTGTGACAATATCAGGTAATACCAGCACATGTTTAAATGGTATGATAGAATAGAAGTCGTATATCGACTTATAGTACACTACAATATGGCGCCGGTGGTTTTAGAGTTAAAAAGACACTCCAAGATGGTGCCCGTGCAGAACGCCGACCGGAGTAGTAAGGATATGCGCTGCCCGGAGTAAGGTGAGAACATGTGATAGTATTGTTTATATCGGATTAATGTTTGGCTAAGTTAATACAATTGTGACCCCGCAGAGACCACAATATCTTTACTTTATATTGTTTTAGGAACAAACTGAACTGGTTATTGACATTGGGGTCGAAGGTAACTGATTTGGACCGTAAGGGTGAGTTGCCGTTTACAGAAAGCACTCGTGATAAATGTAATTTGGACAACTGTAATGAGAGACTGTACTATTATATATAAATATATTTTTTTCTTTAGCCTTGATAATAAGGAGACGCTGATGAGGATAGAAACCCCAAGTGGCATGGTTTACGCAAACAGAGGGTGAGTTACGTGGGGTACTTATAATTAACATGAGCTGGTATTTTAGAGAGAGACGTGCATTTGTTATATTTACCTTTCAGCCATACATTGAGAATACGGACAGGAAGTTAGAGTACTTGTATAAACAGGACCGCAGGAAGTAAGGGTGAGTGAAACTTTGAACTTTAACTCTCGTCTTTTATAAGGAATACAGCAAAGTGTGATACCCTGCTATTTGTTTTCAGTTACGACGTTAATGGAGACAAATATTTGAGAATTGAGGAGGTTACGTATGTGAGAATACTGATAGTCTCCATAGATACGTGGAGGTAAAGTATAGGAATCATGTGTTGATTATGTTGACAATATGTATACAGTACAGTGTGATACACTGTTATTTACTTGCAGTTGCCACGATATTGAGGACTATTTCTTGGGAATAGAAGTTATGACGATTGGGAGAATACAGACAAGCCCCAATAGAAATATGGAGGTAATACGCAAAAAAGATATGTGTATACAAAGACATGTAACAGTGAATAAATATAGAGTATGGGGACAATGGAGCGTGTTAAGGATTATTTTAAATGTGCCATAGCCTATGCATTGAGAGAATGGACTTAATTTGTTGATTTTGTTTTAGGCTTTGAGAACGATTTGAATCTGAGGAGCCCGGTGTGAAATAGAGAAGCATGGACTCATAGGTGACTTTGTAGTGTATTACGTGGAACTAGGCATGCTATTTCTGTTGCCTTTACTCCTTCAAATCTTCTCTGGCATGAGGATATACTTGACTCACAACTTGAAGGTGAAATATGGACTGGGAATGGTACTGCTATCTTTCCATACTCTTCTGTACTGAAACTTAAGAACTTGCAGACTTTATTACACGTTTTCTGGGTGTGTTGTACTCTCACACTACTAACCACTAGCCATACGTAGGCCGTAGAGACTGATGGGAACTGTTTATTTGGTTACAGCCCTGAGGAAGTCAAAGTGTTGTAATACTACACGACGAAACACGTGTTGGCTGATGTATCGAGTGCCCGTGGTGTAATTTTGAAGAACAAGAAAATAAACACAGAAGAACCTTAAATTGGAGAAGATTTGGACTTCTTTATATATAAATCAGGATAGTGACATTTGCCAATTGATTTATGTTATAAATAATACTGGTCTGATAAATAGAGTGATCGGAGGGTATTGGTCTAATTTTGTTCTGCTTATGCAGTAATTTGTGGGTGTTGGATACACATCCACCTTCCTTGGAGCACCACAGGTGATAGAATACTAACAAATATACCCTGATACTATACTGTTGTGCGCCCGTATATCTGTTAATATCCATTTATTAGGTAGTTTGTGCAGTGAGGAGCAGCCACACAGGGGGTTATTGTAAAATTGATACAATGAACAGGGACAAAGAAGCACAGGATCTCTTTAGTAACCTGCAAGCGGGAGGAAGTATTGGCTCAGTCACCAGAACTAAGAAGCCTGCTAAGAAAATAGGCCTCAGAGAGAAGTTTTGGAAGCTAGAGAATTTGAAGAAACAAGAACTTAATAAATGGTGGGACGCTGTGACATTAAAACAATACTTGTCTTTGAATCGGATACCGAGAGGCCTTAGATCACAGATAATGCCAACCTATGAGGAACTAGAGCCTGATCTGTTAGCAACCTGGGAGAAAGAAATTACTAATTCCTCTAGGAATTTAATGAATACATTGATTGAAAACGGTGCACAGGTAACCGTGAATACTGAGAACAGTTTTTTAGAAGAGTTAAAGAGATTGAGAATAGGGAACAGGGATACTGCGGCCAGAGGCCGGGGTTTAGGTACCGCAGGACAAGGAGAGGAACTAGAGGCAAGGGGACAGCAAGGGACAAGACAAGGAATGAGACTGAGATCATGGAAGAATTGAATGTCAATAAAGATGTGGTGAACAGTGAGATAGAAATCATTAACTTGTCTAGCATGGAACTGTCACAGGATATGGTAAAGCTGTTGAAAAAGATTTGGGGCCAGATGTAGGTAGGCTTTTACCGGTCGGTAACGGCCGAATTCGGCCGTTACCGACCGGTAAAAGGCATTTGAGATGTAGGGGGCAGAATCGGTAAATTTACCGTTCTGTAAATTTACCGATAGGTAATTTTACAGAATCTGTAAATATACCGGTCGGTAAATTTACTGACCGGTATATTTACAGAATCTGTAAAATCGATATGTAGGTGGGACTCTTATGAGTCCCACAAGGCCTTAGAAATCGGTATTTTACCATCAAATTCAATTTGATGGTGAAATACCGATTCAGGTGTGCATGCAAATGTGCGCATGCACACCTGTGCCATATGACAGGCAGACCTGCCCTTAGGGCAGGTATGCCTGCCATATGGCCCCCGAACCTTTTTTGGGGGTGCTAGAGGGTGTCAAAGTGACACCCCCTGCACCCTTGCCAAAAATCTGTATTTACCGATCGGTAAATACCGACCTGTAATGCCCCATTCATTCCTATGGGCTTCATAGCCCATAGGAATGAATGGAGCATTACCGGTCGGTATTTACCGAATCGGTAAATACCGATTCTTAACGATTCGGTAAATGGAACATCTGGATGTTCCTACATACCCCCACTTCTTATTTACCGATTCTTAATTACCGAATCGGTAAAATTCGGTAATTAAGAATCGGTAAATAAGTTTTACCTACATCTGGCCCTTGGACTTCTTTATATATAAATAAGGACAGTGACATTTGCCAATTGATTTATGTTATAAATATTACTGGTCTGATAAATAGAGTGCTCGGAGGGTATTGGTTGACACCAACTGTCCATCCTAATATATGTAGACTATTGTCTCTATGCGTCCTTTCTTAATGTTGCAAAGTGAACCCACTCCTCCCCCTCCCTCTACTTACTTCCCAGTCTGCCATCCTGACACCAACTGTCCATCCTAATATATGTAGACTATTGTCTCTATGCGTCCCTTGTAGTTTTTGCGCTGCCACCAAATCGATAGGGTCTGTTTGGCCTTTCGATTAAAAACATGCGCGTATTGGACATGCGCTTATTCTAATCCCACATTGTGTATCTATAAACACGCACTAAATCGAATCCAACATTGTGTTAAAATTTCAAATCAATCGGTGAGGAACTTTGGGAGACACCAACTGTCCATCCTAATATATGTAGACTATTGTCTCTATGCGTCCTTTCTTAATGTTGCAAAGTGAACCAACTCCTCCCCCTCCCTCCACCTACTTCTCAGTCTGCCATCCTGACACCAACTGTCCATCCTAATATATGTAGACTATTGTCTCTATGCGTTCCTTGTAGTTTTTGCGCAGCAACCAAATCGATAGGGTCTGTTCGGCCATTCGATTGAAAACACGTGCGTATTGGACACGCGGCTTTTCTAATCCCACATTGTGTATATATAAACACGCACTTAATCGAATCCAATGTTGTGTCAAAATTTCAAATCAATTGGTGAAGAACTTTCAGAGATTTAAGATTTTGAACAAATGAACATTGACATTTTTATGTGTCTGTTCGGGTTTTCGATTAAAAACACGTGCTTATTCGACACGAGCGTATTGGAATCCAACGATGTGTATATAAAAAAACACCCCTATTCGATTCCAACGTTATGTCAAAATTTCAAAGCAATCGGTGAAGAACTTTCGGACATTTGCGATTTTGAACAAACAAACATTTACATTTTTATTTATATATGGAAGATTTAGCAGTTTTATTCACAAAGTTGACCGCATCTCTGTTCTTTATGTAGCAGTCTTTGCATGTGTTTGCAATCTATGCATCTATCTGTATTTTAATATCACACTTATGCTTACTCGTGAATGAGGTAGAGGGGCTCCACAGAATAGCGACTCCTGCTGGAGGAGAGATAATGTTTGCAGTATTATACTTCTCACTGCTTCAAGTGTCTCATACCTGTTTGTTGAGTTTGTCTGCCTCACTCCTTCTCATTCCATCTGTCTCTTTGAATCCGTCTGCAATTGCTCTAACTGTCAGTGTCTGCTTGTTTCTTTCTCAATCATGTCCCTTTGATTCTCTCTCTTTCTCTCATCGTGTCTCGCTATGTTCCCTGTTTCCTCTGTTTCTACTTCTTTCTCTTCCCTCCCTACTGTTACCATCTTCTGTTTCCCTATCTCTCCCTGTGTCGCTCAGCTTCTTTCCTCTGTTACCCTCCTTCCGCTTTTCCTGTCTCACCCGCTTCACTGTTTCTCTTCTCCTGCTGTTATCAGCACTCTCAAATCAACCCACCATTTTATTCTGCAATACTATTGAATCCTTTGTGTCTTTCTTGCTCCATCCACTGTTACCAGCTGCGACGTTTTATTTTGCTAGTTTTATAACATTGCTATGGTTTTTAGTAACTATGCAAAATAAAAATAAACTTGATAGTTACCAGCTGTGTGTCTTTCTCCTGCTTCTCCTCTGCCTTCCTTCTCTTTCTTCATCTCTCTTATGCTTTAATCCCCACTCCCCCCACCCAGCAGCAGTTCACCATCCTTAGCCCTCTCGGTATGTGCCTGGTGTCTCTGTTTATCATTATTACCACAGTGGTCATTCGCACTACAAGGCGCCCGTACACAGCTAACTGAAGAATGGCCAAACACTTCCAAGGCAACTGTGTTTTCATCAAAACAAACTCAGTGACAACGGTGTTCAACAACATGTGCCCTCAGAACAATGACAGACAGGGGAAAACAATGTGTTTTGTCACAGTCAGCTGCTGGATCATGTGACTAAGCACCAGCATGAATACTTTCAGTATGTTTGCAGCACACTTGCAGTGTCAGGCACTTGTCTCAGGTCGATAAGATAACCTCAAATTTGAATTTAGGGGCAGATTTAACAAAAAGTCTTGCAATGCAGTGAAACAACTTGCAGCGCTGTGTGACTGGAAGAGAGAAGGAAAGCGCCAAATGTACTAAGATATGAGGCATTCCTGCTCTCTCCCTTCGCTGGTGCACTGTCTGCTGCCATTAGTCACTTCAGCCACCCTTGTGCCATGGTCTGCATTAGAAGCAGGCCTGTTTTTGTACAGGAAGGGAGACTTTCTTGCACAAAGACAATTCTTATGCAGAATTCAGCACACATAGAAAGAGGAAATAATGAGGAGAAATGAAGATTCGTATGCCTCTGCTGGTAAGGCGTAATGTTTTGATGCATTGCCAGGTTTAAATGTCGTGGTAAATATGGGAATGTGCCAAAATCCATGGATGGATGCATGGGAATGCTCCCGATCCACCCATGAAATGCCTATCCCACACAGATTAACGCCAGGCAACGATATGTGTTACTTCTGATTTACTAAGCCACGCAAAGCCACGCAAGGTGCTTTCTCTGGGAAAGGTTCCAGACACCTGTATGCTAGATAAGTTTTTGCTGAAACTTATTGTTACTAAACTTCTCCAATTGACTACTAGTAGATGAAAATGTATATATTCAAATTGCACAGGTTTTAGCACGGTGCTCCAACTTACCACTTTCTATCATGATACCTGGTCAGTTGAATTGACAATTGTCTTTGATATTCTACTTTACTACATATAGTATTGCAATAATCATTGTTTGGAGTTAGGGTTGTCTACATGATTTGTTTCATATTTAGCCGTTTTATTCACAAAGTTGATCACATCTCTGTTCTTTTTGTAGCAGTCTGTGACGAGGGGGACCCGTGGGACCCGGGACACTGAGACTTGAACCCCCCTAATGTGTACTGAACCCTGTTGCTCTCACCCTTTCTCACGCTGCACCCGGAACACTGGAAGGACGACAAGCACCTATCTCGACCCGAGTCTGAGTCGACCGACGAACACTGTTTCTTTAACTGGGCGGAACTGGATCCGAGTCCCGCCCACGAGAACCTGGTAAAACCCTGCCGTGAACCTGTACAGGTGTGTGATTCACCGGGAGGAGTAGGCGGTCGGAAGGACGTGGAGAGGAGAGGCGGATTGGAGAGACTGACAGGAACTGAGGACGCGAAAAGAACCGCAGGTGAAACTGACACCGAGAGCGGAGACATCGGAGGAGTCCGGATTACAGAGGAGGAGGAGGCGGAGGCGGGAGGCGAGGCAGGAGCGAGAGACGACGACTACAGCAGCAAGCCAGGAGGCCAACGAGAAGGGGCTTCGCCCAGCCACACTTCAAGGGAAGTGTGGCTTGCACAGGTACGATCTCGCTTTGCAGGTTGGGTTGGACGTAGGTGGTACAAACCGCCCTGAGAGACACACGGCATCCTTTGCACCAAATCCCCAACCCTATCTGCACTATACCGACACCTAGGTCTTGGGTGGAGTGTTTATGCACGTGTGATCCTCACTACCCTCCCCTGTGCACTGTACATATATTCACAAGGACTAAATCTGCCCCTTGTTTCTGTTTTCCGAGCTGGAAGGCACAAGAGCAGAGGACCGGACTACCTGTCCCAGAAGCCCGAGGGAAAGAAGGGGAACCGAACCAGAAAGACGCCGAGAGCGACGTTCCGCCATAGAGGCCGCAGCAGAACTACCCCTTCCCTACTATCGAAAACAGATACATAGGAGACGCATACTAAAAATAAAGCCTGCGTTACCCACAGTACCTGTCTCCGTGAGTCTATTCCCATCGCCCATTTCACAATTGGTGGAGAATGCGGGCACTACAGTGACCGTCCGAGACACAAGGATGGAAGAGCTACTACAGGCATTGGTGAAAGGGCAGGAACAATTGGGATGGGCCGTGGAGCAACAGCTCGCTGCCGCGCAGGCGGACAGGAACGCCTATAGGAATACTGTCGCGACGCAGATCGAGGGACTACAGAAGGTTATCCACGAGCCTACAAGCAATCCCGTAAGAGAAACCGGCAGAGCTCACCCCACCCCACCCGGCATCTCCCTACAGAAGTACATTGCCGGCGAAGATCCCGACGCCTTCCTGATTAATTTCGAGAGGGAGGCGCTGGCATGTGGGTGGCCACTCGAGAAATGGCCATTCTTTCTCGCACCCCTGCTGACTGGAGAGGCCCAGGCGGCTTACCAAGTGGCCAACAGCACCGGCCAAACCCCTTATGGGCAAATCAAGACCATCATTCTTGACCACTTAGGCCTGGACGCCGAGGCCTACCGGGTCCCGTTTAGGAAGGAAAGAGGGACCTCGGGCGAAAACCCCAAAACACTTCTTTAGGCTAAAGGCAGCCGCGGATAAATGGCTTACTCCCTCCGTAAGCACGAAAGAGGAAATAATGGACAAGGTCTACCTAGAGCAATATCTCGAGGCTCTGCCTTTCGGGACACAGAAATGGCTAAGGCAGCATTCAAACCTGACCACCATACAAGCAATGGAAATGGCAACCACTTTCTCCCGTGCATAACCCCGGGTACATCCCAGCGAGCCCGATAAAGCAGCCAAGACGCCTTTCCGCGTTGAGAAGAAACCAAGACCCCCCCCTGGCCTACCCTTACCCCGACCATCCCCGGTAGAGATTCCCTTGTTCAAAGGCCCTCAATGCTTCGATTGTGGCTCCTGGGGACATATAGCTCGCTTTTGCCCCCAGAGACGGAACCAGGAGGAACCGATGGATGTTGGATATGTACCCAAAGCCATCCTGTATACCGCCGAGCTAGGAGGGGCCTTTCACGTAAGTGTCTGGGTGAATGGGGCTAGGGTTAAGGTTCTTCTGGACTCGGGTTGTAAGCAGTCGGTGGTGCAAGGGGGTTTTGTGAGACAGGACCAAGTAACGCCAGATGGGGTGATTAATATTAAATGCATACACGGAGACATAAAAACATACCCGGTTGCCTATGTGCCTCTAGTACTGGAGGGGGGGAAGACCCTAGTAGTCAAGGTCGGGGTATTGGATACTCTACCTGAGGAGATAATCATAGGGACAGACAACCCCCCTTTCCTCGACTTGTTCTCAGCGACCCTGCAGAAGGAAAGGGCCCTGGAACCCCTACCCGTCCCTGCCCTGACGTCCTCTGACCCATGTGTAGGAGACCGTAGTTTCAGGTTTGCCCAAGCCAATGATTCGAATTTGTTTAATGCCTGGGAACAAGCACACGCCGACAAGGACAACCCCACACCCCAATATCCCCGCTTTCTGATAAAAGAAGACCTTCTATATAGACAGGGACAACCGGAAGAACCTCTCCAACTTCTTGTACCGGTCTGTTTCAGAGAACAGATCATGTTCTACGCCCATACCCATCTGTTGGCCGGTCACACCGGCAGCGAGAAAACCACACAGAACGTACTACGGAGCTTCTTCTGGCCTGGTGTATATAAGGACATAAAAACCCATTGTCAGACCTGTGACATATGTCAGCGGAAAAACACCAAGAGACCACCAGGGGTGCCGCTTCAACCCCTTCCCATCATAGGGACCCCATTTGAGAGAGTAGCTATGGACCTCATCGGCCCCCTACCCAAAACACGACGAGGAAACCAGTATGCGCTGGTCATTGTGGACTACGCCACAAGATTTCCGGAAGCCTTCCCCCTAAGAGCGCCCACCTCCAAGAACATAGCAGACAAGTTCCTGGAGCTGTTTTCGAGGGTGGGGTTTCCCAAGGAGGTCCTCACAGACCAGAGTACCCCGTTCATGTCAAGAGTGATGAAGGAGGTGTGTCAACTCCTGAGCCTCCACCAAATCCGGACCTCCATCTACCATCCACAGACGGACGTACTGGTGGAGCGGTACAACGGAACCCTGAAGTCGACGCTGAAGAAAATGCTTACTGTGAACAGGAGTGACTGGGACCTCCTTCTTCCCTTGGCCCTCTACGTGATCCGGGGCCAGAGACAGAGCAGTCTGGGCTGTTCGTCGTTTGAAATGTTGTACGGACGACAGCCTCGGAGCCTCCTGGAAATTACAAAAGAGGTGTGGGCGGCAGAACCCCAAGCAGAAACAAAGACACTGCTGGAATACAGCCAAAACTTGAAAAACAAGTTGGGGAAAATAAGAGACCTGGCGTATTCGCAGTTGGAGAACAGCCAGAAGAAACAAAGCACCCACTACGACAAAGGGAAGAAGTGGAGACACCTCTCCGTAGGTGAGTGGGCACTCGTATTGTTGCCATCCCTCACCAAGAAATTCCACAACGAATGGCAGGGACCCTTCCAAGTCATGGAAACCATAAGAAAAACCCCATACAAACTCCGCCTGTCCGGGAGGAAAACTCAGGTTTTTCATATAAACCTGCTGAAAAAGTGGCTGGGAACGCCGCCTATAAGCCACCATCTTGCCATCCCTACCGGACACAAAGACGTTACCACCCTAGACGACCTTGTGGTGAACGAAGACCTGTACCAGACCGACCAGGAGGGACTGCAGACGGTCCTACGTCCCTTCTCGTCCATCTTTTCGGACATTACCGGAAGAACTAACGTGACCGAACACCGTATCGAAACACCGGTCGGACCCACGGTTAAGCAACGACCCTATAGGATACCCGCCACCAAAAGAGAGGCCATACGCAAAGAAGTCCAAGAGATGCTCAGACTAGGGTAATATGCCCCTCACGTAGCGAATGGTCCTCACCCATTGTGATGGTGCCCAAACCAGACAGGAGCAGCAGGTTCTGCATGGACTTTAGGGCCTTAAACGCGGTATCGTCGTTTGACGCTTACCCCATCCCACGAATCGACGAGCTGATTGAAAAATTAGGTGAGGCCCAGTACATCAGCACGCTAGACCTGACCAAGGGATATTGGCAGGTCCCATTAAGAGAGGAAGACAGGAAGAAGACCGCTTTTGCCACCCCAGACGGACTGTACGAGTTCAACGTCCTCCCCTTTGGCTTGCACGGGGCGCCAGCCACCTTTCAGAGGTTGATGAACGAAGTCCTCAGAGAACATCAAAACTTCAGCTCGGCTTATTTGGACGACATCATAATATTCAGCCCGTCCTGGGATAGCCATCTACTGCACCTGCATACCATCCTACAGCAGCTCAAGGGCGCTGGGTTACACATCAACTCAAAGAAGTCCCGGATAGGATTCCAAAAAGTGAAGTACCTTGGATACATGCTCGGACACGGAATCATAGAACCACAAATCGAAAAAGTCAGAGCTATAGCCGACACCCCGTTTCCCAAAGCAGTGAAGGACATGAGAGCGTTCTTGAGGTTGATTGGTTATTACCGCCGCTTTATACCCTCATTTTCGGACATAGCTGCCCCTCTCACGGACACCCTAAAAAAGCAGTTCCCTGCCAACGGGTTCTTACATCCCACACCTGAGATGTGGATGGCCTTCAAAACCCTAAAAAGGGTTATCACGACCAGTCCGGTGTTGTCCTCCCCCGACTTCACCAAGCCATTCATTCTTCACACGGACGCTTCGGACTTCGGAATAGGGGCTGTATTGCCCCAAGAGTCAGAGACAGGGATAGAACACCCCATACTCTACATAAGCCGGAAGCTGTTCCCCAGAGAAGTGAGGTAGCCGACCATCGAAAAGGTGTCTCGCCATCAAGTGGGCGGTAGCCAAACTGAGATACTACTTAGAGGGGAACCCACTTACGCTTTATACGGACCACGCTCCACTGCAGTGGATGAGTCGGAACGTGTCCAATAATCCGAGGGTCATGCGATGGTTCCTATCCCTCCAGCCCTTCTCCTTTCAGGTATGCCATAGGAAAGGGAAAGACAATGCCAACGCGGATTTCTTGTCCCATTTTCCTCTCCCCGATCGGGAGAATCCTAGGGGGGAGGTGTGTGACGAGGGGAACCGGGGGACCCGGGACACCGAGACTTGAACCCCCTAATGTGTACCGAACCCTGTTGCGCTCACCCTTTCTCACGCAGCACCCGGAACACTGGAAGGACGACGAGCACCTATCTCGACCCGAGTCTGACTCGACCGACGAACACTGTTTCTTTAACTGGGCGGAACTGGATCCGAGTCCCGCCCACGAGAACCTGGTAAAACCCTGCAGTGAACCTGTACAGGTGTGTGAGTCACCGGGAGGAGTAGGCAGTCGGAAGGACGTGGAGAGGAGAGGCGGATTGGAGAGACTGACAGGAACGGAGGACGCGAAAAGAACCGGAGGTGAAACTGACACCGAGAGCGGAGACATCGGAGGAGTCCTGGATTACAGAGGAGGAGGAGGCGGAGGCGGGAGGCGAGGCAGGAGCGAGAGACGACGACTACAGCAGCAAGCCAGGAGGCCAACGAGAAGGCGCTTCGCCCAGCCACACTTCAAGGGAAGTGTGGCTTGCACAGGTACGATCTCGCTTTGCGGGCTGGGTTGGACGTAGGTGGTACAAATCGCCCTGAGAGACACACGGCATCCTTTCCACCAAATCCCCAACCCTATCTGCACTATACCGACACCTAGGTCTTGGGTGGAGTGTTTATGCACGTGTGATCCTCACTACCCTCCCCTGTGCACTGTTCATATATTCACAAGGACTAATTCTGCCCCTTGTTTCTGTTTTCCGAGCTGGAAGGCACAAGAGCAGAGGACCGGACTACCTGTCCCAGAAGCCCGAGGGAAAGAAGGGGAACCGGACCAGAAAGACACCGAGAGCGACGTTCCGCCATAGAGGCCGCAGCAGAACTACCCCTTCCCTACTATCGAAAACAGATACATAGGAGACGCATACTAAAAATAAAGCCTGCGTTACCCACAGTACCTGTCTCCGTGAGTCTATTCCCATCGCCCATTTCACACAGTCTTTGCATGTGTTTGTAATCTATGCATCTATCTATATTTTAATATCGCACTTATGCTTACTCGTGAATTAGGGACGGGCTCCACAGAATAGTGACTCCTCCTGGATCAAAGATAATGATTGCAGTATTATACTTTTCACTGCTTCAAGTGTCTCATGCCTGTTTGTTGTTTGTCTGCTTGACTCCTTCTCATTCAATCTGCCTCTTTGATTCTGTCTGCGTTTGCTCTAGCTCTCGGTGTCTGCTTGTTTCTCTCTCAATCATGTCCCTTTGATTCTTCCTCTTTCTCTCATCCTCCCTCGCTATGCACCCTATTTCCTCTCTCTATATGTCTTTCTCTTCCCTCCCTGCTATGTGTTGCTTCTGTTTCCTTATCTCACACTCTGTCACTCAGCTTCTATCCTCTTGTTCCCCTCCACCCACTTTTCCTATCTCACCTGCCTAACTGCTTCTCTTCTCCTACTGTTACCAGCACTCTCACTTCGACCTACCCTTTTATTATACAATTCTATTTCACTTTTCCTGTATTTCTTGCTCTAGTCTCTGTCCCCAGCTGTCTGTCTCTCTCTTGCCTTTCCCCTGCCTTTGTTCCCTTTCTTCATCTCTCTTGTGCTTTCATTCCCTCATATCCCACCCCTCCAGCAGCAGTTCTCCATTTCTAGCTGTTAGACATTGCCCTACTTTGGGGGATTACCTCAAAACTCTTTCCTTTTTGTCCTCCTGGTTTTTGCTCACTCTCTTTTGCTGACCATAGGAATCTGGGCACTTTCCGACTGTACTGCAGTAGGAAAGTGTGTGCACCCTTCCTACACATGTCCGGACCGGGCGCTTACTTGATTGGTTTAGGTGTCATACCTGTAAGTGCCTGGTGAAAGGGTCCACCACATACCTAGGACTGAGGTGGCACAGGCTGAAGGGGTAACATAGCAGATTGTGCCACCCCCCCCCCAGAAGAATCTCTCAATAATGTCTCATGAAAATGTTAGCTTGGCTTACTCTGTGGCCAACACTGAAGGAGCCGTTTCCTACCACCACACCGGGGTAGGTGCGGAGCCGGGTAGGTACTTCTGCATGTGTCCTGCCCTGGTTGGGATGAACCCCCGTGTGAGTTTTCCCTATATAAGGGGTCAGCTGTTCCCATGGGGGCACCTCCAGGGTGTGGCTGATGCCTCAGTATGGTCATAAGGCCTGGGACACTTTCCCACTGTCAAGGCAGCATGAAAGTGCACATGCTCTTCCTACCTACGTTTGCAAGGGGTGTTTGTCCACGGTTTCCAAACATAGGTCAGGTCTGTCAGTGCAGGCCGGTGTGTGTTAACTCTCGCACCTAGGGTAGTGGTAATCCAGTGCCTAGTCAGCCAGTGCAGGCCAGTGTGTGCACTGGCACAAGTGATACTGTAGAGCCTGGCTGGGGAATGCATGTGCACCAATGACGTTGTGACTATGTGGCAGGCCTGCCATTGCAGGCTGGGGTGGGCACTTGACCTGATGTGTTTCTTGGCGTGTGTCCAGCCTGCTTTTGCACTGTGTCACTGATGGTGTCACACACATATGTGCTACTCACCATTGTGGGCTGGGGTATGAAGTTTTCTACATGCGTGGCCAGCCTGCCATTTCAGACTGGTGTTTGCATTGCCCCACTAGTGTTTCTTAACAGGTGACCAACCTGCCACTGGAGGCTGGATTGCGCTTTGTACAAACGGTGCCTCTGCATACGTGACAGACTGCTATTGCAGATTGATGTGAGTTTTGCACCGCTGGTATTTTACAAATAAGTGCCCAGCTTGCCATTGCAAATTTAGGTGCTCGTTGCATGTTTGATATTACTAAATATGTGGCCAGCCTGGCAGTGCAGACTGGTGTGTGCGTTGCCCCATGGTGTCTTTGAATACATGTCCAGCCTGCCATTTCAGACTTCTTCCTTGGGCAGCAACATTGGATTGCAGTGGGGCAGCCACACCATGTTTCCTATCATTGTGTTCCTAGTAACATCCCTTTTCCAGTGGTAAAGGTGGCTTTGCCATGATTTGATTAGAAACGCCACTACTAAAAGGTGAGAAAGCAAACAACACTCAGATGATGGATGGTACAGAGCAAATAAAACATTCACCCCCAGTAAATAGATCTGGGTTAAATTCATCGTTCTTTTGCCCACGATGCCACCCCATTTTAGATCTAGCCATATGCAAATCAGTCTTGACGCTGTGCCTCATGGGAACAGTCCAGACCGAACTGCCAAACCAGGTCCTCCCTGGACCAGAAACAAGCATCCTAGGGCCGGTTTTGGAGCATCAACCCTCATCAACCAGGCTAGCTTGAATCCAGAGGCACAGGGAGCCCAGGACCCACGTCTGGGCATACCTGGAGCAAAAAAAACAATGGATTTAGGCCCAGGTCTCTGTTCTGGTGTGAATGTACAATTGGAATAGGTATACCCAAAGTTGGGTCTCGTGCCCTCCATGCCACTCATAAGATTTGGTCAGACGCCCATTGACTTCAATGGGAGACTGTGTACGGAACGTGTACACAGGCTTGCATTGATAAAAGGGGTGGTTGGGGATAATTGTGGCGGGCACCCATTGGTGCCTGCCACGCTCTGCAAGGTTGGGAAAAGGGTACCCATGGGTACCCCCTCAAGCCCAATTTGCAGGGCCCTGGGTGAAGGGGTCCTGCTACAGGCCCTCAAAGACCAATTCCGGCAGCCTTTTCGATCCGGGCTGTGAGAAGTTAGCCTGGCATATGATGTCCACTATTCTAGTGGGCACCTTGCACCAGTCTAAATGACCCTTATTGATGGTGGTTGTAAAGTCAACCTTATAGACAAGCTATACTAGTGGTAGCATGGACCAGCAGTCTTAGGCTAAAACTTCAGAGAGCATGTGAAGCCAGCTGTTTTACCATATATAATCCCTTGAATACCAAATGAAAGGACATCACACAAGGTATATATCAAATGTATATGTAGTTATTACTAACACAACTCCTCTGCACTCTTTATGAGTTCAGAGTTCGAGATACGTTACAAGTTACTCATTAAGCATACTATAAGTTGCACAAATACAATTCTGCCCTAGGGACCGCACGAACTATATACTAAGTAAGTGGTATAAGAACCACTTCAGGAATAGTGAATAGGCCTAGGGCATCGCTGGGGTTACACTTCAGGACCAAAGGTTTGGAAGTAGGGGACCCACGGGAGACGCGTGCAGTGTGGGAACACAGACGCAAGTTACCACTGACTTACAATGGAGAATGAAGAAGTCACAAAGTTACTGATTGAGGGCACTTCCAGGTGGACTATGGTGAAACCCCTTTAAACTAGGACACTTGGATAGTCAATACCCATGGGAGAACCGGAGTACTTGAGTTACCTCACCCAGGGAAGCCGGGCGTATAGGTGTCTTTTCGTGTCGGGTTTCGTCAATGCCTTCAATGGAGACCTGCAAAAGAAGTGCTGCAGTCAGCCGAAGGAAGAGTGTCCGGGTGGATCCAAGGGTGGATCGAAGAACTGAAGAACCTGAAAGCAGAGGGTAAAGAGTCTGGGTCACTAGCCAGTGACCAGGAAGGAAGCAGGATGGAACCAGGTGATGTCGCGATGCAAACAGGTGAAGAGGGGAAGCTTGTCTCTGCAGCCACGAGGACCAGGAGGCGTTGACGACAACCAGGAGCTGGATTCGAGCTGTCCCAGGAAGGATCTAGTTGACTGCGGTGTCGGTATCCAGGTTGGACCCAACAAGCTGTGGCAACAGCAACCCACGCAGTAAGTAAAGATTGGCTTCAGGTCAGACCAGCAAGGTCTGAGGGGCTTCTACTTTGCAGGAAAGCTGAAGCAAGCCTGGAGCAACTAGGAAAGCAAGATGATTTTAAAGTTTTCCCTTCAGGGGGCTCACTAGCCAATGGGCTAGCAACCGGGAAGACGCATCAAGCTGAAATGCAGGAGCAGGCCCCACGCGGCACTCGTGGAGTGTGTAGGGCTGAGCTTCAGTGCAAATGGTGCTCGGGTCTGGGGCTTCTCGTACCCCAATGCATAACTGTGATTTACCTCAGGAGTCGATGCAGTTAGCAATTTGCAGGATGTCCAGGGAGTCTGGTCCCACGTCTCTCGTGTCCGCCACAGGACTCAGCTTTGCTGTGGATGTAGGTTGGAGTCCAAGAAGTCTGGAAGTCCAGTCCTGAGTAGCTGAGTCTTCGGGTTCTGTCGGGAGCGTTGACAAGGCAAACCGGCAAGTTACTGGTGGTGCCTACTTGAACAGGGTGATCACTCCTTGACCACAAGGGAGATGTCTTCCATCTTCTAGTTGATGTCGAAAGTCGAAGGTCCAAGAGTTTGTTTCAGAGCTTCAGTCCAGGATAATTTAATGTCTCTAGACACAGCTCCTATCTTTGTACTAATCTAAGGGGCTGGATTACCTGCTAGGTCCCTCCTATGGGTGGACCCTGAGAAGGGGGTGGTTACACCCCTTTCTCTTTGTCCAGTTTCGTGCCAGAGCGAGGCTGGAGTGCCCCAGCAACTGGTTTGAAGCGGGCTATGCATGGAGCACCTTGTGTGCCCCAGGCAGTGTCTCATTTTACAGCCCTCCCTGCCCCAATAAACTAAATACCTGTCTGGGGAGGTGCTAGCACCTTCCAAGGCAGGAAACCTATTGTCCAGGCCTCCCCTGCTGGAGTTTCGTCCAGCAGCAGGAGGTCAGACTCGTGTTCTGTAGCAGCAGCATCCCATTTTGTGATGCTGAGGCTCTGTTTAACTTCAACCGGGTAAAGCAGTAACCAACATGTCTTCTCCCTCTAGAAGGGTGGAATGCTACCCACGCCGCCAGAATTGGCGGGGGGTAGTATTCCAAAGTGTTTGACACCTTACAAAACATGTTTTGATGAAGCCAAACCAAAGTTAGCATTAACCGTGAGGATTATAATGCACTTAAGAGTATATGGTATGGCTATATCATAGAACAGCTATAAGGACATGGTTCCGAAAGCTGCAGAGGGGCTCAGCTCATGCTAGGGCACCCGCTCACATAAAACCAAGCACTCTGCCTCCAGGATTGTTAAGCCCTGCCATAGGAGTGACATATAGGTTACTATGTGTCTATATATAAGGTATATATAGGTATACTATATCCACGTAAGGGGTGATTACACCACCTTACCCAAGCTGAGTGATCAGCCTGTGGTGTCAGTTTGGATGGCCAGCCAGGGGTGGCATAATACATGCTGCAGCCCCTGGTAGGCCTTGGATGCACCTATGGCCTGGATACCTTTGGTACACTATACAGGGGCTCAAAAAGGTGACCCAATACCCAATCAGGTATGTACCTAAAGTACAAGGTATCAATTTAGACAGAGAACAGCTGGGCTGTGGGTCTGATTAGCAGGCCAACAGCCACACTAAAGTCGAAAAACCAGAAAATCACAGCAAAAAGCGGGGGTGACCATAGGAAGCAGACCCTACTTTCCTACACGGGCAAACCAAATCGGAAAGGCTGTCCGAATCGTTCATCGTACTTGCTTGCTTGGAAAACCTACTCCATAGATCTGTACGAATCAGCTCCGGAAGGCTCTATCTTTTCTAAAACCTTCCAGAACCAATACGGTCAGTGCTAAGGTGTTCCAGGCATCGTACTTGGTCTGAACTGTGAATGATTCGGTCGGAAACAAGGGCTCCGGATCAGTTTAGGCAACTCCGAATCTGATTCAGCGCCCTTCCGACCGAGATTGGAATCGGGCCCTAAGAGTTTTATATTTTTGGTCAACTAATAAGGTTATTAAAATATATATATGACATAATATGTTCTGTTATCTTAAGTACTTTCTCTACTGCTATACAGATTGGAGTGGGAATAGTAAATTGTACACCTCCTTAGTCCAGAACTGTCCCTACTATTGCAAAGACTGAGGTGGGAATGCTAAATTTAACCCCTGAAGTTGTAATAGTAAACTTTACCTCTCTGAAGTCCAATGCTTAGTCTATCGTTGTAAAGATTGGAATGAGAATTGTAACTTTTACCTCTACAAAGTCCAATGCTTTCCCTACTGTAGAGTAGACTGAGTGGGAATAGTACATTTTACACGTCCGATATTATGTGTAAATATAATGTTTTTGTTGGTTTCATTTTATATTATTTGTTTATATACAGATACGTTTTTTTGTGTAATATGTTCATTAATATTTTTATAGATAGTTGTTTATATTAAATTAATTAGATCATTTATTTTAATGTTTTTAACTTATGTTTTACTATTTTTATTTTCATTTAAATATATTACTATATATGGATGCTTTTTATAGTGGTAAATTAAAATAATTAAAAGAAAAACTTATAATTTAAAATATATATTTTTATTAATAGTATTGTATATACATATTTATGAACATATATGTATGTGTGTTTTTATTAGTGTAGTTATATATATTTTTAAATACTATTTAAAAATATGTAATTTACATTACATTAATATTATATATTGAAATGTTTAAGAATTACTATTGTACTCTCATTATAGCATAACAATTGATATGTTGTACCTTTTTTTACGATATGAATGTGAACGATACTTTTTTTCTTATATTTTTGTACTTACCATTGTAAGTATAGATAGAAGATATTCTTGTCATCAATATTTTTGACATGATATTTATGTATCACAATATTGATGTGATCAATATTATGTCACTGATCCCACCAATCCCTGTGGACCATGCCAAGAACCCCAGGATCATCCTGGACACAAACCTCTCCATTAGCACACAGTTTAACGCTGTCGCCTTATCATGGTTCCACATCCGGTAAATGCTACAGAAGATATTCAAGCGGCTCGTTCTTACCACCAGATGAACAGTCACCCAGGCTCCTAGCACAAATAGACTTGACTACTGAAACCCCCTCTACATCGGAATCCCAGCCCATGTTCTATGCCGTCTCCATACCCACCTAGAACACCGCCTTAAGGCTAATACTGGACACCCAGCAAAATAACCGCATCTACACACACCTCGACAATCTCCACTGGTTTCCAGTCCAGGAAAGATGGGAGTTCATGCTACTCATCCACGCCTACAAAGTTCTCCTCAACACCCGCCCAGTTATCTCAACCACTGCCTCAAACTCTGCCAACCTACCAGACCTCTTCGATCTGCATCCCAGGCAAGAGCACACCTCCATCGCATTAGGAAGGACAGAAGCAGGGGACACTCCTTCTCATACCTCACAGCTAAGTCCTGGAACGACCTTCAGCAACACCTCAGAACCTCCCTCTCCCTCATGGACTTCCAAAGAAACCTCAAGACATGGCCTTTCCAGAAGAAATAGGTATTACCTCCATCTTCCCTCTCAGGTCTGCCTTACTAAGTGCCTGCACACCCAAATGGATGATTAGCCGCATTCTGCAAATCCACACAACATAACATAAAATATAGCACTTACGATCCCTGACGAGGCATTGAGGCCCTTTTTCAGCAAGTAGCATGCTGCTCGAGAGCTCAAGAATTTAGGAGGTTAGTCTACATTTTTTTTGTTTTTCTTGTGCATTAGTTGTGTTATGTTTATGCTCTTGCTTTCTTATGTGTTTTGTAGAATTTGTAATAGGGATAGAAGGATGGAGGTGTATTTGGAAAAGGGAAGTATTAATATTGTTTTTGTAAGTTGTGGTTGTGTGGTTCCCTGTTAGTTGTATGACATGGCCAAGAAGGAGGGGTGAAGGTTTGAGAAGGATTTATGGGAGTTCACGAGATGGGAAGGACAACAGTTTTTCTTATAATAAAATTTAAATAATGTATAGCTAAAAATATACATACGTATGATGTTTGGCAATGTTTTGTTTGCATTATGAAACTTCTCTCTATATACATAACCATATTTACGTTGAAGCAGAAATATTTACATGATCTGTTGTCCATATTTTTCATGGAGTACAATTTTTTTATGGTTGTAATAACTGTGCAATAAACATGTTTGTTCCTCCCCCTACACACACAGGATTGTGAACTGGGTCAATCCCCTTCAGCTAATTAGTTACCTTTATTGCCATGGACGTCTATGTAAATGTGTGTGTTTTAGGACAAAACATATTTTGATATTAGCTAATTGTGTTATGTATTGGGGAAAGCCCAGCTCTTCCCCTAAAAAGACAGTTTTACAAAAACCATGATAAAACAAGCACTGACAAAGCAAAAATGCTGGCAGCCAGTGCCAGGTTTACTGGCTTTGGCAATGTTTGTTTTAGGTCTGGCATGTGAGTCAGCTTTAGATTTCTTACAAGGGTATTGTTGTATTCAAACATTTGATTCTTAATATAGTGCCTCATTCAGGTGGCGGTCGGACCGCCATTGACTTGCCATTGGTAGCGGTGGGACCGATATCCAGTAGAGTGGTCTGACCGCTGCATTGTGATGCGGCCCGTCGGACCGCGTCGGATGAAGGAACTGACAGGCACTTCCAAAGGGCTCAAGGAGCCCATCAGTTGGATTGTATTCCCTACAATAGGGGCGGTGCCTGCCCAGGCACCGCCATAAGGATTACGATGTCCCTTTCCGACAGACTATCCATGGAAAGACTGTGGGAAAGGGACTTTGGGGACCCCTAGCATGGCCCCCATCACCTGTGGGCTTCCGTTATGAGAGCAGGGGCGCACCTGTGGTGTCCTCTCCAACATCCATGCCCCCTGTGACAGGCACCACATTATGCCTGGCACATGGTGTATGGAGGTTTAAAACATCCCTTTTTCCATTGCTGCTTGTGCTGAGGCCCTTTTGAAGCAGCAGCACAAGCCATAATGGAGAGAACAATGATTCAGACCACCTACACAGTTGTCACATCATAATTTGGCAGGTAGGACCACCGAATACTTGTCAATCAGTCCCAATCTCACTGCTTTGGTGGTCGGATGCTCATCCAAAGCCATTGTAATCGAGTCCATGAATACAAAGAGGGGATATTGGTCAGTGGACTTCATCCATTGGTCAGTTAAAATGTAATTTACACTTTGCTTCCAGCCACAAGAGCATGCAGCACGGAGTAATGGGAGAGGCCACCTTTACCCATTGGATCCATTCTCTGTGAGTGACTGCACAAACCCCAAGCACGTTATTCACATCTACCTCAAATAGTTCCTACTACTTCATCGAGAAACCTGGGTCCAGGTGTGCTTTTTCATTTCACTTATTTTTATATTATCTTTAAATAGTGTTTATTTATTTTACCTGCACTGTGACTGCCCACTTTGGTAACCATTTACTTTCTGTCTCTTTTCAAAGTTATAAAGTGTTTAGGTGACACTGTAACATCAGAGCTGCCTATGGTTTGAGAGTTGGTTAGCGGGTGATAGTCCTGCCTTCTTTACAAATGTTAATAATGATAAAACGCATGGCACAACTGAAAGGCTTTCTGATTAATACAAATCACTACAGCCTCATAGATTAATTATTTCTAAATCAAAATTTTTTAATACAAGCATAGGTTAACCACGTTTAGGTGGCCTCATGTTTTCCTATTTTTTTCTGTGGCACTTTTTTTTCAATTAAAAATGAAATTAAAAAACTAACCATCTCACCAGCCGTCCCCGGCCAAACCAATTGACCTTGCCAATGCTTATTATATGATGCTGACGCAACCTTAATAGCTGTCTCCAGAGTTGTCCCACATTTCATAACTGCAGCAATAGACAATGGATTGGGTGAATTGGATGAATATTGTGTGTCTATCTTCATATACCCTATCTGCAAAGTTGTTATTCAATATCACACAGATTTGTGCAAATCAATGATTGGTACATGTGTATAACCCAAGCGCCTACATGGCCCACGGGACAGGTGGGGGGCACTCATCAGGATGCCCCCTGTTCTGCCTGAGTCCTTTGAATGTCCCTGAGATATGGAAGTCTCAGGGGGCCCGCATCACATTTTGAGGTGCAGGGAGGCATTGTTTAATTTTACATCACTGGATTGATGGGAGCATTTCTTGTTGCATGATCAGCAGGCATTGCTGTTAAAGGCAAAGGCAAGACTTGCAAAAATTGGTTCAGAAGGGATAGTTGTTGGGATGCTTTTCCGGGAAAAGATGCTAGCTATGGAAGGTAGGTCAACATCAAATGCTGAGAGGGGTGTGCGTGCATGTGTGTTGGGGCTCCATGTGTGTTTGCATGGGTGTGTGGGTGCATGGGTCTGTATGTGCATGTGTGTGTGTACGCGGGCATGAGTGTTTAGGGTCACAGAAAGGATTTATAATGCATTGTTTGTGTGTCTGTGTTTACATGAGTGTTGGTCTGTGCATGTGTGCATGGTGTGTGTGTTTGTTTTGCTTCTCTGAGATGGATTGATGATGCATCGACGGTGCCTGAGAGAAGGCTGCCTGGTTGTTAAGCTGATTTTACTAGAAATTGAACTTGTGGTCCGGAAAAGGGAATTTTTTTTAATTTTAATTTTTTTATTTTACCGAGTTTTATTTAGCGCGAACTTGACCAGAATCGGGTATCAGAGCGCTTTACATAGCACCAGTTGCATTACATGAGGACACATTAATTTTTTTTTAGGCACGGGGAGGTTAATTGATTTGTCCAGAATCACAGGATGTTCAGCTTCATTGCCGAGACTCGAACCCAGTTCCCCAGATTCGAGGTTGCCCGCCCTAGCCGTTAGGGAACAAATGCTATGACTTATAAAACAGCATGTTGCAGTGTGCCAGTAACTGTTCCGCCTTGCAAGGCTGATTGTTTTTCACACTTTTTGACATCATTTTATTCGTTTTTTGAAGGTGACAAAATGAAACAGACATCTACTAGTTTTAACAGGTGCACGTTTTCAGTGAACTTCAGCCAATCAGATTGCATTAGACAAATACAGATCAGAACACCACTTCAGGATCAAATCCCATATTTATTTTGCATTCAAAGCCTACGACCTCAATTAAAAACTGATTTTGATGACCTTACAATATGATCAGAAAATAAAAAATCAGACTGTGAAAAATACAGCGGGTACCGTTTTTCACTATTAATGCATTTCTTTCTCTGGCAGCCTATCCCAGCAAAACGTTGGGATAGTCAAGGAGAACACGTTGCCTTGAAGCAGATAACTCAACCTATGAGGAGGAAACGTGTTTCTTAAAAGGGTTTAGTGTCATGTAACGTTTATAGACCCTATGTTTAGTCAACACTTGCAACAGAGACAGGACGTCAACCGGTTTTAATGGCAACCCGAAGGCTAGCAATATCTATTATCCAAGTTCTACTGAAGCTGCAGTTGTACTGTACACATACGTGATGAAAGAAGAACAGAGAACAGCACATGTTATGTCAAAGACCCCTGCGATTTAATATGTATACACACGTTTTTGTTACAAAACAACCTCACTTCTTTTCTTAATCAGAGCTTGGCTAATACCCCTTCCTATATCCTTACCCATCATGAAAATACTGGGCCTCATTTATGAGCCCTTGCGTCACTTTTACGCCGCCAGTGCGTCACTTTTTGTGACGCACCAGGGGTGTAAAAAATACGCCTTGTTGCGCCATATTTACAAAGTGACGAATCTAGGTAGATGCGTCACTTTGTAAACCCCTGCGCCACATTATACCTGCGCCAGGTATAATGTATGCAAGGAGGGCGTATTGACGCAAGAAAGGGTCGTAGAAGTGACGCAGTGAAATCTATGAGATTTCACTGCGTCACTTCTAGGACGCCGTTGCGTCAAAATCTTGCGCCTGCCTCACAGCAGGCGTAAGACTGACGCAGGCCCTTTCACATGGGGCTTGCCCATGTGAAAGGAGGCATTGCTGGAGTTGCGTCACTTTTGTGACACACTCCAGCAATGCGTCACTTTTGCGCTGACAGATACATCAGAAATACTGACGTATCTGTAACTCCTTGCGCCATGATGCGTCATACTGTAAATATGACGCATCATTGGTGGCGCAAGGAGGGCGCAGTGAAAAGTGATGCATCGCTGTTTTGACGCAGCGATGCGTCACTTTTCATAAATGAGGCCCACTGTTGTGAGCGTCCAAGATGCTGCAAAGTGAAATCTGTCACCGGGGCACATTCCATCAAAAAAGAAGAAGAAAAAAACAAGACTTTACGGCCCCATTTTCCTTACCAATGGAATGAAATTAGCTCTTTTGAAGCGGAGGTTTCCGTTTCTTCCACCAGAAGGGAAGCTTGCCCAGGAATATATACAGTTTACGAGCAAGTCTAAGCCTACAATGTCAGTGAAAACGAAGAATTCTACCCTACTTCATTTACTGTACAGCAGAGCACGGCCGATAAAATTTCAAATATATACTTTTCTATTTGGTTAATCAAATCGGGTAAACAGCAATTTTCTAAAGCATTTAGGAAAAATATCAAACTAGCTTATTCCAAAGGATCTATGTAATTTTAAAAAGATTTGTTTGTCTTTTCTGGCGCGAGCCATTAAAGAAGATGTCAGTTTAAAACAGATCCAGTCAGGCACCATTAGAGAAAAGCAATATTTCGGTTCAATGGCAGTTCCATGTTACAGGCTACTGCTCTTGCATACTTAGCTTCATCAGAGAGGGGACTGGGGTTAGGGGATCTGAGAGTAAAAGAAGGTGGGCGAGTCCCCTCAGCTAACAACATATCACAGTAACAGAAAAAAAAATGTATAAAAAAATTCAATACACTTTCTATGCTAGCTTCTGAAATACTGTACGACATGCTTGCTTTGATAAAACAAAAATGAAGCACACCATGTCAGTCTAAATCAGTCCTATTGGGCTGCATACCGAGGCTGTTCCCCGCTGCACAAAGACCGGTCACTACCAAGAGAATTACAGAGAGGGGAAAAAACGTCAGGGTAACGAAAAACGAGATAGCAGAATGGCAAGTTAACGAACGAAAATAAAAGAAAAGACCCTCCAAAAAGATGCTCACTTACATATAATAAAATGCACCCTATTTTGGCCAAAAGTTTTCAGCCATCGGTCGCATATTTGTATATTTACCAAATGTATACAACATTCATTGCAGGTTCAGAAATGGCTGGCACCCTTCAAACGGAGTGCAGGGTTATGTATAGGCATTTATTAGGAAAAAAGGTAACTTTCTGAATGCGCCAAACTATAGACCATTTGGTCATTTCAGGATCAAAACTCAACCGCAAACTTAAATCAAGCACGTCAGACTGGAACTGGTGCGGTTCCGCCCACTCCCCTGGAAAAGGAGACGTACTCCTTCTTTCAATTTAAGCAGCCTCAGGGCACACAACTCTAAGATAAACTTGCTCACCACTTTCTCAAAAGATATTTCATGTCTCCTCAAGCTGTTTTGAAAAGCCATTTCTAGCTCACAAAGCAGTAGATGGTCGCTGCCCTGGACACAGCTGCACGGCACTGGGAGAGTTGGCAATAATGGTAATTTTCGCAGATCGAGGGACAGCAATGCACATAAACCATAAGCTGGTCAGAGTGCGACCCCTCCTTTTGAGTTCAAGGGTGCAAGTGAGAACAGCAGAGTTGAACAGGCTTACGGCACACACTTTTTGTGTGGTAGCGTCAGGATAATGTTTGGGCACTCCGGCAGGCATCAATCAGACTAAAGCATAAGCAAAGAACAGCCAAACCCTGAAATCTAACCATTAAAAACATGCTATCCTTCGTAAGAGTAAGAGTAAGAGTATTTTACACCCAACCTTCAGAATATCCCTCCCCCCATGTCTCGAAAAATATACTATATCTCCTCCAAAAATATACTATATCTCCTCCAAAAATATACTATATCTCCTCCAAAAATATACTATATCTACCAGCTCATGAAGGGATGAGAAATAATTTTAATCTAAAAAATTGAACTCTCGGTTCCTTAAAGTGGAGCATTTTGGTGCTTCACTTGTAGGACAGCAATGCAGGAAACTGTCACGGTGATGGTCAGTATTGTACACAAGTTATGAGAGAATAGCATACCTGGTGTCCATCATCAGTCTACGGTACGCATAAAATATTTTTCAGCATTCCTATCGACTAAAATCTGTCTTTCAGAGGTATAACATCCTTTCAAGACACATGGGTCTTGAAATACTGCTTATTTTCCAAAAAACAATAGTCAAATAATATATATATATATATATTCACTGAAAAAACCATAGGTTATAGACCATATATAGTTAGGAATTAGCATTTAAAAAACCTTATTTTACTCACACAAAACCATTGAAATTCCATATATAGTTAGTTGCACTAACTATATATCGCGCACCCGCAATCCACTGCTGATGATGTCACATATTACATCATTCATGACATGGTCAGTGACATCACTGATGACATCACTGATGACATTTCAAATGACATCACTGATTACATCACTGATGACAACATCCAGTGACTGTATGTTTCTGTAAAGTTAAAATATGTCTTACATATTGAAGAATGAGTGGATGTAGAAGTGTCTGGATGAAGGATTTAGTAGGTGCATGACTGACTGTATGAGTGAGTGATTAAATGTGTCTCACTGAGTGCATGGGTTAGTGACTAAACTGTCTTAATTTGTGCATCATTATGTCTATTGTTCTGTAAACTGTTGCATGTGTTGATCAATAGCTATATGAGTAACTATATGGGTTATTGATTGATTGTCCAAGTATTTGTATGGGAGACTGAGTGAGTGTGTGGCTGGCTGGGAGGTGTGTGACTCTGTGCAGATCAATGTGTACTTATATCAATGATTGTATAACAAGGTAAGTATGTGTTAGTATATGTTTGAAAATATAAGGTGCTCTATGTTTAACTGTATAGACAAGAAAATGGAAGTGTGATTGATTCTTTACAGGACTGACTAGGTGTGTGAGTAACTCCATGGATGAGTGGCAGAGTGTGAGTGTCTGTATTGGTGTATGAGTGCATATGATAGTGTTGTAAAGATGAGTGATTGTATGTATGAATGATTGTATGGGTGAATGAGTGAATGTGTGTGTAGACGTAGGAATCAGTGAGTACATATGTAGTAACTAGTATTGGTGTGTCAATGGTTTCAAAAATTATACTCTGTATTTAACACTGGGTGAAACAGAGGTTATATTAAAATATGAGGAGATGCATTGTATTGTCACATGAATGATATCATCAGTGATGTGGTCATTGATGTCAAATGAGATGTCATCAGTGATGTCATCAGTGATGTCATTTGAGATGTCATCAGTGATGTCATCAGTGATGTCACTGACCATGTCATGAATGATGTAATATGTGACATCATCAGCAGTGGATTGCGGGTGCGCGATATATAGTTAGTGCAACTAACTATATATGGAATTTCAATGGTTTTGTGTGAGTAAAATAAGGTTTTTTAAATGCTAATTCCTAACTATATATGGTCTATAACCTATGGTTTTTTCAGTGAATTTTCAAGGTTTTGTAAATGCTAATTCCTAACTATATATGGTCTATAACCTATGGTTTTTTCAGTGAATTTCAATGGTTTTTTAATAGCAAATATCATAAGCTGTCGAATGTCAAGTACGTGGTAAGTGAAAACATTTTCGTGTTTATGCACACTGATCTGCTTTGAATGGTGTCCCCCCCCCCCCTCATTTCTATTAGGAGTACTCTCTCTTTGCACATAGTGAAGGGTAGTTAACGCAGGCCTTTGCCCCCGTTGTAATACGTCGTGCCTGCTTCTCTCTCCATTTGATTGATTGTTATCCAAGTATTTACTGTTTTAGAATTGGTTCTCTTTGGTTCATTCTCTATTTACAAACAAACACAGAGTCGCAATACTCTGTTTAGTCTTTGCAGATAACGAAAAATCGTGTAAAAAAAAAAGAAAAGGAATCGAGCAAAATCAGTAGGCCACTAACGGGATCTCTTTTTTACCTCGCTAAAATAGAAACATTAGGAACAACCCCTCATGACAAATACAAAACTAGTGAAATGAACTGAACTCCACACAATGATGGCTGCAAAACAGCTCGGCTCCGCCACCCACCCCACCCAAAATAACGATAAAGAGCGGCTGCCATGATTGGTTGCGGAATGGCCACGACGGAGCTACGAAATGGTACTGCTCTCATGCTAACCCCAGCTTCAGTCTGAAACATCCAGAAACACTGTAGACTACCAATTCGATCAGTTCCGGTAGCGCCCCAATGTAACCCGGTAGAGAAGAACTAGCCCTCCCCTCTTTGACTAATGGTTCTTGTTGCCTGTCCCTTCTGTTGTCATTTAACAGAACTATTTAGCCTGCTGAAAGGGGTTGTGTTCCGACCGCTGGTTGGTGGAGACATTTTGACTATATTCTGGACCTGCGTTGTCGCGTAATGCGTCATATGACGCGCCGCGTTAGCGCATCCGGAAGTCATCCGGGGCGCGCAGCGCGTAACGTAAGCATAACAAGTCATGTGACTTGTTAATAAAACTTTTCATTGGTTCATTTTACTTTTCTTATTCTAATGATGAAAGGCTTGGTCATATGACCTAAAAATTACGCTTTTTATTACTTCCGAACATTATTTTTTCTTAAATATATGTTATAATGTTCCAGGCTAATGTACTTTCCCGGAAAATTTACAACTGTCCTGCAAGTAAAATATATTCTTTTTTCGAGAAAAAGAGCGTTTCTTCGTCCCATGACGGAGCCGTTGAGCAAAAGAGGGTCGACCTGCTGTCTTAGTCGCCGATACGCCTGAATATGAGATTCTTATCGATCACTTTATGTTGCAGGAATAGAAAACACAACAGCCCTTGACCATTTATCTTTACTGCGTTCCTTCGTATTATACCTTTTACCCTTCATGTAATTGGTCTGCTTTATTTCACTTGCCTTTTAATGATTCTAAAACAGTGACTATTATTAAAAACGTTACCAATGTATATACTACTACCATGTTTTCTTTTAAAAACCTTTATTGTGAAAATTTCATTATACAAATACGAGCCTATAACCACGTGGGCCGGCCACGGAGCAAACTGTAATCGTATATGATGAGTAGACATTTACACTGTAGAGGAACGTAACGGGCGGGCCATTAGGTTGCAAGAACTAAGGTGTCTAACAGTTACGGAATCGATGGACGTACATTTTATAATTAAAATACGACAGGGCCAGTTACAATAAAATTATCTAGATATACATTTGCGGGCAAGTACCATGGGTGACGTTAATTCGAACTTTCAATAGTACAGTAATCAATAACACATCAGAACTTAATATCAATAGGGATGTCGAAATATTCAATCAATTCTCGTCCCCGCCCGCCATGTGCTTCAAAACTGCATACGTATCTCGTGATTTCAAGGTTCTGCAACCAGTACACAACAAGGAGTTACGAGTCCCATTTATTCCGGCGCCATTTTGGGCGAGGACGGGCAGGTCCAGGATATAGTCAAAATGTCTCTACCAACCATCGACTATGATGATGTTCATATGCTGTATTTATTAGAGTAACACTCATCTGTCCACATGAAATTAATTTGCCACAATCTAAACATGTAATTTTAATCTTTCCAAAGTTCTTCTAAATATTTGGGACCGTTTCCCTTCCCTCTGATGCTGTCAGTGCCACTTCTTTGATGAATGTACTAGCAGGTCAGGGGTTCTCCTCCAAATCTCTCTTTTATGCAGCACTATAATTAATTGGTGCCACCTCTCCATATGACGATGCATGGTATAGTTACCATAACTATATATTTTTTCGGTTCCTCTGGAGAGTTCATCGTGGCAGATGAAGCGTGTAACGTACCGGGCATTTACCTTTTTTTGCATGTACAGGAAAGGAAAAAAAAATCGAGCGTCCGAGTTCTAAGGTGTCCCAGGGCCATTTTAGTGGACCAGGCCCAAATCCAAAGAACAGGCCGCCATTTTGAGAGTCCTGTTGCAGCCGCCTGTCGCTGTAGCATCATGAGCAGCCGAAACTCAGCTGAATGGCAACTGAAACGGTAAAGGGGCGCCCCACTACAGCAGACGAGCCTCCACCTAGGAAGGCCCGTTCACGCCGCCTCCCCCCCCTCCCTTCGGGCACCCCACGCCGTTATTCGGAGCAGTATTGTAGGATTGCCACACCAGTGCGGCAACTTGCTAGACATCACCTCGGTGGTAACCGAATCTCAACGCCTTGTGGTGTCTTCTATTCAGAAAACATTGTTATGCTGCCATCGACCTATTCGCCGCAAGTGCGCACACAACTCAACTGCATAGCTTGCTAGACACCACCTCGGTGCCATCCGGATCTTGGAATCTCAGCGCCTCTTGGTGTCTTCTCTTCAGAAAATATTGTTGCGCTGCCTTTGGCCCCATTCGCACATCGGTCCACTACTGACGCCATCTCACAGGCTAATGGGGCGCCCCACGCCGACTTTCAGCATTGTAGGATGACCACACCAGTACAGCAACTTGCTAGACATCATCTCGGTGCCATCCGGATCTCGGCGCCCCACTGCAGATGAAGTGCCTCTCAACTATGAAACCACCACGGTGACATCCGGATCTTGGCGCGTTGTGCTGCCTTCGGCCTATTCGCACATCGGTCCGCTACTGACGCCATCTCACAGGCTAATGGGGCGCCCCACGCCGACTTTCAGCATTGTAGGATGACCACACCAGTACAGCAACTTGCTAGACATCACCTCGGTGCCATCCGGATCTCGGCGCCCCACTGCAGATGAAGTGCCTCTCAACTATGAAACCACCACGGTGACATCCGGATCTTGGCGCGTTGTGCTGCCTTCGGCCTATTCGCACATCGGTCCGCTACTGACGCCATCTCACAGGCTAATGGGGCCCCCCACGCCGACTTTCAGCATTGTAGGATGACCACACCAGTACAGCAACTTGCTAGACATCACCTCGGTGCCATCCGGATCTTGGCATCTCAACGCCTAGTGGTATCTTCCATACAGAAAATATTGTTGCGCTGCCTTTGACCCCATTCGCACATCGGTCCGCAACTTAGACATCACCTCGGCGCCATCCGGATCTTGGCATCTCAGCGCCTTGTGGTGTCAGTCAGAAAATATTGTTGCGCTGCCTTTGGCCCCATTCGCACATCAGTCCGCTACTGACACCATCTCACAGGCCAACAGGGCGCCCCACGCCGACTTTTACCATTGTAGGATGGCCACACCAGTGCCACAACTTGCTAGACACCACCTCGGTGCCATCCGGATCTTGGCATCTCAGCGCCTTGTGGTGTTTTCTATTCCGAAAATATTGTTGCGCTGCCTTTGGCCCCATTCGCACATCGGTCCGCTACTGCCGCCATCTCACAGGCCAACGGGGCGCCCCACGCCGACTTTCAACATTGTAGGATGGCCACACCAGTGCGGCAACTTACTAGACACCACCTCGGTGCCATCCGGATCTTGGCGCGTTGTGCTGCCTTCGGCCTATTCGCACATCGGTCCGCTACTGACGCAAACTCACAGGCCAACGGGGCGCCCCACGCCGACTTTCAGCTTTGTAGGATGGCCACACCAGTGCTGCAACTTGCTGGACACCACCTCGGTGCCATCCGGATCTTGGCGCGTTGTATTGCCTTCGGCCTATTCGCACATCGGTCCGCTACTGACGCCGCCTCACGTGCCAACTTATTTTCTCCGCATTTTATACCCTATGCCGCATAACAGGTCATGTGACTTGTTTATAAAACTTTTCATTGGTTCATTTTACTTTTGGTTTCCTAATGATGGAAGGCTTGATCATATGACCTAAAAACAACACTTTTCATTGGATGAAAACTTTTTTTTTTCCCAAACGATGAAAGCCCCACCTTGTTTCTGGATGTTTCAGACCGAAGCTGGCTTCAGCATGAGAGCACCACCATCTCGTAGCTCCGTCGTGGTCATTCCGCGAGCAATCATGGCAACCGCTCCCCACCAGAAGCCTACAGGAGTCGGGGGCCCCCAAAACTTTTGATAAATCCTCAAGGCGGAGGGGACGCTTTCGAGAATGGGGTCCAAGACCTAGCAGACAAGCGTCCGATTTCCAAGGTGTCCCAGGGCCATTTCAGTGGACCAGGCCCAAAAAGAAAAGAGCCTGCCGCCATTTTGAGAGTCCTGTGACAGCCGCCTATCGCTGCACCGCAAGAGTGGGCGCAACTCAGCTGAATTGCGGCTTTTGACACAGTGGACCAAAAACGGACGGAATGGCAACTGAAACGGTAAAGGGGCGCCCCACTACAACAGATGACACTCCACCCGGAGAGGCCCGTTCACGCCGCCTCCCCCGGGGCGCCCCACGCCGTTATTCGGAGCAGCATTGTAGGATACCAAAACCAGTGCGGCAACTTACTGGACATCACCTTGGTGCCATCGTTCTGCTGCCTTGGAACTATTCGCACAACAGTTTGCTACTGATGACCCACCCCCCGCGACGCCCCACGCCAGAAATCTGGACGTTGTGCTGCACAGCCGACCGACCGATACTTCGTTGTTTTTCCCTAAAAATGTTTATATGTTATTACTGTTTTTGTTTTCTTGTATATATTTATAAGTTATTAAAGTTTTATAATCTTACTACTTTGTTGGAGTGCTATATATTTTTAATGTGACACATAATTGTAAAAACTTTGATGTACAAAGAGTCATCCCTGGAATCTTCCGCTTCAGGCTCGGTCCCCTCCCCAATCACAATACAGGATGGTTTTCAGATAATAGGAACGCGTCTGCTGTGACGGATCTCATCGAGTGTGGGCCTTGATCTACTATAACTCCTTTGAAGAGGGGTGATTCTTTACAGCTGGGGCCATAAACTACATCTGCAGGGCTAGCTGATACCCTAGGACCGGCCTGGACAATCGGACACAGAGGAAAAGGAGTGTCAGAGGGTGCGGTAGTGAATAGGGCGAAAGGGAGGTGTCGGGCGGGCACAGGGTGTGATTCTCAGGGAAGAGCAGCGCAGATGGGGGGTGGTTTATTACCCATGCATAAGACAGAGAGCGGGGGTGACCACTGCCTGGGGGAGATGCTTGCGAGGGTGGGGAGCCATGCTAAGGATCGACAGCGTGCAGAGAGTGGGTCTGGTCAAGGCATCTAAAATGGCTGCCGTGCACGACAAAAGTGTGGCATTTGAAAAAAGGCAAGATGGCGCAGACAATCTTTTCAACACTTCCTGATTTCCTTCGAATCGAACGTTAACAGACGTTGGGGCATATTACCAAAGTTAAGCGATATTTATCCCTAACTATGCTTAGCAACGATTTTTTTACCGCTAAGCATCGTCAGAAATTATCGCAGATAAACCTTGCTATTATCAAGGTTTATCGCAAATACGATAAAAAACGACCGCAATGCATTAACATCGCTGAAAACTCAGCGATATTCATGCATTACCGAGCTAATGCTCTTAGCCATGTTATCCACCTCCCATTGGATAACATGCCTTAGAACTGCTCAGGGCAGGTGCTAGCTTTTGGAGATATTCGCGCTTATCGCGAATATTTCCAAAAGTTGATAATAGGAGATAGCGATGTTAGCGACTGTTTCCAGTCGCTAACATCTTGGCATGCCCACTTTGCATGTCATTAGTGATAAATATCACTCACATGCAAAGTGGGGCCCAAGATGGTCGCTATCTCCTACTAGCCGTCGCTAACTGGTGTTAGCAACAGCTAGGTAATACAGATATAATTTTATCTCCGCGAAGCGGAGCGCTGTTACAGATATATATCTTTTTTTGAACGTTAATTTCTCAAAATCCACTGGAGCACATATATTGAGACTTAGCAAAGGCACATCGGACTACCAGTCCCTACAATTTTGGCAAGTTTCGTGCAAATCCATTCAGCCGTTCGATTATTATTATTTTTTTTTTTTTGCCTCGCGGGGCCCTTTTAAAACCTCCACATCAAACCTAAGAGGTCAAGGAGGATCTACTATGCCCCCTTATGGTCATTTGCCCCTTCGCTTTGGCCTCCTCTTGTCTCTCGATCCTACCGAGAGACAAGATGGCTGCCGCTACGGACTGTTTGCAATGTTTACAGACGCCGGAGAACCAATCAGCTTCGCAAACCTCCGTTACGCGAAGCGGAGCGCTGTTACAGATATATATCTTTTTTTGAACGTTAATTTCTCAAAATCCACTGGAGCACATATATTGAGACCTAGCAAAGGCACATCAGGCTACCAGTCCCTAATATTTTACCAAGTTTCGTGCAAATCCATTCAGCCGTTCGATTATTATTATTATTTTTTTTTTTTGCCCCGCGAGCCCTTTTAAAACCTCCACATCAAACCTAGGAGGTCAGCGAGGATCTACTATACCCCCTTATGGTCATTTGCCCCTTCGCTTTGGCCTCCTCTTGTCTCTCGATCCTACCGAGAGACAAGATGGCGGCCGCTACGGACTGTTTGGAATGTTCACAGACGCCAGAGAACCAATCAGCTTCGCTTCACAAAGCTCCGTTGCGCGAAAAGTCCGCGAACCGGAGCGCTGCCCAGTCCGCTGTTACAGATATATATCTTTTTTTGAACGTTAATTTCTCAAAATCCACTGGAGCACATATATTGAGACCTAGCAAAGGCACATCGGGCTACCAGTCCCTACAATTTTGCCAAGTTTCGTGCAAATCCATTCAGCCGTTCGGGCTAAAAGTGAGGCCAACCGCCCTATTGAAAACTCAATGTTAAAAACACGTTTTGGGACCCCCCTTTTTTCTCGGCCCCCCCTTGACGAACCCCCCCCCAAATTTCCAGGGGCTGCTCAGAAACAAAATGTTCCATTTTCCTGAAAATTTCAGCCAATTCCGTCCACAAACGCCAAAGTTATTAGACATAAAATTTTCAAAAATCCCATAGAGAAAAAATCCTAACTATATATACCTACTGGCGACCGCCAGTAGGTGATATATATATATATATATATATATATATATATATATATATATATATATATATCCAAGTAACGATCCCGAACCTCCAGCCAGTGGCGAACAGAGACCAGTGAATCCCAAAGTAAGGCAAGATGTTTATTTTAATGCACCTATTTTCAAAGCACGCAGCGGACTGAAGCGTTTCGGGCGGATGCCCTTGATCACAATGCTCGTGTGCTACTCGAAGCGACAATTTATACGCGGCCGTCCAGCCGCGGAGTATGCGCCACCCGTCATCCTTGGGGGTCATGGAAGTAAAACAGCAGCCGTACACGGGATCGAGGACGGGCCCACTTGCGGGGTCCATACAGGACTTGATTATGTGCTTTCCGCACCACACTTTCCATAATACACAGTCTCATTTGAGCCTCCCATTGGTGGGTGTGTCATATGGAAAATGGAGAAGTAGGTTAGCGGTTGCCCACACCGCTTCCGTTTAAGCCCCTGAAGAGAAGCATATGGAGCTTCGAAACGCGTTGGGAAGATCCATTACGGAGCGGAATCTACAAGCGGACCCCCGTCCTCACCTACACATAAATCAAGCTGCTGCTCGTGTGCTACTCAAAGGTGGACAACCTTGGAGCGACAATTTATACGTAACGTATCTGTAACAGCGGACCGGGCAGCGTTCCAGTTCGCGTACTTTTCGCGGTACGGAGCTTTGTGAAGCGAAGCTGATTGGTTCTCCGGCGTCTGTAAACATTCCAAACAGTCCGTAGCGGCCGCCATCTTGTCTCTCGGTAGGATCGAGAGACAAGAGGAGGCCAAAGCGAAGGGGCAAATGACCATAAGGGGGCATAGTAGATCCTTGCTGACCCCCTAGGTTTGATGTGGAGGTTTTAAAAGGGCCCCGCGGGGCAAAAAAAAAAAAAAAAAATAATAACCGAACGGCTGAATGGATTTGCACGAAACTTGGCAAAATATTAGGGACTGGTAGCCCGATGTGCCTTTGCTAGGTCTCAATATATGTGCTCCAGTGGATTTTGAGAAATTAACGTTCAAAAAAAGATATATATCTGTAACAGCGCTCCGCTTCGCGTACTTTTCGCGTTACGGAGCTTTGCAAAGCTGATTGGTTCTCCGGCGTCTGTAAACATTCCAAACAGTCCGTAGCGGCCGCCATCTTGTCTCTCGGTAGGATCGAGAGACAAGAGGAGGCCAAAGCGAAGGGGCAAATGACCATAAGGGGGCATAGTAGATCCTCCCTGACCTCTTAGGTTTGATGTACCATTTTGCCAAGTTTGGTGTGGCGTCTGTAAACATTTCAAACAGTCCGTAGCGGCCGCCATCTTGTCTCTCGGTAGGATCGAGAGACAAGAGGAGGCCAAAGCAAAGGGGCAAATGACCATAAGGGGGCATAGTAGATCCTCCCTGACCTCTTAGGTTTGATGTACCATTTTGCCAAGTTTGGTGTAATTCCGTTCAGCCATTCAGGCTGTAGACGTATCTAAATGTCCTATGGAAAATTGCATGGGGAAAACACATTTGAAAGTGTTGAAATTTAGAACCAATTAAAATGTTACTTTGGTTTTGTATTTGTGTGTGATGAAAGTTAATTGGTTATGTACATATCTAAAATGAGAGGAAACCACAGCCATTTTGTGATACTACTGTCTGAGGTACATTTGTGAGGAATTTTTGGTGGTCAATTGCTGGTGTTTGATTTACACAGTACTAACACTTCTCCTACTTTTTAAAAGGTGAGTTGTTAATTTGTAAGGGGAACTATGTTGTACACTTGAAGATAATTTGAAAAATGTTTTCTGTTATTTATTTACAGTCCTTCTGTTATACTAAATACTTGATAAAGTTAGTTTTATATTATGTATTACTAAAAACGATAAATGAAAGTGATTATTTTTTTCTGCAATTTACAGCAAGCAATTTCAAAATAAAATGGCTCACAATGAAGAGACCGTGGCAATTTCTTTTGAATTATCCACTACATTTATTGAAATTGAGAGCACCAATAATGAAATATTGTCACAAGGAGGAGATGACTTGAATGATTTTTTTGATCAATCTGTTGATGGCGAATTTATCGAATGTTTGGAGACCATAGAGTTACAAGATTCATCATTGCAGACTTTTCATGAGGAGATTCCAGATGAGATGATTGAAGAGGAAATTCCTGATGAGGACATGTTACTAGTTCTTTCAAATTTTGAAAATTCAGAAGAATAAATTTATATTTAGAAATCAAAAATTGTTTGAGACATTATTCATTTTTATTTTTAATTTATGAGGTTGTAGCGAAGTGATTGTAGTATAAAATGAGACTTATAGTATAGAGTGCAACATTTTTATGTTACATGGTAAGTTTACTCATATTTACTTCCCTTCTCCCACTATATTATCTCCAATGTGTATTTGACATCTCTTCTTCATCTCCGGCCTCCTTTCTCTCACTGTCTGTCTCTGATGCATCTTATCGCTGCCATTTTGTGTAATTACAGAAGAGAGTAAAAAAAAATAGTTTGGAACGTGAAAAGGGGGCAAAGTAGAGTACCCCTCACCCCCTAGGCCTTCTCAGGCGGTCCCAAAAGGATCAGTTTCTGCTTTCCTGAGAGATTATGGTATGAGTTCCATATACCACAATAACTTGCATTACAACATGCAAGATATCTATCTCCTATTACCAACTTTTGGAGATATTCGCGCTAAGCGCGAATATCTCCAAAAACGAACACCTGCCCTGAGCAGTTCTTAGCCATGTTATCCAATGGGAGGTGGATAACATGGCTAAGAGCATTAGCTCGGTAATGCATGAATATCGCTGACTTTTTAGCGATATTCATGCATTGCGGCCGTTTTTTATCGCATTTGCGATAAACCTTGATAATAGCAAGGGTTATCTTCGATAATTTCTGACGATGCTTAGCGGTAAAAAATTCGTTGCTAAGCATCGTTAGCGATAAATATCGCTTAACTTTGGTAATATGCACCAACGTCTGTTAACGTTCGATTCGAAGGAAATGAGGAAGTGTTGAAAAACATTGTCTGCGTCATCTTGCCTTTTTTGAAATGCCACACTTTTGTCGTGCACGGCAGCCATTTTAGATGCCTTGACCAGACCCACTCTCTGCACGCTGTCGATTCGTAGCATGGCTCCCCACCCTCGCAAGCATCTTCCCCAGGCACTGGTCACCCCCGCTCTCTGTCTTATGCATGGGCAATAAACCTCCCCCCATCTGCGCTGCTCTTCCCTGAGAATCACACTCTGTGCCCGCCCGACACCTCCCTTTCGCCCTATTCACTACCGCACCCTCTGACACTCCTCTTCCTCTGTGTCCGATTGTCCAGGCTATCAGCTAGCCCTGCAGATGTAGTTTATGGCCCCAGCTGTAAAGAATCACCCCTCTTCAAAGGAGTTATAGTAGATCAAGGCCCACACCCGATGAGATCCGTCACACCACACGTGTTCCTACTATCTGAAAACCATCCTGTATTGTGATTGGGGAGGGGACCGAGCCTGAAGCGGAAGATTCCAGGGATGACTCTTTGTACATCAAAGTTTTTACAATTATGTGTCATATTAAAAATATATAGCAGTCCAACAAAGTAGTAGGATTATAAAACTTTAATAACTTATAAATATATACAACAAAACAAAAACAGTAAAAACATTTTAACAACGAAGAGACCGTGGCAATTTCTTTTGAATTATCCAATACATTTATTGAAATTGACAGCACCAATAATGAAATATTCCCACAAGGAGGAGATGACTTGAATGATTTTTTTGATCAATCTCTTGATGGCGAATTTATCGAATGTTTGGAGACCATAGAGTTACAAGAATCATCATTGCAGAGTTTTCATGACGAAATTCCTGATGAGGACATGTTACTAATTCTTTCAAATTATGAAAATTCAGAAGATGTTGCCTGGGTGCCGCACTGATTTGGGTATCCGGCGTGCGGCGTCCCGGGGGGTGGATTGTCAGTAGCGGTCTGTTGTGCGAATATTTCCAAGGCAGCAGAAAGC